>NC_053392.1:420192030-421392030 GCF_905171765.1 Bufo bufo | reverse complement strand
GCGCTCTGTATGCGCGCTTTTATCGGGCGTACAGACGCGGCTCCGGCAACAAGCGAAAGCCCATTGTCGCGCGTTCCCGGAAGTCTATGTACGGGAACGCGCGACACTACGCCCCAAAGAAGCTCCTGTACTTCTTGGGGCGTAGGGCATTTTACAGCGCGTTCGTACACGCTGTAAAACGCTCAGGTGAGAACCATGCCCATAGGGAATCATTGGTTCTTGCCTGTTGAGCGTTTTACAGCGTGTAGGAACGCGCTGTAAAACGCACAGGTGTGAACCCAGCCTAAGGGTACGGCTATGCTGGTCGCTGCCAGGATTACAGGGGCATTACAGTATGCCAGTGATCCCATAGAAATAAATGGGGATGCAGTGCGAGTCGCACATGTGCAGCAACTATGACTTCTCAATCAAGCAAAATCCAACTCTGCAGAATTTTTTCGCGATTCAGGGGTTACAGTCGTGACACACGTGCACACTTGCACTGGAACCCCATTCATTTCTATTGGATCACCTCTACACTGCGACGCCTGTGACCCTGGTCGCCGTATCCTAATACTTGTGCTTGTATTACACCCGTAATTTCCGACCGGATGGAGGGTCTAATGATGATGCTGTTAGTTTGGATGATTAGACCAGAGGTCAGGCCAGAACTTGCGTGTGCCCCTTTATTTTTCAGTGGTCCTGTGAACTGCTGCATTTTGGAAGAGATGTCAAAGAATTAGGAGCAATTGCCATTAAGATCCTTGTATGTTGTGCCGTGTGGTCTGTTCTTCAGTGGCAGTGCCTGTCCCTCTACTGGGTGACCCCTCTCACATGCCCAACTCTTTAAAGAAATAAAACGGACCTGACGTGTCCTGCTGATTTCCAGTACGATTCTTCATGCACAGGGATTCGGCCCGCGGTCCTCACACTCGAGTTCTACTTTGCTGAACTTCGTTGCATTGCGGGCAAGATCAGGGCGATGGCATCAATTTGAGATGCACTTGTTGCCACGTACAAATAAATCTCTGTTTAATATTTAAAAAAAAAGCGGTGTAAAATAGAAAGTTGTATCAGACTGCCGAATAAATGCTAGCAACAGCGATTCCACCATACACAGGGTCAGTTACAGTGCTACCGGACTACACGTTGTTTCGAACCTTATAGGTCCGCACATTTTATTTTCCGGGTTGGACGTCATGACGTCACGAGCGTCGGTACCTCCGTTCTCTTTTTTACTCCACGGAAGAGCGTCCGAGACTGCATGACTCCTAAATAATACTCTTCCACCACCTAGTGGCCAGATGATATATAGCAGCACATATCGTAAAGTGATAACAGATAGCCCAAACAAAAGACGAAACTGGAAGTGTATGTTCAGACAGAGGATTTTGTCCCTGACAAAATCCTCTGTGTATCCCTCTGCAGAAACCTTTGTGCTGCAGGGTCTGCCCTGTTGTTTCATGCAGACCTGCCAGGGGCAGATTGGCCATAGACCCTACAGGGAAACTTCCTGGTGGGCCAAAGCCCAGGGCTGCCTGAGCCCTCCTCATGGCCGCCCACCATGATATGTAATAATCTGACGCTCGCCTCTTGACTCAATTCAACTTTATTGCCATCCTAAGGCAACTGGAGTAGGAGGACAGAAGGTGGCAGCTGCTTCTGGCCTGGGCACCACAATTTGGGGGAGATATTGTATGCTGTTGGGGCAGCATTTTTTGATTCACTGTGGTATTTGGCTCTGCTAGAGTGGTAGAATGTGCCGCAATATGGTATTGCTGCCCCGCCTACTTGTTTTGGCCCGGCTAAAAAATGGGACCACTTTTACTTTTTTCAGGGCCACTTAAAGGGGTTCTCAGGGAATGAATAAAATGAAAATACTTAAATATTACTTTATTATAAATATATTCCCAAATATCTTTCATTAGTTATAATGGCTTGTTTTGTCTAGGAAAAATCAAATGTCTGCCATCCTCTTAGTACACACAGAACCTGTCCTAATCACACAGCAGGACAAATTACTTCACAACACTGAGCTAAAGAACTACCTCATCCTCCTCTCTGCTTGTCAGGGATTATGATCCTGAATAGAGCTGATCTTTAGCTGAATCTCTGTAGGAATGGAGTTTGTGAGGAGACATGAAGTACAGAGAGGACAAACAGGTCAGACTGTGATAATATAGGGATGTGGTAATGGACAGTGCACACAAGTGCTGCTTCTCATTACCGACATCCCCATCTCCTCTCTGTACTTCATGTCTCCTCATGAACTCCATTCCTACAGAGATTCAGCTGAAGATCAGCTATATTCAGGATCATAATCCCTGACAAGTAGTAGAGAAGGATGAGGCCGCTCTTTAGGTGATGTAAAGTAACTTGTCCTGCTGTGTGATTAGGACAGGTTTTGTTGTACTAATAAGACGGTGGCCATTTTATTTCCCCAATGATTGCTCCCTAGACCAAACAAGCCAATATAACTAATAAAAGGTATTTGCGAATATATTTATAATAAAGTTGTCATGGACGTTCCAGTGACAGGTGCCAAGATATCAGTAAGACTGGCAACACGTGGTTTGATCTGACAGGTTTCTTGTGGATCAATTCATGTCTGTGTTGTTTCTGGTAATGGCCACACCCCTTGCCTTAGGTGTTGCTTATGTGGTCATTTTACCTTCCCTATTTATTGTGGCTTCTCCCAACATGCTGTGCGGTTTATAGCTTCTGTGGAGTGCTGTGTTTGGATCTCAGCAGAGTTTCTGTGCTTCCATAGCCATATGAAGTTAAATGTCTCCTTCCCCTGTTGTTTATTGTGTTGGTTTACTTGTGTTGTTCTTTTCCCTGTCATTTCTGTTTAGGCCTGAGGGAGACTCCTGTTCGTCCTACCGTTTGGAGGAACAGGTTGTCTCTTGTCCTGAAATTATTACAAGGGTACTACAGGGTGAGTTAGGACTTTAGGTTACGGTGTATGAACTCGCCTACCTTCGGGGTCAGTTCAAAGTTGCAGTCAGTCAGGACTTTGATTAGGGTTTCTCTAGGAGGTGACCTTTTCCTTTCCCTAGTTTCCAGGCCTTTTTCCCTCACCCCTTTCCCTCCTATGTTTGGTGTAGGTTTCCCTCCCAGACCGTAGCGTGGCAAAAGTAATATTTAAGTATTTTCATTTTCTTAATTCCCAGAGAACCCCTTTTTGTTCCAAGTCTTCACCTGAGACCCACTCTAGGTTTAGCTCTATTGAGAGGAACTAAACCATGAGCAGGCTCCCGCCATGGCTTTGTGAGGGGTCAGTGTGGTAACTGCGCCAAGAATGGACCTGTACATTTTTGATGCGTTCTTGCACACCAGGAGGCAAAAACTTTTGCTGCATGAACTGTGGTGCGGCTTCCCACTGAAAACGATGGGAGGAGGTTTCAGTGCAGATTTGGCCTGCTTTTCAGCACCGAATATCCTAAAGCTACCTGCATACGTTGCAGATTATAAGCTTTTCTTCAACACACATTTTCGTACGGCATTGTGAATTTGAAAAATCTCACGTACACGTTGCCTATTTATTATGTGCTAAAGTTGCCCTGTCATGCTGACCTCCCCTTCCTGGCGGGAAATAGGAACTGCTCACCTCCACCAGAATGAGAGGAACAGAGTGGTTAGCCCTGTTCCTGAAAACCATTGCCAACCACACCTTTCCTCCTGAAATAAATGGGCAATACATTAACCCCTTCTACTTCAGACCAGTTTTCACCTCCCTGACCAGGCCTATTTTTGCAAATCTCACGAGTCATTTTATGTGGTAGTAACATTGGAACGCTTTTACTCATTTAACGGATTCTGATATTGTTTTCTTGTGACACATTGTACTTTGTGTCAGTGGTAAATTAGAGTAAAATTTTTTTTCTTTTATTTTTAAAAGAATTAAAAATTTACTGAAAATTTGGTATGCACAATAATCGTCGCTGGCTCGACGCGTTTCTGGTGAAACCACCGCGTTGAGCCAGCGTTGATCTATAGCCAGTTTTAGCAGACGATTTGAATATGTACTAGGCAGCGACAGATATATTTTAATGTGAGCCAGTAGTGAGGGAGTTAAGCATTACATTAGGGGTGTTGGAGGATAGTAGGTTGTTAATGTATTACACTGAGGGTGAAAGCAGTGTTTACTAGTAGTTATTAATCACATCCTATACCTCAACCCCGCTTCCTCACTCAGGATATCATACAGGAGCCACAGATTCAAATATTATAAGTACCTAGCTAGATCTACTGTGTGTATTATAGGCCGCTCCCAATTGAATATATAGGAGCAATTGTGCCTGTGTATACATATACAGTCGTGGCCAAAAGTTTGGAGAATTAGATAAATATTGGAAATTGGAAAAGTTGCTGCTTAAGTTTTTATAATAGCAATTTGCATATACTCCAGAATGTTATGAAGAGTGATCAGATGAATTGCATAGTCCTTCTTTGCCATGAAAATTAACTTAATCCCCAAAAAAACTTTCCACTGCATTTCATTGCTGTCATTAAAGGACCTGCTGAGATCATTTCAGTAATCGTCTTGTTAACTCAGGTGAGAATGTTGACGAGCACAAGGCTGGGGATCATTATGTCAGGCTGATTGGGTTAAAATGGCAGACTTGAAATGTTAAAAGGAGGGTGATGCTTGAAATCATTGTTCTTCCATTGTTAACCATGGTAACCTGCAAAGAAACACGTGCAGCCATCATTGCATTGCATAAAAATGGCTTCACAGGCAAGGATATTGTGGCTACTAAGATTGCACCTCAATCAACAATTTATAGGATCATCAAGAACTTCAAGGAAAGAGGTTCAATTCTTGTTAAGAAGGCTTCAGGGCATCCAAGAAAGTCCAGCAAGCGCCAGGATCATCTCCTAAAGAGGATTCAGCTACTACGGGATCGTGCAGAGCTTGCTCAGGAATGGCAGCAGGCATGTGTGAGCGCATCTGCACGCACAGTGAGGCAAAGACTTTTGGAAGATGGCCTGGTGTCAAGAAGGGCAGCAAAGAAGCCACTTCTCTCCAAAAAAAACACCAGGGACAGATTGATCTTCTGAAGAAAGTATGGTGAATGGACTGCTGAGGACTGGGGCAAAGTCATATTCTCCGATGAAGCCTCTTTCCGATTGTTTGGGGCATCTGGAAAAAGGCTTGTCCGGAGAAGAAAAGGTGAGCGCTACCATCAGTCCTGTGTCATGCCAACAGTAAAGCATCCTGAGACCATTCATGTGTGGGGTTGCTTCTCATCCAAGGGAGTGGGCTCACTCACAATTTTGCCCAAAAACACAGCCATTAATAAAGAATGGTACCAAAACACCCTCCAACAGCAACTTCTTCCAACAATCCAACAATAGTTTGGTGAAGAACAATGCATTTTCCAGCACGATGGAGCACCGTGCCATAAGGCAAAAGTGATAACTAAGTGGCTCGGGGACCAAAACGTTGACATTTTGGGTACATGGCCTGGAAACTCCCCAGATCTTAATCCCATTGAGAACTTGTGGTCAATCCTCAAGAGGCGGGTGGACAAACAAAAACCCACTAATTCTGACAAACTCCAAGAAGTGATTATGAAAGAATGGGTTGCTATCAGTCAGGAATTGGCCCAGAAGTTGATTGAGAGCATGCCCAGTCGTATTGCAGAGGTCCTGAAAAAGAAGGGCCAACACTGCAAATACTGACTCTTTGCATAAATGTCATGTAATTGTCGATAAAAGCCTTTGAAAAGTATGAAGTGCGTGTAATTATATTTTACTACATCACAGAAGCAACTGAAACAAAGATCTAAAAGCAGTTTAGCAGCAAACTTTGTGAAAACTAATATTTTTGTCATTCTCAAAACTTTTGGCCACGACTGTATGTACTCCGCTAGATCAGCAGACAGTACCGTAATAGCTCCTAAGTATGGTATTGTGTGTTTATAGAATATCATAAGTGCAGTTTCCCTAGTTTTAAGTCAAGTAACAGAATTAAGGCTACTTTCACATTGGCGTTTTGGTTTCTGTTTGTGAGATCCGTTTCAGGTTTACAAGCGGTCCAAAATAGATCAGTTTTGCCCTAATGCATTCTGAATGGATAAGGATCCATTCAGAATGCATGAGTTTGCCTCTGTTTCGTTTCCATTCCGCTCTGGAGGTGGACAACAAAGCGCTGCTTGCAGCGTTTTGGTGTCCGCCTAACGATGCGGAGGCAAACGGATCAGTTTTCATTGATACAATCTGGCACAATAGAACACAGATCCGTCCCCTATTGACTTTCAATGGTGTTCAAGACGGATCCGTTTTGGCTATGTTACAGATAAGGAACCTATATATAGCCCAAAACAAGTTCAGGGCCCACCCCTGATTATAGCATGAAAACCGACCAGAAGGAGTGGGTCAATAGAGTACAAAAAACACTTATAGTACCGAGGTAATCCAAAAATAACATAATTTTATTAGAAAATCACAAGACATGATTGACACAAGTCACACAAAGACATTTAACACAGGTCACAATACATGAACGTATTAAAAACCAAGAGGACCGATGGTGGACTGCTGGTATACACTCACCTAAAGAATTATTAGGAACACCTGTTCTATTTCTCATTAATGCAATTATCTAGTCAACCAATCACATGGCAGTTGCTTCAATGCATTTAGGGGGTGGTCCTGGTCAAGACAATCTCCTGAACTCCAAACTGAATGTCAGAATGGGAAAGAAAGGTGATTTAAGCAATTTTGAGCGTGGCATGGTTGTTGGTGCCAGACGGGCCGGTCTGAGTATTTCACAATCTGCTCAGTTACTGGGATTTTCACACACAACCATTTCTAGGGTTTACAAAGAATGGTGTGAAAATGGAAAAACATCCAGTATGCGGCAGTTCTGTGGGCAAAAATGCCTTGTGGATGCTAGAGGTCAGAGGAGAATGGGCCGACTGATTCAAGCTGATAGAATTGCAACGTTGACTGAAATAACCACTCGTTACAACCGAGGTATGCAGCAAAGCATTTGTGAAGCCACAACACGCACAACCTTAAGGCGGATGGGCTACAACAGCAGAAGACCCCACCGGGTACCACTCATCTCCACTACAAATAGGAAAAAGAGGCTACAATTTGCACGAGCTCACCAAAATTGGACTGTTGAAGACTGGAAAAATGTTGCCTTGTCTGATGAGTCTCGATTTCTGTTGAGACATTCAAATGGTAGAGTCCGAATTTGGCGTAAACAGAATGAGAACATGTATCCATCCTCTGATGGCTACTTCCAGCAGGATAATGCACCATGTCACAAAGCTCGAATCATTTCAAATTGGTTTTTTGAACATGACAATGAGTTGACTGTACTAAAATGGCCCCCACAGTCACCAGATCTCAACCCAATAGAGCATCTTTGGGATGTGGTGGAACGGGAGCTTTGTGCCCTGGATGTGCATCCCTCAAATCTCCATCAACTGCAAGATGCTATCCTATCAATATGGGCCAACATTTCTAAAGAATGCTATCAGCACCTTGTTAAATCAATGCCACGTAGAATTAAGGCAGTTCTGAAGGCAAAAGGGGGTCCAACACCGTATTAGTATGTGTTCCTAATAATTCTTTAGGTGAGTGTATATTAATAAAGTGCACGTGCAATAATCTTGATTGGTCATCAGTAAAAAGGTGTATTACACCTAACCACTATGGCTCCATTGCGTGACTCTTCTCCTCCGGACCGGCTGGGCGTGGCTTCCAGCGCGACGTTCATGGTGGAGGGCTGGGCGCCATGTAAAGAGCACTCACCATGTGATATCATCCAGGTGAGTCAAAACAGATGGATGACAGGCCAGCCAATGACACCAGTGATTTGATTAACGTCAGCCCATCAGCAAACAGGACATAGCTGCTACACCTATTTAAGAGACTATCCTCATCACACTAGCCAGTACCCCTTGAAAACGCTAAATGCGAAACGTGCGTTGGGGAGCGGACCGGTGGTGTTCCTGTGTGGTATACTAAAGTTGCTTGGTCAGTATTTATGTGCCTATTACAATTCTAGTTACCATATTGCCTCAGTTAGCCTTTGTGGTGTGCATTATCACCCCCAAATTTTGGTATCTGTTGTACAATACATGCATATGGGTTGTATTATGTAATTTGGAGCCATAGTGGTTAGGTGTAATACACCTTTTTACTGATGACCAATCAAGATTATTGCACGTGCACTTTATTAATATATACCAGCAGTCCACCATCGGTCCTCTTGGTTTTTAATACGTTCATGTATTGTGACCTGTGTTAAATGTATTTGTGTGACTTGTGTCAATCATGTCTTGTTGTGATTTTCTAATAAAATTATGTTATTTTTGGATTACCTCGGTACTATAAGTGTTTTTTGTACTCTATTGACCCACTCCTTCTGGTCGGTTTTTATGTTACAGATAATACAAACGGATCCGTTCTGAACAGATGCATGCGGTTGTATTATCTAAACTGAAGCGTTTTTGCAGATGCATGACGGATCCGCAACAAACACGAGTGTGAAAGTAGCCTAAAGTTGGTTTGTTATTTTTATTTTAGCATCCCAACAACAACTGTGACTTGAATAAATTTTTTTATTTAACACAGCAAGGGTTAGCAACAAAATAACCTTAGTATTTATTGCCCTGATTCTGCAGTTTACAGTAACACCACATACAGTACAGACCAAAAGTTTGGACACACCTTCTCATTCAAAGAGTTTTCTTTATTTTCATGACTATGAAAATTGTAGATTCACACTGAAGGCATCAAAACTATGAATTAACACATGTGGAATTATATACATAACAAACAAGTGTGAAACAACTGAAAATATGTCATATTCTAGGTTCTTCAAAGTAGCCACCTTTTGCTTTGATTACTGCTTTGCACACTCTTGGCATTCTCTTGATGAGCTTCAAGAGGTAGTCCCCTGAAATGGTTTTCACTTCACAGGTGTGCCCTGTCAGGTTTAATAATTGGGATTTCTTGCCTTATAAATGGGGTTGGGACCATCAGTTGCATTGAGGAGAAGTCAGGTGGATACACAGCTTATAGTCCTACTGAATAGACTGTTACAATTGGTATTATGGCAAGAAAAAAGCAGCTAAGTAAAGAAAAACGAGTGGCCATCATTACTTTAAGAAATGAAGGTCAGTCAGTCAGTCAGCCGAGAAATTGGGAAAACTTTGAAAGTAAGGGCTATTTGACCATGAAGGAGAGTGATGGGGTGCTGCGCCAGATGACCTGGCCTCCACAGTCACCAGACCTGAACCCAATCGAGATGGTTCGGGGTGAGCTGGACCGCAGAGTGAAGGCAAAAGGGCCAAGTGCTAAGCATCTCTGGGAACTCCTTCAAGACTGTTGGAAGACCATTTCAGGGGACTACCTCTTGAAGCTCATCAAGAGAATGCCAAGAGTGTGCAAAGCAGTAATCAAAGCAAAAGGTGGCTACTTTGAAGAACCTAGAATATGACATATTTACACTTGTTTGTTATGTATATAATTCCACATGTGTTAATTCATAGTTTTGATGCCTTCATAGTCATGAAAATAAAGAAAACTCTTTGAATGAGAAGGTGTGTCCAAACTTTTGGTCTGTACTGTATGTTTTTGTAAACTGCTCCATGGCAGGGGTCAGAAAGGAAAGAGCACCATATGGTTTTTGGAGGGCAGATTTTGCTGGAATGGATTTTGGGTACCATGTGACATTTGAAAAGACTCTGAGATACTCCTACAGTGGAAACCCCCCAAAAGTGATCCCATTTTGGAAACTACACCCCTCAAAGAAATTATTAAGGGGTGTACTGAGCATTTTAACTCCACAGAATTAGATGTAAAAAAGAAAAAAATCATTTCTACCAATAAAATGTTGATTTGGTTCCACATTTTTCATTTTTCTAAGGCATAACAGCAGAAAAAAGGACCCCCCCCCCCCCCCCAATTTGTAATACATTTTCTCCTGAATACTGCAATTCCCCATATGTGGTTGTAAGTTGCTGCATGTGCACACAGCAGGGCTCATAACAGAAAGAGCACCATGTGCATTTGAGACCTAGTTTGGTGATTTCTACAGCACTGGCTGACAACTGCAGAGGCTCTGAGGATAAATAAATAAATTAATTAATTAAAAAAAGACACCCCAAGAAATGACCCCATTTTAGAAACCAAACCTCTCACAGAATTTACCGAGGGGTGTAGGGAGAATTTTGACTTCACAGGTGTTTGGCAAAATTGATGCACAGCAGATGGTGCAAAATGAAAATTACAGTTTTAGTGCCCAATATGTTGTACCCATTGTGTACCAGTGTAAGAAGCAAGTCCTCTTATTATTATTATTTTGCGTTGCTTCCTGGTTTTATAAACACCCTACATGTGGCTCTAATCTTTTACCTGGACATACCACAGGGCTCAGGAGTAAAAGAGTACCATGCACATTTGAGGCTCAATGTGATGATTTACATATCTTAGGCCTCTTGCACACGACCGTATGGCTTTTTCAGTATTTTGCGGTCCGCAAAAAACATATCTGCAAAAAATACGGATAACGTCCGTGTGCATTTCGTTTTTTGCGGAACGGAACAGCTGGCCCCTAATAGAACTGTACTATCCTTGTCAGTTATGCGGACAATAATAGGACATGTTCTATCTTTGAACGGAATGGAAATACAGAAACGGAAGGCATACAGAGTACTCTGTGTGCTGTCCGAATCCGTTGCTCTATTCCGTGGCCCCGCAAAAATTATGAGACATGTCCAATTCTTGTCCGTTTTGCGGACAAGAATAGGCATTTCTATAATGGGCCTCCTGTTCCGTTCCGGAAATTGCGGAAGGCACACGGGCGGCATCCGTTTTTTGCGGATCTGCAATTTGCGGACCGCAAAAAACGGCACGGTCGTGTGCATGAGCCCTAACAGTAAACCAGTAAATTTGATGTTTTCCCCAAAGTCCGTTAAGCAGCGTAGCTACACTTGTATGTACCTGGACAAGTTCCTCATTGGGGTGCACTCTAAGTATTGCGCAATACTATTTGTAATTAATAGGTAAATATCTCTTTAACCCCTTAAGGACACAGCCTTATTTCACCTTAAAGGGCTTCTGTCAGCCCACTAAACCGTTTTTTTTTTTTTGCTTAATAATAACCCGTACACTGCGATTTATCCATACATAAGTAAAATAATAATTTTGGTTCAGTAGAATTTGCTAAAACCCTATTTTTATAATATGTAAATTACCTTGCTACCAGCAAGTAGGGCGGCTACTTGCTGGTAGCAGCCGCATCCTCCGATGGTAATGACGCCCCCTCTGCTTGTTGATTGACAGGGCCAGCGGACGGGATCTTTCTCCGTTGGCCCTGCCTGTTTTCATTCAATATCTGGCGCCTGCGCCGCGGCCGTACCTATCTTCAATCGGCGCAGGCGCACTGAGAAGCGGCCACTCACTCGGCCGCTTCATCCTCAATGCGCCTGCGCCGGGTGTAGATGTGACGTCATCGGCGCAGGCGCATTGAGGATGAAGCGGCCGAGTGAGTGGCCGCCTCTCAGTGCGCCTGCGCCGATTGAAGATAGGTACGGCCGCGGCGCAGGCGCCAGATATTGAATGAAAACAGGCAGGGCCAGCGGAGAAAGATCCCGTCCGCTGGCCCTGTCAATCAACAAGCAGAGGGGGCGTCATTACCATCGGAGGATGCGGCTGCGACCAGCAAGTAGCCGCCCTACTTGCTGGTAGCAAGGTAATTTACATATTATAAAAATAGGGTTTTAGCAAATTCTACTGAACCAAAATTATTATTTTACTTATGTATGGATAAATCGCAGTGTAGGGGTTATTATTAAGCAAAAAAAAAAAACGGTTTAGTGGGCTGACAGAAGCCCTTTAAGGACCAGGCCATTTTTTGCAAATCTGACCAGTGTCACTTTATGTGGTGATAACTTTAAAACGCTTTTACTTATCCAGGCCATTCTGAGATAGTTTTTTTTGTCACATATTGTACTTCATAACACTGGTAAAATGGAGTAAAAAAAAAATCATTTTTATTTATAAAAAAAATACAAAATTTACCAAACTTTCGGAAAAATTAGCAAATTTCCAAGTTTCAATTTCTCTACTTCTATAATACATAGTAATACCTCCAAAAATAGCTATTAGTTTACATTCCCCATATGTCTATTTCATGTTTGGATCATTTTGGGAATGCCATTTTATTTTTTGGGGACGTTACAAGACTTAGAAGTTTAGATGCAAATCTTGAAAATTTTCAAAAACCCACTTTTTAGGGACCAGTTCAGGTCTGAAGTCACTTTGTGAGGCTTACATAATAGAAACCACCCAAAAGTGACCCCATTCTAGAAACTAAACCCCTCAAGGTATTCAAAACTGATTTTACAACAGCCAAACAAAACTCTATATTTATTGCCCTGACTCTGCGGTTTACAGAAACACCAGATATGTGGTCGTACACCACTGTACGGCCCCACATCAGGGCGTAGAGAGAAAGGAACGCTGTGTGGTTTTTGGAAGGCAGATTTCGCTGGACTGGTTTATTTACACCAATATACCCATTTGAAGCCCCCTGATGCACCCCTAGAGTAGAAACTCCAAAAACATGACCCCATTTCGGAAACTACGGGATAAGGTGGCAGTTTTTTTGGTACTATTTTAGGGTACATATGATTTTTGGTTGCTCTATATTACACTATTTGTGAAGCAAAGTAACAAAAAATAGAAATGCTGAAATTTCATCTCCATTTGCCATAGACTCTTGTGGAACACTTAAAGGGTTAACAAAGTTTGTAAAATCAGTTTTGAATACCTTGAGGGGTGTAGTTTCTTAAATGGGGTCACTTTTTGGAGATTCTACTCTAGGGGTGCATCAGGGGGGGCTTCAAATGGGACATGGTGTCAAAAAACAAGTCCAGCAAAAACTGCCTTCCAAAATCCAAATGGCATTCTATTCCTTCTGCGCCCTGCCGTGTGCCCGTACAGAGGTTTACGACCACATATGGGGTGTTTCTGTAAACGAAAGAATCAGGGCGATAAATATTGAGTTTTGTTTGGCTGTTAAACCTTGCTTTGTTACGGGAAAAAATGGATTAAAATGGAAAATTTGCCCAAAAATACCTGTTTTGGCACCGTTTTTATTTTTTATTATTTACAACGTTCATCTGACAGATTACATCATGTGCTATTTTTATAGAGCAGGTTGTTACGGACGCAGGTATACCTAATATGTTTACTTTTTTAAATTTATTTAAGTTTTACACAATAATATCATTTTTGAAACCCCAAAAACTTTTTTTAGTCTCTCCATAGTCTGAGAGCCATAGTTTTTTTTAGTTTTTGGGCCATTGTCTCATGTAGGGGCTCATTTTTTGCGTGATGAGACGACAATTTGAATAGTACTATTTTGGAGTACATACGACTTTTTTGATCACTTTTACTACCTTTTTTGGGAAGTAAGGTGGGCAAAATTTCAATTTCATCTTAGTTTTTATTTTTTATGGCGTTCACCATGCAGGGAATGTAACATGACCGTTTTATAGATCGGGTCGTTACGGACGCGGTGATATATAACATGTGTAGGGAATTCATTTTTTTAAAATTTTTAATCAGGGATAAATGTGTTTTGTTTTGTTTTTTCACTTTTTTAACATTTTTTTTTACCCAGACCCACTTGGTTCTTGAAGATCCAGTGGGTATAATGTCTGTATAATACAGTACAGTACACTATATAGTGTACTGCACTGTATTTCACTCACACTTTGTCTGAACAGATCTCTGCCTTTAGCACAGATCTGTTCAGCACCATGGACAGCAGGATGCCTGAGAAGGCGTCCTGTTGCCATTGGAACCTTCCCCGTCTGCCACAACTGAGCAGACGGGGAAGGGGAGGGACGGGGGCTCCCTCTGTGACCCCATCCTGTCCGGGGGCTGCAAAGGCACAGCAGTCCCCCGATGGGAGAGGGAGGGAGCTCTCTCCCTCTTCACCTCTTCCATACAGCGGTCCCTACGGACTGCGGCATGGAAGGGGTTAAAACGGCTGACATCTGCACAGATGTCCGCCATTTGAATCAGAGTGTCAGCAATGAGCTGACACTCTGATTCAACCGCTCGGTCATTGTGAGAATAAGGGGGGGCGGGCGGAAGATCGCGCACCCGCCCCCCACACTGCCGCCCGACTCCCGAACCGTCCGCAATCCTCCCCCCCGCAGGCAAAAAAACACAGAGAATGCAGGGGGGGGGGGGGTTAACATCGAAATATAGGCACTTTGATGTTTCTGATCCCTGAGGTCACGGACCGCAGGGATCAGAAACTTGCATAAGCGCTACAAACCGCAGGTCTGAATTGACCTGCGGTTTGTAGTGATCGGCAATGCGGGGGGGGTCACAGGACTCCCCTAGGCATTGTCACAGGGTGCCTGCTGAATGATTTCAACAGGCACCCCGTTCCAATCACTGCCGGCCATGATCAAAACTACACAGGACATACCGGTACGTCCTGGGTCCTTAAGGACTCGGCAAACATGGCGTACCGTACGTCCTAAGTCCTTAAGGGGTTAAAGAGGACCTTTCACCACTCCTGACATGTTTTAATAGTTTCATGCATTCCCCATGCAATAACATTTCTGGAGCATCTATTCTTATGGCTACTTTCACACTTGCGTTCAGAGCGGATCCGTCTGGTGTCTGCACAGACGGATCCGCTCCTATAATGCAAACGTTGGTATCCGTTCAGAACGGATCCGTCTGCATTATAGTTCAGAAAAAATTCTAAGTGTGAAAGTTAGTCAGACGGATCCGTCCAGACTTTACATTGAAAGTCAATGGGGGACGGATCCGTTTGAAAATTGCACCATATTGTGTCAACTTCAAACGGATCCGTCCCCATTGACTTACATTGTAAGTCTGGACAGATCCGTTTGCCTCCGCACGGCCAGGCGGACACCCGAACGCTGCAAGCTGCGTTCGGATGTCCGCCTGCTGAGCGGAACGGAGGCCAAGCGGAGCCATCCTGATGCATTCTGAGCGGATCCGCATCCACTCAGAATGCATTGGGGCTCTACAGATCCGTTCGGGGACGCTTGTGAGAGCCTTCAAACAGAGCTCATAAGGGGAACCCCGAACGCTAGTGTGAAAGTAGCCTAGGTCTGTATGTTGTGTCATTACTTTATTATTTCTACTAGAAGTTATGGATGAATTGCTATTAGCCTTCCCTAAGGGTACAGAGGGGAGGTAACAAGTTGGAGGGGTGTACCTGCTCAGACTCACTCTATCCAATCAGTGCTGCCATTTTCAGACTGTGCAGGGACACCCCCCCAACTTATTAACACTATAGTTGAGTGGACACCTGGATGTTCAGGTTCGGCTGAACTTCACAAAAAAGTTCGAGTTCGGGACCCGAACCCCATTGAAGTCAATGGGGACCCGAACTTTGGAGCACTAAAATGGCTCTAAAATAGTCATGGAAAGGGCTAGAGGGCTGCAAAAGACAGCACAATCTGGTTAAGAGCATGGCAAGTGCTCTGCAAACAAATGTGGATAGGGAAATGACTTAAAATAACATAAAATACGTAAAAATAAAAAATTATAATCTTGATCTAGGAAGAGGAGGTCCATATGGAGTAGGAGGTTGAGGAAGCGGTAAATGTGGCAGTGTAGGTGGAAGCGGCAATGGAAGAGGAGGAGGAAGCCAACACTGTTTTTTGTTTTGTATTTTATTTTTTTATTTTTGTTCAAATTTGGGTAGACCCCAAAACATTGGGATATATAAAAAAGAAAACAAAGAGAAAGTGCGCTGGAGTACAACAATGGCTGGGTGAGGCTGGTATACATGTCTATTCTGCACAAGGTACGAACCAGTCCTGTGGGATCCCTGCCTGGTTCATTTTAATGAACGTGAGCTTGTCCACATTGGCTGTGGACAGGCGGCTGCGCTTCTCTTTGATAACCCCCTCCTGCCGTGCTAAACAAACGTTCAGACAATACACTGGCTGCAGGGCAGGCAAGCACCTCCAAGGCGTAAAGGGCAAGCTCAGGCCATGTGCTCAATTTGGAGACCCAGAAGTTGTAGGGGGCAGACCCATCAGTCAGTACGTGTAGGTGTGTGCACACATTCTGCTCCACCATTTTGCACGTCCCCGTGATTCCCACAATCCAATTGGATATCTTTCCTGATTCCAGTCAATGGCTGAAATGTGATCGAGCGGAAATGTGGGACAAGTTATTGAAGCAGAAGCATCCAAGTAAAGGAGGGGGCGCGCAGCAATTACCCGCTCCCGACTCGGGGAGGTAGAGACGATAAATAACAATATAGGACTCTTAAGATGCCCTGTTATTGGAATGATTAATAAAAAATGATAAGGAATGTCACTGGGGTATTTTGGATTAGGAAATGTTAGACAGGAGAGATCCTGCTGCCGCTTTGTTGACTCTAGATAACTTCTGCCTGATCGCACGTCCCCGTGACGGCCTTGATCCAATTGGAGATCTTCCCTATCAACTTTCAATGTTCTTTTATGCACCTGCCATGGTGATCACGGGTAACGGGGAATCAGGGTTCCATGCCGGAGAGGGAGTGTGAGAAAGGGATACCACATCCAAGGGAGGTCAATGCATGAAATGTGATCGAGCGGAAATGTGGGACAAATTATTAAAGCGGAAGGATCGAATGAAAGGAGGGGGCGCGCGTCAATTTAAGACCAATTTTTGACATTTAAGTCACTGTCACCTATGCAGAGCAGGGATTTTTCAACGGCAAAAATAGGTTAATGTCACCCACCCATGGAACAGACGATTTTTTAAAAAATTTTGGTCCCTGTCAACTATGCAGAGCAGGGGTTTATTCAAGGCAAAACTGGGTTCATGTCACCCACCAATTGAACAGACGATTTTACAAAAATGAGGTCCCTGTCTCCTATGCCGAGCAGAGTTTTGTATATGGCAAAAATGGTAAAATGTCACCTGAGAATGTAACAGACAATTTTTTTGAAATTTAGGTCCCTGTCACCTAAGCAGGGGTTTATTCACGGCAAAAATGTTAAAATGTCACTCAAGAATGTAACAGACGCTTTTGCACCCTGCTCCCTCTTTTGCTGTGCTGGTGCCTCTGTGTGACCACCGCCTCTTTCTCCAAACTTCACACGTCACTCGCATAAGCTTAATTCTATGTGGGGTCTAGTACCTCATCATCCTCCACATCTTCCACCCAATCTTTACCCCTGCCCTCCTTGTCGGTCTGCAGCAGTTGGCACCTATGTTTTGTCATCATCAAAGACGTGCTGCGGTGGTCTTCCCATGTCCTCATCCTGAAACATAAGTGGTTAGGCATCAGTGCACTCAATCTATTCCACTTCTGGGGCAGGGCTATGTGGATGGCCCACGGAAACCCTGCCAGCAGAGTCATCAAAAAGCATAAGAGACTGCTGCATGACTTGGGGCTCAGACTGTCTGCCTGATTTGCAAGGGGGTGAGTTGAAAGACAGATGGCCATGGGCTGTAGGTGCCAACTCTGATTTTTCAGCAGGGGACTGGGTGGGAGATAATATGAAGGAACTGGAGGCACTGTCAGCCACCCATCTACTATCGCCTGTACTTGTTCTGGCCTCATACTTCGTAGAGCCGCATTCGGCCCTACCAAATAACGCTGAAGGTTCTGTCGCCTACTCGCACCTCAGGAAGGTGTTTCACTTGTGTGCGTAGCTGGCACAGAGCGACTACGTCCTCTCCCTGCAACAGGAGCTCCACCAACACCAGCAGCACCACGACCAGGGCCATGTCCCTATTTGACCCTCTCCTCATTCTTTGCGTTCACCCACCAAACTAACAGATGGTTTATGTCAGGCGACAATGTAACCGCCAATTGTCAACAATTAAGTTCACTGACAGTAAGGCAGTGCCGGTGTCATAAAGAAGAAAAATTTCTTGAGGTCACACAACAGTGTGACAGGCGAATCAGGCGAATTTTATAGCAGTATTTAGCGCTTGTATTGGACTGTCAGAAATGCAGCAAAGGCCGCAAATGTAGTATCTTGCACAAAATGGGTGTTTTTTTAAAACAACAATATAACAGCAGTATTTAACGCTTGTATTGGACTGTCGGAAATGCAGCAAAAGCCGCAATTATAGTATCTAGCACAAAATGGGTGGGTTTTTTTAAAACCACACTATAACAGCAGTATTTAACGCTTGTATTGGACTGTCGGAAATGCAGCAATGCCGCAAATGTAGTATATAGCACAGAATAGGTGTTTTTTTTTAAACCAGAATATAACAGCGGTATTTAACGCTTGTATTGGACTGTCACAAATGCAGCAAAGGCCCTAAATGTAGTATCTAGCACAAAATGGGTGTTTTTTTAAAAACCACAATATAACAGCAGTATTTAACGCTTGTATTGGACTGTCAGAAATGAAGCAAAGGCCGCAAAGGTACTTTATGAAAAAAAAAAAAAAGATTTTTTTCACTCACAGTTAAACAGATGGATTTACTGATTTTATTTCACTATCAGATTTGCAGTGCAGGCAGCAAAGGTACTTTATGGCCCCAAAAAAGTGTTTTCTTTACCCACAATGTCCCAGTTATATTCACTGATTCTATTTCACTATTAGATTTGCAGTGCAGGCCGCAAAGGTACTGTCAGGCAAAAAAAAAATTTTCACCCACAGTGAAAGAGATGGATTTACTGATTCTATTTCACTATCATATATGCAGTGCAGGCCGCAAAGGTACATTATGGAAAAAAATGATTCTTTTTTTCACCCACAATTAAACAGATGGATTTAACAGATTTTCTTTCACTATCACAAGTGGACATTTTAGGAAAAAAATAAATAATTTGTCCCCACAGAATCTAACAGATGGATTTACTTGTATTGTACTTTACAGAATTTTTTTTAAATATGTCACCCCCTGGGTCCCTGAACTCACAGACGGATTACCTATATTATTTTCCCTTCCCCTGGCACATATGCAGTGCAGGTGCACTTAAAAAATAGGTATATGTTGCCCACTGAACTAAAAGAACAGGATTAAATTATTGTCCCTGGCACATATGCAGTGCTGGTACACTGAACTTGCACAAAATGACCGCCAACGCCCACCTAACTAACAGACGGATAAAACTTATTTTTCTGTGTCACTGGGCCCAGGGCAGGGTACAAAAATGTTGCATTGCACCCACACAAAAAAATAAAAAATCGCTGTAGATCGCAGAGTTAACAAGTTCTGATATCAGATAGATTCTTTCCTATTTTCTCCCTTAAAGCAGCAGCATCCTATCCCTACACTAGTAACAGCAGAGTGACGTGTGGCGCTACGTGACTCCAGCTTATATGGTGGCTGGGTCACATGCTGCACTGGCCAATCACAGCCATGCCATTAGTAGGCATGGCTGTGATGGCTTCTAAGGGCACACGAGTTAAACGCTTGTTGATTGGCTGCCCTGCAGCCTTTCAAAAAGCGCCATTAAATCGCCGAACACTGAACTCAAACCAGAACTTTTACTGAAATGTTCGGGGTCAAAAAATCCTAAAGTTCGCTCAACCCTAATTAACACCCCTCTGTACCCTTACTGAAGGCTAATAGCATTTCATTCATATCTTCTATTAGAAATAATAAAAGAATGGCACAACATAGAGCCATAAGAATAGATGCTTCAGAATTGTTATTGCATGGGGAATGCATACGGCTATTAAAACGGACATGTCAGGAGTGGTGACAGGGCCTCTTTAAATAAGACTTCCCTATTTGTAATCTATAAGTAAATGATGTATGTCCCATTGATTGCAGCTGTAATCTTTACTCCAGCTCACAGTATATAACACCCTACGAGCAGCCAGGGTGATAGGAAGGTGTCAGCGTATCAGTCCCTTAGGCTATGCTGTAGCTTGGGGCCTGTCCACCGCAATGTAACTCTACTTGGTGCGATAACTGTATGCCCAAGTGCCACCTTAACCGTGTGGTGCAATGTGACACACTTACAGTTCCTTGAACAGGTTCTTGGTGCTTTTTCTTATTTCCTGGTCCCCTCCAGAACTGGACCCTAAAGACATGATATTCCTGAGGTTGTGGCAGAAAACCTCCTATTCGTGCTTTCGCCAGTCTCCACCGTGAGCCAGTCCATTCACTTTTAGAATCTGCATAGCTGCTCCCTTCTGTTTACCAGCACCACCAAACACAACCTCCGTCTTGGCACTTCCTGCTCCTCTAGGAACCTCCTCCCCTTACACAGGGAGAGTGGGATGCAATAAGTGATTTGCTTAGTGCAGTGTCAAACCTGCATTTGCAGTTTGCTATCACAATGGTAATACACTGCTCAAAAAAATAAAGGGAACACTTAAACAACACAATGTAACTCCAAGTCAATCACACTTCTGTGAAATCAAACTGTCCACTTAGGAAGCAACACTGAGTGACAATCAATTTCACATGCTGTTGTGCAAATGGGATAGACAACAGGTGGAAATTATAGGCAATTAGCAAGACAACCCCAATAAAGGAGTGGTTCTGCAGGTGGTGACCACAGACCATTTCGCAGTTCCTATGCTTCCTGGCTGATGTTTTGGTCACTTTTGAATGCTGGCGGTGCTTTCACTCTAGTGGTAGCATGAGATGGAGTCTACAACCCACACAAGTGGCTCAGGTAGTGCAGCTTATCCAGGATGGCACATCAATGCGAGCTGTGGCAAGAAGGTTTGCTGTGTCTGTCAGCGTAGTGTCCAGAGCATGGAGGCGCTACCAGGAGACAGGCCAGTACATCAGGAGATGTGGAGGAGGCCGTAGGAGGACAACAACCCAGCAGCAGGACCGCTACCTCCGCCTTTGTGCAAGGAGGAACAGGAGGAGCACTGCCAGAGCCCTTTCAAAATTACCTCCAGCAGGCCACAAATGTGCATGTGTCTGCTCAAACGGTCAGAAACAGACTCCATGAGGGTGATATGAGGGCACGACGTCCACAGGTGGGGGTTGGGCTTACAGCCCAACACCGTGCAGGATGTTTGGCATTTGCCAGAGAACACCAAGATTGGCAAATTCGCCACTGGCGCCCTGTGCTCTTCACAGATGAAATCAGGTTCACACTGTGCACATGTGAGAGACGTGACAGAGTCTGGAGACGCCGTGGAAAACGTTCTGCTGCCTGCAACATCCTCCAGCATGACCGGTTTGGCATTGGGTCAGTAATGGTGTGGGGTGGCATTTCTTTGGAGGGCCGCACAGCCCTCCATGTGCTTGTGTAACTACCAGAGCTTTGAGACGTTCTCACAGCTCTGTTTCTCCACCCCTGTGATGATGTCACTACTAGAGCTTGGAGGAGTTCTCACTGCTCTGTTTCTCCGCCCCTGTGATGAGGTTTTTACTTTCTGTTTCCTTCCTCCCAGCTGTTCCTCCTGCGTTTGATTTCCCTGCCTTTAAATCACCCCTCCTCCTTTTGTAGGGTGTGGATTATATTTCTCATTTGAGTTGTAGCTCTTGCTTGAGTATCTTCACTTGTAAGCTATCATTTCACTGGACCTGTGTTCTGCTGCAGCAAGTACTCCGGATATTGCCAGCTGTCTTTGGATCCGTCTTCTCTGCTGCTCCTTCAGCTAAGTGTGCAGACATTGTAGTGTATCTGTTTATTTTCTGACTGGATCTGAGGCGACCACGGTTCCCTCCATATACTGAGCAGGGCACCGGTGGCCGTGCCCCTTCCACTATTGTAGGGGTTACAGTGGTCATCAGTCTTAGGTACGCGGGCATGCCTCGTTCCACCATTTGGATCCGGGCATGTGCTTTAGCAGCATAGGGAGAGCTTTGAGGGTCTGACAGGGGTCACCCTTTATCCTCCCTAGTTTGGGTCCGGTCAGTAGCTCTATTTACTGTGTATGCTCTTGTTGCTCACAAACAGCCGTGACATTATAATCCACCAAAACCGTCCTTTTTGACATGGATCCGCTTTCTGGCCTGGTTGACCGCATGCAGGGCCTTTCTTTGGAGGTAGCGGATCTCCGTCAATCTATGACTCAGCTTCAAGCATTGGGCTCTGCTCCGGCCCATGGAGTCTGTTGCGAGCCAAAGGTCTCACTTCCGGAAACGTTCTCCGGGGGCAGTGAGAATTTTGTTCGCTTCAGAGAGGCCTGCAAACTCAATTTTTGCTTGTGTCCCCACTCCTCTGGCAATGAGGAGCAGAGGGTGAGGATTGTCATCTTCCTGCTCAGGGGTAATGCTCAGACTTGGGCTTTTTCGCTGCCATCAGGGGATCCCTCCCTTCGATCCGTGGAAAGATTTTTTGTGGCCCTGGGGCAGATATATGATGACCCGGATCGTGTTGCTCTGGCCGAATCTAACTTACGTTTTTTATGCCAGAACAAACTGTCTGCGGAGCTTTATTGTTCTGAATTTCGGAGATGGGCAGCTGATTCAGGTTGGAATGATGCTGCACTCCGGAGTCAGTTCTGTCATGGTCTCTCAGAGAGATTGAAAGATGCGTTTGCTTTCCATGAGAGACCAACGTCCTTAGAGTCTGCCATGTCATTGGCGGTACGCCTTGACAGGCGTCTAAGAGAAAGAAACGAGACCTCTCTGTCCAGCCATTGTCAGTCTAGGGGCAGTGGTGCAGACTCATTCAGTGTGCAGGGGCCTCATCCTGTCTCGCTCCCCTCTGAGGAGGAGCCCATGCAGCTAGGTCGACTTGCCCCTGATAAAAGAGGATTTAGTCCTCAGAGTATGGTGTGTTTTTGTTGTGGGGGCATAGGTCATTTGGCAAATGTTTGTCTGTCTAGGAGATTATTGAACTGTACTAAGAGCGATAATAAGAGAAAAACCTCAAAAGGTAAATCATCAAATTCTGCTTCATCTGCTACTTTGGGCAAAGTTGATGTAGGAATTGATGCTTTTCCTCTGACCTGCAGTTCCCGTTTTCTCCTGTCTGCCAGGGTGGCGCTAGAGAGCAAAGTAATTTCTTGTGAGATTTTTGTCGATAATGGAGCAGCCGTCAATCTTCTTGACACTCAATTTGTAGCCATGCATGGTTTTCAGGTTTGCACATTAGAAAAGGATATACCTGTTTTTGCTATTGACTCTGCTCCACTCTCACAGAGATCTCTGAAGGGCATTGTTCACAATATCCGGCTAGCTGTAGGTGACACTCATGTGGAGGATATATCTTGTTTTGTCCTTAACGGATTGCCTTCTCCTCTAGTTTTGGGGTTACCCTGGCTCACTAGACATAACCCCACTATTGATTGGCAAGGAAGGCAAATAAATGAGTGGAGTGACTTTTGTAGAGAGAATTGTCTCACAGCGACTTTTGCAGAGGTGTCTACTAAAACTGTGCCATCATTTCTCTCTGATTTCTCGGAAATGTTTTCCGAGAGCGGTGTTCAGGAGCTACCTCCTCACCGGGAGTTTGACTGTCCCATTAACCTCATTCCCGGCGCCAAGCTGCCAAAAGCACGCCTCTACAATCTCTCACAACCGGAAAGAATCGCAATGCGAACCTATATCTCCGAGAGTCTCGATAAGGGGCATATTCGTCCCTCAAAATCACCTGTTGCCGCAGGTTTTTTTTTTGTTAAAAAAAAAGATGGCTCTCTGAGACCTTGCCTAGATTTTAGGGAGCTGAACCGTATCACGATTCGCGATCCCTATCCCCTTCCTCTCATCCCGGACCTCTTCAACCAAATTGTTGGGGCCAAGGTTTTTTCCAAATTGGATTTGAGAGGCGCGTACAACCTGGTCAGGGTCAGAGAGGGGGATGAATGGAAAACGGCCTTTAATACCCCTAACGGGCATTTCGAGAATCTCGTTATGCCTTTCGGCCTGATGAATGCTCCGGCCGTCTTTCAGCATTTTGTTAATAGTATTTTCTACCATTTAATGGGGAAATTTGTATTGGTGTATCTTGATGATATTTTGATTTTTTCCCCTGATGTTCAGACCCATCAGGATCATCTTTTTCAGGTTCTGCAGATTCTGCGGGAAAATAAATTGTACGCCAAGCTGGAGAAATGTCTTTTTATGGTATCGGAGATTCAATTTCTGGGTTTTCTCCTCTCTGCTTCTGGTTTTCGCATGGATCCGGAGAAGGTCCGTGCTGTACTTGAGTGGGAGCTTCCTGAGAATCAGAAGGCATTGATGCGCTTTCTGGGTTTTGCGAACTATTACAGAAAGTTCATTTTGAATTATTCCTCTGTTGTCAAACCCCTCACTGACATGACAAAAAAGGGGGCGGATTTTTCCTCTTGGTCGGAGGAGGCGCTTGCAGCTTTTTCTAAGATTAAAGAGAGTTTTGCGTCTGCTCCCGTCTTGGTGCATCCCGATGTTTCCTTACCTTTTATTGTTGAGGTGGATGCTTCCGAGGTGGGTGTGGGTGCGGTTTTGTCCCAGGGCCCTTCTCCTGCCAAATGGCGACCCTGTGCCTTTTTCTCTAAAAAACTCTCCCCGGCAGAGAAAAACTATGATGTGGGAGATAGGGAGTTGTTGGCCATCAAGTTGGCTTTCGAGGAATGGCGCCATTGGTTGGAGGGGGCCAGGCACCCTATCACCGTTTTTACCGACCATAAGAATCTGGCAAACTTGGAGTCGGCCAGGCGTATGAATCCAAGACAGGCCAGATGGTCTCTGTTCTTCTCCAGATTCAATTTTGTTGTTACATTCCGCCCTCTGATCAAAAATGTGAAGGCTGATGCTCTCTCTCGCTGTTTTCCGGGAGGAGGAAACTTAGAGGACCCGGGTCCCATTTTGGCGGAGGGGGTAGTTGTTTCTGCTCTATATTCTGATTTGGAGGCCGAGGTCCAGGCTGCCCAGACTGAGGCACCTGCCCGTTGTCCTTCTGGGAAGTTGTTTGTGCCTCCTGAGCTATGTCACAAACTCTTCAAGGAGCATCATAATACTGTTCTTGCTGGTCACCCGGGGAGTTGAGCCACGGTAGATCTCATTGCTCGGAGATTTTGGTGGCCGGTTCTTCGTAAGTCGGTGGAGGGTTTTGTGGCTGCTTGTGAGACGTGCGCTCGCGCTAAGGTCCCTCGTTCACGGCCTTCAGGTTCCCTTCTCCCGTTACCCATACCTTCCCGTCCTTGGACACACCTGTCCATGGACTTTATAACGGATCTTCCTCGTTCCTCAGGGAAGTCGGTGATCCTGGTGGTGGTGGACCGTTTTAGCAAGATGGCTCATTTCGTACCTTTCCCTGGTTTACCCAATGCTAAAACGTTGGCGCAAGCTTTTGTCGACCATATTGTTAAATTGCATGGCATTCCCTCTGATATTGCTTCCGATAGAGGCACGCAGTTTGTGTCCAGGTTCTGGAAGGCTTTCTGTTCTCGCCTGGGGGTTCGGCTGTCCTTCTCTTCTGCTTTTCACCCGCAGTCGAATGGTCAGACTGAGCGCCTCAATCAGAATCTGGAGACATATTTGCGCTGTTTTGTGGCAGAGAACCAGGAGGATTGGTGTTCATTTCTCCCTCTTGCTGAGTTTGCTCTGAACAACCGTCGTCAGGAATCTTCTGATAAGTCACCATTCTTTGGTGCATATGGGTTCCATCCGCAGTTTGGGACATTCTCGGGAGGGGCTCTTTCTGGTTTACCTGAGGAGGAGAGATTTTCCTCGTCTTTGTCTACCATTTGGCAAAAGATTCAGAGTAATCGTAGAAAGATGAGTGAGAAGTATAAGCGTGTGGCTGATAAGAGACGTGTGCCTGGTCCGGACCTGAATGTGGGTGATCTGGTGTGGTTGTCTACAAGAAATATTAAACTGAAGGTTCCCTCCTGGAAATTGGGTCCTACGTTTATTGGGCCTTATAAAATCTTGTCAGTCATCAATCCTGTTGCCTTCCGTCTTGATCTTCCACGGGTTTGGAAGATACATAATGTATTTCACAGATCTCTCTTAAAACCATATGTCCAGCCCACGGTACCCTCCTCTTTGCCTCCTCCTCCGATTTTGGTTGATGGCAATCTGGAGTTTGAGGTTTCCAGAATTGTGGACTCTCGCATTGTCCGCAGTTCTCTTCAGTACCTCGTTCATTGGAAGGGTTATGGTCCTGAGGAGAGGATGTGGGTTCCGTTGTCGGACATTAAAGCCACTCGCCTCATCAGACCATTTCATAGGGCTCATCCTGAGATGGTGGGTCCTGGGTGTCCGGAGTCCACCCGTAGAGGGGGGGGTACTGTCACTACCAGAGCTTTGAGACGTTCTCACAGCTCTGTTTCTCCACCCCTGTGATGATGTCACTACTAGAGCTTGGAGGAGTTCTCACTGCTCTGTTTCTCCGCCCCTGTGATGAGGTTTTTACTTTCTGTTTCCTTCCTCCCAGCTGTTCCTCCTGCATTTGATTTCCCTGCCTTTAAATCACCCCTCCTCCTTTTGTAGGGTGTGGATTATATTTCTCATTTGAGTTGTAGCTCTTGCTTGAGTATCTTCACTTGTAAGCTATCATTTCACTGGATCTGTGTTCTGCTGCAGCAAGTACTCCGGATATTGCCAGCTGTCTTTAGATCCGTCTTCTCTGCTGCTCCTTCAGCTAAGTGTGCAGACATTGTAGTGTATCTGTTTATTTTCTGACTGGATCTGAGGCGACCACGGTTCCCTCCATATACTGAGCAGGGCACCGGTGGCCGTGCCCCTTCCACTATTGTAGGGGTTACAGTGGTCATCAGTCTTAGGTACGCGGGCATGCCTCGTTCCACCATTTGGATCCGGGCATGTGCTTTAGCAGCATAGGGAGAGCTTTGAGGGTCTGACAGGGGTCACCCTTTATCCTCCCTAGTTTGGGTCCGGTCAGTAGCTCTATTTACTGTGTATGCTCTTGTTGCTCACAAACAGCCGTGACAGCTTGCCAGAGGTAGCCTGACTGCCATTAGGTATCGAGATGAGATGAGTTGGCAGATGCTTTAGTCCAGGTCTGGGAGGAGATCCCTCAAGAGACTGTCCGCCACCTCATCAGGAGCATGCACAGGCGTTGTAGGGAGGTCATACAGGCACGTGGAGGCCACACACACACTACTGAGCCTCATTTCGACTTGTTTTAAGGACATTACATCAAAGTTGGATCAGCCTGTAGTGTGTTTTTCCACTTTAATTTGGAGTGTGACTCCAAATCCAGACCTCCACGGGTTGAAAAATTTGATTTCCATATTTTTTTTTTTGTGTGATTTTGTTGTCAGCACATTCAACTATGTAAAGAACAAAGTATTTCAGAAGAATATTTAAATAATTCAGATCTAGAATGTGTTATTTTTGTTTTCCCTTTATTTTTTTGAGCAGTGTAGTCCAAGACAGCCCAGAAATTAGCTATCTTCCAACTTTGCAAACTAAATGGGTTTATTGTATTTCTCGGAGGACTCAGACAACCGTATGCTGTCCGCAAAAATGCAGATCAGTTTTTTTAAGGACAGTTCACCATGTCTGCAAAAAATCGGATTGCATTCTGTATTTTTGAGAACCCATAGATTACAATGGGGTCATGTCCTTATTTTCACTGACAAGTATAGGACATGTTTCATTTGTTTTGCAGAGCTGTGGAATGGAAGAAAAGGGCCCCATAGAAGTGGGGGTCAGCATCTAATCCTCAAAAAAACTGATCCTGCGGACAGCATATGACCGTCTGAATGAGCCCTAATACCCAGCTCCAATATAGACTTTCCTTATGCTTTGCTTCCATCTATTGATCAAGGTAAGATTTTGCAGTAATTATGCAATTAACAACATAACAGAATAATACATTTAACCCCTTCAGAACCCTGCTATTTTTCACCTTAAGGACCAGCCCATTTTTTGCAAATCTGACATGTGGCACTTTATGTGGTGATAACTTTAAAACGCTTTTACTTATCCAGGCCATTCTGAGACTGTTTTCTCGTCACGTATTGTACTTCATGACAGTGGTAAAATTGAGTCAATAAAATAAATTTTTATTTATAAAAAATTTCCACATTTACCCAAAGTTTGGAAAAATTTGCAAATTTCAATTTCTCTACTTTTATAATAGATAGTATTACCTCCAAAAATAGTTATTACTTTACATTCCCCATATGTCTACTTCATGTTTGGATCAATTTGTGAATGCCATTTTATTTTTAGACGTTAGAAGGCTTAGAAGTTTAGAAGCAAATCTTGCAATTTTTCAGAAAATTTCTAAAACCCACTTTTCAGGACCAGTTCATCTGAAGTCACTTTGTGAGTCTTACATAATAGAAACCACCCAAAAATGACCCCATTTTACAAACTACACCCCTCAAGTTATTCAAAACTGATTTAAAAACTTTGTTAACCCTTTAGGTGTTCCACAAGAATTAATGGAAAATAGAGATAAAATTTCAAAATTTCACTTTTTTGGCAGATTTTCCATTTGAAACCATTTTCTCCAGTTACAAAGAAAGGGTTAACAGCCAAACAAAACTCAATATCTATGGCCCTGATTCTGTAGTATATAGTATAGTATGTGGTCGGAAACTGCTGTACGGGCACACGGCATTGCACAGAAGGAAAGGAACGCCATACGGTTTTTTGAATGCAGACTTTGCTGGACTGTTTTTTTGACACCTAGTCCCATTTGAAGCCCCCCTGATGCACCCCTAGAGTAAAAACTCCAAAAAAGTTACCCCATTTTGGAAACTACGGGATAAGGTGGCAGTTTTGTTGGTACTTTTATAGGATACATATCGGTGGCGTAGCTAGAAATGACTGGGCCGCACAGGAAATTTTTGAATGGAGCCCCCCTCCCCCAGTAATTTTTTTCGCAAACCCTTCCTTTCATGCGGCCCCCATTACTGTGACTAGTAAAGATCGCTCTCTCAGACCAGGGCCGGCAGCTGTTCCATCCGTTTCTTACACTGTCTATACTGTCACTGTATATAATTATGTTAATACTGTTGAGGGGGCCCTGACAAAATCTTTTAGTCCTCCTCCACTTGGATGGGCCCCTTCTGGGTCAGGGCCCCAAAGCAGCTGCTTTACCTGCTTCCCCTATAGTTACACTTCTGGTACATATGATTTTTGGTTGCTCTATATTACACTTTTTGTGAGGCAAGGTAACAAGAAATAGCTGTTTTGGCACCGTTTTTATTTTTTGTCATTTACAACATTCATCTGACAGGTTAGATCATGTGGTATTTTTAAAGAGCAGGTTGTTACGGACGTGACAATACCAAATTTTTGGGTTGTTTGTTTCAGTTTTACATAACAAAGCATTTTTGAAAAAAATTAGTTTTTAGTGTCTCCACATTCTGAAAGCCGTAGTTTTATTTATTTATTGGGCGACTGTCTTGTGTAGGGGCTAATTTTTTTTCGGGATGAGATGACAGTTTGATTGATACTATTATAGGGTGCATATGACTTTTTGATTGCTTGCTATTACACTTTTTGTGATGTAAGGAGACAAAAAATGGCTTCTTTCACACTGTTTTATTTTTTTACGGTATTCACCTGAGGGGTTAGGTCATGTGATATTTTTATAGAGCAGGTTATTACGGACGCGGTGATACCTAATATGTCAACTTTTTTTATTTACTTAAATTTTACACAATAACAGCATTTTTAAAACAAAAAAAAATATGTTTTAGTGTCTCCATATTTTGAGCCATAGTTATTTTTTTTTTTGGGCGATTGTCTTAGGTAGGGACTCATTTTCTGCGGGATGGGTTGACGGTTAGATTGGTACTATTTTGGTGGGCATACGTCTTTTTGATCGCTTGGTGTTGTACTTTCAGTGATGTAAGGTGACAAAAAAATGGTTTATTTAGCACATTTTTTTATTTTTTATTTTTTTTTACGATATTCACCTGAGAGGGGTTAGGTCATGTGATATGTTTACAGAGCTGGTTGATACGGATGCGGCGATACCTAATACGTCTACTTTTCTTTTTTTCCCTATTTTATTTTTTTTACTTTATTTTCGGAAAATTACGTGTGTTTTTTTTTTTTTCATAAAACTTAAAAAAAAAATTGGGGGCGCATGCAGCAGGGGTCCGGCTATCAGTGACTGCCGGACCCCTGCTGCGGATTGGGCGGGCACAGCTCCTGCACCCGCCCGGTCCCCATAAAGTACATGTACGTCACGGGTCTTTAAGTCCGGGAAAGAAATGACGTACATGGGTCCTTAAGGGGTTAAGGTCCATTGCCCCACTTCCGTACACTACCTCATAGGGGGCTTTTTGCCTTCCTCTGAATCAATTTGCAGGATAACAGGCTGAACTGGATGGACAGATGTCTTTTTTCAGCCTTATAAACTATGTTACAACTACCTCATGGCAACTGATTACCAGTAAATGTTCCTATTACTTATACGAACTGACTACTCTTTATTTCCTCACCTCATTTTCACCCAAGGGTGCTGGCGTCACGAACCTCAGGGACCCTGCCATCCCTGCACCTAAAAATCATACCACCAATCGCACCTCAACCAAAAGGGGGATCTCATAGGGTCTCAAAGCAAAACTTCACATCATCAATCCTGCCCACATCATCCCTGTCCATCTGAAGGACGTTCCACCCGGCTTTTTTATTTTTTTTACCTGTAGCCAAGAGAAAGCAAGTCCTGGTATGGGGGCATTGTTCCAAACTCGCCAGTCACCCTGTGCTCCACAAGACAGTTAATCTGATTTCTCATCAATATTGGTGGCCTACTACTTGTAAAGAAGTTCAAGACTTTGTTGCTGCCTGTCTTACCTGTGCCAAGTCCTCATTTCTAAAACAGAAACCCACTAGACTGCTACACCCCTTGCCAGTTACCTTTTTATGATAGCAGCATATCACCATGGATTTTATCACCAACCTGCTATTGTCCTCAAGGTGCACAATATTGTTTGATCAATTCTCAAAGAGGGCTCACTTTGTACCGTTGCCCCATCTCCCATCTGCCAGTCAACTAGCCAAGTTGTTCTTGGAACACACATTCTGGCTTCATGTATTGCCCTTACACATTGTGACTAATTGAATAATATAGTTTACCTCTAAGTTTCAGAGTGCCATCTGCAAACTAGACTTTTCCTCAGCCTACATCCACAGTGCAATGGTCAGGTTGAGCATATTGATCAAATCCTGGTCAACTACCTATGACAATTTACTTCTCCACTTCACGATGATTGAACTGATTTACTCCCCTGGGCAGTAGCATACCTCCAATGGAGGCAGGCCATGCAGCTACTGTGGGGTCCATGGGAAAGGGGTCCAACTGTGGACAAAAGGTCCTACCACCTAATTACGTGTAACACAACCAGAAACCCTGTCAGGAGGCACCCTGGTCTGTCAGGGGGCTGCTTGACAAGATTAAACAGTAAGGCCTCTTTCACACGAGGGTGTCCGGATTAGGTCCGGATGCGTCCCGATGCATTGCGGCAAACCCGCGCGAGTAGGTACGCAATTGCAGTCAGTTTTGACTGCGATTGCGATCCGTTGTTCAGTTTTTATCGCGCGGGTGCAATGTGTTTTGCACGCGCGTGATAAAAAACCGACTGTGGTACCCAGACCCAAACTTCTTCACAGAAGTACAGGTTTGGGTTTAAGGTTGTGCAGATTGTATTATTTTCCCTTATAACATGGTTATAAGGGAAAATAATAGCATTCTGAATACAGAATGCATAGTAAAATAGGGCTGGAGGGGTTAAAAAAAAATAGAAAATAATTTAACTCACCTTAATCCACTTACTCGCGCAGCCCGGCTTCTCTTCTGTCTTCTTCTTTGCTGTGCACAGGAAAAGGACCTGTGGTGACGTCACTGCGGTCATCACATGGTCCGTCACATGATCCATCACCATGGTGATGGACCATGTGATGAGCGTAGTGACATCATCAAAGGTCCTTTTCCTCACAGATGAAGACAGAAGAGATGCCGGCTGCGCGAACAAGTGGATTAAGGTGAGTTAAATTTTTTTTATTATTTTTTAACCCCTCCAGCCCTATTTTACTATGCATTTTGTATTCAGAATGCTATTATTTTCCCTTGTAACCATGTTATGTCCCCATGTTTCCCTTGTAACCATGTTATGTCCCCATCCCGATCGTCACCTAGCAACCGTGCGTGAAAATCGCACCGCATCCGCACTTGCTTGCGGATGCTTGCAATTTTCACGCAACCCCATTCATTTCTATGGGGCCTACATTACGTGAAAAATGCACAAAGAGGAGCATGCTGCGATTTTCACGCAAACCACAAGTGATGCGTGAAAATCACCGCTCATGTGAACAGCCCCATAGAAATTAATGGGTCCGGATTCAGTGCGGGTGCAATGTGTTCACCTCACGCATTGCACCCGCGCGGAAATCTCGCCCGTGTCAAAGGGGCCTAACTGCACTGATAATTATAACCCTGCATCATCAGTGCAGTCTGGAGGCTCAGAAAGCTAAAGGACCTGTGATGACATCATCACAGGGTTTGCATCATCTAGTAAAGGTACTGCACAGAGAATTGTGTAATTCCCTGGTTAGAAAGATGCAGCTGCCAGGACCTGTTATAACATCATCACAGGTCCTTCACTCCCTTAGAGTGTGAAAAAGAACTGCAGAATAAACTTGGCAAAAGGAGTTCATCACCTTTTCTCTTCATGTGTCCCCAGTCCCTTTTTCTGTTCAGAAGTAGTACCTTATTGATTCTCATACTTCAGAAGTGCCACATTATACATGATAACTGATACGGTATAATAGATATGGTATGTACAGGTATAATAGATGAGTACAGATCTATAGTAAATACACCATACTGATATGTGAGGTACAAGGTATAATAGATGCAGTGTGTAAAGATATATAGTATATACAGCAGTGTACTGATATGTAAGGTATAAGTTATAAATTACAACTTGTAAGTCACATATCAGTACACTGCTGTACTGTATACACTATATATATGTATACACTGCATCTGTTATTCTAAGTACATTACATATCAGTACCCTGCTGTATATCAGTAGCAACTGCATCTATTATACCTCTTCACTGTAAGGAGGCACTAACTACGGTGGCTCTACCGTTGTAATGTGGGCTCTAAGGGACTATTCTATTGTGTGTGGGGACACTAATAATGCATAACTACAGTGTGTGGGGCACTAATGTGAAATAACTACTGTGTGTGGAGCACTTAGAGGACTGGGCGTGTATAGACAGGCATTGGGCCTATGTGTATAGTGGCGTAAAAAAAAAAATATAGTATGATAATCTCCCTCCTTGGGTCTTTTAAAGGTTGTAAGGTATGGTTATAATAGTATGTACAGCAGAGTACTGATATAAATATATAACCAGAAAACTCAGCGGCACAACCTCTCACCGTATGAAAAAGGTGCTCACCTACAAGTCCCACCCTAAGGACCAAAGTGAATACGTAGATACCAAAAGCAAAGAAGGGGCACACTCAAAAGGGCACACTTGAAAGAACAATGATGCACAATTTATTCAACCTAAAAACATATCCCCTAAAATCAAATGTACATAAAAATGCAGGCTATAAATATATGTATGACCTCTATATAGATAGGAATGAGTCCCAGATATCAATGCACCCGTCCCAGGGTAATTCCTATAGCATGTATGTCGGCAGTGTGCCGTGCTAATCAATAGACAAGATGGTCCATATACGCCAATTATATAACACTGGGAATATGGCACGTATATCAATATGCTGCAGCCAGATTCATGCAGATGTAATGGTCAAAGCTGTGTAGGACTTAATGCCAATGACTTCTGATCGTTCACAGTCCAATTGGTATATGCGGCACTATTAACAGTTGGTAGCACAGCCAAAAGTCACCTGGTACATTCAAAATGCCATAATGGATGCTCCCCAGGAGCTGGGTCTTACCCGTCTTCACTGCCTCTTTTGCAGCGCTGATTCCAGGTGGCCACACACCAGCGGCGTCCCACGTGGTGTGCTAGACCTCAGCGTGGCGTCCCACGTGACCTGGTTACTTAGGAGACCTGGTAAAGCTGAGATAACGTCACGGATAGGCGACTGCTTACTCAGAATCCGGACAAAGATGATTCTCCTTTATTTTCTTATTGCAGATATTCAATGCAACGCTCACTCCTCACGCCAGACGCGTTTCGAGGTGCTGTACCTCTTCCTCAGTGGCCAACTGAGTGAGCGTATCCTCACTCATATATGGGACAACTACTCCCATGATGCTTCACAATATCATGCATTTACTAATCTCCGGAGTGGACCAGGGTCATATTTCTTCTTCCTATCATACTCCCTAACCGCTTGGTATAGCCATCATCTTATACAAAAAGTCACAATGCCTACATTGGTAAAACATATATATATAAAACATAAATAATCACACATATATAAAATCATGTATAAAATTACATATAAGACATGCGATGCTATTTGCATCGACTAAAATAGGATCTGGAGAAATACGCAAGGTCACACAGTAACCTACCAAAAAAACGCATCAAAAACGCATAGGTATGAACCTGCGTTTCCTGTGCGATTTATTCCTTTATCAAACGGGGTGCCATGTGTGAATAGATTCATGTTTCCCCATAAAGGTGGATATCCTGTAGATACTCAAAGGACACCTCAATATTTAGCCAGCATGTCAGTATAGGGACCCCAAAATGAACTAGGATCCCAACTATATGTTTTTTGCCTGGGACCCTCTGAACATGGAGATCCCCGGTCCCCAGAGGGTGAGGGTGATGTGAAAGGTATGATGTAAAAGGGAGAGCTGTCTGACAGGGAGGGGAGATCGAAGTGTCGACAGACGACCAGAGTCCGATGTCCCATCACCATCGGGCAACCCCCCACTCCTCACAAGAAACCAGAGACCTCCATTTCAGCGTTCAAGCCCCTCGGAACGATCGTATCATATTCAAAGATCCTTCGCGATTCCTGTCTAGACATGTGCGCTATATGGTTTGTTGTGCATTTTCATAAGTGTACAATGTATCTGATGATACTACATTCAATATGGATGATCATTGCCTTTAACAGCATGTGATCAGCATGAACCTGGAAAAAACCAAGATGGGTTCATAGCAAGTTCAATGTGTTAAAAGTGAATATATAGAGAAGACTATACTTTTATTATTGTTTAGAGACATGGATTTATCTACACTGGTTTCTCTAAACTTGTCTGTCTGAGGAACAATGGGTGTTTCATGGCTAAACCATGATCTGATAAGAGACGTCCATAAAACACATCTGGTGTGGAACAGATATCTATTCATATATTCACATACATATATATATTCCTATGTGCATTCATTTAGCGTTTGAACTTGTTAATGATTCATATATACTATACAATATTGATGTATTATAACCAAATATTATTAATGTATCTTTATATGTCTGTATCTCACTGAGAGGATATATTCTAGTGGATATAGAGAATGTTTAAGTTGAATCTTCTTAAATAGGGTCTATTTTAGAGGCGCTTATGTTTTTTCAAACATCATTACTCAATCGCTGAGACAGTTAAGATACACAATCCAGGAAAAACCATTATACTCCTATCTGCCCCATAAATTCAGGGATTAGGAATACTTCTGATACCGCCAGTCAGTCTGAGCAAAGTGTCAGAAAGAGTCCCTCCTAATTGATTTAAGGTGAAAGAGATCAGAGTTTAAGTGGTAATAAAACAATATATAATGTGTTAATTCTTAAAATATTTAAAATTGTTATATGATACAACAGTGCCATCAAGTGGTAGATGGGCAGAAGTTTCTAAGGAATGTCAATTAAATGACATCATCCCCATGTTTAACATACGTCACACCCACCTTATCTAATTGGTAATCCCTAATCCAAGAGGGGATGGGCATAGATAAGGATTGGGATATCTGAGCCAGTTTTGGGGAGATCAGGACACTTCACAAACTTCACAAAAGAAAAACTTCACAAGGACTTCACAAACACTTCACAAGGGTTCATTCATCAGCATCACTTCACACGTCAGGAACGTACCACAGGACGGGACATATCTAAATCTTGGAAAGCTGGGTCCATTCTAAAAGCTCTTTATCCCAAAGCCAGGGGTAATGTATGATCTATTTCATTTGCAGTAATTATAAATCGCTCCAATTGGCATATAGTTGAGATCCCATTATTAGTGGGTCAATAGTATTAAAACAATAATTTTATGGGAAATTTTAATGAACGTGCACATCATTAGAATTCCTGTAATATTGCTATCAGAGTGGAATCTCTGATCGGATTTTATTATCCGTAGTTAGGCCAACGGGCATATTTATAAGGTGTCTCTTACTGCCATATTCTTTGATTGAGCATAAGGGATTTTCCACAGATTCATTTCTATTGTTTTGTTGTTGTTGTTACATTATAATATTTTGATAATCAGTATACTAATTGGTAATAATTTGAATAACATTATATTGTACTTGGTGTACTAAATTAAGTGAGCCCGGCGTATACGGCGGAGCATCATCTTGTGGTCAATTTTGATATTATCCTTGTATTCATTTGTATGCCATTTTTACTACATGTATTTATTTGTAATAAATTATATTTTTAATTGCACCCTGTTTCATTATCTGCACAAATTAACTTTAGATCTTATCAATAAAAGAACTGGCGTTTATATGTCCGCCAATTAATTTTAAAATTTTAAATTTTTCATATTTCATAAAAATATGAAATCATAATTTTTATGATTTCATATCTTATATGAAATAAATACCCGACAGGTTCCCCCCTCTCCAAAGCTTTTTAGCCTTCTCAATCGCCGCAAATCTTAGACCGGTGGGGCCACAATTATGTATTAACTTAAAGGGATTCTGTCACCAGGTTTCACCCCTGTCAGCTAAGCATATGCTGATGTTCAGGGCCTCATCAGGATTCCTAATGTGGGCTTCTAAATGTGATCCGTAGCCTTATTTTGCTAAAAAACAGGTTTTACTAACCTGTCACTCAAAGAAATAAGGTGCCCAAGGGGATGTCAAGGGATGCAAGGTGCCGGCCGCACCCACCGCCATTCGTGCCCAGCGCAGCCTTTCCAGACTTCTGCACCGCCTCCTAATCCTCTGTGCCGCCTCTCGCTCTCCCTCCCTCCTCCTCCTGCTGTAAGATATCGCGCGTGCGCACAGGGCTCTGAGAGGCTGGTGCCAGAGTGCAGGTCATACCTGGGTTGAGCGAAGTGCCGGTGCATGCGCACTTCGCTTTAGGAGGCGGTGCAGAAGTCTGGAAAGGCGGCGCTAGGCACGAACGGCGGTGGGTGCGGCCGGCACCTTGCATCCCTTGACATCCCCTTGGGCACCTTATTTCTTTGAGTGACAGGTTTTACTAAGCAAAATAAGGCTACGGATCACATTTAGAAGCCCACATTAGGAATCCTGATGAGGCCCTGAACATCAGCATATGTTTAGCTGACAGGGGTGAAACCTGGTGACAGAATCCCTTTAAAGTGTCTCGATAGAGAATGTGTGTCAAGCCCTTTCTTGATGTTTGAGATGTGTTCCGCTACCCACTTTTTGAGGGTTCTTTTTGTTCTCCCTATATACTGCTTTCTGCAGCTGCATTCCAGCAAGTGGATAACATCCGTGGAATCACATGTCAAACATTCTTGTATGTCCAGACTAAAGGAATTGACCGTTGACTCCACCTTAATGGTTTTCTTAGGGAAAATAGTGATTCTACAATTAGCACATCTACCACATCTAAAAAAAACATTAACCGCCAACCAATTTTCTTTACTCTGAAAATCCCTTTTTCTTTTCACAGTTGGGGCTACTTTTCCCGCCAAGTTTCCTGCTCTTGTATAAGAGATCTTTGGAGTCTCACTCAAAAGGGGACCTATCAGTTTGTCATTTAGTAGGTGACCCCAATGTCTCCGTATACTTTTCCATTATCTTGTATTGGGAATTAAATGGAAGAACAATTCTCAAGGTTTCATCCTGTTGTTGGGGGGGGGGGGGTACTCACAGAGAAAAAATCCTTCCTTTCCATTTTCTTCACCTTTTCTAAAGACCTGTCTATTATCTGCACTTGATAATCCCTTTCTATTAATTGTTGTCTCAACCCAGCAGCTTCATCCTCAAATTTGCTCTCTTCAGTACAATTCAGTTTCAATCTCCGAAATTGACTGGTAGGGACATTGATGAGCCAGCGTGGAAGATGACAGCTTGCAAACCTAATAAAACAGTTTTTTGTTACTGGTTTGAAGTATGTGTTACAACATAGTTTATCCCCATGTACACATATCTCCAAATCAAGAAACTCTACTTTTTCTTTAGTTATATTTGGGCTGAACACTAGGTTCCTCTCATTGATGTTGATATTCTTTAGAAACAGATCCAAAGATTCAGGTGTGTCTCGCCATATGAACAAAATGTCATCGATATATCTCCGCCATAGCACCAGACTCGCCCCCAGCTTGGGCATGATGACTTCCACTTCTCACTGGACCAAAAATAAATTGGCATAGCTGGGGGCAAATCCGGTGCCCATGGCGGTACCGGTTCGCTGAACATAAAATTCATGTTCAAACAAAAAATAATTGTGAGCAAATATGTATTTCACTCCACCTAATTAAAATTCAAACTGCTCATTCGGCAGATTGGTGTCTCCCGACAGTTGTTCATAGAGCGCCTGTACACCCTGAGTGTGATCAATCACTGTGTACAGTGATCCGACGTCCAACGTCCCCAAAATCCACTTGTCTTCCCATTAGATGTCCCCACCAGTCAATTTCGGAGATTGAAACTGAATTGTACTGAAGAGAGCAAATTTGAGGATGAAGCTGCTGGTTTGAGACAACAATTATTAGAAAGGGATTATCCAGTGCAGATAATAGACAGGTCTTTAGAAAAGGTGAAGAAAATGGAAAGGAAGGATTTTTTCTCTGTGAGTACCCCCCCCCCCCCCAACAACAGGATGAAACCTTGAGAATTGTTCTTCCATTTAATTCCCAATACAAGATAATGGAAAGAAGTATACGGAGACATTGGGGTCACCTACTAAATGACAAACTGATAGGTCCTCTTTTGAGTGAGACTCCAAAGATCTCTTATACAAGAGCAGGAAACTTGGCGGTAAAAGTAGCCCCAACTATGAAAAGAAAAAGGGATTTTCAGAGTAAAGAAAATTGGTTGGCGGTTAATGTTTTATTTAGATGTGGTAGATGTGCTAATTGTAGAATCACTACTTTCCCTAAGAAAACCATTAAGGTGGAGTCAACGGTCAATTCCTTTAGTCTGGACATACAAGATTGTTTGACATGTGATTCCACGGATGTTATCCACTTGCTGGAATGCAGCTTCAGAAAGCAGTATATAGGGAGAACAAAAAGAACCCTCAAAAAGAGGGTAGCGGAACACATTTCAAACATCAAGAAAGGGCTTGAAACACATTCACTATTGAGACACTTTAAGTTAATACATAATTGTGACCCCACCGGTCTAAGATTTGCGGCGATTGAGAAGGTTAAAAAGCTTTGGAGAGGGGGGAACCATATAGCGCACATGTTTAGACAGGAATCGCGAAGGATCTTTGAATATGATACGATCGTTCCGAGGGGCTTGAACGCTGAAATGGAGGTCTCTGGTTTCTTGTGAGGAGTGGGGGGTTGCCCGATGGTGATGGGACATCGGACTCTGGTCGTCTGTCGACACTTCGATCTCCCCTCCCTGTCAGACAGCTCTCCCTTTTACATCATACCTTTCACATCACCCTCACCCTCTGGGGACCGGGGATCTCCATGTTCAGAGGGTCCCAGGCAAAAAACATATAGTTGGGATCCTAGTTCATTTTGGGGTCCCTATACTGACATGCTGGCTAAATATTGAGGTGTCCTTTGAGTATCTACAGGATATCCACCTTTATGGGGAAACATGAATCTATTCACACATGGCACCCCGTTTGATAAAGGAATAAATCGCACAGGAAACGCAGGTTCATACCTATGCGTTTTTGATGCGTTTTTTTGGTAGGTTACTGTGTGACCTTGCGTATTTCTCCAGATCCTATTTTAGTCGATGCAAATAGCATCGCATGTCTTATATGTAATTTTATACATGATTTTATATATGTGTGATTATTTATGTTTTATATATATATGTTTTACCAATGTAGGCATTGTGACTTTTTGTATAAGATGATGGCTATACCAAGCGGTTAGGGAGTATGATAGGAAGAAGAAATATGACCCTGGTCCACTCCGGAGATTAGTAAATGCATGATATTGTGAAGCATTATGGGAGTAGTTGTCCCATATATGAGTGAGGATACGCTCACTCAGTTGGCCACTGAGGAAGAGGTACAGCACCTCGAAACGCGTCTGGCGTGAGGAGTGAGCGTTGCATTGAATATCTGCAATAAGAAAATAAAGGAGAATCATCTTTGTCCGGATTCTGAGTAAGCAGTCGCCTATCCGTGACGTTATCTCAGCTTTACCAGGTCTCCTAAGTAACCAGGTCACGTGGGACGCCACGCTGAGGTCTAGCACACCACGTGGGACGCCGCTGGTGTGTGGCCACCTGGAATCAGCGCTGCAAAAGAGGCAGTGAAGACGGGTAAGACCCAGCTCCTGGGGAGCATCCATTATGGCATTTTGAATGTACCAGGTGACTTTTGGCTGTGCTACCAACTGTTAATAGTGCCGCATATACCAATTGGACTGTGAACGATCAGAACTCATTGGCATTAAGTCCTACACAGCTTTGACCATTACATCTGCATGAATCTGGCTGCAGCATATTGATATACGTGCCATATTCCCAGTGTTATATAATTGGCGTATATGGACCATCTTGTCTATTGATTAGCACGGCACACTGCCGACATACATGCTATAGGAATTACCCTGGGACGGGTGCATTGATATCTGGGACTCATTCCTATCTATATAGAGGTCATACATTTATTTATAGCCTGCATTTTTATGTACATTTGATTTTAGGGGATATGTTTTTAGGTTGAATAAATTGTGCATCATTGTTCTTTCAAGTGTGCCCTTTTGAGTGTGCCCCTTCTTTGCTTTTGGTATCAATGTACTGATATAGTAACATAGTATCATAGTTTCTAAGGCTGAAAAAAATCTATCCGTCCACCCAGTTCAGCCTGTTATCCTGCAAAGTTGATCCAGAAGAAGGCAAAAAAAAAAAAAAAGTAGAAGCCAATTTTCCTTATTTTAATGGAAAAATGAATTCCTGACTCCAATCAGGCAATCTGAATAACTCCCTGGATGAACTATAAGAAATGTATGCAGGCCCCTCTTGAACTCCCCATCACCACCTCCTCTGGCAGATAGTTCCATAGTCTCACTGCTCTTACAGTAAAGAATCCTCTTCTATGTTTGTGTAGAAACCTTCTTTCCTCTAGTCGCAGAGGATGTCCTCGTCAATCATAGTCCCGGGGATAAATAGATGATGGGAGAGATCTTTGTACTGAGCCCGATATATTTATAGATAGATGTCTTTTCTCTAAAGTGAATAACCCTAATTCTGATAATCTTTCTGGGTACTGTAGTCCACCCATTCCAGTTATTACTTTAGTTGTCCTTCTCTGAACCCTCTCCAGCTCTACTATATCTGCCTTGTTCACAGGAGCCCAGCATTGTACACAATACTCCAAGTGTGGTCTGACTAGTGATTTGTAAAGTGACAGGACTATGTTCTCATCACTGGCATCTATGCCCCTTTTGATGCAACCCATTATCTTATTATGACGTATAAATAAAAAAATGTATGTAACATATCAGTACACTGCTGTATATACTATTATACCTGTACACACTGCATATATTATATGGTATAATAGATGGAGTGTATACAGATATAAAGTATATACAGCAGTGTACTGATATGTGAAGTACAAGGTGTAATTTATACCTTGTACCTCACATACAAGTACACTGCTGCATATACTATTATACCCATACCTCCCAACTTCTAAAAGACCTGAAGAGGGAGACTATCAGGCTAATTATTTTTTACACTAAGACATGCCTAACTTTTCCCAGTGCCTGTCTATACATACCAAATCCCACTCAGTCTTCTTAGTACCTCACACACAGTAGTTATTTCCCATTAGTGCCCAACACACAATAGAATATCCCCTTAGATCCCACCTTACAATGGTACAGCCCCCATAGTTAGTGACCCCCTTACCGTGGAGACTATGAAACACATCCTGCTATCCCCAGTAGCTGGCACAATGAAGTGGCGTCATTGCTCCTGATCAGCTGAGCACAAGAGTGCATGATTATCATTCCCCGGCCTGTGCACTCTCTTACTCTGCTCAGCAGGCGGATGCCCTTTCCCTCCCTGCTTCAATATTGCATTCAACCATCTCTGCATCCTCAGGAAACAGAGAAACTTGAAATAGGCCATACATTAGCCGTCCCAGGACAGCGGGACAGCTGCGGAATCCGAGACTGTGCAGCCGGATCCGGGACGATTCACTTTGTGATGCTGCCTGCATATATCAATTAAGGGCCTTATGTGCATGACCGTATCTGTTTTGTGGTTTGAAAGATGCAAAACAGGCAAGAATAGGACACATTCCATCTTTTTTGAAGGGAATGAACATATGGATGCAGACAGCAAAGGGTGTACTCTCCACATCTTTTGCAGCCCTATTGAAATTAATAGGTCCACATCCAATCCGCAAAATACATGGATCGGGTGAACAATGAAAAGATGGTCATGTGCATGTGGCCATACTCTAAAGCATATACAATAAAAAAGCTGCCTGACCCAGGTTTCTCTCCTGCTTCATCTGGGGCGTCTCGGTTTCAGTTATTTAGGGCGGGTTTTATAGCCACATCGTAAAGACACATGACTTACACACATTTAGGCCCCTTTCACATGGGCGAGATTTCCGCGCGGGTGCAATGCGTGACGTGAACGCATAGCACCCGCACTGAATCCTGACCTATTCATGTCAATGAGTCTGTGTACATGAGCGTTTTTTTTCACGCATCAGTTCTGCGTTGCGTGAAAAACGCAGCATGTTCTATATTCTGCGTTTTTCACGCAGCCCTGGCCCCATAGAAGTGAATAGGGCTTCAGTGAAAAACGCATTGCATCCGCAAGCAAGTGCGGGTGCGATGCGTTTTTCACTGATGGTTGCCGAGAGATGTTGTTTGTAAACCTTCAGTTTTTTATCACGCGCGTGAAAAACGCATCAAAACGCATTGCACCCGCGCGGAAAAAACTGAAGCAAAAAATATTTATAATCGCAGACAATAAATATTTATAATCGCAGACAAAACTGACTGAACTTACTTGCAAAGTGGTGCGAGTTTCACTGAACGCACCCTGAACGCATCCGGCCCCAATCCGCAACGCCTGTGTGAAAGGGGCCTTAGCATCTTAATTTTATTAATTTAGGCCCCTTTCACACGAGCGTGACGTATTAGGTCCGGATGCGCTCAGGGTGCGTTCAGTGAAACTCGCGTGATAAAAAACTGAAGGTTTACAAACAACATCTCTTAGCAACCATCAGTGAAAAACGCATCGCACCCGCACTTGCTTGCGGATGCAATGCGTTTTTGACGCAACCCCATTCACTTCTATGGAGCCAGGGCTGCGTGAAAAACGCAGAAAATAGAATATGCTGCGATTTTCACGCAAACGCAGAACTGATGCGTGAAAAACAACGCTCATGTACACAGATCCATTGAAATGAATGGGTCAGGATTCAGTGCGGGTGCTATGCGTTCACGTCACGCATTGCACCCGCGCGGAAAACTCGCTCGTGTGAAAGGGGCCTTAGGTTGGGTTTTATAGCCGCATCATAAAATCACATACGGTAATATGGGAACTCTACAGCCAACAGGGTTAAACATAGAATGGGATGTAAAATCCGTGTGTATGGTGTAAAAATATTAACATTCGAATCAGAAGAATCGATACCTTCTCCCTTTGAGATACTAGAATAGATGATATGAGATAAATTTACAGAAAGCAAAAAATATTTAGATAATTTTTTTTTTAGAAAAACTTTTTTTTTGCGTGATATAGGGGAGAATTATGTTGACTAACAGTATTAGAAAGCACGATAGTGGGTCTGTAGAAAAGAAACCATAAAAAAACACATTTACCAGAAAGTGGGTGAAAAGCAGCGACTTTGTATTATGCTAGTCTGAACGGAGTCATGTGGAGATAGGATTAGAGACGTATCTACTAGCAGTTGGTTACGATGCAGCACTATTAGGGAATATACGGCGCCTTTTGTAACCACTCCAAACAGAGATAAATAACATTATAGCAAAATGATATCTATGTGTCTAATATATCAGTATGTTTTTAATGTGGACCATGGATATGATGATAGTTGCTTCTGTGTACAGTACTGAAAAATAATGGAAGTTCCAGCGCTTAAACGTGGCAAAGATATATTAGATAGAATTTTTGGGGTTAAGTTTTTATGAATTTTATGATAAATATGGAGAAGATTACCGTAGGAAAAAGGTTTTTTAATTATTATATATAATGAAATTGGAGTTTATAGTTTAAAATATTCTCTCATGGTTTATAATTGAGATTTTTTGTGTAAAGATATAATAGAATAAATGTGAAAGGGATATATATATCCTTTTTTGTAAAGAATGAGTCTGAAAAGACGCAAAATGTGTATAAATTACCGTATTTTTAACCAAAAGGTGTGCTTTTGGTGGGTTTGAACTAATGGCGGTCTGTGCATGACACTATTATGGGGGATCTGTGGATGATGCACTGTTATGGGGTGGGGGATTTGTGGATGAGACTGTTATGTGGGGGATCTGTGGATGGCACTGTTATGGAGGGGGAGCTGTGGATGGCATTATGATGGTGGGGGGTCTGTGGATGGCATTATGATGGTGGGGGGGATCTGTGGATAGCATTATGATGGTGGGGGGGATCTGTGGATGGCATTATGATGGTGGGGGGGATCTGTGGATGGCATTATGATGGTGGGGGGGATCTGTGGATGGCATTATGATGGTGGGGGGGATCTGTGGATGACACTGCTATATGTGTCATCCACAGATCCCCCCCATCATAATGCCATCCACAGACCCCCCTCATCATAATGCACTCCACAGACACCCCCCCCATCATAATGCCATCCACAGATCCCCCCCATCATAATGCCATCCACAGATCACCCCCCCCCCCCCACCACCATCATTATCCCATCCATAGATCCCTAAGGAGGGGCTGTAGTAGGCGGGGAGAGCGGCGGGCAGTGCAGGCACTGTACTCTGGCCCGCCGCTCAGTATGTACTGTATTATACCTAGTGTTAATCATAATATCTAAACTGCGCTCCCCCTGCTCCCCATCTGTATCATACTTACCGGTACACATGTCACACTCCGTCTCCTGTAGTAACCGCTAGCAGGCAGGCCGGGCGGCCGTAACTCACTGAGGTCACGTGCCTGCTCCGCCTGCTTTATTCATAGCCGGCCTGGCTGCTAGCGCTTACTACAGGAGACGGAGTGTGACATTTGTACCGGTAAGTACGGTACAGATGGGGAGCAGGGGGAGCTCATTTTAGATATTATGATTAACACTAGGTATAATACAGTACATACTGAGCGGTGGGGCCAAAGTACAGTGCCTGCACTGCCCCGCCGCTCTCCCCGCCTACTACAACCCCTCCTCACTAATACATCGCAGTCTGCGATGCTGCAGGGACATGGGGACGCCGCTACGTCTCCTTGGGAGGCGGGCTGGAACGCATAACGTGCGTTCCACCCCTCCTCCTGACGTGTGCGGCGTCATCATTGTGGGCTCGGCGTGCATAATCAGGTATGGAGCGCTCGATATTAGGCATCAGCTGTTGTGATTTTCTATTGAGACCACATGTGCCTTGGGTTCTATGGGAGATATAAATAGGGGGATATGGCTACACTTTCACTCACCTCCCGACGAAGCTGAGGCGAAACGTGCGTCGAGGTTCCTATCCTGTCCTGTGCCTGCTGTTTTTCACCCCCCATCATGTCTTGTGGTATGCTTTAATTTCTATCTGTAGTCATTGGCTGGGCTCCTCCATATCCTTTATTATAAGGTTTTGTGGATTATTATCTTCTGAGGGTCCAACCTCTCCCTCCATTGCTAGATTCTAGCGTCTGATTTATTTTTCCTTAACTGCATTTTAAGTTGAGCTTATCTTAGTGGTTATGTACCAGGGTGATGACCATATGCTTTCTACTTTACGATAGCAGCATCATTAGTGCTACTTCATGTGGAATCACCCTGATATACACCATCGACATACTTGACATGTTCTCCCATAAAAAAATGGGAAAAGTTGTCTTTTGTCAAGATATTTCTCTCACCCAGCAAGGGTATATGTAAAATGACACCCCAAAACACATTCCCCAACTTCTCCTGAATACGGCGATACCACATGTGTGACACTTTTTTGCAGGCTAGGTGGGCAAAGGGGCCCATATTCCAAAGAGCACCTTTAGGATTTCACAGGTCATTTACCTACTTACCACACATTAGGGCCCCTGGAAAATGCCAGGGCAGTATAACTACCCCACAACTGACCCCATTTTGGAAAGAAGACACCCCAAGGTATTCCGTGAGGGGCATGGCGAGTTCCTAGAATTTTTTATTTTTTGTCACAAGCTGATTTTTTTTTTTTTTTTTTTTTTTTTTTCATACAAAGTCTCATATTCCACTAACTTGTGACAAAAAATAAAAACTTCCATGAACTCACTATGCCCATCAGCGAATACCTTGGGGTCTCTTCTTTCCAAAATGGGGTCACTTGTGGGGTAGTTATACTGCCCTGGCATTCTAGGGGCCCAAATGTGTGGTAAGGAGTTTGAAATCAAATTCTGTAAAAAATGACCTGTGAAATCCGAAAGGTGCTCTTTGGAATATGGGCCCCTTTGCCCACCTAGGCTGCAAAAAAGTGTCACAAATCTGGTATCTCCGTACTCAGGAGAAGTTGGGGAATGTGTTTTGGGGTGTCATTTTACATATACCCATGCTGGGTGAGAGAAATATCTTGGCAAAAGACAACTTTTCCCATTTTTTTATACAAAGTTGGCATTTGACCAAGATATTTCTCTCACCCAGCATGGGTATATATAAAATGACACCCCAAAACACATTCCCCACCTTCTCCTGAGTACGGAGATACCAGATGTGTGACACTTTTTTGCAGCCTAGGTGGGCAAAGGGGCCCATATTCCAAAGAGCACCTTTCGGATTTCACAGGTCATTTTTTACAGAATTTGATTTCAAACTCCTTACCACATATTTGGGCCCCTAGAATGCCAGGGCAGTATAACCACCCCACAAGTGACCCCATTTTGGAAAGAAGAGACCCCAAGGTATTTCGTGATGGGCATAGTAAGTTCATAGAAGTTTTTATTTTTTGTCACAAGTTAGTGGAATATGAGACTTTGTAAGAAAAGAAAAAAAAAAAAGAAAAAATCATCATTTTCCACTAACTTGTGACAAAAAATTAAAAGTTCTATGAACTCACTATGCCCATCAGCGAATACCTTAGGGTGTGTACTTTCCGAAATGGGGTCATTTGTGGGGTGTTTGTACTGTCTGGCCATTGTAGAACCTCAGGAAACATGACAGGTGCTCAGAAAGTCAGAGCTGCTTCAAAAAGCGGAAATTCACATTTTTGTACCATAGTTTGTAAACGCTATAACTTTTACCCAAACCATTTTTTTTTTACCCAAACATTTTTTTTTTATCAAAGACATGTAGAACAATAAATTTAGAGCAAAATTTATATATGGATCTCGTTTTTTTTGCAAAATTTTACAACTGAAAGTGAAAAATGTCATTTTTTTGCAAAAAAAATCGTTAAATTTCAATTAATAACAAAAAAAGTAAAAATGTCAGCAGCAATGAAATACCACCAAATGAAAGCTCTATTAGTGAGAAGAAAAGGAGGTAAAATTCATTTGGGTGGTAAGTTGCATGACCGAGCAATAAACGGTGAAAGTAGTGTAGGTCAGAAGTGTAAAAAGTGGCCTGGTCTTTCAGGGTGTTTAAGCACTGGGGGCTGAGGTGGTTAAAGGGAACCTGTCACTGGGATTTTGGGTATAGAGCTGAGGACATGGGTTGATAGATGGCCGCTAGCACATCCGCAATACCCAGTCCCCATAGCTCTGTGTGCTTTTATTGTGTATAAAAACCGATTTGAATCCCGGGTAATAGCTCCTAAATACTACACCAAACAGAATCTTCTATCCTATACACCTCCTTCCCCCCTTCCTTCCTTCTGTTTATGTCTTGTCTTGGTCTGTCATGTCTTGTGATGTCTCTCCTTGTCCTATGTGGTTGCTGGTCTGGAATTTGGAGAATATATACCATGGGTGCTCTTGGATTTATTTCCAGAAGTCCCCACGGGCTTGTTACTTGAAAATAATGTTCTGTAATGCTAATCATAGAATGTACTACTACCTCAGACTTATTTGTATGACCAGTTTTTCGACCTTTGTAATTTTCATGTTTATGTATACATATTGGATATATTTATACGTTACTCATTTATATGCTTTAATAAAATAATGATTGAACCGTAAAAACCGATTTGATACATATGCAAAGTAACCTGAGATGAGTCAGAGCTTGAAAATATGACTCTTCTCTGGTCACACAAGTAAGATATCTTTTATGTTAATTTGCATATGTATCAAATCGTTTTTTTTACACAATAAAAACACAGAGCTATGGGGACTGGGTATTGTGGATGTGCTAGTGGCCATCTAGCAGCCAGCCCATGTCCTCAGCTCTATACCCAAAATCCCGGTGACAGGTTCCCTTTAAGTCAATGTAATGTGAATAAAGCTCTCTTCTCTACCATGGCTCAGGGGGGAGGAGAAGATGCTTTCATGAAACCACCTAGTGTGTCTGGTCTCATTATGAAAGCAGTATGATACGTACATACTTATACTTCTAATTGATTTGGCACCACAGAAACAAGATGAGAAGCGCATGAATTGCGCTGACATACAATCTCAGAGATAGCTGGAGACTGCACCACCCACAGGGAAGGGAGCATACACACTACTCGCACGCAAACAATTGGTCTAGAATAGATATCTTTTTGTCACAGGGGGTTCTTCAGAGAATCTCTGATGTCAGCATCGCCGACATGGTAATATCCGATCACTGTCCTGTACTCTTGGATTTAGTTGATCAACATCCAGGAGGTGGGGACTTTGTTTGGAGATTCCCTAACTTTTTATTGCATGATGAAAATTTCACGAAGTTACTACAGGGGTGGTGGATGGAGTTTGTAGATGATAGCAAGGATCATATACATTCACCGATGTTATTCTGGGAAACAGGAAAAGAATTGCTGAGGGGACACTTGCTGGCGTATGTGTCATCTATTAAATGGTTAGCAAGAAAACATTTTCAAGAAGCGAGTGAGGCATTGAGGCAGTCATATGCTGGTTTTCTCTTGGCTCAGACCCAGGCTGCTAAAGAGAGGTGGGTCTTGGCACAGAGATAATTTTACATGGCGGATAAGCAGGAAAGCTTTAAAAAAAAAAAACACTAGACTTGACATAGAGCTACACAAACTTGGGCACAAATCAGGTCGGATGCTGGCCTCTTTGGCGAAGGGTAGACGCCCACGGATCCATATACACAGTATAAAAAGGGAGGATGGGGCTAGGGAGCGCAGACCTAAGCAAATAACAGAACTTCTTGGTGACTATTTTGCCAGATTTTATCAAGGGAGGGGGGAAGAGATAAAAGGAAGGCAAGGCATTTTTAGAGGCTATAAAATAAAATAAATAACTGAGGAACAACTTGTTTCATTGACTGCCCCTATAACGGCTGTAGAGATACAATCTACTATGAAATAATTTCCTTCAGGTAAGGCCCCGGGTCCGGATGGATATTTTTCTGATTTTTATAAAGCCATGTGTACACAGATCACCCCAGTGCTGACTACTGTTTATTCCTCTATAGTCAAAGGAAATATAATACCTGATCACATGAACACAGCTCTCATTACCCTAATACATAAAAAGGAGAAGGATCCGGAGGACCCATCCTCTTACAGGCCAATTTCATTGATCAATCAAGACATTAAATTGCTGTCTAAGATTTTAGCCAATAGGTTAGCGGAAATCCTCCCCTCGTTGATTTCACCCCGGCAAGTTGGCTTTATTAAAGGGAGATCAGCGGTCACTAATACAGGGAGTGCAGAATTATTAGGCAAATGAGTATTTTGACCACATCATCCTCTTTATGCATGTTGTCTTACTCCAAGCTGTATAGGCTCGAAAGCCTACTACCAATTAAGCATATTAGGTGATGTGCATCTCTGTAATGAGAAGGGGTGTGGTCTAATGACATCAACACCCTATATTAGGTGTGCATAATTATTAGGCAACTTCCTTTCCTTTGGCAAAATGGGTCAAAAGAAGGACTTGACAGGCTCAGAAAAGTCAAAAATAGTGAGATATCTTGCAGAGGGATGCAGCACTCTTAAAATTGCAAAGCTTCTGAAGCGTGATCATCGAACAATCAAGCGTTTCATTCAAAATAGTCAACAGGGTCGCAAGAAGCGTGTGGAAAAACCAAGGTGCAAAATAACTGCCCATGAACTGAGAAAAGTCAAGCGTGCAGCTGCCAAGATGCCACTTGCCACCAGTTTGGCCATATTTCAGAGCTGCAACATCACTGGAGTGCCCAAAAGCACAAGGTGTGCAATACTCAGAGACATGGCCAAGGTAAGAAAGGCTGAAAGACGACCACCACTGAACAAGACACACAAGCTGAAACGTCAAGACTGGGCCAAGAAATATCTCAAGACTGATTTTTCTAAGGTTTTATGGACTGATGAAATGAGAGTGAGTCTTGATAGGCCAGATGGATGGGCCCGTGGCTGGATTGGTAAAGGGCAGAGAGCTCCAGTCCGACCCAGACGCCAGCAAGGTGGAGGTGAAGTACTGGTTTGGGCTGGTATCATCAAAGATGAGCTTGTGGGGCCTTTTCGGGTTGAGGATGGAGTCAAGCTCAACTCCCAGTCCTACTGCCAGTTTCTGGAAGACACCTTCTTCAAGCAGTGGTACAGGAAGAAGTCTGCATCCTTCAAGAAAAACATGATTTTCATGCAGGACAATGCTCCATCACACGCGTCCAAGTACTCCACAGCGTGGCTGGCAAGAAAGGGTATAAAAGAAGAAAATCTAATGACATGGCCTCCTTGTTCACCTGATCTGAACCCCATTGAGAACCTGTGGTCCATCATCAAATGTGAGATTTACAAGGAGGGAAAACAGTACACCTCTCTGAACAGTGTCTGGGAGGCTGTGGTTGCTGCTGCACGCAATGTTGATGGTGAACAGATCAAAACACTGACAGAATCCATGGATGGCAGGCTTTTGAGTGGCCTTGCAAAGAAAGGTGGCTATATTGGTCACTGATTTGTTTTTGTTTTGTTTTTGAATGTCAGAAATGTATATTTGTGAATGTTGAGATGTTATATTGGTTTCACTGTTAAAAAAAAAAAATTGAAATGGGTATATATTTGTTTTTTGTTAAGTTGCCTAATAATTATGCACAGTAATAGTCACCTGCACACACAGATATCCCCCTAAAATAGCTAAAACTAAAAACAAACTAAAAACTACTTCCAAAAATATTCAGCTTTGATATTAATGAGTTTTTTGGGTTTATTGAGAACATGGTTGTTGTTCAATAATAAAATTAATCCTCAAAAATACAACTTGCCTAATAATTCTGCACTCCCTGTATACGTAAGGTATTTCTGACTTTGTCTGTAGCAGGATCGCCGAAATATGAGGGAAGGAACCCTTCTATTGTCATGCTTAATACAAAGAAAGCGTTTGACAGTATTGGATGGAGGTGGCTTGATCAGGTTTTAGATGGTATTGGTTTTACTGGTCTTTTTCAAACAGCTCTTAAAAGGGATCTACTTTAATCCGAAAGCTAGGGTATATGCTACAGGTTTCATGTCTACCTGCTTTACCTTACAGAGAGGTACTAGACAGGGGTGCCCTCTGTTCCCTCTGCTTTTTGATATGACGATAGAACCATTGGCCAGATACTTGGATTCGCCCACAATATTCGAAGGCTTGGCGGTGGCCCTCATAACATGCAATTGGCGTTATTCGCGGATGACAGTGTTCTTCATGGCTGACCCAGTCACTGATATGGCCAAAGTTATGAGAGTGCTGACGACCTTTGCTTCTTTCTCTGGACTTAGAGTAAATTACTCGAAGAGTGATATTCTTTTCATGATAAATGATGCTTCAGGGGGGGGTCACAGAGCAACAGTGGAGGGCTTATCAGTTGCTAAATCATTTATAACTTATCTAGGTATTAAAATAGGTAAAACTCTGGAGTCAATTTATACACTGAACTACGTATATCCCACTGATAGATAAGATTACGAGAGAATTACAGCATTGGTATAATCTCCCATTGTCTTTAATAGGACGTAATCATCTTATAAAAATGATGTCCATGTCCAAACTGTTATACCCATTGCAGACAATTCCTCTGCTACTAAAGTATGAAGATGTAAATAAATTGACAAAAGCCTTCACGCTATTTCTTTGGCATGGTAAACTCCCTAGAATAAGTCTACGTAAATTAAGGGCACCCAAGGAGCAATGTGGCATAGCTTTCCCAGATGTTAGAGGATATTTGGCGTGTATGGCCAGGCACATTGCGGATTGGATTAATGGCACTAGCTTCTGTTCTGCTCTGTCTTTAGAAAGTGGATTCTGCGCTCCCTGGTCTCTGGTGGCATTGCAGCATGCGAGATTGCTGTGCATTCCTGAATGGATAAAAAAATCTGTACTTTTCAAAGACACTATAGCAACTTGGAGAATTCTGAGGAAAAGGTATTGGTTGCCCTACAGAATATCTAGAGGTTTTGGACGTGCCTAAAGCTTAATAGAGATGGCGCACAATAGGGTAGTATGTTCACACTGGTAGATCAAAAAAGAGCGAATGTAAGGCTCACCTTGTATGGTTATGCTAGAACAGGCGTAACACTATTGAGGGCTTAATAAATAAGATCCGGTTCTAGGGTGTGCTTCTGCAGGGTATAGGGTTACTCAGAAGAGATGTCCAGTCCCTCCGGAGGATCGTTTGAGGAGAAAGAAAAAAAGAGTCCTGCTTCGGTGCTCCAAAACCACTTTGAGCCGATCTTTTAAAAAAGATATTCTTCTTTAATGAATAAAAGGTGCATGCGACAACAACGCGTTTCGGGGAATCTTAAGTCCCCTTCATCAGGTTGAAAGAGTACAACTGTGTCACAAAAGTGCTTTTGTGACACAGTTGTACTCTTTCAACCTGATGAAGGGGGACTTAAGATTCCCCAAAACGGGTTGTTGTTGTCGCATGCACCTTTTATTCAATAAAGAATATATTCTGGAATGTATTGTAAAATACTGACAGCATTATGTCAGTGTTATACAATACACTCCAGAACTGTAAGGGTTACATATCATCATATGCAACCCTGTCAGTGCTGGAAGGTCAGGAGTGGTTCTCTCACTGACACACATTGCAAATCCAATGTCTGGAGCTCGTGTGAAAGGGACCTGATACTAAATTGTACAATAGAGAAAATGTAGGTAAACGTGTGAAACATTGTGTACATATGGTACAAGCAGCTAAGCAAAGTAATAAAACACAATATAAATTAAAATTATAGACCTTTATTGACATGTAGAGAATTTTGAAAACACTACGATGGATTTTTATACATATTGCTCAGATGCTTTATTATTGAAACTAACTCAGGATTTCCTCCTAGAGACTCAATGTGCCCATAGGCTTCATTTTCTAATTCTCTTAAAACTTGCCTCGTATACTCAAAAGAGCCCACCTTCTCAAGATAGTGGACACAGTATTTCTTGATATCTACGTTTTCTGTCCTCTGTCGCAATATATTTTGAACCTGAGTACTTTCAGGTCTTGACCAAATAGCATGTATTGTAGGAAATGAAAACTTGCCTTCTGTCAAATCTTCACAAAAGCTTTTGTTTTCACTATATTCTTTGGAGTGTAAATTTGCATAATCATCTCTTATTTGAAAGAAAAGCCCAAGAGTATTTAACAATGGCTTTAAATCTTTGTCATATGAAGAAAACAATTGCATTAAGCCAATAGCTAATCCAAAGAGACCACCTGTCTTCTGCAATACCATAGCTTTATATTCTGCTTCTGTAGGACATGCATATGTATCTCTCCAGTATATGTCTAAGCCTTGGCCACGATGGAGCTCAAGTAACTGCTGGGTAAAAACATGAACTGCTTTTGGATGATTAAGAGTTAAAACTTTCTCTAAACCCAGAAAGTACACATAATTTGCAGAATTAATAACAGATGGAACACCATAGATGCTATGAGCAACGGGAAATCCTCGACGAAGCTTGGAATTGTCCTCAATGTCATCAATAAGTAGACTGGCATTGTGTAACATCTCTGTAACTTCTATGATCACCTGGTATTGAAATACAAAAAACCCAAACTATAAAATTCATCATATAATATAGTATGGCTAAGTAGATAAATATATGGGTGTCAACAAAATAAGTAGAAGAATATTTTAGAAAGGGAAACGGGTAACAACCTCACAATAATCTGTCTGGCAAACCTATTTTTGCATAAACTGTTTGTAAACTGGGAGTTAAGCAAAATAAGAAATAAAAAAGAAAAGCTAATAAATTTAGCAGTGAATTTTTTTTATTTTTTTTTACAACTTTACTTTCTCTCCTTAGGCCCCTTGCAGACGAGCGTGAGAGGAATAGATCTGGATGCGTTGCGGATGCATTCAGTGAATAATGCGCGATATTGCAAGCAAGTTCATTCAGTTTTGCCTGCGATTGCGGTCAGTTTTTATCGCGCGGGTGCAATGCGATTTAATGCGCTTTGCACACGCGTGATAAAAAAACTGAAGGTTTACAAACAACATCTCTTAACAACCATCTGTGAAAAATGCATTCACTTCTTTGGGGCCAGCACTGCGTGAAAAATCGCAGAATATATAACATGCTGTGATTTTCACGCAACGCACAAGTGATGCCTGAAAACCGAAAGCTCATGTACACAGAACCATTGAAATGAATGGGTCCGGATTCAGTTTTGGCGCAATGCGTTCCCATCACGCATTGCAACCGCGCGGAATACTCACTCGTGTGAAAGTGGCCTTACAGTTTTACACTTTGAGGCACGTTTTTATATTCTGTAAGGGTATGGCCACATGTAGTGGAAAAGCTGCAGATTTTCTGCAGCATTTACAGTAGCACCGAAGTGGAGGATACTTAAAAAAAAAATCTCATCCACACGCTGTGGACATTTTCCAAAAGAAAATCTGCACATAACTTGACCTGCAGTGTGGATCCACACCATGTCAATTTATGCTGCAGATTTCATACTTGCAATCCAAGGGGTGAAATCTGCAGCAAATCCACAGCATTTTCACATATAAATCTGCACTATTTGGTGTGGAAATCTGCAGAAAGTCCACTCTGCATCTGTCTGTATCCTAACATTAGGTAAGCTTGGGAGCAACACAGGAGGACACCAAACTGTTCTATAATGCAAGCCATTAAAGAAAACCTGGTTTAGTAAACACTTGTAATCCCTATGAAATAATTCTGCAGCATCTTTTCTTAAAACTCTACATTCTGCCATTGTGTTCGGGTTTGTACATGAAACAGAAATGCTTAGGCCTCCTGCACACGGACGTTTTTTTTTCCCTTTTATTGGCCGTTTTTTGCGTTCCGTATACGGAACCATTCATTTCAATGGTTCCGCAAAAAAAACGGAATGTACTCCGTATGCATTCCGTTTCCGTATTTCCGTTTTTCCGTTCCGTTTTAACATGGAACATGTCCTATTATTGCCCGCAAATCACAGTCCGTGGCTCCATTCAAGTCAATGGGTCCGCAAAAAAACGGAACACATACGGAAATGCATCCGTATGTCTTCCGTTTCCGTTCCGTTTTTTGCTGAACCATCTATTGAAAATGTTATGCCCAGCCCAATTTTATCTATGTAATTACTGTATACTGTATATGCCATACGGAAAAACGGAACAGAAACGGAAACACAACGGAAACCAAAAACGGAACAACGGATCCGTGAAAAACGGATCGCAAAACACTGAAAAAGCCATACGGTCGTGTGCAATAGGCCTTAGGAACATGACATATTACAGTACAAATGAAGGCTAGAAAAAATGGCGGCTCACCTGGGAGATCTGTATGGGAAGGTGGTCTCCTCAAGGATTACCCAAAACCGTGATATAAATATATAGTAGTATAGGAGGGGCACTCAAATATCAAGGAGCCTCGGACAGCAAATACATAAATAGTGTAATGTTTAATAAACACTATTAGAACAGAATCAGAATAGGTATCATAAAAATGACATAAAAATGTGTTAAAATAGCTAAGGGTACTTTCACACTTGCGGCAGGACGGATCCGACAGGCTGTTCACCATGTCGGATCTGTTCTGCGGCTATTTCACCGTGCCGCTGCTCCGTCCCCATTGACTATAATAGGGACGGGGGCGGAGCTTCGGCGCAGCACGGCGAAAGGCCGCCGGACTAAAATTACTGCATGTCAGGCTTTTTAGTCCGGCGGCTTTCGCTGTGCACCGCCGCGCTGCGCCGGAGCTCCGCCCCCGTCCCCATTATAGTCAATGGGGACGGAGCGGCGGTCCGGCGAAATAGCCGCAGGACGGATCAGACATGGTGAACAGCCTGTCGGATCCGTCCTGCCGCAAGTGTGAAAGTACCCTAAGACAATAGCAGATAGCTGGTGTATAGGATCAAAAATATATTAGCACATTTATGTAGTCATATGCAATAATGTATCAAATCTGTAGCGTCGTGTGTAGCCGGATAGGACCTTGATGGAAAAATTGTTGCCCAATCAACAAACACTGTGGACTAATGTCCCATATGAAGATGGAAAAACATAAACAGAGATGTGTCGCTGAGGAGCGTATCTCCTATTGGTATATAACCTTGTGGGGTAGATGAATATGGGGGGTATGTCTGTATCTGACATGTCAAGTATACATGTGGAATGACAATATACTTTACCACCGGATCATACCGGTAGTGTGCAAAGGGATTTGTCAACGGACCTAAGATCCGGTGGTAAAGTATATTGTCAATCCGCATGTATAATTGACACGTCAGATACGGACATACCCCCATATTCATCTACCCCACAAGGTTATATACCAATAGGAGATATGCTCCGCAGCGACACGTCTATGTTTATGTTTTTCCATCTTCATATGGGACATTAGTCCACAGTGTTTGTTGATTGGGCAACAATTTTTCCATCAAGGTCCTATCCGGCTACACACGACGCTACAGATTTGATACATTATTGCATATGACTACATGAATGTGCTAATATATTTTTGATCCTATACACCAGCTATCTGCTATTGTCTTAGCTATTAACGAATTTTTATGTCATTTTTATGATACCTATTCCGATTCTGTTCTAATAGTGTTTATTAAACATTACACTATTTATGCATTTGCTGCCCGAGGCTCCTTGATATCTGAGTGCTCCTCCTATACTACTATATATTACAGTAAAAACCATATGGATGGAATTCATACAAATCCCATCAGAATGCTGTTGAATTTTTTTCACATGTAATTTATAAATCTGCAGCATGTCAATTTCTGCAGTGGAATTTCATATTGGATGGTGGAACCACTTTCAATGGAACAGGGATTTTCAGCTGATTTTTCCATCCTAAGTGAATGTTTGATTATTCTCCTGGAGTATTTATGAATAAATTGAATACTGATTATTACCTTTTCACTAGGGCTACATGCGTTGCATGGTCAAAGACAGCATCATCACAATGCTGTGTACTATCCACTGCAGCATAATGATAGGGACATTTTGTGACCTGCAAGTGGTTACAACTGCAACATGCAAGTCCCCAGACTCCAGCAGGTTTGTATTTCTGGTGACTTACAAGTCATTGCATTCTGTGAACTAGACCTTATTCACTTATTATAATGATATGCACAGTATAGTAGCATCACAATGGTTTGGCTACACAATCTTTGGCAGTCCAGAAATTTGGAAGCTCTAGTGAGGTCATATGTTGAATCTGAATCCCAGCCAAGAATTTTTGAGGCTGGGAAATGGGATTCCTATCCATGTGGCGGGTGTGTTTTATGTCCAAATGTGGAGCAAGCCACTGAGTTCTGTGATTCAGCTAGGGGAAAAAAAAAGTTTTGTATGTGTTCGTACGTAAGGCCCCATTCACACGTCCGCAAAAAGGTCCGCACCCGTTCTGCAATTTTACGGAACAGGTGCGGATCCATTCATTCTCTATGGGCCCGGACGTGAAGCGAAGAGCACACTATGTGCTCTCCGCTTCCGCATTTGCGAAGTGTGGCCCCGAACTTCCGGGTTTTGGCTCCGAACTTCCGGTCCGCAGCTCCGCAAAAGATAGAATATGTCCTATTCTTGTCCGCAGCTGTGGACAAGAATAGGCATTTCTATAGGGGGTGCCGGCCGGGTGTGTTGCAGATCCGCAATTTGCGGGTCCGCAACACACCACGGACGTCTGAATGGACCCTAAACGGTGACATTACTGCCGCTAAGGAATAGCAGTTGACAGAAAAATAAAAACAATTCTAAGGACGCATTCACACAACCGTAAAGTTTTGCGAATCTGTAAAAAACACGGATACTGGCCGTGTGCTGTTCGCGATTTGCAGACCACACATGGCCACAACCATTATAGAAAATGCCTATTCTTGTCCGCTATTGCGGGCAAGAATAGGACATGCTTTATCCTTTTCACTGAGCCACGGAATGGAACCAAGGATGTGGAGAGCACACTGTCCGCTTCTTTTGCAGCCCCATTGAAATGAATGGGTCTGCACCCGTTTCGCAAAATTGCCGGATGGGTGCGGACCCATTCCTACGGCCATCTAAATGGTCCCTAAGACATTTCAGAGAACGGTGATAGAGAAGTGAATATCATTCAGTTTCCCTTACACAGCTTCTGCTCAAAAGAACAGAAGAAATGGCTTCCACAGACAAAATGGCTCCCATATGGCTCTACAATGGCTCCCAAAATGGCTCTACAGCATCTGTTCACCTCAAGCAAGCAGCTTCAAGCAAACGAAGCAAACAAAGAAACAAAGATTAACAGCTTCACCCATCTGGCAAGGGGGGGTGAGGGGGAATTCCTCTCTGCACATGGATGTGGCAGAAAATAGATACAGTGCCTTGCAAATGTATTCATCCCCATTGACTTTTTTCGTATTTTGGTGCTTCACAACCTGAAATTAAGGCAGAACGGATCCGACAGGCTGTTTACCCTGTCGGATCTGTCCTGCCGCTATTTCGCTGTGCCGCCGGACTGCCGCTCCGTCCCCATTGACTATAATGAGGATGGGGGTGTAGCTCCGGAGCAGCATGGGGAGAGGACGCCGGACTAAAAGTACTGCATGTCCGACTTTTTAGTCCGGCGGCCTCTTAACGCGCACTGCCGTGCTGCGCCGGAGCTCCACCCATCCCCATTATAGTCAATGGGGACGGAGCGGCAGTCCGGCGAAATAGCAGCAGGATGGATCCGACAGGGTGAACAGCTTGTCCGATCGGTCCTGCCGCTAGTGTGAAAGTACCCTAACATGGATTGTTTGAGGATTTGCATAATTTAATTTACGGAACATGCCCACAACTTTGAAGATGTTTTTTTTTATTATTTATTGTTAAGCAAACAACAAATAGGACAAAATAACTGAAAGTCAATGTGCATAACTATTCACCCCCTTAAGTCAATACTTTGTAGAGCCACCTTTTGCGGCAATCACAGCTCCAAGTCGCTTCGGATAAGTCTCAATGAGCTTGCCACATCTTACCACTGGGATTTTTGCCCATTCCTCCTTGCAAAACTGCTCCAGCTCCTTCAAGTTGGATGGTTTGTGCTTGTAAAAAGCAATCTTTAAGTTTGAGCACAGATTTTCTATTGGATTGAGATCTGGGCTTTGAGTAGGCCATTCCAACACATTTACATCTTTCTCCTTAAACCACTGAAGTGTTGCTTTAGCAGTGTGTTTGGCGATCATTGTCCTGCTGGAAGGTGAACCCCCATCCTAGCCTCAAATCACTCAGAGTGGTACAGGTTTTGCTCAAGAATATCCCTGTATTTAGCACCATCCATCTTTCCCTCAACTCTGACCAGTTTCCCAGTCCTGGCTGCTGAAAAACATCACCACAGCATGATTCTGCCATTACGTTTCACTGTGGGGATGGTGTTCTTTGGGTGATGTGATGTGTTGGGTTTGCGCCAGACATAGTGTTTTCTTTGATGGCCGAAAAGTTCAATTTTAGTCTTAGAGCACCTTCCTCCATACATTTTGGGAGTCTCCCACATGCATTTTCGCAAACTCACAACGTGCCTTTTTGTTTTTAGCTGAAAGTAATGGCTTTCTTCTGGCCACTCTGCCATAAAGCCCAACTCTATGGAGCGTACGGCTTATTATTGTCGTCCTATGTACAGATACTCCAGTGTCTGCTGTGGAACTCTGCAGCTCCTCCAGGGTTACATTAGGTCTCTGTGCTGCTTACCAGAGAGACCTAACGTAACTCCTTAACAGATCCGTGAGTTTTGGTGGGCGGTCGTCTCTTTGCAGGTTTGCTGTTGTGCCATGTTCTTTCCATTTGGTTATGATAGATTTGATGGTGCTCTTGGGGATCATCAAAGATTTGGATATTTTTTTTTTGGAACCTAACCCTGACTTGTACTTCTCAACAACATTGTCCTTTACTTGTTTGGAGAGTTCCCTGGTCTTCATGGCAGTACAAAAAATAGTGGTAGGTTGTGGTGGCTCACTAGCAAGTAGTTAAGGTATGGTGCTGCAAGCTCATATAGAGGGAATCACCCCACCCTCTCTTAAAGGCAAATGTAGTAATAGAGTAATGAGCGAGCACTCATACACTTGGCAACCAAATTGACATGTGCAGAAAATATTTATTATATCCCCATAAAATACAAGTAATAAAATTTATAAGAACAATGTAGCAATAATATACAACATTACAATCACATATATTGTGGTAGATATGATCAACACTATATTCATATGACTCAATAGTGTCGATAAATTCAATAATATATATCACACCAAGAAACTTCAAGTATATGCTGTTATTTGGGAAAGAGGGGGTATTATCTTCTAGCGCTCTATCCCAATTTGGGAAACTGAATGTCACTGAAAATGTTGTAGGTGTATTCACTGGGAGCGCAACATGTTCATAAAGTGTCCACAGGAATCCTGATAATGTGAAAAGTCTCTTATAGATAATCCTTTTATGGTCGATATGAGCTTTGGATTGAAGAAAACTTTAAATCGATATTTGGCTTACCGTCTAGCGTCTGCTGTCTTCCTATTGCTTCAATGGAGCTTTAAATATTTGCCGGCTTATTCAGTCGCTCCATACAGCAAGCTGGTTTAAATTTCGCGGGAGTTCCAAAGATCGCGGGAGTTGCCACTCTGTTCCGCAATTTCCTTTGGTGCAGCTTTCGACGATAAGAATAGTTAATCCTTTACTGTAGAGATTTTCTTCTGTATGGCCATACAGTATTATCGGAGGCTTTTCAATGCAGGTACATCACTTGTTTCACCATACGCGTTACGGGTAGATTCACTCTCCCTTCCTCAGTGGTCAGACCACTGGCCATACAGAAGAAAATCTCTACAGTAAAGGATTAACTATTCTTATCGTCGAAAGCTGCACCAAAGGAAATTGCGGAACAGAGTGGCAACTCCCGCGATCTTTGGAACTCCCGCGAAATTTAAACCAGCTTGCTGTATGGAGCGACTGAATAAGCCGGCAAATATTTAAAGCTCCATTGAAGCAATAGGAAGACAGCAGACGCTAGACGGTAAGCCAAATATCGATTTAAAGTTTTCTTCAATCCAAAGCTCATATCGACCATAAAAGGATTATCTATAAGAGACTTTTCACATTATCAGGATTCCTGTGGACACTTTATGAACATGTTGCGCTCCCAGTGAATACACCTACAACATTTTCAGTGACATTCAGTTTCCCAAATTGGGATAGAGCGCTAGAAGATAATACCCCCTCTTTCCCAAATAACAGCATATACTTGAAGTTTCTTGGTGTGATATATATTATTGAATTTATCGACACTATTGAGTCATATGAATATAGTGTTGATCATATCTACCACAATATATGTGATTGTAATGTTGTATATTATTGCTACATTGTTCTTATAAATTTTATTACTTGTATTTTATGGGGATATAATAAATATTTTCTGCACATGTCAATTTGGTTGCCAAGTGTATGAGTGCTCGCTCATTACTCTATTACTTCATGGCAGTGTTTGGTTAGTGATGCCTCTTGCTTAGGTGTTGCAGCCTCTGGGGCCTTTCAAAAAAGGTGTGTATATGTAATGACAGATCATGTGACACTTCAATTGCACACATGCCAATTTTCTGTTTTCTACTTCTAAACAATAGTTTTATTTATATATTTTTCTCATGTCACTTCACTAACTTAGACTATTGTGTTCTGATCCATCACATAAAATTCTGATTAACAAAACATTGAACTTAAGGTTGCAATGTACCAAAATACGAAAAAAGTCAAGGGGGGGTGAATACTTTTGCAAGGCACCGTATATGTATCTATGCAGTGCTTTTGGCCAATAGTGGAGATATACGCCACCCTACATTCCCCCCACTTCTTCCTGTTCTATATTTGCTACCCTATATAATGTCAGCTGTTCCGCAATAAAGTTGAGAAGTTACTTTGACCATACCTGAGTCACAGTAATTACTTCTGTGCATGCACATATACCGGAAACACCATTCTAATTAGGAGCAACAGAGCAAACCCTAATTACCCTATTTAGGGGTGACTTACAATTTTGGCGCCCAACGTGGGGCCAGAAAGAATGTAATGTTAGTCTCCCGTAACACCGGTAGCTGACCTAAAACAAGCCCAGGAATTTGACGAACGCACTAGATGAGCCAAAAAGAAGGTAAGAAAACTTGTTTGTTTATCTTGCCTGCCTCTAAGTTGCATTGTTTTCGTCACGTGGCTGGGGTTAAGTCTGCTGGACGATGTTACATCTTGGTTGACTCAGCTGGTGTTGAAATTTCTGACTTCTATAACCTCGGTATGAGAAGTGAGGAGAGGATTGCTCCGTTGTGAAATTATATGTAACATTTTATAGTCTGTGTAATGTACTCCTCCTGACTTGAGAAAACGATAACATACCTTCCTGAGAACGGGGAGTGCTGACCTGGCAGACCAGACGTGGAGAGCCAGTCAGGCACTGAGAGATAGGATCACTAAGAAAGACCGGCTGATCCGATATCAGAGAGAGCTGCGGAGGAAACGCCTGATTTGGTATTGGGTGGTGCGGAGTATAGTGGATCTGGGACTTGGCAGACCAGAAGCGGAGAGCCAGTCTTAAACACGGTCTCATCAGAGAAAGGTAGACTCGTTTCTAAGTCAGAGGGAGGGGGACGTCACGTGAGTCTGCGAGTTTGTTTTGTTTGTCTGTTTTGTTTGGTTTGTATGAACAATAGTGAGAAGGGAAAGTCTCAGTCTTTGCAAGGCAGTGAATAAACCGCCCCCCAATTAGTAGCCCGTGAAGAAGGAAACAAGTATGTGAAGAATTACAAGAAGTAAATGAAAATTGCAGGATGTAATGCAAATGGAGAATTAAATGTTGAACTGTGGAAACGTGTTTTGAGACATTGTAAAGGAAAGTTGATTGAAGGAGAATTATTGAGTGCTGCACAGGCTTGGCAGCGGACTGCAAATCGATTAAGGGCTACAGAGGGGGCAGAAAGATGGGATAAAGATCAGAAAGTATCTGTACACGGTGGGGGGGGGAAGTGTATGAGACTCCACCCTACAATGCCCTCTTAGGCCACCGCCCACCATGGAAATGTAAGGGGAGGGGTCCAGGGGATGGACCTGTAAGGTCTGTGGACAATAAAACCCTGATTCCCGTGATACTTTTCTTGCTTGTGGTGCCCCTAGGCCCCACACCCTCAGAAGTGAGAGGATCTCTCTGTGACGATGAAGCCCCGACCCGTAGATACTCACACCCCAGTACAAACGGTCCTCTGCCATGCCCAGCTCCCATCACAAAGTGGCGAACAGACCACTCCGAGTAGCCCCGACCCTACTCTGGAAAGAGAAAGAAAGAGAGAGAGAGAGAGAGAGAGAGAGAGAGAGAGAGAGAGAGAGAGAGAGAGAGAGAGAGAGAGAGAGAGAGAGAAAGAAAGAAAGAAAGAAAGAAAGAAAGAAAGAAAGAGAAAGAGAGAAAGAAAGAAAGAAAGAAAGAAAGAGAAAGAAAGAAAGAAAGAAAGAAAGAGAAAGAGAGAAAGAAAGAAAGAGAAAGAGAGAAAGAAAGAAAGAAAGAAAGAAAGAAAGAAAGAAAGAAAGAGAAAGAGAGAAAGAAAGAAAGAAAGAAAGAAAGAAAGAAAGAAAGAGAAAGAGAGAAAGAAAGAAAGAAAGAAAGAGAAAGAGAGAAAGAAAGAAAGAAAGAAAGAAAGAGAAAGAGAGAAAGAAAGAAAGAAAGAAAGAAAGAAAGAGAAAGAGAGAAAGAAAGAAAGAAAGAAAGAAAGAGAAAGAAAGAAAGAAAGAAAGAAAGAGAAAGAGAGAAAGAAAGAAAGAAAGAAAGAAGAGAAAGAAAGAAAGAAGAGAAAGAAAGAAAGAAGAGAAAGAAAGAAAGAAAGAGAAAGAGAGAAAGAAAGAAAGAAAGAAGAGAAAGAAAGAAAGAAGAGAAAGAAAGAGAGAGAGAGAGAGAGAGAGAGAGAGAGAGAGAGAAAAAGAGAAAATGATGAACAGGTTAGCCAGACAACTAGATCTCCTGGCTAGACAAGTCCAGCCTCCCAAGCCTCCTCCTAAAATGAACCAGCAGGGGAGATATGTGACTTAACTCTACGTAAGCCACTAATCTGGTGAACTCACTCCCCGACCCTGAGCAACATCCCATAACCTTCTATAGGGCATTAGAACAAATCAGAAAAACACATGGAGAGACCTGTCTGGACTTACTCAAAATTAGAGGGGATTAGAGGGGATTCCTTTTGGCCAACCAGGGCTAAAGCTAGTTTCACACTAGCGGCAGTGGAGTCAGGCAGGCTATTCTGGCGGGTGAACAGCCTGTCGGATCCGTCCTGCGGCTAGTTCACGTGTGCCCCCATACTGCCGCTCCGTCCCCATTGACTATACTCGGGCTAGACTGGCAATTTAAGACAATTTAAATCCAAGACATGAAACAAGACAAGGGGGAGTCAGTAGAGAAATTTGCAGAGTGGAACAAATGTTCAGAGACCTGGGGTTCAGTAAAGAAGACGCAGTAATGAAAAAAAATGTTGTCAAATGCTTTTGCTGACGGTCTGAAATCACATAATCAGAAAATTGCCCGACCAGAATTTAGAGCAGTGGATCTGGAAACTCTCGTGCTAGCAGCAAAAGGAAATCGAAGCAGCCCCCAGATCCCACATAATGTACTCAGGCGGAGAAGGACCATCAACTGGGAAGGGACCCCAGACCCCCACTTGTTTGTTATGGGTGCGGTCAAAATGGATACTTCAAAAGAGAATGCCTGCGCCGCACGGGGTGCAGTCAGCATAGGACATAGGCAAGACAGATCCACACGTCGGCAGGGCAGATAACACCATGGCCCTGTTACCACCTCAATGTGGAGCTGCACCTACTGTGCAGCTCCAAGTAGAAGGCAACACCGATACGTTTCTTGTGGATACTGGTGCAGCCAAAAGTGTGCTCTGACGTGATGAGATTACTGATCCTTCGTTCCTTGATCTTTAACAGTACAATATGTCGGTATTGATGGCAAACCCCGGTCCTCTGTCCTGGATGTTTCTTTCTGCTGTGATGATCATGCAGGGGTTTTGTCCCAGGTTGTGGTGTCCAACACCTGCCCCCTTAACTTACTTTGGACGGATTTATTACAGAAGATGCAAGCCAACATACAATTCCAACCCGACGGCACAGAGGTATTAACCTCCCCCCTCTAGCCTGAAGAGACTATAATGCTAGCAGCCCTGCAGATGGTACACAATGCAGATACCACCGACACCATCAGTCATCCATCCCTCTTGAAATATTGAAGGCAATCACGGATACCCTTTGGTCCTCTGGTCCGCAAGATATAGGGAGACTAAGGCCTCCTGCACACGACCGTTGTGTGCACCCGTGGCCGTTGTGCCGTTTTCCGTTTTTTTTCGCGGACCCATTGACTTTCAATGGGTCCGTGGAAAAAACGGAAAATGCACCGTTTTGCAGCCGCATCAGTGATCCGTGTTTCATGGCCGTGAAAAAAATATGACCTGTCCTATTTTTTTCACGGCCAACGGTTCACGGACCCATTCAAGTCAATGGGTCCGTGAAAGAACACGGATGCACACAAGATTGGCATCCGTGTCCGTGATCCGTGGCCGTAGGTTAGTTTTTATACAGACGGATCCGAAGATCCGTCTGCATAAAGCTTTTTCAAAGCTGAGTTTTCACTTCGTGAAAACTCAGAACCGACAGTATATTCTAACACAGAAGCGTTCCCATGGTGATGGGGACGCTTCTAGTTAGAATACACTACAAACTGTGTACAAGACTGCCCCCTGCTGCCTGGCAGCACCCGATCTCTTACAGGGGGCCGTGATCAGCACAATTAACCCCTTCAGGTGCGGCACCTGAAAGGGTTAATTGTACTATCATATCCCCCTGTAAGAGATCAGGGCTGCCAGGCAGCAGGGGGCAGACCCCCCCCCCCCCCCTCCCCAGTTTGAATATCATTGATGGGCAGTGCGGCCCCCCCCCCCCTCTATTGTAATTATTCGTTGGTGGCACAGTGTGCGCCCCCCCCCCTCCCTCCCTCTATTGTAATAATTCCTTGGTGGCACAGTGTGCGCCCCCCATCGGCCCCCCCTCCCTCTATAGCATTAACAACATTGGTGGCCAGTGTGCGGCCTCCCATCTCCCCCCCCCCCCCCATCATCATTGGTGGCAGCGGAGTTCCGATCGGAGTCCCAGTTTAATCGCTGGGGCTCCGATCGGTAACCATGGCAACCAGGACGCTACTACAGTCCTGGTTGCCATGGTTACATAGCAATAGTACAATAGTAGAAGATTCATACTTACCGGCTGCTGGGATGTTCGTGTCCGGCCGGGAGCTCCACCTACTGGTAAGTGACAGCCTCAGGTCTGTGCGGCGCATTGCTAAATGAACTGTCACTTACCAGTAGGAGGAGCTCCCGGCCGGACACGAACATCGCAGCTCCCAGGTAAGTATGAATCATTGTACTATTGCTAGTAACCCGCTGCCACCAATGATCGGGGAGGGGGGAGGCCGCACACTGGCCACCAATGTTGTTAATGCTATAGAGGGAGGGGGGGCCGATGGGGGGCGCACACTGTGCCACCAACGATTTATTACAATAGAGGGAGGAAGGGGGGGGGCGGGGGGGCGCACTCTGTGCCACCAACGATTTATTACAATAGAGGGAGGAAGGGGGGGCGCACTGGCCACCAATGATATTCAAACTGGGGAGGGGGGGGGTCTGCCCCCTGCTGCCTGGCAGCCCTGATCTCTTACAGGGGGATATGATAGTACAATTAACCCCTTCAGGTGCGGCACTTGAGGGGTTAATTGTGCTGATCACGGCCCCCTGTAAGAGATCGGATGCTGCTAGGCAGCAGGGGGCAATCATGTACACAGTTTGTAGTATATTCTAACTAGAAGCGTCCCCATCACCATGGGAACGCCTCTGTGTTAGAATATACTGTCGGAAATGAGGTTTCACGATCTAACTCATATCCGACAGTATATTCTAACATAGGGGCGTTCCCATGGTGATGGGGACGCTTCAAGTTAAAATATACCATCGGATTGGAGAAAACTCCGATCCGATGGTATAAAAGGGACTCCAGACTTTACATTGAAAGTCAATAGGGACGGATCCGTTTGAAATGGCACCATATTGTGTCAACGTCAAACGGATCCGTCCCCATTGACTTGCATTGTAATTCAGGACGGATCCGTTTGGCTCCGCACGGCCAGGCGGACACCATGTCCGTGGATCCTCCAAAAATCAAGGAAGACCCACGGACGAAAAAACGGTCACGGATCACGGAAAAACGGGACCCCGTTTTGCGGACCGTGAAAATATACTGTCGTGTGCAATAAGCCTAAGGGTCCAGCCTGTGACGGTAGTCCTCAAGCCTGGGGCAATTCTCCCAAGATACTCTCTGTCCATGGCTCAAATGGATGCAGTAACAGATTCAAGTCTTCCTAAAGGTGGGAGCCATAGTTCCTACCACCAGCCCGTGCAATACACCCCTTTTCCCACTGAAGAAGAAGGGCAAGAAAGGTCAGCCTGACACCTACAGGATGGTACATGATTTATGGGCTGTCAATGAGGCCACTGTCTTGGAAACACCAATTGTCCCAAACCCAGAGGTCGCGCTACATTTTTTCTGGAAGAGTAAAAATACTCCTCTTACCATTTTTGAGGAGTATTTTTAGCCGATGAGGAGTACGAAAGTTACAGTAATTCAAATAGTTAATACGAAGGCCTACGTAACATTAAGGGTTTTCTATTTATGCAGGGAAACCATTACTAGTATTCTAGAACTGTCGTCCATGCATAAATAGCAAATTTAGACCATTTTAAATTTAGCTGACATCATATACTAAACATAAGACCACTGCCACCAGTTTTTGCTTGTATAGACGCGAACAGTAGACTCCTTATTACAGTCATTCCTCCAACGCCTAAAGCTGGGGACACTGTTACATGAGAGCTTCCCCCTCTGCAGTGGTCTCAGATTGTAGTTAACTGCATTTTGATAGAAAATGGACGTACTGCTATTGAAAACTATTAACTGCCTGAATAAGGTACGTTAAAAATAACTTTATTGTTAGTGTAGTGTATAAAGGATATTTATAAATACTTCTTGCTCAACTCACACCAGAGTGAGTTGAGGAGGAAGTATTTATAAATATCCTTTATACACCAGTTCACACTACTAGCCTGATCGCCAGATTTGGTGGAGAACCGATTTTTTTTTTTTATAAAAGAACACAATAAAGTTATTTTTAACGTACCTTATTCAGGCAGTTAATAGTGGTCTCAGATTGGATGCTAATGCTACGTAGTCTTAGGGTGGCACAGAGAGCTCTGCAGAGTCAGGTTGGCACAGTATGAGGCTATGTAGGCTTAGGGTGGCACAGAGAGCTCTGCAGAGGCAGGTTGGCACAGTATGAGGCTATGTTGGCTAAGGGTGGCACAGAGAGCTCTGTAGGGTCAGGTTGGCACAGTATGAGGCTATGTAGGCTTAGGTTAGCACAGGGCTCTGCAGGGTCAGGGTGGTAGGCTTAGGGTAGCACAGTGTGATAATGTACTGTATGTAGTGCACATAGTGGGATGTAGTGTGATTGTGTACTGTTATACTATTATAGTGTACATAGTGTGATAATGTACTGTATATACTGTTATAGTGTACATAGTGATACAGTATACGGTATATAGTGTGATAGTGTCATGGACTATAGTGCACATTGTTTAATAGTGTACGGTATATAGTGGGACAGTGATGCTTTTCCTTGGTCACTACTGTCTGTGTGTGAACCCGACCCTAAAGCTCATGCAGCCTCCTGTTCCATGGTGCTTGCAGCCTCCTCTCTTCTCCCCTGTTATCTCCAGGACTTGCATTGGCAATGAGAGTAGGGGTATCTGTAAGTCAGTCATGCTGTGACATCTATGTATCAGCCAGGAGGCATGTGCTGGGCCCCGCACCGGGTACACAGGCACATCACAGTCTGCTGCACCTATAAGCTGCTCCTCCTTGATTTTAATGGCTATGGGACAATAGAATGACCTGCCCTGAGGGTCTCCTTCCCGTGTCCTCTCTGTCTTGCAGCTGGCGGTCAGACCCAAGTCTGAGGTTGGTGTTGCTTGCTGCTGGTCTCCTGTTGGAGTGTCCAGCGCTGAGATCCTCGCTGACTTCTATAAGCAGGAGTCTGAAGCGCTCAGCCACTTTTCCTTACTGCTAAGCGCGGTAGTGAAGACGGTCCCCTAGACCTTCTATTGAGGCTGTCTTCAGTACCGCACTCAGCAGGGAGGAGAGACGCCGCTCAGCTGAGCGCTGCAGACTCATCATCACTATAGGGAAAAACAAGGCGATCAGATCCGGGACCCCCACTAAAAATTTCACAGCAAAGCCACTTACCCCGCCAGTGAGGATCGCGCGTCTCCTTCCTCCCTTCAGAGCGGTGTGCCATAAGCTCCGGCAGCCCACTCAAACTGACCAATAAAGCTCCCCACTGTAAGGAGCCTTGTTATTGGTTGTTTTGAGGCAGCAGCAGCATCGCTGCGCTGCCTTTGCCGTTCACTGCACTGATGAATGGCAGGGAAAAGTCTAAGGCGTATCGGTACGCCTTAGACTTTTTCCAGGGAGTAAAATGGCCTGAACAGGCGTCTATGACGCTTGTACAGGCGTTATTGCGACCTCTGCCCAAACCCTTACACCCTATTGTCAGCCGTATCTCCTGAGGCTACCAGTTTCACAGTCATAGATCTTGCAAATGCCTTTTTCTCTGTCCCACTGCATCCTGAGTATCTGTTTGCCTTCACACATGCACGATCCCAGTACACCTGGACTGTGATGCCCCAGGGAGCCCCAAATAGCCCCTCCCAGTTTAGCAAAGCCATGTCTTTCATACTGGACGAGTGGCGGCAAGGCCATGGATCTGTAGTCCTCCTCCAATATGTGGATGACCTCACCTTTGCACCCCTTACCTTTGCTCTGAAGCATCATTGTCTCTAATTTTCTTCCTAGCACAACAAGGGTGCAAAGTTAGCCTGGACAGTGGTGCAGAAACAAAGTTGTTTTTCTCTGACATTGCCTCAGCCAAGGGCAAAACACCTTACTGAAGAAAGGAAAAAGGCTATTTTAGACATTCCTCAGCCTACAACCCCTAAACAACTTCAGGACTTTCTGGGTCTTATCTCGTACTGCAGACCATGGATATTGGATGCCTCAATATTAATGCAACCTTTCTATGACTGCATCTCACACTCACCATTCTACCTTCCAGAAGAGGCACAGGGATGTTTCGAACAGCTTAAACTTGCAGCAGCCTCCTCTCCTGCATTGGCCCTACCCAATTATGACATCCCCTTTCGATTATACGTCATGGAAAGACAGGGCCATGCCACAGGAGTACCCTCAACAATATGGAGGCCGAAATCGCCCATTAGGGTATTACTCTGCCCGGCTGGATGCGGTCGCGAGAGGGACGCCCCCTACAAATCCTGGCCCCGCATGATATATTTCAGCCATTCTACAACAAACATAGCCAAAACACCTCTTAGCTGACCGACACCTTACAGTGCAGTGTTCATTACTTCTACCTGATTCTGTCACAATCTCTAGATGTCATGTGTTGAACCCCGCCTCCCTCCTTTTCCCTCAAGGGGGGGATAGACACACAGGTGTTCACTAACGAAGTCTACTCCGATGATGAATTTTACTCTGGGGACACACACGACTGTTTGGAACTAATCAAGCAGGAGACTGAGCCCCTACCAAACATTGAAGAAACGCCTCCCCAGATGTTACTCTTTTTGTGGATGGTTCCAGGTATGATGATGAACAAGGCAGATACCATACTGGCTATGCTGTAACCTCTCCAAGTGCTGTGCTACAGGCCCAACCACTCACCTGACAAATCAGCACAAAAAGCTTAACTCATTGCACTAACTGAGGCATGTAAGATTGCAGAGGGGAAGACGGCCAACATCTACACAGACTCCCGGTATGCTTTTGGAGTTGGCCATGATTTTGGACCCATATGGAAAAGTAGAAACTTCATTACAGCAAATGGAATAAAAAATGCGGAAGCCTTACAAAGACTGATTGAAGCTCTTGCCCTTCCAACTAGGGCTGCAATACTTAAAGTTAAGGCGCATTCCAAAATGGATACCGCAGAGACCCAAGTAAATGCTAAAGCGGATAAGGCAGCCAAGGAAGCAGCGTTGAGAGAAAGAAAGGAGACGGCAATCATGACATCAGCACCCCAAGGGTGGAAAGAGGAAGAGCGGGTATACCCAAAAGCCTTTTTCTCACAAAAAAAATCATTGAAGACAGACAGATCGCAGCATCTGACGAGGAAATTGAAATATGGGCCCAAAGAGGGGCTGGACCAGATGAAGATATAATCTGGAGGAAAGATCATCTGCTATGTCTGCCCAGAAGTCTGTACCCTACTGTAGTTTGTTGGGCTCATGGACCCACTCGCCTAGGAAAATCAGCCATTAATGATCTTATCTCTTTGATATGGTTGGCCCCAGCCATCTCCACGTTCACCACCCGGTATGTCAACAGCTGCATGGTGTGTGCCTAGTGTAGCCCAGGAAAACTAGAAAAGGTCCCCATGAAGTGCCTACCAAAACCCTTGTATCCTTTCTAAAGGATTCTGATTGACCACATACAAATGTCCCCTGCTCAGGGATTTCGATACGCATTAGAGGACATAGACATGTTCTCTGGATGGCCTGAAGCCTACCCCATGAAGAATCAGACTGCAAAAACAACTGTAAAAAAGTTATTAACCCCTTATGGACCGGGCTCATTTTCACCTTAAGGACCAGGCCATTTTTTGCAAATCTGACCAGTGTCACTTTATGTGGTGATAACTTTAAAATGCTTGACTTATCCAAGCCATTTTTTTGTCACATATTGTACTTCATGACACTGGTAAAATGGAGTAAAAAAAAAATTATAATTTTTAATTATAAAAAAATACCAAATTTACCAAAAATTTGGAAAAATTAGCAAGTTTCCAAGTTTCAATTTCTCTACTTCTATAATACATAGTAATACCTCCAAAAATAGTTATTACTTTACATTCCCCATATGTCTACTTCATGTTTGAATCATTTGGGAATGACATTTTATTTTTTGGGGATGTTACAAGACAAGTTTAGAAGCAAATCTTGAAATTTTTCAGAAATTTTCAAAAACTCACTTTTCAAGGACCAGTTCAGGTCTGAAGTCACTTTGTAAGGCTTACATAATAGAAACCACCCTAAAATGACCTCATTTTAGAAACTACACCCCTCAAGGTATTCAAAACTGTTTTTGCAAAAACTTTGTTAACCCTTTAGGTGTTCCACAAGAATTAATGGAAAATAGAGATACAATTTAAAAATTTAACTTTTTTGGCAGATTTTCCATTTTAATAATATTTTTCCAGTTACAAAGCAAGGGTTAACAGCCAAACAAAACTCAATATTTATGGCTCTGATTCTGTAGTTTACAGAAACATCCCATATGTGGCCATAAACCACTGTACAGGCACACGGCAGGGCGCAGAAAGAAAGGAATGCCATATGGTTTTTGGAAGGCAGATTTTGCTGGACTGGTTTTTTGACACCATGTCCCATTTGAAGCCCCCCTGATGCACCCCTAGAGTAGAAACTCCAAAAAAGTGACCCCATTTTAGAAACTACAGGATAGGGTGGCAGTTTTGTTGGTACTAGTTTAGGTTACATATGATTTTTGGTTGTTCTATATTACACTTTTTGTGAGGCAAGGTAACAATTAATAGCTGTTTTGGCACCGTTTTTATTTTTTGTTATTTACAACATTCATCTGACAGGTTAGATCATGTGATATTTTTATAGAGCAGGTTGTCACAGACACGGCGATACCTCATATGTATACTTTTTTATTTATTTATCTAATCCTTTACAATGCCGGCGGTGATCGGACAGACACATGACGTACCAGTACGTCATGTGTCCTTAAGTACCGGGACAACATGCCGTACCGGTACATCATGTGTCCGGAAGAGGTTAAATTACTAATGGATTACCTAATTATAGAAGTCTTGCCTTATGTGTGGACTGCTACAGAAAGGCCAATATTTGGAATTTAATTTTCTAAGGCATAGTACTGCTGAAATTATCAAGCAGACAAAAATAATAAAAACTTTTTTCTATGAATATATATATATATAAAAAAAAAATAAAATAAAAAAAATACCCCTTTCTGGTGAAAGTGACCCTTTAAAGGGGTTGTGCAGTGGCATAATACTGCAGCGGCAGTACAGCATAATTACAACTGCTCATCTTATTCAAGTGAATGGGAAGAGCAGTATAAGTATTGAAGAGGATGTAGTGCTCTCACAAGTGCTGTAACTCCTTCAAACGGGTAATTGGCATAGAGCTGCCTAGACCCACCAATCTGAGGATAGGTCATCAACGTTAGGCCTCTGCACAACCTTTTAAAAAGTGGATCACTGGTGGCATGTTTTAAGTTAATAATTGATGTGAAAATAAATTTTGATAACTGAAAATCCATACCTGTGCTTTATCTTCTGGGACATTTAGCCAGTGGTTGAAAGCCTGAGACAACTTTGTCCTGATCTGCTTACCTGGGAGAAAAAAAACTTGTTTTATTAGAGCTTTGAAAGGATCTCCTTAAAGGGGTTGTCTCACTTCAGCAAAAGACACTTATAATTCAGAGAAAGTTAATGCAAGGCACTTACTAATGTATTATGACTGTCCATATTGCTTCCTTTGCTGACTTTATTGATTTTTCCATCACAATATACACTGCTCATTTCCAGGGGTTACGACCACCACTGCAGAGCAGATACAAGGCGGCCGGGAAGGGAGCTGCTGTGCATGCGTACTTATGTGCGCTCCCACAGTCTTGGCCAACAGAGATGCCAGCAGATTTTTCCTGTAATGTGCAAGCACGGCCACCGCTGCTGGATTGCAGGGTGGTTGTAACCCCATATGAGCAGTGTATAATAATTGGAATGTCTACATAAATGTCATCTGCTGAAGCGAGACAACCCCTTTAATAGTTCAGTCACATGACCATGTACAATTTTCCATTCACAAAAAAAATAAAATTGTGGATCAGCGAAAAACGTGAATTGTTTGTGTGCTTTTCATTTTTCTCTCAAAGCAAAAATGAATCGGAAAAGTACATACACAGAGGGGGAGATTTATCAAACTGGTGTACAGTAGAACCAGCTTAGTTGCCCATAGCAACCAATCAGATTCCACCTTTCATTTTCTAAAGGAGCTGTTAAAAATGAAATGTGGATTCTGATAGGTTGCTATGGGCCAGTTCTACTTTACACCAGTTTGATAAATGATACCCATAGTTTCTTGAATTGGGTACAAATATTCGTTAAAGAAAAAAAATTGTGAATTGTCCTATTGACTAATATGGGTCTTTGTGCTGTGTTATTTATTTTAATTTTTTTTAAACAGACAGCACATGGAAAAGAAAATTGGTTGGGCCAATAAGCTAATAGAGCAACATATTTAGTAAGTTTTTGTTTAATTGATAAAGATGATTTTCCAAAATACATTGTTAAACTCCCTTTCTTTTTATGGACAACTCTAAGGCCTCTTTCACACGGGCGTTGCAGGAAAATGTGCGGGTGCGTTACAGGAACACCAGCGATTTTTCCGCGCGAGTGCAAAACATTGTAATGCGTTTTGCACTCGCGTGAGAAAAATCACGCATGTTTGGTACCTAAACCCGAACTTCTTCACAGAAGTTCGGGCTTGGGATCGGTGTTCTGTAGATTATAAGGGAAAATAATAGCATTCTGAATACAGAATGCATAGTAAAATGGTGCTGGAGGGGTTAAAAAAAAATATAAAAAATTTATTTAACTCACCTTAATCCACTTGCTCGCGCAACCCGGCATCTCCTATCTCCTTTGCTGAACAGGACCTGTGGTGACGTCACTCCGGTCATCACATGATCCATCACCATGGTAAAAGATCATGTGATTGATTATGTGATGAGCGCAGTGACGTCACCACAGGTCCTGTTCAGCAAAGGAGATAGGAGATGCCGGGTTGCGCGAGCAAGTGGATTAAGGTGAGTTAAATTATTATTATTATTTTTTTAACCCCTCCAGCGCTATTTTACTATGCATTCTGCATTCATAATAATGATCGGGTCTCCATCCCGATCGTCTCCTAGCAACCGTGCGTGAAAATCGCACCACATCCGCACTTGCTTGCGATTTTCACGCAACCCCATTCACTTCTATGGGGCCTGCGTTGCGTGAAAAACGCAGTATATAGAGCATGCTGCGATTTTCACACGACGCACAAGTGATGCGTGAAAATCACCGCTCATGTGAACAGCCCCATAGAAATGAATGGGTCGGTATTCAGTGCGGGTGCAATGCGTTCAACTCACGCATCGCATCCGCGCGGAATACTCGCCTGTGTGAAAGGGGCCTAAGGGCTGTTTCACACGAGCAAGTCCATAGCGGGAAACATGCTCTGTATGTGAGCGTGATCCTGCATTCTGGACTTGAAGGAGCACAAGGCATTATCCTGATTTATATGGCTATGTGCCTCTGCTTGACAGATCCAGAATCATAGTGACATAAAGCTGTCAGTATAATCCTGTATCAGTAAGGTCAAGCATAGGCACATACCCATATAAATCATGATAATGCCTTGTGCTCCTTGAGGTCCAGAATGAAGGATCACGCTCACATACAGAGCATGATTCCTGCTATGGGCTCGCTCATGTGAAATAGCCCTTAAAGAGGACCGGTCACCTCTCCTGACATGCCTGTTTTAATAGCTTAATGCTCAGTACTGCCATTTTCAGACTGTGCAGGGACACACACCCCCCCCCCCCCCAACTGGTCACCACTAGTGATGAGCGAGCATGCTCGGTTGAATACTGGTTTGGCTCGAGCATCGATATGCTCGGCACATGGCAGTACTCGGCCGAGTACCGCATGTGCTCGAGCGCCATACTCTAGTCTCCTCCCCGCATGTTTCACGGCTGCTAAGTAGCCAATAAACATGCAGGTAAGCACTGCCATCACTGTAATGCCAGTAGCCATGTTGGCTGCTGGCATTACAATGATTGGCTGGCCGGAACGCGTCATCGGGTGCTATATAGCACCCGATTACACATGCTCGGATCAGTCATAGTCAGGGAGAGCAGAGGGTAGGAAGGCAAAAGCAGTGTAGGGAGCGAAATTCTCAGTTATTATTCGCAGAAAGCTTTTCAAAGACCAAAAAGTCCTTTTAAGGACTAGTGTGTGTGTGTGTGTGTGTGTGTGTGTGTTTTAGAGCATCAATATATTTTTACCTGTGCTAAATTGATCAGTCTCAGGGACATCTGTGCTGAGGAAGGCACAGATAGTGCAGGGAGAGAAATTTGCTGTTTTTACTACCAAAAACTTTTCAAAGACCCCAAAGTCCTTTTAAGGACTACTGTGTGTGTATGTTTGACAGCAGCAAGATATTTTTCTTTAATACCTATTAGTGACATATGTACATCAACCTCAGACTGTCTTTTTGCGTAAATTCAAATAATCAGCGCCACATTTATTGTCTATAGTGTGCGTTTAATACACATCCGAGACATATACAGTACGCCATCCGAAAACTGTTTCTTTAGCGTAAATTTAAATAATCAGGGGCCAGTCCTCAACTACTGTCTCTGTAGTGTGTGCGTGTAATACACATCTGTGACATATACAGTACTCCATCCGAAAACTGTTTCTTTAGCGTAAATTTAAATAATCTGGGCCTAGTCTAGTGTCCATATTCTGTGGGTTTGTGTGACATATACTGTCCTGCATCAGAAAACGGTGTGTTTACCGGACTGTAAAACAATCTGCGCCACATCTAGTGACAAAACCATTAATATGAAGGCGGCGAGCACTAAAGGACGGGGAAGTGGGCGTGATGCTGATGGTGCACGCAGAGGCCGTGGCCCTGGGCACAACGAAACTGTACCTGCTGCCAGTGCACCAGAAAAATAAAATTATATAAAAACATCCATCGTACCCAGCTTCATGTCCAACTTAGCTGGGCGGCGCAGGACAACACTGTCCAAGTCGGACCAGTGCGAACAGTTGGTCGGTTGGATTGCGGAAAATAATGCTTCCAGTCGGTAAAGTACCACGCTCTCTTCCACTAAGTCCAGTCTCTGTAGCCAAGAGTCTGGTCAACCGAATCCTCACTCTGATCATCCTTCCTCCCACCATGGAGACGATTGCCAAACGAGTGATCCCACACTTGGATATTCCAAGGAGCTCTTTCCAGTGCCACTATTATATTTGGCCCTCGCGCCCAGCACGCTTGAAGAGGGACGTGAGATATTGTGCCCCGATTCCATACCTCTTGAGCCTTCAGTCTCAAGAAGATGACTGTGGTGAACGGCAATCATTCGTTCACGAGGTGGATGAGGATGAGACAGTTGGCAATCACTGAGGTTGTGGTTAGGTCAAGTCAGGAGGATGAGCAGAGTGAGGAAGTGGAAGAGGAAATACCCTAATAAGTGGGCCGAACGCCTGGGTCCACAATCTGGGTCTGCGGGTCACACCACTTTGGAGCTCGGCAACCTGACACACATCCCATGCCTAGCCTACGTCTTAAACTTTCACAGGGTCAGCTCACCTTCTGATGACGACAGCAAAGTCTTGCCTGTTGGTACTCTGGCACACATGGCTGACTATCCCACGACCCTCGCGTTATACGCATTTTAGATAACACGGATTACTGGTTGTTCACCCTTCTCGACCTCCGCTACAAAGAGAACTTCTTATCTTTCATTCCTCTGGTGGAGAGGACAAGCAAAACGGTGCTATACCAGAAGATGCTTGTTGAAAAATTGCTCCAAAAGTTGATAGGGCAGACATCGAAATGGATCGTCGCCGTGACAGGGATGCGCGATCGCCTAGAAGTTATCTAGAGTCAACAAAGGGGCAGCAGGCCCTCACCTACAAGTCCAGTCTCAGTAGCCAAGAGTCTGGTCAACACAATCCTCACCATGATGGCACACTGGGTGAACGTTGTGGAGGCCGGAAGCAAGTTGGCTGCTGGCACCAGACTTGCCCTCCAATAGATCCTTGTTAACAGAAAGTGTACTTGTTCCAAAAACAGGGTCGCTTAGGAGTGCTGTATCGTCACTACCTCCCCGAGTCGGGAGTGGGTAATTGCTGCGCGCCTGCTGCCTTCCTTAGAGGCTTGTGCTTTAATAACTTGACCCACCCTCTTTGGGTGGTTCACAATTAGGAAAAAAAAAAAAAAGGGGCAAGGCAACAACAGCCAATCAGATTTCAGCCATTGACCTCCAATGGATGTGGTATCTCTTTCTCAAGCTCCCTCTCCGGCATTGAACCCTGATTCCCCGTTACCCGTAATCACCATGGTAGGCGCAGAAAAGAACATCGAAAGTTGATAGGGCAGACATCCAAATGGATAGTCGCCGTCACGGGGACGTGCAATCGCCCAGAGGTTATCTAGGGCAGCAGGCCCTCGCCCCTAAGGTTTTAGATGGCCCTTGCACCAAATGTTTTTGAGGGTCACCAGCAGGCCATCAATCATAATTTTTCAAGGGTGTGTATGATGCCCTCCTTTATGTGTAACAAAGGGTGTTTTGGAGTGCCGGTTCCTTGTAATTTTTGGCAGCCCTTTCACTTAGTGCAGGGATGCTCAACCTGCGGCCCTCCAGCTGTTGTAAAACTACAACTCCCACCATGCCCTGCTGCAGGCTGATAGCAGTAGGCTGTCCAGGAATGCTGGGAGTTGTAGTTTTGCAACAGCTGGAGGGCCGCAGGTTGGGCATACCTCACTTAGTGCATAGGCTTTATGAGTGTAGGAGTCCCACTACCTGAACAATTGTACCACAATGTGAATGAGGCCCTCCCTTATGTGATATACAGGCTGTTTCGGAGTGCCTCTTGCTTGTAATTTTTTGCAGCACTTGCACTTTATATACAATTGAATATACAGGAAAGAATGTTTCCTAACAATTCTTCCAGTAAAATAGATTTTTGGGGTGTTTTGTGCGTATTTTTGTCAGTCTGTAAAAGTGGCGTACAAGTCGGACAACATGGTTCCCAGCAGCGACCTGGGAGTCCAAGATGCAGCCAGACATCGTCCCTATGCTGTTCCCTATCCATTTCTGTGGTGTTTCTGTCACTTTCTGACTTTTTACAATGGACCAGGCACCCTCCCCTCTTCAGAGCAGGGGGTGCCTGGGTGTCTCCCATTGACTTCCATTATACTTGGGTGCTCGGCCGAGCACACGAATATAGCAATGTGTTCGGGCTGAACACCCAAATACTTTGGTGCTCGACCATCACTAGTCACCACCCCTCTGTACCCTTACTGCAGATATAATAAAGGAATGGTACAACATTGAGACATAAAAATAGATGCTCCAGAATTGTTGTTACAGGGGGAATACACAAAGCCATTAAAACAAGCATGTCAGTAGTGGTGACAGGTCCTCTTTAAGCATATCTAAAAAATAAATTAAATAAATAAACACAGCAGATTAGTACCTATGAAACTGGCTGGCCTGTTGCACGCGCCCTTATGTGCTGAAAAAAATGATGTTTTAATATCTGCAAATGAGCCTCTAGGAGCAATGGGGACATTGCAGAGAGAGCAGAGCCTCGAGGTGTAACAGCAATGCTCCCGTTGCTCCTAGAGGCTTATTTGCATATATTAAAGCATAATTTTTCTCAGCAATGCAGAAACATTTGAACATGGGACCAACATAGATGTGTTCAGATGCCAAGTGCACATGTAACAGTGTCATAGGTACAAATCTGCTGATAGACTACACTGCTCAAAAAAATAAAGGGAACACTTAAACAACACAATGTAACTCCAAGTCAATCACACTTCTGTGAAATCAAACTGTCCACTTAGGAAGCAACACTGAGTGACAATCAATTTCACATGCTGTTGTGCAAATGGGATAGACAACAGGTGGAAATTATAGGCAATTAGCAAGACACCCCCAATAAAGGAGTGGTAGTGCAGGTGGTGACCACAGACCACTTCTCAGTTCCTCTGCTTCCTGGCTGATGTTTTGGTCACTTTTGAATGCTGGCGGTGCTTTCACTCTAGTGGTAGCATGAGACGGAGTCTACAACCCACACAAGTGGCTCAGGTAGTGCAGCTTATCCAGGATGGCACATCAAAGCAAGCTGTGGCAAGAAGGTTTGCTGTGTCTGTGAGCCTAGTGTCCAGAGCATGGAGGCGCTACCAGGAGACAGGCCAGTACATCAGGAGACGTGGAGGAGGCCAACAACCCAGCAGCAGGACCGCTACCTCTGCCTTTGTGCAAGGAGGAGCACTGCCAGAGCCCTGCAAAATGACCTCCAGCAGGCCACAAATGTGCATGTGTCTGCTCAAACGGTCAGCAACAGACTCCATGAGGGTGATATGAGGGCCCGACGTCCACAGGTGGGGGTTGTGCTTACAGCCCAACACCGTGCAGGACGTTTGGCATTTGCCAGAGAACACCAAGATTGGCAAATTCGCCACTGATGCCCTGTGCTCTTCACAGATGAAAGCAGGTTCACACTGAGCACATGTGACAGACGTGACAGAGTCTTGAGACGCCGTGGAGAACGTTCTGCTGCCTGCAACATCCTCCAGCATGACCGGTTTGGCATTGGGTCAGTAATGGTGTGGGGTGGCATTTCTTTGGAGGGCCGCACAGCCCTCCATGTGCTCGCCAGAGGTAGCCTGACTGCCATTAGGTACCGAGATGAGATCCTCAGACCCCTTGTGACACCATATGCTGGTGCGGTTGGCCCTGGGTTCCTCCTAATGCAAGACAATGCTAGACCTCATGTGGCTGGAGTGTGTCAGCAGTTCCTGCAAGACGAAGGCATTGATGCTATGGACTGGGCTGCCCGTTTCCCAGACCTGAATCCAATTGAGCACATCTGAGACATCATGTCTCGCTCTATCCACCAACGTCACGTTGCACCACAGGCTGTCCAGGAGTTGGCAGATGCTTTAGTCCAGGTCTGGGAGGAGATCCCTCTGGAGACCGTCCGCCACCTCATCAGGAGCATGCACAGGCATTGTAGGGAGGTCATACAGGCACGCAGAGGCCACACACACTACTGAGCCTCATTTTGACTTGTTTTAAGGACATTACATCAAAGTTGGATCAGCCTGTAGTGTGTTTTTCCATTTTAATTTTGAGTGTGACTCCAAATCCAGACCTCCATGGGTTGAAAAATTTGATTTCCATTTTTTTATTTTTGTGTGATTTTGTTGTCAGCACATTCAACTATGTAAAGAACAAAGTATTTCAGAAGAATATTTAATTAATTCAGATCTAGGATGTGTTATTTTTGTGTTCCCTTTATTTTTTTGAGCAGTGTACCTTTAATCTGGCATATTAGATCTAGGTCAGCCAAACAAATCAATTTCAGGGGGTTTGCCTGACCATCTAACATGTGTGGCATCCTCCCAACTCTCCCCTAAATGCCGATGTCTGATGAGATAAGAATGGGGCATGCTAAATTCCAACTGGATAAAATAAGACATTCCTGGCAGCAGCTTACCTTCTCCATTCACAATGTATCAGCCAAGCAGAGCATTTAGGGAGGACAAAACAAGGGTTTGCCCGACAGTGATCTCATATGTATAGCCAGATTTTGGATCAGATTCTACACCAGCATTGTTGTTGCTAGATTTGGCATTTGGGCAATTCCACCCACTATCACTGATGTGATACAGGGAATTTACTAGCACACAGTAGAGCCTTATGCACTCCATCTACCACCATATGGAATTGTATTACATGGTACTAATGCTTCTAAAGCAACACAGCATCGAACAGAAGAAGCAAACAGAGGTACAGCATGACCCATACATGTTTATGTGTGCTATACTACTGTTACAAACAAAGCAGAGCTGGTATAATACTGTAATGAGCATATGTACATGAGCCCTGGGTTTCCGCCATTAAATGCTTTAAGCTTGAGCCAATACACTCAAGTTGCACATTTACTTCACCTGAAAATCACATGAATGTAGGCATTTTATGTTGATGGCTAACATGTTTATTTAAGAAACAAAAATTGTTGCTTCTCAAAAATGATAAGCAATATTCTGGCAATAAACATAAGTACATAGTAATGTACCTGGCAATTGAAGCAAGTATTTGTAAGGCTCCAGTAAGATTCTTTCCGAGGAGTTGGCCATCATGTTTTGTCCTCAGAGGTGTGAAGCAAACGGAAACACTACAGTATAAAAAAATATATATCTACTGTATTGTTAAACCTTTTCCTAAAAGGAAAAAGTACAGTTATAGTTTAATATGTGATATATTTTACAATATATTTTTTTGTAGTTAACATTTGGAGTTGACATATTATGAATGAATCACACCCAACTCTGATCCCATCAAATGCCCACAATAAGGCTCTTGCACACAAACTTTTTTTGCGTTCCGTACACGGAACCATTCATTTCAATGGATCCGCAAAAAAACAAAAAAAAACCCGGAAGGAACTCCTTATGCCTTCCGTTTCTGTATTTCCGTTCAAAGATAGAACATGTTCTATTAGGGTCCATTCACACGTCCGTAGTGTATTGCGGATCCGCAATACACCCGGCTGGCACCCCCATAGAACTGCCTATTCTTGTCTGCAATTGCAGACAAGAATAGGACATGTTCCATTTTTTTTCCGGAGCTGCGGACCGGAAGATCGGGGTCGCGCTCCGGAAATGCAGAAGCAGAGAGCACATAGTGTGCTCTCCGCATCCATTCCTGCCGCATTGAGAATGGATGGGTCCGCACCTGTTCCGGATATTGCGGATGTGTGAATGGAACCTTATTGTCCGCATAACGGACAAAGATAGTACTGTTCTATCAGGAGCCAGCTGTTCTGTTCAGCAAAAAAAACGTAATGCACGTGGATGTCATCCTTATTTTTTGCGGCCCGCAAAATACTGAAAAAGCCATATGGTCGTGTGCAAGAGGCCTAATAGAGAAAATAAGTCTTAAAGAGAACCTGTCCCCAAAATATACCGTGCAATCTGCGGGCAGCATATTATTGAGCAGGAGAAGCTGAGCAGATTGATATATAGGTTTTGTGGGAAAAGACTCAGTAAAACTTGTCATTTTTACATTTATATCTTAAGCCCTGTGAATACCTATCAGTACAGGAGGAGGTGTTATTGAAGACTGACAGCTATCTCTCTATGCATACTTACAGTATATAGACACAAAGAAAATGCTATCAGTCACTGATAACACCTCCTTCTGTACCGATAGTTCTTCATAGGAAGTGGAAAAAGCAAAGATATAAAATATATAAATTAAAGGTTTTATTACATTTTTATCTACAAAACTATATCAGTCTGCTCGGGTTCTGCTCTATAACAACAAGGTACAGTCAGATTTCATTGCATTTTTTGGTGACAGGTCCTCTCTAAAAAGGGGGTTTGTCAAGTTTAGTTATTAATTTACCAGCATAGCACAAAGAAGAAAGCACACGTGAACAGGACTGGGTGGCTGCTCAAAGGAAGGGTCAGTGGAAGAGGGCAGTAGCATGGCACTGTTGTGACTTCTTGTTATGAATAAAATGGCTGGTTTTTACACTAGTCACAAAAAGTTAGGGATATTTGGCTCCCGGGTGAAATTTATGGAAAACGTAAAAAAGTTCACACTACAGTGAAATTATATCATGAAAATAGGGCATTTATGTAGAAGCATGCAATGGTGATTTGCTTTTCTCAAACTATTTATTGAAAACAAAAGCCAACAACATTGGTGGGTATACCCCCACAAAAAATGTCAATGTCTCAAAAACTTGTGTGGCCTTCAGCATCAATTACAGTTTGACAACTATGTTTCATGCTGTTTACAAGTCCACTTATTGTCTGCTGAGGCACGGCATCCCACTCAAGGTCATTGAGGTTCTGGGGTACAGAGTTACAAGCCTTTACAGGTGATCCCATAGGTTTTCAATGGGATTTAGGTCTGGAATTAAGGTACCTCAGTCTCCAGCAGCTGTTCCCTAATGATGCAACCTCGATGAGCTGGAGCATTGCTGTCCATGAAGATGAAATTAGGCCTGTTATGTTCATTAAGACGCACAATGACTGGATTAATGATGTAAATCAAGTAGTATGGGCTTGTCACTGTACCATTCACAAAGTGTTGGGCAGTTCTGTATTGACCAGACACTTTTTCACACTATAACACCACCACCAAAGGCAAACAGTGGCTGATGCATAGTGGTCTCCTTGACGTCTCCTACATTGTTGGCAGCCATCATTTCTGCTCAGTGCAAAGTGAACAGCACTGAGGCCCACTGGTCCTTCGTCCATGCAAGACGATGAGGCCTGTGGTCAGGTAGCCTTGCAGGTTGTCTAGCACACAGACCACGCTGATGTAAAAATTTTGAATGGTCTTGAATTGGGTGCCTCTCACCTCATTTAAATGTGCCTAGAGTTGTGCGTCAATCATCATCCGGTTCCACAATGAAGGGGTCATCAGTGTGGGATGTGGCCAAAGGACATCCACTTCTATGCCTTTCTTTGACTCTTCCAGTCTCTCTGTATCTTTGTTGCAACCTGCTGATGACACTCTAAGCTCAGTGGCCACTTCTGTTTGAGAACATCCTGCTTGAAGCCTCGCAATAGCGAGGTACTGTCGATCAATTGTTAGGTGTCGCCTTGGTCTCAAGATGTCAAAATTTGAACAGCATGATGAGGAGGACTGTTTAAATACCAATTCTAATTAAACCAGGAAATTTATTGGGAGATTTATGGATCAAACACCGGTTGTGAATTTTGCCGTTAAGCTCCTTGTTAGAGAACAGCAAGTTGTGCAAAAAGTACTGAAACAATGAACAGTTGGACATGTGCATTCAAAGGTTTAGAGAAGGTCACATTAAGTTCTCCTGTAAAGGTTACAGTGCATTTTAGATTCATCCTGAAATGTCACCCACAAGCCAAATATCCCTAACTTTTTGCGAGTAGTGTATATGGTTGCCTTTTACCTTATATTGGTCCCATGGCTAGTATTACGAGTCTATTGTACAGTCAACAGGCACATTCGTTTATTTAATATACACAAGTCAACCCCTAAGAGCCAGTTCAGACCTGAGCGTTTTACAGCGCGTTCCTACGCGCTGTAAAACGCTCAACAAGGAGAAACCAATGCTTCCCTATGGGAATGGTTCTCACCTGGGCGTTTTACAGCGCGTACGGTCGCGCTGTAAAACGCCCGACGCTCAAACAAGTACATGAGCGTTTTTTCGGGCGTTTGTCGCGCGTTCCCGTACATAGACTTTCGGGAACACGCGACAATGTGTGTTTGCTTGTCTCTGTATGCGCGATTGTAAACGCCCGTACAATCGCGCATACAGAGCGCTCCTTTCAGAACGCTCCGGTGTGAACCCAGCCTAAAGGAAACCACCGAGACCTCTGAGATTCGGGGAAAGAAGTATACCCAAGTCCGTTCTCTGTATGGGGCGGTAGTGCACTTCTGTCCACCGCTCCATTTATTTTTATGACTATTGTGCAGATAAGTGATAAATAAGGTTTTCTGTGTAATGTGGTAATGTCAACAGGAAAGTATATGGTAAAGTCCTGGAAGGGGTGTATATCTCACCCAGGTTCCTCAACTGGGTGAGGTAAGTAAGATCCAGAATGGTGCTGGCTTTAGCATATATAGTTGCTGAAGCTATTTTCTTTAGGCTACATGCACACAACCGTTGTGCGTTTTGCGGTCCGCAAATTGCGAATCCGCAAAACACGGATGGCGTCCGTGTGCGTTCCACCATTTGCCGAAACGGCATGGACAGCCATTGATATAACTGGCTATTCTTGTCTGCAAAACGGACAATAGGAAAGGTACCACGGAACGGAGTAACGGATGCGGACAGCACACAGAGTGCAGTCCGCATCTTTTGCAGCCCTATTGAAGTGAATGGGTCCGCATCCGAGCCGCAGTTTTTGCTAAACGGTCGTGTGCATGAGGCCTTAGTACTTTATGGGCTGGATTTTATCGGACTGGGGAAGGTAGGCTTGGTAGAGGGACCTCCCCAGTCCACCCTATTCCGGGGCATGTTTTCCCCTAGCCGGAGGGATCTCCAGGTGTAGCGATCTGCGATCAATAAGGGGAAATAAAAATCTGTCCCAGGCTGTCAGTCTGGGGGAAGTAATGTCTGGAGAGAAGTCCAGGAGGCTGACTGCTATCCTGACTAAAGAAAAACCTGATGCCCTGTGTGACCTGTGCTTTATAGGTGAGGGAGATACTATCTGTATTACTTAGGGCTCTTTCACACTTGCGTTGTCCGGATCCGGCGTGTACTCCACTTGCCGGAATTACACGCCGGATCCGGAAAAACGCAAGTGAACTGAAAGCATTTGAAGACGGATCCGTCTTCAAAATGCGTTCAGTGTTACTATGGCACCCAGGACGCTATTAAAGTCCTGGTTGCCATAGTAGTAGTGGGGAGCGGGGGAGCGGTATACTTACAGTCCATGCGGCTTCCGGGGCACTCCTGAATGACGTCAGAGCGCCCCATGCGCATGGATGACGTGCCATGCGATCACGTCATCCATGCGCCTGGGGCGCCCTGACGTCACTCTGGAGCGCCCGGGGAGCCTCACGGACGGTAAGTATACTGCTCCCCTGCTCCCCACTACACTTTACCATGGCTGCCAGGACTTTAGCGTCCCGGCAGCCATGGTAACCATTCAGAAAAAGCTAAACGTCGGATCCGGCAATGCGCCGAAACGACTTTTAGCTTAAGGCCGGATCCGGATCAATGCCTTTCAATGGGCATTCATTCCGGATCCGGCCTTGCGGCAAGTGTTCAGGATTTTTGGCCGGAGCAAAAAGCGCAGCATGCTGCGGTATTTTCTCCGGCCAAAAAACGTTCCGGTCCGGAACTGAAGACATCCTGATGCATCCTGAACGGATTTCTCTCCATTCAGAATGCATTAGGATAAAACTGATCAGGATTCTTCCGGCATAGAGCCCCGACGACGGAACTCTATGCCGGAAGAAAAAAACGCAAGTGTGAAAGAGCCCTTAGTGCTCAGACGAGCAGGATTTGTTTTGCGTTTTTGTTGCCGAAAGTGTAAAGGCTATTTATTTCTGCTGTTTGTGCCACAATAAAGTGGAACCTGATTTGAACTATTTCCTGTTGTCTGCACCAGAATCTGTCACCGCCGCCCTGCTTCAGAGAGCAATCCCTGACAATAGCCATATTCAAAGACATATTACATCTGATGATAGTTCTCATACCAATCCCAAAATACAACAAATAAAACTTCTGCCCAGAAAAGGCTTGTATTTTCCCAAGAGAAATGCAACAGCACCACAATGCTCAATGCAGCATCTCCGAGATGCGGATGTGCGAGTCCACTTTCTATCTTCTAGATGTACTCCAGCATTTTTGCTCTGATGATCTATCCTTACAGTAGGCCATAAATATCTGTACTTGGGATCATGCTCAACCCCAGCCACTTGACTGATGAACGTGTCATCACTGGCCTAGAAAAAAAGAGAGACGGCCGCGGTGCTACTGCGAATGCAGCAGCCTTCTCAAACAGTTGACCGAAGGGGGTCCCAGGTGTCAGACCAGTAGTGATCAGATACTGATGACCTATACTGAGGATAGGTCATCAGTTATAAAGTCATGGAAAAACCCCTTCAAAGTATATTTAGACAGTGCGGTCAAGTTGCCATTTTTACTGTGGCTGCCAAAAATACAAGTCAAAGTGGTGTGGTTTTAAACACTGCCAGTAGTAACTAAAAACCACAACTTCACAGCACCGTTTGAATGTACCTGTCCCCAAGGCTACTTTCACATCTGCGTTTTTGCTGTCCAGTTTTGAGATCCGGCTTGGGATCTCAAAACCACAGCAAAACGCATCTGTTTGAACAATGCAACCGGCTGCATCCGTTCAGAACGGATCCGGATGTATTATATTGAAAATGAAGAAACCAGATCTGGCACTAAAACCATTGTAAGTCAATGGGCATGTCTGAAAAAACCTGGATCTGGCATCATTGACTTACATGTTTTTTTAGAGCCTGCTCTGGCTTCTTAAATTTCCCATGCTGCACAAAAAAACGCTGCTTGCAGAACAGAATGCATTCTGGTGCACTCAGTTTGTTCAGTTTTGAGATCAATGCCGGATCTCAAAATTAGACACAACGCAGATGTGAAAATAGCCTAAGGCCTCTTTCACACTTGCGTTGTCCGGATCCGGCGTGTACTCCACTTGCCGGAATTACACTCCGGATCCGGAAAAACGCAAGTGTACTGAAAGCATTTGAAGACGGAACCGTCTTCCAAATGCTTTCAGTGTTACTATGGCACCCAGGACGCTATTAAAGTCCTGGTTGCCATAGTAGGAGCGGGGATTGGGGGAGCGGTATACTTACAGTCTGTGCGGCTCCCGGGGCGCTCCAGAATGACGTCAGAGCGCCCCATGCGCATGGATGACGTGATCCATGTGATCACATGATCCATGCGCTTGGGGCGCCCTGACGTCACTCTGGAGCGCCGGGGAGCCGCACGGACGGTAAGTATGCTGCTCCCCCGCTCCCCGCTACACTTTACCATGGCTGCCAGGACTTTAGCGTCCCGGCAGCCATGGTAACCACTCTGAAAAAGCTAAATGTCGGCTCCGGCAATGCGCCGAAACGACGTTTAGCTTAAGGCCGGATCCGTATCAATGCCTTTCAATGGGCATTAATTCCAGATCCGGCCTTGCGGCAAGTGTTCCGGATTTTTGGCCGGAGCAAAAAGCGCAGCATGCTGCGGTATTTTCTCCGGCCAAAAAACGTTCCGTTCCGGAACTGAAGACATCCTGATGCATCCTGAACGGATTTCTCTCCATTCAGAATGCATTAGGATAATCCTGATCAGGATTCTTCCGGCATAGAGCCCCGACGACGGAACTCTATGCCGGAAGACAAGAACGCAGGTGTGAAAGAGCCCTTAGAGATGTGTGCAGACACCTGGTGTTGTTCCTAACAAGAAAGAAGTTCACTTAAAAGTTACTAGGACCCTGGGTGGTTCTCAATGATTCTGTTGATTCCAGATATTTTACCTCTGCTCATCTGACATTCAAAGTGTAGAAGAGTTCTTTTTGATCCCTGGGAAAGGCAGGAATATTTCTTAGTCTCGATGAAAAGTGTAAGACACCTTTGACAAGAAGCCTGGGTCCAACTTAAGGACTATCCTGTCTTCCAGAATTCTCAGATATGGTTCTGAAATAGAAATGGCCTGCAATTATCCTGTCCTCTGGGCCCAAGTAATGGCCACTAGAAAGCAGTTTTCAATGAAAGGAGTTTTAGGGTACAGTTTAACGGCTCAAAAGCAGGTCTAAAGACACCATTCAAGGGCTTCTACCACCAGAAATACTGTTATGTAGCTGACTGATATAGTGATGCGCTAATGTCAGCACTACATAACAGTATGTTTCTAACGTTAGTCTCTGCAGCCGTTTTATTGTATGCTAATGAGCCTCTAGGTGCTATGTGGGCATAAAATCAGCACCTAGAGGCTCCGTCCACTCATGCTTTATCCCGCCCAGGTCCAGTGTTGTGCCCGCCCAGCTCCTCTTGATTGATGCCACTGTTCCCTGCATCGTTGGCGAAATCCCGCGCCTGCGCCGTTCACTTCTGTCTTCGGCGCAGTGAGTGAAGGCCACTCTCCTGATGCCGGCTTCCTCACTGTGACGTAGTCGGCGCAGGCGCAGTGAGAAATCCGGCACCAGGATCGCATCATTCACTAACTGTGCCGAAGACAGAAGTGAACGGCACAGGTGCGGGATTTCGCCAACGATGCAGGGAACAGTGGCATCAATCAAGAGGAGCTGGGCGGGAACAACACTGGACCTGGGCGGGATAAAGCGTGAGTGGACGGAGCCTCTAGGTGCTGATTTTACGCCCACATAGCACCTAGAGGCTCATTAGCATATTATACAAGTGCTTATTTTACAAAAACGGCTGCAGGGACAAATGTTAGAAACATACTGTTATGTAGTGCTGACATTAGCGCATCGCTAATGTCAGTCAGCTACATAACAGTATTTCTGGTGGTAGAAACCCTTTCAACACTATTGTTATATCCCAAGGACTGACAGACTGCATCGACGGTGGGTGAATACGGGATACCGCACAAGTGAAAACCCTGACCTGTCTATGATCTGCTAATGGGAAATCTAAAAACCAGGGTTGTGTCACTTCAGCAAATAGCATTTATCATGTAGAGCACGGGTGTCAAACACAAGGCCCGCGGGCCGAATCCGGCCCGCCAGACCTAGTCATGTGGCCCGCGCAGCCGCCGCCGATATGCGGCAGGCGAGCGAGCTGGCGGCGGCGGCTGGGCACAGGGAGATGAGCACTTCCATTGTGGAAGCGCTCATCTCCAGTAATCTGTATCGCCGTCCTCAGACAGCGATACAGATGCCTGCCTGTGCTGCGGTAGGGGAGGGAGAGGCGTGTCCCTTTCCCTTCCTCTGATAGGCTGCCGGCCTAGTGCCTGCAGCCTATCAGAGGCCGGCGCAGGCGGTGCGATGACGTCATCGCGCTGCCTGAGCCATACAGCGTGGGACACAGGCCAGAAGAGGCCTGCATCGCATCACTGACATGGAGGTAAGTATGTGTTTTTTTTTATTATTTTTATTATGTACAATACTTTTACTGGCAAAGGGGGGGCTGTTTGTTATTACTGGCAAAGGGGGGGGCTGTTATTACTGGCAAAGGGGGGGGCTGTTATTACTGGCAAAGGGGGGGGCTGTTATTACTGGCAAAGGGGGGGCTGTTATTACTGGCAAAGGGGGGGCTGTTATTACTGGCAAAGGGGGGGCTGTTATTACTGGCACAGAGGGGTTGTTATTACTGGGGGCTGTTATTACTGGGGGCTGTTATTACTGGCAAAGGGGGGGCTGTTATTACTGGCACAGAGGGGTTGTTATTACTGGGGGCTGTTATTACTGGGGGCTGCTATTACTGGCAAAGGGGGGGCTGTTATTACTGGCAAAGGGGGGGCTGTTATTACTGGCACAGAGGGGCTGTTATTACTGGCACAGAGGGGCTGTTATTACTGGCACAGAGGGGCTGCTATTATCTCCAAATACTTATTATGAAATCTTTCTCATTAGGATAAAACACCTCATGAGCTCCACCGAGCCCCCGGCCAAAGTGTGGAAGTGGCGTCCGAGATCCCCAAGGGCCAAGCCAAGTAACTACGTTTTCCGGCCCTTTGAGGGTGACCAAACTGCTGATGCGGCCCCCGATGAATTTGAGTTTGACACCCCTGATGTAGAGGAAGTTAATACAATGTATGTACTAATGTATTATTATCCATATTGCTTCCTTTGCTGGCTGGATTCATTTTTCATCACATTATGCGCTGCTTGTTTCCATGGTTGCAGACCACCCTGCAATCCATCAGTGGTGGTCGTGCTTACACACTATAGGAAAAAGCGTCAGACTCTCTGGTGGCTGGGACCATGGGAGTGCTCATAGGCCAGTGCTATTGCAGGGTGGTCTGTAACCATGGAAACGAGCAGTGTATAATGTGATGGAAAAATTAATCCAGCCAGCAAAGGAGGCAATATGGATAACAACAATACATTAGTAAGTGGCTTGTATCAACTTGCTCTACATGATAAATGCTACTTACTGAAGTGAGACAACCCCTTTAAGGCTGACACTTGAACAGTTAAAGGTGCTTGGTCTGCAGAAAATCTATATATTTGAAATAGCAAGAGAGAAAGAGCCCCGATGTTCTCATACCAAGAGCCAAACTTCTTTAAAATTTTATTATACATTGCCGAGGGGACTTTTCTATGACTGTGCATCAAAGTAGTGATCAAACCATGATTTCCCAGGCTGACCGTTTCAACCCGTGTACTTCTGGTTGTTTGAGAGGTGGAAATACCGGATCCTCGAGAGCCAGACATTTTAGAACCAGGAACCACCTGTTCTTTGGCCAAAACTGAACTATAAAGAATTAGTGTTACGGATTGTATCTGAACTTTTTCAAACACCGCTGATAGTAGAGGAAAAGGAGGGAATGCATAGGCCAAATCCATATTCATCCATTGCCTTTGGCTTGTCCCAGGGATTTAGAGAGTAAAAACATGCTGATGGTTCTTTATTTGTGGCATAGCAGCAGAATGATCTCTTTATTGAGAAACCCTTCTCCTGGATTGATGGGAATCCTGCTGAGAAAGTATGCTATTTTGTGAGCCCTGGGCTTTGAGGTGATCAGCAGAAATGGACAGCACTGTCTGTTCTGCGAGAGACTGAAGTGGATGACATTTCACGTCACCTTAACACTTTAAAAAGGATACTGTTATGTTGTCTGATAAAATGCACAAATGATGGCCTATCAAGAGATGTTCTGCCTGCAAGAGTGTCTAGAGTACAACTCTCAGTTATCTGTAATTCGAGGATCTGTTGCTGACCTCCTGAGACTAATACCTGAATAAGTGATGTCATCCAGGCCTAAAATTAGCATTGCTTGTCTCAGGAAAAAGGATTTTTTTTCTTCTGAAAAATTGCTCTCTTTCTTGTTGAACCAGAACCTGTTTCTGTTGCGTGAAAAAGGAAAGCTTGACTTCTGAGTCTAAGGCTACTTTTGTGAGAGATGGGAATCCATTTAGTCTCTGAGTACATGGCACTCACATGCCCCCACTATCTGTGTCCTGTTCCCTGAAAATAACATTTTGTTTCAGTTTCATGACCTTGTATAACTCTGCTTGAGTTTGGTTTTGCTGACAATGTACGAAAGCTGTCTTGTGCCTTTGGATGACAGCCAATAAACTTGCTATAAGAAGTGTGTTTTGAAACAATAAAGAGACTACTTGATTCAGCCATTTTGATTGCTTCAGTTTTCTCTGTGCGCACATAAAACCTCACTGGATTTGGACCCCAATAATCATAGAGGAAGGGGTAATTGCCAAAACAAAACTTGCTGCCCAACGTGGGGCTCAACTAATGGACCCTTCATCCATGTCCCGATAAACCGGGACAAACACTAAGAGGACATACAGACTTTCAAAGACCGCGCTGCAAGGTAAGAGCTTTTATCTTACTTTCACTCTGTGCCTGTCTGAATCGGTACATCCTTGAAGTCCAAAAGGTCCATTATATAATTACTAGGATTATTGGGTAAGGACAATATGGACGTTCAAGACGATTGGAATGTTGTTGGTTTAACTCTTGGAGTACTGTTTTGTTCTTTATGTCTTATGGAGAATTACTGTTAATGCCAAGAAGGGTAATCAAGAACCTTGGAACTCCATGTTAGGGTGTTGAATCTTGATTATAAAATTAATTTCAGTTTAGAGTACACTAGGTAGATATAGTGAGGAAACTCTAGGGAAACTGAAGAGAAAAGACGTCTGAATGAATTTTCTGGCATTGTTGTTATTATTTTGACATAAAGTAACAATGGGGAACAACCTTAGTGTCCCAGAAAGTTACAAGACAGCAAAGACTTTGGTCAGAATGTTGTAGAGTTTGCAAAGCACCCAGACACAGACCACCCGCTGGAATATACCCTGTGTTAACCAGGACCCAGATCATTCCTAACCCTCCGAGTGTGACGCCCGGGTCCGCTGACAGTTCTGATGGGGCAGCAGCTGAGCCAAGCGCTTCAGGGTTAGGAGGACCGCCTTATAGTTTAGCCTCTGCCTCAGAATATCATAACTGGAGCCCTAAAGACCAACTAGGACTTTTGACCAGATTACCCGACACATTAATGAGACCCATGCCTACCGCTAGGATGTTACAACATATCCAGTCCACATATAAAGCAATCAATATACCTGGATTGTTTTACCATAAGGTGCACAGAAATCACCTACCATGTATACGCAGGCTTTGCAATCTGTTCTCACTAACTGGACACCTCCTGGATCGGTAGTACTTATTCAGTATGTAGATGATCTGCTTTTATGTGCAGAGAATCTAAATATCTGTAAGGAGACTTCACTGTCACTATTGATTTTTACTTTATCAGAATGGTTGCAAAGCCTCAAAAGACAAAACTACAATTTTGCAAAGACAAGGTTGTCTTTTTAGGGCACTGCCTCTCACATGGTGCCCGGGTGTTTTAACACCAGAAATAAAGGAGGCAGTAGAAAGGATACAGGTACCCAATGGAGCACTGTCTTTGCGTGTCTTTTTGGGTCTTGTGTCATATTGACAACCATGGATCAGACATGCCTTTATGTTAATGCAACCTTTGTATGATTGCTTGTCATCTGAACCATTCCATCTTATGAAGAAGCTGTGAAGACTTTTCATACACTCAAACTCTGTATCCCGTCAGCCCCTGCATTAGGCATTCCAAAGTATGATGAGGAATTTAACTTGTTCTGTTCTGAAATGCAGCGTCACAGTACTGCTGTGCTTACTCAGAAACATGGAGACAGTCAACGGCCAGTGGCATACTTTTCAGCCAGACTGGATCCTGTTGCCCGAGGCGCACCCTCATGCGTTAGGGCAGTCGCGGCAGTGCAGGCAATGATTGAAAAAGCCTCAGAGATAGTGTTGGACTACCCAGTGATTGTGCAAACCCCCCATGACATACAGGTCATTCTCACACAGGTGCAACCAAAACATATTTCTATGGCTAGACAACTCAGATGCCAATGTACACTCCTCATGCCAGACAATATTTCTTTCAAAAAATTTACCACTCTGTATCCTGCTACTTTGTTACCAATCACGGATTCAAAAATGGGGGAGGGTAGCACAGGTAGCCTTTTATCTAACTTCTGGATTTTCTCATGTGCATGAGAAACCTCTTGATAACCACGATTTTGAGTATTTTGTAGATGGAAGCAGGTTTATGGGAGAGGATGGCCGGTTCCACACTGGATATGCAGTGGTCACACAGCATGAGGTAGCCGTTGATGAACCACTCCCTCTGCACGTCTGCGCAGGAGGCAGAGCTGAAGGCATTCACTGAGGCGTGTAAAATGGCTGAGGGAAAGAAGGTGAACATCTACACGGACTCCAGGTATGCTTTTGGTATTGCACATGACTATGGACCCATATGGCGGGCTAGAGACTAACTTCTGCAGGTCAGCCTAATAAAAACAGAGACTCTGTGCTTGAACTGATGAACTCTTTACTGTTGCCAGAAAAGGTTGCTATTGTGGAAGTCAAGGCTCACACAAGGTGTACCACGGCAGAGGCAAAAGGCAATGACAGAGCTGACAAGGCAGCCAAGTAAGCTACGCTCCGGCCACTGAGTGCTGATGCCCCCCAGGTAAGAGCCTTAAAACCTGTAGATATATCCAGAGAAACTCTGATTAAATTGTTTGAACAAGCCCCATCTGAAGAAAAAGAACTATGGACTAAACAAGGGGCTAGGCCAGATGTCCAGGGAATATGGAGAAAGAAAGACAGAATTTGTCTACCACGCCCTCTATACCTTGCTATGGCTCAGGAGGCCCATGGGCCTGCACATCTGTTGAAAGGTGCCATGGTAAGTGTGGTTAATGCAGGGTGAATTGCACCGGGATTTTCTACAGTAGCTGCTCGATTTGTACAAGGTTGTATGGTCTGTGCATTGAACAACCCCGGCCAAGTGGTGAAGATTCCAAGCAAGCACACCCCTAGGTCACTTTACCCATTTCAGAGACTGCTGATAGACTATATACAACTACCAAAAGGTAGGGGTGTATGAATTTCTTCTCGTGTGTGTTGATCTCTTTTCAGGTTGGCTGGAAGCCTTCCCAATAGCCAACGCCAATGCCAAGAACACTACAAAGAAACTGGTCAGTTAACTGATACGCAGGTATTGTGTTCCTGAGGTTATTGAGGTTCTCATTTCACGGGTGAAGTGATGAGGTAAGTTTTGCAATCATTAGGGGTGACCCAAGCTTTCCATACGGCTTACCATCCCCAAAGCAGCGGCAGAGTTGAACGCCATGCAGGAGACCCAGAGACCCTGGATAGAGTGTTTGCTGTTGGTTCTATACTCAGTAAGGACTACCCCAAACGGGAAGACAGGGCTATCCCCATTTGAAATCCTGTTTGGAAGTGCCCATAGGCTAGGGCTGTACTTTCCACAGCAGTTGCAGATGAATAATAATATGCTCTCACAAAAAGGTTGGAACACACGCATAAACAAGTGTTTGCTTCACTTCCAGATCCTAACTCAGTAGAAGGAACTCACAGTCTGCAACCAGGTGACTGGGTGGTGATAAATAGGCACGTGAGAAAAGGCCTGGATCCCAGATTTGATGGCCCTTTCCAAGTTCTGCTGGCTACACACACACACAGCGGTGAAAGTAGAGGGAAAACCCAACTGGTAGTCCTGTCTCTGAGCATCCAAGCTCTGCATGTGAACCTGAAAAATGACTGGGACAATGCCCTTATCAAGCATCATCAGGTCATGTTGAAGAACATGACAGGTGCGGATAAATTTAAAAACTGTTGGATCTGCACTAACAGTCCTGTGAGCTCAATGACTATGCCTTATCTGGCCATTCCTGTACCGTGGTCAGAGCTAGCCGATATGAACTGCAAAAACGTCCTATCAATTAGGAGGCCAGAAAGTGATAGCCTCAACTTTAATTCTACAGCAGTCCCACTCCCTATTGCAGGGTGGGTAGAGGCCCCTTGGTGGCAAGCCAAAGTTACCGCCCTGAAAGACCAAACTATTCGAGTATGGGACTTTGATGGGCGAAAATGGGCCAGAAAGAAAGTGCTAAAGGTTCATTTGGGAGACTTTGACTTCCCAGTGTTAGTCTCTTTTGCACTCGCTACAGGATATGACCAAACTAAAGTTATAACAGGGGTACAGAGGACCCTTCATAACGCATGATGGGGACATAAGTGTAAACAAGCAATAAAGGATAGTGAAGATTATAAAAATAATACTGGGGCTGTAGCTATCCCTAAGACCAAAAATAGCTACTCTTGTGACCTGGGAGGAGAGTTAGGTAGCAGCAATGATGGAGGTCAAAAAATTGTGTTCGTATAATGAAAGTATAGCAGTCACTGCAGCTGCCAATATTCTCCTCTATCATTTAACTTATAACTATACTCTTCCTGGTTATCTTGATTTTGCTTGTGGAGTGGTAGCATTGGATTCCACCTGGAGCCTCTACTCTTGTCCGGTTTACTCAGGCCACATTTATGCTGTCACAGCTGTGCCTAAACATACACTATCCAAAACCTAATGGAAGATCTCATGTAGTGAAGATGAGTATTTCAAACAAGTTCCTTAGTACTCTGTTTATCTATCCAATGATTATGCAGATTGTGGTAACCAACCAACACACCCTAGTCTAGGATTATCTTACTGCCAAGGAAGGAGGAATGTGTCATGTAATAGGTCCCACCTGTTGCCATTATATAGACACCCAAGATAATCTCCGGGTAAAAGTAGGAATAGAAAAAAATGAAGGAAATGCTTGAGAAGTGGCTATAAGCACACAGTATCAAGAAAGATAATTGGTGGGGTGACATTTTTATTCCTAAATCCTGCAAATTGGTTTAAAGGTCTTGGAGGTCAGTTCATGGGAATTCTACAAGCAATAGTACAAGTAGTTATAATAGTTTTAGTAATATATATATTTAAAGTTGTTTTAATATGTGTCAATAAAATGTGCACAAGAAAGGGACAGTATCGAGATTATTGAGACAATCTGGATGACCGCGTCACCTTCAGGGAATCCAGGATTTACACTGGCAAGTGGGATTAGCCAATCTGAAGTACCTGAGGTGAGGCTTGCGGTCCCCAGAGATCTCAAAATTGTATTGTTGTAACGGATCCGCAAAAAACACTAGCGTGAAAGTAGCCTAAGTGAGTCCTTAGGAAGATCTTCCTGGTTTTTGGTAAGAGATCTCTCCATATTGATTATCCACCCCAACTATGACCCTAAGGGTACTTTCACACTAGCATCAGGACGGATCCGACAGGCTGTTCACCCTGTCGGATCTGTCTTGCCGCTATTTCGCCGTGCCGCCGGACTGCGGCTCTGTCCCCATTGACTATAATGGGGACGGGGGCGGAGCTCCGGCGCAGCACGGCAGTGTACGGTGAGAGGCCGCCGGACTAAAATGTCGGACATGCAGTGCCCCCGTCCCCATTATAGTCAATGGGTACGGAACGACAGTCCAGCAACACGGCGAAATAGCGGCAGGACGGATCAGAAAGGGTGAACAGACTGTCGGATCCGTCCTGACACTAGTGTGAAAGTAGCCTAAGTCAAAGGTGACATTGAGATGTCCTGTAGGACACTGACTGACAGAGCCTTCAGAAGAAAATATGATAACTCATTTTTTCTCCTTCAACAAACATGGGGGCACAATAGAGATGTTGCCATTACACCTAGATACTCTGCCATGTCTGCAACTGCCGCACCCTCTGCACTTTACTGACAGGGCAAGGCAGGTGTGAACACATTTACACTGCCTGGCCCTGTCAGAGTGCACAGGGACGGGGCAGCTACAGAGAGAGCTGAGCCTCTAGGAGTAATGGCAACGTCCCCATTGCTCCTAGAGGCACATTTGCATATATTAAAACAATTTTTCTCAGCAACATGGCAACATGCAACATGTCAGCCAGTTTCATAGCTACAAATCTGCTGACAGAGGTCCTTCAATTACTTTAGCTAGTGGAATGCCCACTTATCTCAAAATGGGGGAATTGTGAGAGAGGGTCTTGCTGGAAAAATACAGAATGCTGACATGGCACTCATGTCCCCACTATATGTGTCCTGTTCACCAAAAATAAAATTTTGTTTCAGTTTCATGACCATGTATAATAACTTTTCTTGCGTTTTGGTTTTGCCGACAATGCACGCAAGCTGTCTTGTGCCTTTGGATGACAGCCAATAATCTGGCTATAAGAAGTGTGCGTTTTGAAACAATAAAGAGACTACTTGATTCAGCCATTTTGACTGTCAGTTTTCTCTATGGGCACATAAAACCTCACTGGATTTGGACCCTGATAATCATAGAAGGGGTACTTGCAAGCTGCGTACACAGTGTTTCCTGGTAATGTAATTTGGCCACCTTGTTGGAGGGAGGAAAAATTTCCCCCATTTTGCTTTGATGGTGAGTCTCCAGTAATCATCAGACTGCTTCACGTCATAGATCCGCCTGTTACTGCATAAGAAAGTAAGTCTACAGGTCGACATTCTGCCCAGGCTCGAGGAGCCATCACCGCCATCATCCTCTTGCTCTTCCAATTGCAACTCCACTTCCTCAAGTGGCAGCACCTCCTCCTCCTCCCCCCATGGGAGTTTCTCATTGTGGGTCCTACCGCTCCTATCACAATCGCAAAAGCGAAGAACGATAATGCAAGTAAAAATAGAAACTAAATAATCAGAACACAATTTACCTCTGTAACCAGCAGATGGCGCATAGAACTATTACATTCTAAGATTTGAACATACCTACAGACATTTTACAATAACCACACTAGCACTTCAACTATTTTTAATTCTATCATTAATTTATTTTATAAACTATTAATCAAATTTATAGTTTTTATTTATCCTACCATTTATAATTATTTTATTAAAGTTATTTTTATTTAAATACCTATTTATAACACAACACAAACAAACACACAGGCTATGTGCCAAAAGCCAGGTATAATGCAAGCCAGCACCTATTCATAAAACAGATAACCGGGATACCTTACAATGGTAGCCTGGTGCACTATGAGACATTTCAAACCATCTCTCATCTAACTGAGAGTCAGTAAGTCTCAAAGTTGTCTGAGAACTCTTGGATAGCTTGGGGGACCCATGCACCTAAATCTTTATCATTAGGGTGACAAAATTATAATATATATATTTTTTTTTATTGCTAGCTAATTCTTCTCTAACTGCTTAGGAAGGCTGCATAAAAATTTACGGCTTTGGGGGGCGTGGCCGAGCCAGCATGGAGTGAGGAAGCAGGATTGCAGTGCTCCTACAAAATCCTGTGAAATATCCTTTATACACCTGGCATAATCGGGGTTTCTTGAGCCCATTCATTATATGTTGGATCCCTTCATACTTGGGGACACTCTGCCCGATGCTGGATTGCTGAGTTTTGGCTGTGGCGCTGTGGATGCCGACGGATTGAGGGAGAGGAGCGGAGGGACGCAAACTGAGGAGAGTGTGGAGTGAGGCCGGGGCACGATCCGCCGCAAGGTACACAGCGCAGGTACGGCTTGCTGAAAGTTGCTAACAACTTACCTTGGACTGCTGCCGATACCTGCTGGAGTCTTGAGCCCAAGGCCGAGGCGGGAAGAAGCCGCGCGGTGGGCGCCATCTTGCCATTAAGTGTATGTGCAGCGGTGCTCCTCTCTGCCCCAGCAAACGGAGTGGATCGGCGAAATGCTCTGTATCTCCCTACTTCCACTATTATCCTGAAGTCCTGCAGCGGTAATCCTGTTAGGAGCCCTTATATATGAAAGTTGCAGAGTTCACCGCAGTTTATATGAACGTTTAATGGTGGTGCTGGTGTACTTATCCCCCTCCCCCCTGAGGAATGTAAAGATATCTGGCAGTCTACTTGGCTGAGTGGCAGGACTTGCTGAATTTAATAAAGCCTCATCTTGATTTGCTGCATGAGTGACAAACCCCAGCAGGTCTTTAAAGTGTCTGTGGACTATTTCTATGGGCCGCAAAACTTCTTCTGTGGCTCCATCATCTGTTAAACGATTCATGGATGCCACGAGTCAAACTGAACAGGAAAGTGAGGGGTCTCCTGTCCCTGGTTCCTCTGCTGAAGCCTCTCAAATTATGAAAGCTATAGCTGCCTGTCAAGCTGCTCTTACATCAAAGATAGACCATTTACAGTCTGACCTTAGCTGTTTGCGACACGATTTTGACAAAATACGTGAAAGAACATCTGCAGTGGAGCAAAGAGTGAGTGATGTGGAAGATGCGTCCAGAGCAGCTGGAAATGACACCAGGCAGCTGCTGCAACAGGTACAGATGCTGCAAGCCAGGGCGGAGGACGCTGAGAACCGCAATAGACGTAACAACGTCCGTATCCTGGGCTTACCGGAGCGAGCAGAAGGGTCTACCCCAGAAATTTTTGCGGAACAGCTCATAAAAGAAGTGTTACATCCCATCTCACTTTCCAGTTGCTTTGTTATAGAAAGGGCACATCGGATTCCAACCAGGCCCTTACCGCCGGGATCCCTTGCTAGACCTTTCATCATGAAGATCCTGAACTACAGGGACAGAGACGCTATTTTGCTAGCTGCTCGACAGAAGGGGAATGTCAGCTATGAGAATGTCCGTTTGTCCTTTTACCCGGACTTTACTGCAGAGGTCCAGAAGAAAAGGAAGCAGTTTACTGAGGTCCGAGCGCGGCTGAGGGACAAAAATGTGAAATATGCCATGATCTACCCTTCTCGCTTGAGGGTGCAGGATGGTGAAACAGTCAGTTTTTTTTTTTAAGTACTCCTGAAGAGGCTACTGAATGGATTGTGAGAAATCTAAATGCAAGGCCTCACCGCTGATGGTTTATACTATATAGTGTTGGCAGCTGGAGCAAATAATACTTGATTAAATGTTAAATTGTTTTGCTGACAAGATGGTTGGGGGAGTATCTGGTTTAAATGCACCATTATTACTCCTGTTAGAATCCCTGTTCTTTGACTTTGTCTATTGATCAGATGTTTAACCCCATATTGGTATGCTGAGTGGCATCACCCTGTATGACTATGCACTGTTGTGGGTAGACGTATATACTTGCTTCCTATCACCAACGTACCTATATGGTATATATGTTCTAATGAGTTAGGGTAGGTTATCGTACCCAGGAGTTGCTAGTTTGGGGTGTCAGGCTCAACCATGTTAGGAAGGTTTGGGCAGGGTGGGTTAGGGAGGTTGGGAATGGGTGGGTTGGAGAGGGTTTCTCTGTTGAGGGGTTCTTTGATGTGGATTGTATGTGTGCGTGAATGTGCCTTCATTGGTCGGAAATTATGGAGATGTTATCTTTGGAAGAATAAATGGCGGTAATTAAGCTACTTTCGTGGAATGTTTGGGGTCTGAATGATAAGATTAAACGGTCTTTAGTGTTCAATTATCTGAAGAGGTATAACCCTGACATAATGTTATTGCAGGAAACGCACCTGCAGGGCCTGAAAGTACTAGCTTTGCGGCGCCCATGGATAGGCCCCACATATCATGCGGTTTACTCAAACCACGCTAGAGGCGTGTCTATTTTAATTGCTAAAAGTCTTCCGTTTCAAATACTATCTGTGCAGCTAGACCCTTATGGTAGGTATGTGATTTTTACATGCTTGTGTCAGAGGCCTGCAGTATCTATTTGTGGGACTATATATTCCTCCGCCATTCCGCAGAGAGGTCCTAGACTTAATTACAGCTAAAATAGCAGGATTTCCAGCAATGCCTTATATTATTATGGGTGACTACAATGCCACTTTAGATCCTATACGGGACAGAAGGGTTCCCCAGGCCTCACACAACAATGTCCTATCACATTGGGCTAATACTTATGACTTAGTAGAGACGTGGCGCTATTTCCACCCCACAGATGCACAATTCTCTTGCTATTCAGCTTCTACTGGCTCACTCTCTCGTATAGATCTGGCCTTTGTCAGCAGAGATTTATCCCCCTATATCAAGTCTAGTGATTATCTACCGAGAGGAGTTTCAGACCATGCCCCCCTCCTTCTGATACTGTCACAGCCGCTGGCTTTGACTGATAAGCAATTGGCGGTTAATCCCTATGTGGCTCGAGGTATTACCTGTGGTGAGCGAGAGTCTAGATGCAATGGGGAATTACTGGGCAGAAAATGAAGGGTCTACGAATCCTCTGGTAGAATGGGATGCTTTCAAGTCAGTAATGAGAGGGGCATTGATTGCTGCTATTGCAACTCATAAAGGAACTGAATATCAAACGGATAAAACTAGAGATGGAACTAGCTGATAAGGAGAGGTTATATATACTAGATCCGTGCCCTGAGAAAAAGACTTTGTGGCTTGAGGCGCAGCGTAGGTTTACTTTGCATTTAACTGAATATACTGAGAAGAAACTTTTAAATCAGAGGCAAACTATTTTTTCAGATGATGATAAGTGTGGCAGGGCCTTGGCGTACTTGACTAGATCTGAGACTCAACAAACGGTGGCGGCGGGAATTCTGAATGATCAGGGGCTCTTATTAAGGGAGCCCAGAGATTTCTGCCGACAGTTTGCCTCCTATTATGAGACATTGTATGCCCCCAAGATCACGTGTACTTCGGAGGAAATTGTCAATTTCTTAGCAGGTATTAATATTCCTTCTTTGGACAGGGATGACAGGGGAGCCCTGGCGGCAGACATATCTGACCTGGAGATTGAAAAGGCCATTAGTTCCTTAGCAACCAAGAAAACCCCGGGACCCGATGGATTTCCTGCTGAATGGTATAAGCGATTTTCTAAAGACCTGGTTAGTAGATTTGGGAAGCTGTTGAGGTATGCACTGGAAAGTGGTTCGTTGCCACCGTCCTTTCTGGAGGCAACGATAGTAGTGATTCACAAGTCGGGGAAACCATCTGACCAGTGTAGCTCTTATCGACCTATCTCACTTCTGAATCTTGACATCAAAATCTTTGCGAAGGTACTGGCGTTAAGATTGCGGGGGGTAATGCTCTCCTTGGTTGGGGTAGATCAATCGGGTTTTATGCCAGGGAAAACCACAGATATTAATTTAAGGCGATTGTTCACTAATCTTCAGGTGAAACATGATAACAGAGGTATGAGGGCTCTTGCGTCCTTAGACAATGAAAAAGCATTTGATTCAGTAGAATGGGAATTTATGTGGGCAGTGCTGACTCAAATGGGCTTTCCGGAGAAATTTTTGTGCTGGTTACAAATGCTTTATAGATCCCCTTCGGCGAGAGTCAGGGTGAATGGGTACACATCGGACTCCTTCCCCTTGGGTAGAGGCACTAGACAGGGCTGCCCTCTCTCCCCTCTGTTATTTGCATTAATCATGGAACTTTTGTCGATACTCATATCCTCTAACTCAGGTATAGAAGGCTGGGAAATAGCTGGAATATCAGAAAAGCTTTCATTATATGCTGATGACATGCTGGTTTACCTAGCAGATTCAGGGAAATCTTTGGATACCCTTTTAGGTGTTGTTGATCAATTTGGGGGTTTCTCGGGTCTCCGTGTGAACTGGGCTAAGTCTAGTCTCTGTCTGGTTGATGATGTTGACGCAGCTCGCATTTCGGTGAACAATAAGCTTCAGATTGTGGAGCAATTTACATATTTGGGGATTATTGTTCATAAAGAAGTGGCAAAATTTTATGATTTGAATGTTGCTCCTACAATGCAATCTATTACTCGAAAGCTAGAGGCTTGGGAAAACCTTCCTTTAACTCTGATTGGGCGTATCAATGTGGTAAAAATGATTCTTCTCCCAAAATTGCTATACTTATATAGGGCTGCCCCAGTATTACTCCCCAAGAGACATTTTGCTACTTTGGATAGAATAATCGCTCCCTTTCTATGAAATAAGTCTTCTCCCAGAATAGCGAGATCCACCCTCCAGGCGTCTTACCTGCGGGGGGGCCTTGCCTTGCCAAACCTGTACATGTACTATGTAGCGGTGCAGCTGAGCTATGTGGCGTGGTGGGTACGGGCTGACTCAGGTAACCCGGCGGTAGTGTTGGAGGCAGCTTTATTGGGGTCCTATGAGGCACTTACGAACTTGGCATATACAGTGGGGGAAATAATTATTTGACCCCTCACTGATTTTGTAAGTTTGTCCAATGACAAAGAAATGAAAAGTCTCAGAACAGTATCATTTCAATGGTAGGTTTATTGTAACAGTGGCAGATAGCACATCAAAAGGAAAACCGAAAAAATAACTTTAAATAAAAGATAGCAACTGATTTGCATTTCATTGAGTGAAATAAGTATTTGAACCCCTACCAACCATTAAGAGTTCTGGCTCCCACAGAGTGGTTAGACACTTCTACTCAATTAGTCACCCTCATTAAGGACACCTGTCTTAACTAGTCACCTGTATAAAAGACACCTGTCCACAGAATCAATCAATCAAGCAGACTCCAAACTCTCCAACATGGGAAAGACCAAAGAGCTGTCCAAGGATGTCAGAGACAAAATTGTAGACCTGCACAAGGCTGGAATGGGCTACAAAACCATTAGCAAGAAGCTGGGAGAGAAGGTGACAACTGTTGGTGCGATTGTTCGAAAATGGAAGGAGCACAAAATGACCATCAATCGACCTCGCTCTGGGGCTCCACGCAAGATCTCACCTCGTGGGGTGTCAATGGTTCTGAGAAAGGTGAAAAAGCATCCTAGAACTACACGGGAGGAGTTAGTTAATGACCTCAAATTAGCAGGGACCACAGTCACCAAGAAAACCATCGGAAACACATTACACCGCAATGGATTAAAATCCTGCAGGGCTCGCAAGGTCCCCCTGCTCAGGAAGGCACATGTGCAGGCCCGTCTGAAGTTTGCCAATGAACACCTGAATGATTCAGAGAGTGACTGGGAGAAGGTGCTGTGGTCTGATGAGACCAAAATAGAGCTCTTTGGCATTAACTCAACTCGCTGTGTTTGGAGGAAGAAAAATGCTGCCTATGACCCCCAAAACACCGTCCCCACCGTCAAGCATGGGGGTGGAAACATTTTGCTTTGGGGGTGTTTTTCTGCTAAGGGCACAGGACAACTTATTCGCATAAACGGGAAAATGGACGGAGCCATGTATCGTGAAATCCTGAGCGACAACCTCCTTCCCTCTGCCAGGAAACTGAAAATGGGTCGTGGATGGGTGTTCCAGCACGACAATGACCCAAAACATACAGCAAAGGCAACAAAGGAGTGGCTCAAGAAGAAGCACATTAAGGTCATGGAGTGGCCTAGTCAGTCTCCGGACCTTAATCCAATCGAAAACCTATGGAGGGAGCTCAAGCTCAGAGTTGCACAGAGACAGCCTCGAAACCTTAGGGATTTAGAGATGATCTGCAAAGAGGAGTGGACCAACATTCCTCCTAAAATGTGCGCAAACTTGGTCATCAATTACAAGAAACGTTTGACCTCTGTGCTTGCAAACAAGGGTTTTTCCACCAAGTATTAAGTCTTTTTTTGTTAGAGGGTTCAAATACTTATTTCACTCAATGAAATGCAAATCAGTTGCTATCTTTTATTTAAAGTTATTTTTTCGATTTTCCTTTTGATGTGCTATCTGCCACTGTTACAATAAACCTACCATTGAAATGATACTGTTCTGAGACTTTTCATTTCTTTGTCATTGGACAAACTTACAAAATCAGTGAGGGGTCAAATAATTATTTCCCCCACTGTAGGAGGGGGGCTAGGTCTACAGTACACGACACCCAATCGATGGCTGCTGCAGTACAGATGTGGGTCAAATGGGGTCAGAAATGTAACCCTGATGAGAATGATATTACTTGGTCGCCATATTTGCCTTTGTGGAGAAAGAGTGCTTCCGGAGCTGTTCTCATTACTGGAGTTTGAATTTTGGCCTCAGAGGTGGGTGCGCTACCTTACCCAACTATATGATAAGGGCCTATTTAGAACCTTTAATAGTTTGAAACAGGAATTTAATTTGCCCCAGCGTTGTTTGTATAGATATCTTCAACTCAGGCATGCCTGTCAGGCTCAGTTTGGTAGAGAACCTTTAAAACTGTAGTGTGGTACAGTTGAGGCAGTGATTAGGAGGGTTCCGTTGGTCAAACCAGTGTCGACCCTGTATGCGTCGTTGATGGCGTTGCAGGACTCCCCCCTAGACAGGGCATTTGTTAGGTGGAAAAGGGACATTGAAGGTTTGGAAGATGTTCATGTTAAAGAATCTAGCTGTACATGGAGATCTACAGTGGTAAGTGCTAGGGATCAGTTGATTCAAGTTAAATGGCTTCATAGGATTTATTATACTCCTGTGAGGCTATTTAAAATGGGTAAATTGCCGAACCCTCATTGTACAAGATGTGGACATGAAAACGGTTGTCTTATACACATGGTTTGGCAGTGTCCGATTATTCATGGCTTCTGGGAAGAGATCCATAAATATTTTAATGACAAACTAGGCTTTCCTAACGTCTGTACTGAGCTCACTAGTCTGTTGGGAGTAGCCAACGAGATTGTTCCAACCAAATTTGGCAGGAAGCTGTATAGAATACTCTTATACTAGGCTAGGAAAACTATCCTTCTCAACTGGAAACCTCCTAAGAATCCTACTGTGCAACAATGGGTACATCTAGTTAATGCTGATCTTGAATTATACAAGTTTGTGTATGAGTGAAGAGGGACCCCTGATCGCTTCATGAAGATATGGGACCCCTGGATTGGAGCCCAGACTCTAGTACCATAGATGACTGAAAGACTGTTCTGACCAATGAAGGCGTGTGTGTGTGTGTGCAGTACTTTTAGTCTTCCTTAGGATTGATATGTTGGGTACTGTTCATCCTGAAAGTGATATCTTTTTCTTCTGTCCCGAACTTGGGTCATGAGGAACAGTTATGATTGATCCCATGTATTTGATTTGTACTGGACTCAATTGATGATTGTCTGTATTTGATGTGTTTGTTATGCTTTTTGCTAAATTAATAAATAAAAAGATACTATTAAAAAAAAAAATTTTTTTTTACGGCTTTCTAATTGTTCTAATATATATTTAATAACCCATCTATACTGTTTTGTTATGTCAACTAATTTGCATAAATATGAAAGACATAGCACATGTGATCAGCCTACTTTCCACCATGGATAGCGCCATCTATTGGATACATAGTCTTATGTCCTACAGTCTGCAGAGTATTATCATTTTCCTTATGGACAGCTCCCTCTATTGGACAGCTGAAACACTGTTTGCAATATCTTGGCCATATTTATGCAAATTAGCTTACTTGACAAAACATTATAGAAAGGTTATTTGAATTGACTTGTAGTTCGGACAATTAGAAAACAGAAAATTTTTATGCAGCCCTCTTAAGCAGTGAAAGAGGAGTTATCTAGCGTAAAAAAATAAAATAAAAAATTTACAAATTGTTTTCACCCTAATGGTAACGACAGGTGCACAAAAAAACACCTGTCGTTACCTGAAAAACACCCCCTAGAAATCCGAAGTAAACCAATATTGAGACTTACTGGCACTCTCCTTTTGGATAGAGAGCTAGTTTAAAATGTCTCAGGCTGCCACTGTGAGGTATGCTGATGGTACCTGTCTCACAGATAGGACATTTGCTTGCACTTATCTTGTTAAACCGCCTCCGGACCGCCTAACGCAGGATCGCGTTCCGGAGGCGGCAGCGCTGCGCAGAGTCACGCATATACGCGTCATCTCGCAAGACGCGAGATTTCGCTCAAAGCCGGCCCGCGCATGCGCATCGCGGGCCGGCAAAAGTTAAAGAACAATTTCGTCACCAGCCTGCCAGCAACGATCATTGGCTGGCAGGCTGGCGATTTTCAAAAAAACGAATCACAAGCCATATAACAGATCATATTAGTAAATATAATCTGTTATATGGCTTGTCTGCTCCTCTGCTGGTCCTTTTCGTCGGTTGGATCCAGCAGAGGAGCAGACTTCACAGTGAGTAGCACCAACACCACACTTTAGCCCCAGATCACCCCCTGCACCCCAATTAACCCTTTGATCGCCCCTGTAAATCACTTAGTGAAAGACAAAAAGTGATCAGTGTAAACTGCCAAGGGGCCTAAACTGTTAGGTTTTAGGATAGTTTAGGCCCCTTGGTTAGGTAGTTAGCGATCGGTTAGCGCCCAGCCCACCGCACCGCAGTCACTGATTAGCGTATTGCTAATCAGCATTTGTACTTTTATAGTATCTGTAAGTGATCAAAACTGATCACGGTCAGATCTATAATAGTATTAGTGTCACTTTAGTTTGCCCTCCACCCAAAACGCAGTGTTTGCCCGATCAGGCCTGATCGGTCGCCCACACGTGCGTTCACCCACGCCCGCCCCAACGCAGTGACAAAAAAATAATTTTTTTGATCACTGCACATTCACTTTACACGCTCTGTGGCGATAAAAAAAATCAGTTTTGATATTTTTTATCAACCGCAGCGGCCTCCGGTACTTCGCTAGCCTCCCCTTTGTAAGACAAGCTAGCGGGTCAGAATATGAACCTGTAGAAAGCAGTGGCTCTCTGACCCAAAGTTCGGACGAGGAGGTGGAGGTCCCTGATAGAACCAGGCGTACCCGGCCCCGTGTCGCTAGACCACAGGTTGCGCAGGATCCGCTTCAAGAGCAGCAGAGTGGGGCTGGCGCTGTCGGATCACGTGGTGAGGCATACACCAGCAGCGCAGCCCTCCCTGGACCTAGTACCAGCACTGCCGTACAACCTGGTGAAGTGGCGAGCACCAGAAGGGCAGTTGAAGCTGGTACGGTGGCACGTGCAGTAGTTACCCCGTCGCAGCCACCGCACAGACAGGCCCGTAGAGCCCCTAGAATCCCTGAGGTGCTGGCAAACCCTGATTGGCAGTCACCAACTTCAGCCGCACCATTAGTTCCCCCTTTCACCGCCCAGTCTGGAGTTCGGGTTGAGACGGCTCATATCGGTTCGGCCCTGGGATTTTTTGAGCTGTTCTTGACTGCGGAGCTCTTGGACTTAGTCGTGGCAGAGACAAACCGGTATGCCACACAATTTATATCCGCCAACCCGGGAAGCTATTATGCCCAGCCTTTCCGGTGGAAACCAGTCCAAGTTTCCGAAATAAAAATTTTTCTGGGCCTTCTCCTCAACATGGGTCTAACTAAAAAGCATGAATTGCGGTCATATTGGTCCACGAACCCGATTCATCACATGCCCATGTTCTCTGCTGCTATGTCCAGGGCACGATTTGAGGCCATCCTCCGTTTCCTGCATTTTAGCGACAACACCACCTCCCGTCCCAGAGGCCACCCAGCTTTTGACCGGCTCCACAAAATTCGGCCCCTCATAGACCACTTCAACCAGAAATTTGCAGATTTGTATACCCCCGAGCAAAACATCTGCGTGGACGAGTCCCTAATACATTTTACCGGGCGCCTTGGCTTCAAACAATACATCCCAAGCAAGCGTGCCCGGTATGGGGTCAAATTGTATAAGCTCTGTGAAAGGGCCACAGGCTATACCCACAAATTTCGGATCTATGAGGGAAAAGATCAGACCCTGGAGCCGGTCGGTTGCCCTGACTACCTGGGGAGCAGTGGGAAGACAGTCTGGGACTTGGTGTCACCCTTATTTGGCAAGGGGTACCATCTTTATGTGGACAATTTCTACACAAGTGTGGCCCTCTTTAGGCATTTGTTTCTAGAACAGATTTGCGCCTGTGGCACCGCGCGAACTAGTCGCGTGGGCTTCCCCCAACGGCTCGTTACCACCCGTCTTGCGAGGGGGGAGAGGGCTGCCTTGCGTAACGAAGAACTGCTCGCGGTGAAATGGAGAGACAAGCGTGACGTTTACATGCTCTCCTCCATTCACGCAGACACGACAATACAAATTGAGCGAGCAACCCGTGTCATTGAAAAGCCCCTCTCAGTCCACGACTATAATTTGCTCATGGGAGGGGTGGACTTCAATGACCAGTTGTTGTCTCCGTATTTAGTTTCCCGACGCACAGGACGCTGGTATAAAAAGGTGTCTGTATATTTAATTCAATTGGCTCTGTACAATAGTTTTGTTCTCTACAGTAAGGCTGGGAGAACAGGATCCTTCCTCAAATTCCAGGAAGAGATCATCGAGAACCTCCTGTATCCAGAAGGTTCCGTGGCCCCATCCACCAGTGTAGTTAGCCGTCTACACGAGCAATATTTCCCCAGTGTCGTTCCTGGTACCTCAACCCAACCGTCACCCCGAAAAAGATGTAGTGTCTGTAGCAGGAGTGGAATAAGGCGTGACACCCGCTATTTTCTGTCCTGACTACCCTGCCCTATGCTTTGGAGAGTGTTTCCGGAAGTACCACACCCAGGTACACTTAGCTTAGGGATTGCATCTCACAGGACAGGCACACAGGGCTATTAGGGCCCTTTTACTCACAGCTGCTGCAAACCTCTCCTTTCACCTGGGATAAAGTGCATAACGTACTTTGCCACATCTTTGGGCGATTTGCGCTTTGCACATTGTCCCATGGGGAAGGAGAGGTTTGTTCTATAAAGGTAAAAAAAACGAAAAAAAAAAAAAAATTACCGGTAAGTAAAAAAAGTTAACGTTCATTTAAAAAGTTAAAAAGTTTATATGTTCTGTTCAAAAGTTAATAAATTTATTGCGTTGCGGCCTGTTTTTTTCTTTTTTGTTTTGTTTTTTTTACCTTCCAGGTGGACCAACCGATCGACTAGCTGCAGCACTGATGTGCATTCTGACAGAAGCATTGCGCTGCTGTCAGATTACACGCAAGTCGGTGTATGCGGCGCTGCAAGACGAGATTTCTCCTCAGCAGTAAAAGATACGTTTGCCGAGGCATATGAGCTGAGGAGGTGGCGGTGTTCATATACTTTGGCAAACACTTTGTATATATAAAAAAAAAAATCCCGGCAAGGATTTATTCATCCACATCGATTGATGTGAATGGAGAAATCTGGTTTGCCAGGGCATACGAGCTAAGTGGGTATGGATGTTGGGCGGAGCTCCTATGTCCTGGCAGACGCCTTTCCCCTCCTTTTTCTTTTTTTGGCAGAGATTTTTTCATCCACATCGATCGATGCGAATGAAGAAATTTGTGCTGTTCATTTTTTTCTTTCAGCCCAGAGGCTGAACGGAAAAAATAAATCTCATTACCCGTATGCTCAATATAAGGAGAATAGCAGAAACTCCTAATGCTGGGCATGCATGTAATGATTGCGGAGACCCTCAAATGCCAGGGCAGTACAAACACCCCACAAATAACACCATTTTGGAAAGAAGACACCCCAAGGTATTCGCTGAGGGGCATATTGAGTCCATGAAAGATTTAAATTTTTGTCCCAAGTTAGCGGAAAGGGAGACTTTGTGAGAAAAAAAATCCAAAAAATAAATTTCCGCTAACTTGTGCCAAATTTTTTTTTTTCTTCCATGAACTCGCCATGCCCCTCATTGAATACCTTGGGGTGTCTTCTTTCCAAAATGGGGTCACATGTGGGGTATTTATACTGCCCTGGCATTTTAGGGGCCCCAAAGCGTGAGAAGAAGTCTGGTATCCAAATGTCTAAAAATGCCCTCCTAAAAGGAATTTGGGCACCTTTGCGCATCTAGGCTGCAAAAAAGTGTCACACATGTGGTATCGCCGTACTCAGGAGAAGTTGGGGAATGTGTTTTGGGGTGTCATTTTACATATACCCATGCTGGGTGAGAGAAATATCTTGGTCAAATGCCAACTTTGTATAAAAAAAAAAAATGGGAAAAGTTGCCTTTTGCCAAGATATTTCTCTCACCCAGCATGGGTATATGTAAAATGACACCCCAAAACACATTACCCAACTTCTCCTGAATACGGAGATACCACATGTGTGACACTTTTTTGCAGCCTAGGTGGGCAAAGGGGCCCACATTCCAAAGAGCACCTTTTGGATTTCACTGGTCATTTTTTACAGAATTTGATTTCAAACTCCTTACCACACATTTGGGCCCCTAGAATGCCAGGGCAGTATAACTACCCCACAAGTGACCCCATTTTGGAAAGTGTCACACATGTGGTATCTCCGTATTCAGGAGAAGTTGGGGAATGTGTTTTGGGGTGTCATTTTACATATACCCATGCTGGGTGAGAAATATCTTGGCAAAAGACAACTTTTCCCATTTTTTTATACAAAGTTGGCATTTGACTAAGATATTTATCTCACCCAGCATGGCTATATGTAAAATGACACCCCAAAACACATTCCCCAACTTCTCCTGAGTACGGAGATACCACATGTGTGACACTTTTTTACAGCCTAGGTGGGCAAAGGGGCCCACATTCCAAAGAGCACCTTTCGGATTTCACCGGCCATTTTTTACAGAATTTGATTTCAAACTCCTTACCACACATTTGGGCCCCTAGAATGCCAGGGCAGTATAACTACCCCACAAGTGACCCCATTTTGGAAAGAAGACACCCAAAGCTATTCGCTGATGGGCATAGTGAGTTCATAGAACTTTTTATTTTTTGTCACAAGTTAGTGGAATATGAGACTTTGTAAGGAAAAAAAAAATAAAAAAAAATCATCATTTTCCGCTAACTTGTGACAAAAAATAAAAAGTTCTATGAACTCACTATGCCCAGAGGATACCTTAGGGTGTCTACTTTCCGAAATGGGGTCATTTGTGGGGTGTTTGTACTGTCTGGCCATTGTAGAACCTCAGGAAACATGACAGGTGCTCAGAAAGTCAGAGCTGCTTCAAAAAGCGGAAATTCACATTTTTGTACCATAGTTTGTAAACGCTATAACTTTTACCCAGACCATTTTTTTTTTACCCAAACATTTTTTTTTATCAAAGACATGTAGAACAATAAATTTAGAGCAAAATTTATATATGGATGTCGTTTTTTTTTGCAAAATTTTACAACTGAATGTGAAAAATGTCATTTTTTTGCAAAAAAATCGTTAAATTTCGATTAATAACAAAAAAAGTAAAAATGTCAGCAGCAATGAAATACCACCAAAATTCATTTGGGTGGTAAGTTGCATGACCGAGCAATAAACGGTGAAAGTAGGGTAGGTCAGAAGTGTAAAAAGTGGCCTGGTCTTTAAGGGTGTTTAAGCTATAGGGGCTGAGGTGGTTAAAGAGGACCTTTCACCTGTATAAACGATGTTAACTGAGTATGCTGCCATATAGAGCGGCGCCCGGGGATTTCACTGCACTTACTATTATCCCCGGGTGCCGCTCCGTTCTCCAGTCATAGGCTCTGGTACCTTTGCTTCTTAAGTTATAGTAGGCGGGTCTTCTCTTGTCCTGTGGGCGTCTCCTTCTCCTAGGCTGCAGCGCTGGCCAATCGCAGCGCACAGCTCACAGCCTGGGAGGTTTTTTTCTCTTTTAGAACAATACAGTAGATGGAGAATGATTAGGTGGGGGGAGGGTTTAAATTCCACAACATTTGTATTTTTTTGCCAATGTAAGCTTTCATACTCTCATTTTGCGGAACAGATGACATTCTGATGCAAACTGAACAGATTTCTTTCCATTCAGAATACATTGGGATATGCCTGATCAGTTATTTTCCAGCATAGAGCCCTTGTCACATGGACTCTGGTGTCACGCGGACATGCATCCCCACGTTTTGGCCTGTCACATGGACTCTGGTGTCACGTGGGGATGCATGTCACCCTAATGATAAAGATTTAGGTGCATGGTCCCCCAAGCTATCCAAGATCTCTCTCGGTTAGATGAGAGATGGTTTTAAATGTCTCATAGTGCACCAGGCTACCATTGTAAGGTATCCCGGTTACCTGTTTTATGAATAGGTGCTGGTTTGCATTATACCCGGCTTTTGGCACGTAGCCTGTGTGTTTTTTTGTGTTGTGTTATAAATAGGTATTTAAATAAAAGTAACTTTAATAAAATAATTATAAATAGTAGGATAAATATAAACTATAAAATTTGATTAATAGTTTATTAAATTAATGATAGAATTAAAAATAGTTGAAGTGCTAGTGTGGTCATTGTAAATTGTCTGTAGGTATGTTCAAATCTTAGAATGTAATAGTTCTATGCGCCATCTGCTGATTATAAAGGTAAATTGCGTTCTGATTTTTTTGGTTTCTGTTTTTACTTTCGTTATCGTTTTTCGCTTTTGCGATTGGAGTGGTAACGTTGCTACATCTGTAGGTGTCTCCCAAAAGATGATAAGACAATGTACAAGAGCCATTATTGTGGGAAAAAAAAAACAATTTCTCAGCTTTTATTTACATTTGAGCAAAAAGTGTCCAGTCCAAAATTATTCATACCCTTCTCAATAATCTATAGAAAAGCCTTTATTGGTTATTACAGCAATCAAACGCTTTCTATAATTGCAGACCAGCTTTTTGCATGTCTCCACAGGAATTTTTGCCCATTCATCTTTAGCAATGAGCTCCAAATCTTTCAGGTTGGAGGGTCTTCTGGCCATCACCCTGATCTTTAGCTCTCTCCACAGATTCTCAATTGGATTCAAGTCTGGACTCTGGCTGGGCCACTCCAAAATGTTAATGTTGCTGTCTGCTAACCATTTCTTCACCACTTTTGCCATGTGTTTTGGGTCATTGTCATGCTGAAATGTCCACTGGTGCCCAAGGCCAAGTTTCTCTGCAGACTGCCTGATGTTGTCGTTGAGAATCCTCATGTATTGCTCTTTTTTTATGGTGCCGTTTACTGTGATTAGGTTACCTGGTCCATTGGCTGAAAAACACCCCCAAAGCATTAGGTTCCCACCACCATGTTTGACAGTGGGGATGGTGTTCTTTGGGTTGAAGGCTTCTCCTTTTTTATGCCAAATGAAGGAAACATCATTGTGTCCAAACAATTAAAAAAAAAATTCATCTGACCATAACACAGAAGACCAGAAGTCTTCTTCTTTGTCCAGATGAGCTTTTGCAAAGGCCAAGCGAGCTTCTGTGTGCCTTATCTGGAGAAGTGGTGTCCTCCATGGTCTGCAGTGTGCAGTGTCCGTGTAATGACCGGCGTCACGCAAAGGGAGGGAAATGGGAAGGCTCTGTCCAAGGGAGAGGGAAAGATGGTGACCCCTGACTCACCTTGCGGCTGGCACCTGACTGCCCTGACGTCCCTAGACGAGTTCCTCACCCGTACGCCGATCACGTGCCTAAACCCTGGCTTTCCCTATGTAGTGAACGGGGCGGTGGGATCACTAGTCCACACCACTGACACTAAGAGGAAAACACCAAGGAGAGGATAGACAATACAAACATATAATCCCAGGTGGGCGACAACAGCAGACCACCAAGGCCCAACAGGGATCCGGAGGGTAACGTTCTGGAACAACAACCAGGGAACACAGCCACACAGCTCCAGTGGGGTCAGTATAGAAGTCCAGGCAGGAAGCTCTATATCTGGCAACCAGAGAAATGAGAGATGGGAATATAAGGAGGTTGGGATTGCTGGACAAGAAACAGCTGAGAAGGAGAAGCTACGGATCCCTGGGTGAGCCAAAAAGGATTGCAAGGCAAACCCAGAAAGCTACCATTAATAAACAGCACTGTCTTTAGACATAGAGCGCGCAGCCACCCGCTGCGACTTCCTGACCCCGGGTATAACGGAGTCAGGCGTGGCTCTTGACACCTTCGTGACAGTCCGTTGGATTGTCTGCCTTGAGACATTGCCACCAGCAGAGCCCAGATTCACCAGGATGGCCTTGGTGGTGATCCTTGGATTCTTTTTCACCTCTGTAAATATCCTCCTGGCCAGCACAGGTGTCACTTTTGGCTTCCGACCACGTCCTCTGAGATTTTCCACAGTGCGGAACATCTTGTATTTTTTGCTCAAATGTAAATAAAAGCTGCGAAATGTTTTTTTTCCCCCACAATAATGCCTCTTGTACATCGTCTTATTATCTTTTGGGAGACACAAAATGTCATTTCCCGTCATAAAAATACTTGCTGGTTGAATAAAAGTAACTTTAAGTCAAAATTTGCCAGGGGTATGAATAAATTATGGGCAACACTGTAAATAATTATTTTTTTTCATCATTAGCAGGCATAGAAGGAAACACTTAAGCCGCATGCACACGTCCGTGAAACAAGGACCATGTGATACCGGCCTGGATTTCTTCTGAGTGCAGGAGCGCACGCGTCATTGGTTGCTGTGACGCAGTGCACTTCCTGCTGCCGCCGCAGTACAGTAATACACTGGTATGATCTATACCAGTGTATTACTGTACTGCGGTGGCAGCAGGAAGAGCACGGCGTCATAACCAATGACGCCGTACGCTCCTGCACTCAGAAGTAATCCAGGCCGGTATCACACGGTCCGTGTTTCATGGACGTGTGCATGAGGCTTTATTCCGCATCAAGTTCTCCTTCCAAATGGATACTAGCTGCTAGTTTTGAATCCAAGTCCACGTCTAGCCTTGGTCTCTTCTCTTGGCTGTACAAACTGGTGGACCGAGGCCCATTTCACACTTGTGTTGTTGTTTTCTAGTATTAAGATCAGTCAGAAAATCTTAAAGCCGTGAAAAAAAACGGTTCCGTTTAGTCCTAATGCCTTCTGAATGGAAAGAGATCTGTTAGGAACCCCAAAAATACAAACAGATCCATCACCCAACGGAAAGGATGCGTACTGATGTGCAAAATCAAAACAGATCTGTTTAATTCTGGTTTTGAAATCCTCTGCTGAAGTATGAAACATAATCGGATTATCGGCTGAATATTTGTCCACCTCAAAAACAAAATAGGGGAGCCATATACAAAACAACACCACCCTTAACCCGTAGGATACCAGCACAGTAGCTGTACAGCGCTGCGAACTGTCTCTCAAATCCCAGCGCCGTACAGCCACAGCGCTCTGAACGGGCGGGCGCAGGAGCTGCAGTCACTGATAGCCGTATCCCTGCTGTATGCATTAACCATCACAAGTCCCAGAGTGGGAAAAAAGAAAAAAAAAGAAAAAATATTATATATATATATATATATATATATATATATATATATATATACACATACACACACACACACACACACACACACAAGTTAAAAATAAAATTTTAAAAAAGCGTCCTTTTCCCATATTGAGTAGACATGTTAGATATCGCTGCGTCTGTATCGACCGGCTCTATAAAAATATCACATGATCCATCCCATCAGGTGAACGCCGTAAAAAAATAAAAATAAACAGTCATTTTCTGGTCACCTTGCCTCACAAAAGTGATCAGTCGTATGTACTTCAAAATAGTACCAAAGAGTCTTCTCATCCCGCAAAATAAGAGACTCTACCCAAGACAAATCGCCAGAAAATAATAAAAAAAATAATATGGCAACACAAAAAAATTTTTTTTATGCTATTCAAAAATGTTTTCACTGTGTAAAACGAAAAAAATTAAATAAAAATGATAGACCTATTACGTATTGCCACGTCTGTAACAACCTGCTCTATAAAAATATCACATGATATACTCTGTCAGGTGAACGCTGTAAAAATCTAATAAAATAAATAAAAACGATGCCAGAACAGTCATTAGATGTCACCTCGGCTTACAAAATACATCATATATACCCCAAAATGGTACCAATGAAAAAGTCACATCATCCTGCTAAAAATTAACTCCCACATAAGACAATCACAAAAAAACAAAAAAAACAATGGCACCCGTAAACCAATCCATCAAAATCTGCGATGCAAAAGCCATATGGTGCTCCTTCTCTTCTGAGTCCTGCCATGTGCCCCCACAGCAGTTTACCACTACATATGGAGTGTTGCCGTAATCAGGAAAAAATAGGTAATAAATTACGGGGTGCTTTTTCTTGTGAAAATGAAAAATTTGGGGCTAAAGCAACATTTTATTGGAAGAAATTAAACTTTTCATTTTCACAGCCAAGTGTTTCCAAATTACGTAAAACGCTTGGGGGGGGGGGGGAGTCAAAGTGCCGAGTACACCCCTTGAGGACCGGTCTTTAGACATGGCACCCGCTGGCAGACCCCCCACAGCACATGTATGCGATCAGCCATAAGGCTGATCGCATACATTTTCCCCTTCAGATGCCGTGGTCAAATGTGACCACTGCATTTGAGCAGTCCGGAAGCGGAAGCCGTACGCTTCCGCTCCGGTAACAGCGTTCCCCGGCAGAGATCGGGGAACCTGTTACATTGCTGAAATTGCCCGAAGCCTCAAGCAGGCTTCAGAGTCTATTTCAGGAATATATCAATACAGGCCACTAGGTGGCAGCTTTGTATTTTATATTGCAAATACAGTGTTCAATGATGGATATACAGCCATCAATGAACACATTAGGCAATCTAATGGTCGCCAGTTATTCTCACCTAAGGTGACTTAAAAAAGTGCCCATACAATTAAAATTTAGCAATATTAAGGACATACGGCAAATAGCGTAACGAGAAAAAAAAATTGCCAATTTGCCATTTTTTGCCACTTCAAATACCCAATAATTTTTTTTAATAAAAAGTGATCAAAAAGTTGCACACACTTCAAATTGGTATCACTAAAAAGTACAGGTCATCCCGCAAAAAAATGAGCCCTCACACAGCCACGTACACATAACTACAAAAAGGTTATAGGGGTCAGAATATGGTTATAACTTCTTTTCCCCTCAAAAGGTTTTAATTTTCTTTCAGTATTAAAACGCAAGAAAAGAAAAATTATACAACTGTGGTATCGTTGTAACCATACTGATCTGGAGAATGAAGATAACAGGTCAATTTTATCGCGTAGTGTACAATGTAAAAAACAAACAAACAAAAAAAAAATAGATAGAGATTGCGGTTTTCCCCCCAATTCTACCCCATTTGGAAAGAAGATTCCGCTTCCTACTACATTGTATGCAACTGTAAATGGTGACATTAGAAAGTACAACTTGTCCCGCAAAATGGAAAAATATAAAAAAGTTAAGAATATGGGAAGGAGGGGGAGTGAAAAATTTAAAAACGCAAAAAAGGAAAATCTCATGGTCCTTAAATGGAATCTGTCACCTGCTTTTACCATCGCCATGTTCACTAAAGTACCTTATTTCCTGAAGTCTTATTCTTACTTTATTTTGTTTTGTCCTTTTGATAAAAAAGCCCTTTTTATGATGATATGCTAATGAAGCTCCAAGGTGCCCAGAGGGGTGTTTTTTTCCTCTCTGGTGCCCAGTGACGCCCCCCTGCAGTGCCCAGTCCGCAATAATTTGAATCCCAAGAACGCCTCCTGATCCTCAAATAACCTCCCACAGCCCCGGCAAACTGTTCCGCCCCCTCCTCACGTCATCGTCTACCCTCTAGAAATGCCCCGTCCTTCCTGTTGGCGGCCAGAAATCTCACGCAGGCGCAGTACTGTACTCTATTAAACCGCCAATGGACAACAGGGATATACAGGGGACCTCCAGACAACAGGAGAGACAAAGACAACGGAACTAGAGAGAAAAGATTCTACACTGGTGGTAAATATATCCTCTATAGATTTGTCCAATGATGAATTATCTCTGCTAGAGAAGGGACTCTCTTTTTGTCCAACTGCTGATACAGATTGGTTTAACTGTGAAATTGACCTTCACAAATTTTTCAGATGTATCAAACTGAAAGTTTTCTTTGGTGATAGACCTGCGACAACCGTACCTAACAGTACTCAGGAGACTGGTGAAATTAACAGACATGGGACTGTACTTACAGAGTGATTTTCAACCCCCAATAGTCAAAGATTCTATCAACACTTATATTGATCTAGTGAGAAAAGGGGTGGAGGAAATTAGACTACAAACAGGCACACACAACATTAAAAAGAATATGGGTAAGGGTGAGACGATGGCACTTACAAAGATTTGCAGGAGGAAGGACATTACAATTAAAAAAGCTGACAAGGGAGGGGCTATTGTCATAATGGATACTGCAAAATACATAGCAGAAATACAGAGACAACTAAACGATGTAGAAGTATACAGACCCGTAGACTCTGACCCTAAATTTGCCATTATGCGCAAAATAAAACTGCTTGTTGATGATGCCTTTGCCACAGACCTGATCGATGAGAAACTACACAGATTTCTACTAGTGGAACGACCGGTCACCCCTATACTATACGTGTTACCCAAAATACACAAAAGCCTAGAAAACCCTCCTGGACGCCCAATAGTATCAGGGATCAACTCAGTATTCTCTCCACCGGCAACCTTCTTGGATAAATACCTCAGGAAGTATGCCTTGTCAGCTAAGTCATACGTGAGGGACACCACCGACTTCCTCAAGAGACTACAAACACTACAATATGAAGAAGGCCAGTTCCTGGTCTCATTTGATGTTGTAGGTCTATATACAAGCATTGACCATACAAAGGGCTTAGAAGCGGTGGAGTAGGCCCTACATCAGGACAAAGTTGAAAAAGAACAAGCACTATTCATCCTCTCCCTTCTGGAAATAGTACTCACCTGCAACTATTTCTTGTTTGAGGATACATTCTATGTCCAGCAGCGGGGGACTGCAATGGGATCTAATGTGGCCCCAACTTACGCTAATGTCTATATGAGCAAGTTTGAGGAGACTTTCATATACCCATCCAGCCACTTCACCTCAGTGAAGGGCTGGATGAGGTATATAGATGACATTTTCTTCATATGGACCGGTACACTGGAGGGACTCCTTGAGTTCAGACACTATATTAACTCCATATATGATGAGCTACAATTTACATCTGTACATACACAGACAGGATTACTATTCCTGGATACTACGGTATACGGTAGCGAAGGTACATTACGGACTGACCTTTTTGTAAAGCCCACGGACAGGAACAACATGCTCCTATTTAAAAGTGACCACCCTAAGTTTATGAAGGAGTCATATTGCCCTACAGTCAACTACTGAGGGTAAAACGAATAGTATCAGAGGAAGATAGACTGGAAACCAGATTGGAAGAGATGTGCAACAAATTCGAACAGAGAGGTTACCCAAAAGCAATGGTACAGAGGCATAAAGGGTGAACAACTCTAAACGTGAAGAACTACTGAATGAGAATAAACCTAAAAAAGAAAACAGAAGGATTCCCTTCGTCTCCACATACACGGCACAAAGTACACAAATAGCACAGGTCCTCAAAAAGAATTGGCACGGACATTCCCTGGAATTGAAGAGTTCCGCAACACTCCCCCCTCCTTTCGTACAGAAGGTCGCATAATCTAGGGGACAGGCTGATACATGCCGTCACAAAACCCTCAGTATTACCCAAAGTAAAGAGGAGAGGCTGTTTCCCCTGTTTGAGCTGCTGCAACTGCAATAATATGCTTAAAGGTAGCAGCTTTACACACCCTAGAACAGGCAAGGTATACCAGATAAAGGGCTATTACACATGCAGGTCAGAATACGTAATCTATACACTACAGCAGGGGTACTCAACTAGTTTTATTAAAGGTCCACATACCAGGGTCTGCAGTCAGGTGAAGGTCCGAGCTGAACGCCAACAGTAAAGATGCCATGCGATCATGTGATACATGCGCGTGGGGCGCTCTGACGTTATAGTGGAGCGCCCCGGGTAAGTCCCAGAATTAGTAATGGCCACATTAGTGCCCCAGTAAGAATAATGTCCCCATTAGTGCCCCCAGTAAGAGTATTGCCCCCCTTCTCTGCTTTTGCAAAAAAAAAAAAATAATTTGCATTCACCTGGCTGCGGTGAACATTCGCTGCTGACTGCAAGCTCAGGACCGGTGCTCTAACGTGATGACGTCTTGTAGGTCCTGTCCTGAGCTTCTAGTCAGCAGGGAGTGTTCTCCACAACGTGAGCAAATGGAGGTGGAGGTACCGTAATTGTAATATATATATTTTTTTACTAGCACAAGTAGCGGTGGAGGTAAAGGCTGTACTAATGGGCGTTCCATGATGGAAGCGCTCATTAGTAAGGGTACTTTCACACTTGCAGCAGGATGGATCCGACAGGCTGCTCACCCTGTCAGATCCATCTTGCCACTACTTCGCCGTGCCGCTGCTCTGTGCCCATCGACTATAATGGGGATGGGGGCAGAGTTACGGCGCAGCACGGTGAGAGGCCGCCAGACTAAAAGTACTACATGTCCGACTTTTTCGTCTGGCGGCCCCCTAAATATAATAAACATTGGTGGCGCAGTGCGCCCCCCCTCAAAATAATAAACATTGGTGGCGCAGTGCACCCCCCATCACAATAAACATTGGTGGCGCAGTGCGCCCCCCTCAATATAATAAACATTGGTGGCGCAGTGCGCCCCCCCATCACCCCAGTATAATAAACATTGGTGGCGCAGTGTGCCCCCCCATCACCCCAGTATAATAAACATTGGTGGCGCAGTGTGCCCCCCCATCACCCCAGTATAATAAACATTGGTGGCGCAGTGCGCCCCCCCTCAATATAATAAACATTGGTGGCGCAGTGTGCCCCCCAATATAATAAACATTGGTGGCGCAGTGAGCCCCCCCTCAAAATAATAAACATTGGTGGCGCAGTGTGCCCCCCCATCACAATAAACATTGGTGGTGCAGTGCGCCCCCCCATCACCCCAGTATAATAAACATTGGTGGCGCAGTGCGCCCCCCCCCTCAATATAATAAACATTGGTGGCGCAGTGTGCCCCCCAATATAATAAACATTGGTGGCGCAGTGTGCCCCCCCATCACCCCAGTATAATAAACATTGGTGGCGCAGTGCGCCCCCCCCCAATATAATAAACATTGGTGGTGCAGTGGGCAGTGCCAATGAGGGTTAAAAAATAATTTACTCACCTCCTCCAGTTGATCGCGTAACTGCCGGTCTCCAGTTCTTACTTCTTTCTTCAGGACCTGTGGTGACATCACTGAGCTCATCACATGATCCATCACCATGCTAATGGGCCATGTGATGAGCTCAGTGACGTCACCACAAGTCCTGAAGAAAGAAGTAAGAACTGGAGACCGGCAGTTACGCGATCAACTGGAGGAGGTGAGTTAATTTTCTTTTATTATTTTTAACCCTCATTGGCACTTCCCACTGAGCCACCAATGTTTATTATAATCGGGAAGGGGGGGGGGGGGGGGGCGGACTGCGCCACCAATGTTTCTTATACTAGGGGGGGGGGGGGGGCGCACTGTGCCACCAACGTTTCTTATACAAATACAGGAGGCGGGTGCTGGAATCAAATAGCCGGCACCCGACCTTTGTGACAGGGGGCTGTGATCAGCTACAATTAACCTCTCAGATACCGCACCTGAAGGGTTAACTCAACTGCAGCTGATCGCAGCTCCCTGTCACAAAGGTCGGGTGCCGGCTATTTGATTCCGGCACCCGCCTCCTGTATTTGTAATACAGGTCAGTTTTCTTCATTGGTGGCGCAGTGGCCACAGCCCCTCCCCTCCTCCTCCTGCCTCTTCTTATTGGCAGTGGCGGGGACAGCAGCAGCACAGGGGGGAGGGAGAGACTCCTCCTGCGCTGCTGAGAACTATCAGCTCCTGTGCCCCGCCGCTGTATTGAGCAGAGCTGCCAGAGTGTGCAGGGGGAGGAGCGCTACATGTGGAGGAAGCCGTCTCTCACTGCGCTGTGGGACAGGTGGAAGTGCGCCGGTAAGCTCCTCCTCCTGCACGGCACAGTGTGCAGGAGAGGAGCAGCGCTCTGAAGGATGGCCGGGGTCCGGACAACTGGCGGCCGCGGCCCGTATTTGGACCGCGGTCCGCCAGTTGAGTACCCCTGCACTACAGTGTCCCTGTGGGCTGCTCTATGTAGGAGAGACTACGCAGGAACTCAGGAATAGGGTTAACCAACATCGCTACCTTATACGTAAACTACTCTCAGGAGAGAGACAGGAGGACACCCCGAAAAATGAACAACCGGTACCAGAACATTTCTTGAAACATAGACACAATGTTTCCCAACTTCGGTTCCGGGTGATTGATGGGATATTACCACAAAGAAGAGGAGGTGATAGAGAAAGACTATTGAAAAAGTTAGAACTAAGGTGGATATTTGAACTGCAAACACTTGAACCCAAAGGCCTTAACAGAGAGGCACACTATACTGACTGAACAGAGACTTGTTTTTCCTCCACACTGTGATAGGACTATTATACATAATCCTAGTATTTGTTTTATTAAAGTGATGTACCCAACCACCGTTGGTTGAGATGTATGTATGAATTTCTGATTTATACATTCTTTTAACTTCAGCTTTATTTCCACAGATATTTGCACAATTGGTAAAGTCTGGGGGCACTATCAACAAGGGGACCTCTGCTCCAGGAGAGTACAGACAGCGGGACTACCACGTTGAAAGCATCAAGCCTCACAGTGTGTGTGTTTATATGCCAACATGTTTTCACGGTTCAGGGTCAGGGGGGAGCCTATAGTGGCCTAGATGATTTCCACAGTGCGTTTTTCCACTACCTCTTTCGTACCTCTGCCATGTGATGGATAGCCTTCTCTTGATAAATGGCCCTTGTTAACATAATACTGTAGAGTCCATGTTATCCACAGTTGAACAATGGGCTGGTATGAATGGGATGACCTCAACAGAGACGTTACACCGGTATTAAAAGGGGTGAATTTGGGAACGGATGACCCCCTAGTCCTATTGAGTGAATCAAGAGACTGTGTTGTGGGTGGTGGCGACGCTTCCACATTAATGGGGGATGCACCCCCGGCCCCATTGAACATCGAGGGCCCTGAAAGGGTGGAGACCTCCCCCGCATGGTATCTGGGGGAGCGTACCTTGCTCAGAGACCTTGAGCGCAAATGTTTTTTTTGGGACGACCCCAACCCTCTTTCTTAAAAAAGATTGGGGGTATGGGGACTCCCAAATGGCTGACTGAGCCCTCAAAAGTGGCATTATGACTGGACCTATATTCCTGCCGTTGAATGAGAGAGGACTGTTGCGTAACCCTGGCAATATGGATACAGAAATAGCGGTGGAATACATGCTGCTGAACTCTGTCTTCATTTTTACCACTGTGGAGCCCCCTTTTGTCAATAAACCCCAATCAGAGTGATTTTGCATATTTGCAGTAGAATGGCATTTTTGAAGCCTACTGACTTGGCCATATAAATGGACACTCTCTATGGTAGTAATTGAGGCTAAGGATAGCCGAGTACAAAATAGACAATCAGTAGGGGTTAAAACTCTAATAGGTAGACCTGACAGGGTTAATATTGAATACTGAAATACTGTTTACATGGCAGAGACAATCGCTTCATATGGACAGCACTGAATACACTTAGAAGTGCTGAATCTCAGCCCCGGAGTCTCGCTGTGACACCCTGCCTGATTTGAATACAGGCGTCACCATAGCAGCAGGTGGAACACAACAGCAGAGAGAGCCGGCTCTGTACTGGATGCGCAGGCGCACTGACTCTGCAGGAGCGCTAGACAGCTCACGTCTTCCATGAATCTGCACGTGTTCATGACACATGCGCAGCTCTGACATGGAGACGCTGGGAAGCGCGCCTTTTCACACTACACAGGAAGAAGAGGCAAGTCCCCTCCATGATGTGCCAGCCAGACTTTGCAATGATCTTTGTGAGTGAACACCATGTTAATGGTATATGATTTTGTCACTGTGTGGATAGAGAGGAGGAATATATTATTGGTTTTAATCACAGGTGGGTGGATGAAAAGAGGATCCACTATATTGGTGTAATTTTCACTTCATTTACATGTTTAATTGGGACATGTGACTTACTGGGAGGGATTGAATGGGTATATATGTCTGTTACTATTCACTCTGTATGTTGCTTGAGAAAGACCTTTACGGTCGAAACGTCGCATTTTTTTGCTGGTGAAATAAATTCCACTGAATTGAAGACAGGAGAGTGCTGCGGTTTCTTCTATATGACGCATCCAAGGGGGAACTTCTGACTGGCTCCCAACACGGCTGGCACCACCACAAGATAAGACTTTGACCCCCCCATAACAGTGCCACCCACAGATGCCCCCCCCCAATAACAGTGCCACCCACAGATGCCCCCCCCCCCATAACAGTGCCACCCACAGATGCCCCCCCCCCCATAACAGTGCCACCCACAGATGCCCCCCCCCCAATAACAGTGCCACCCACAGATGCCCCCCCCCCAATAACAGTGCCACCCACAGATGCCCCCCCCCAATAACAGTGCCACCCACAGATGCCCTTCCCCATATCAGTGCCACCCACAGATGCCCTTCCCCATAACAGTGCCACCCACAGATGCCCTTCCCCATAACAGTGCCACCCACAGATGCCCTTCCCCATAACAGTGCCACCCACAGATGCCCTTCCCCATAACAGTGCCACCCACAGATGCCCTTCCCCATAACAGTGCCACCCACAGCTGCCCTTCCCCATAACAGTGCCACCCACAGATGCCCTTCCCCATAACAGTGCCACCCACAGATGCCCTTCCCCATAACAGTGCCACCCACAGATGCCCTTCCCCATAACAGTGCCACCCACAGATGCCCCCGCCATAACAGTGCCACCCACAGATGCCCCCGCCATAACAGTGCCACCCACAGATGCCCCCCCATAACAGTGCCATCCACAGATGCCCCCCCCATAACAGTGCCATCCACAGATGCCCCCCCCATAACAGTGCCATCCACAGATGCCCCCCCCATAACAGTGCCATCCACAGATGCCCCCCCATAACAGTGCCATCCACAGATGCCCCCCCATAACAGTGCCATCCACAGATGCCCCCCCATAACAGTGCCATCCACAGATGCCCCCCCATAACAGTGCCATCCACAGATGCCCCCCCATAACAGTGCCATCCACAGATGCCCCTCCCCATAACAGTGCCATCCACAGATGCCCCCCCATAACATTGCCATCCACAGATGCCCCTCCCCATAACAGTGCCATCCACAGATGCCCCTCCCCATAACAGTGCCATCCACAGATGCCCCTCCCCATAACAGTGCCATCCACAGATGCCCCCCCATAACAGTGTGTCATCCACAGACCACCATTAGTTCAAAACCAACCAAAAGCACGCCTTTTGGTTCAAAATATATATTTTTTTTCTTATTTTCCTCCTCAAAAACCTAGGTGCATCTTATAGGGCGAAAAATACGGGTATGTGGGGGTATATGGGGTATTTCTGTAAACTGCAGAATCAGAGTAATGGATATTGAGGTTAATTTTGGTGTTAACCCTTGCTGTGTTGCAAGAAAAACTATAAATAAAAAAATCACAAAAAAATAAATAAAATTTATCTACAAAAGACAAATGAAATTTTAACACCATTTTCCTTTCATTCTTGTGGAACACCTCAAGTGTTAAAGTTTGTAACATCAGTTTTGAATAATTTGAGGGGTGCAGTTTCTAAAATGGGGTCATTTATGGGTGATTTCCATTATGTAAGCCCCTCAAAATCACTTTATAACTGAATAGGTGCTAACCATTTTATGAGGCATTACTATCCGTCTTAAAAGTTGAGAAATTCAAATTTAGAAAATTGTGAATATTTCCAATTTTTTGGTAAATTTTGGATTATTTTATAAATAGAGGTGAAAATATATAAACTCAAATTTACCACTGTCATGAAGTACAATGTGTCACGAGAAAACAGTCTCAGAATGGCTTGGATAAGTAAAAGTGTTCCAAAGTTATTAGCACATAAAAGTGATGCATGTCAGATAAAAATTAAATTAAATAATCGGCCTGGGATTTAAGGTGAAAAGTGGTACTGAAAGGGTTAAACAGGATCAGTAAGAAATACACTCACTAGCAAAAGGGTAACAATGTTTTAAACTTTTGACTTTCAGGCTATCTCACCATCCACTACAGCTTCGAACAGGAGACTACCATCATTTTATAGACAACCATCTTGGCTATCTTATACATAAATTGGACTTGCAACTATTTAACATACGAATAGTTCTGCAGATTCTTGTCATGTAACTCTATTGTTAATGTTTTGCTTCCTAAAAACTCAGTGCGTTATTAGGTTGATTCCCATGCGAAAAGTCACTGGTTCGAAACCAGGAGCAGCCATAAAGAAGATTTCCCAAAAAACGAGAAACCGCATCATCCAACTAATTGATAGCGATATCTCGACCAAGAAAATTGCCAAACTGCATCATGCGAATGCCATGACAGTTGGAAGAATACGAAATGAAGTCCGTTCATCTACTCCAAAGCCAAGAGGTGGACGTCCAGGCAAAATATCAGAGAGTCAACAAGTCGGCTCATCAGAAGGTCTATCGGTGCTGGTGCAACAAACATGGCAGCGGAGGTGGCTCGTATGCTTTGCAATAGTGAGATCACAGACATCCATGCAACGTGTATTACACAAGTCTGGAATGGTGGCCTGAAAGGTGAAGAAGCCTCTTCGCATGGGAATCAACCTAATAACACACTGAGCTTGTAGGGAATGTGAGAACAGGTTGTAATTTTTAGTATACAAGAAGAAAAAGATCGTTCTACCACCAGGAGCAAACAATGCAGTTATATGACAAGAATCTGCATAACTATTCGTATGCCTAATACAGTCAGGTCCATAAATATTGGGACATCAACACAATTGTAACATTTTTGGCTCTATACACCACCACAATGGATTTGAAATGAAACAAGATTTGCTTTAACTGCAGACTGTCAGCTTTAATTCGAGGCTATTTACATCCAAATCAGGTGAACGGTGTGGGAATTACAACAGTTTGCATATGTGCCTCCCACTTGTTAACCTCCTCAGGACCGCCGTACGCAGGATTGAGTCTTTGCGGCGGCCCTGCTCTTCTGGGTGGACGCGCCGGCGCGTCCTCTCGCGAGACGCGAGATTTCCTGTGAACGCGCGCACACAGGCGCGCGCGTTCACAGGAACGGAAGGTAAGAGAGTGGATCTCCAGCCTGCCAGCGGCGATCGTTCGCTGGCAGGCTGGAGATGTGTTTTTTTTAACCCCTAACAGGTATATTAGACGCTGTTTTGATAACAGCGTCTAATATACCTGCTACCTGGTCCTCTGGTGGTCCCCTTTGTTTGGATCGACCACCAGAGGACACAGGTAGCTCAGTAAATATGTTGCACCAAGCACCACTACACTACACTACACTACACTACACCCCCCTGTCACTTATTAACCCCTTATTCACCCTTGATCACCCCATATAGACTCCCTGATCACCCCCCTGTCATTGATTACACCCCTGTCATTGATCAACCCCCTGTAAAGCTCCATTCAGATGTCCGCATGATTTTTACGGATCCACTGATAAATGGATCGGATCCGCAAAACGCATACGGGCGTCTGAATGAAGCCTTACAGGGGCGTGATCAATGACTGTGGTGATCACCCCATATACTGTAGACTCCCTGATCACCCCCCTGTCATTGATTACACCCCTGTCATTGATCAACCCCCTGTAAAGCTCCATTCAGATGTCCGCATGATTTTTACGGATCCACTGATAAATGGATCGGATCCGCAAAACGCATACGGGCGTCTGAATGAAGCCTTACAGGGGCGTGATCAATGACTGTGGTGATCACCCCATAAAGACTCCCTGATCACCCCCCTGTCATTGATTACACCCCTGTCATTGATCAACCCCCTGTAAAGCTCCATTCAGATGTCCGCATGATTTTTACGGATCTACTGATAGATGGATCGGATCCGCAAAACGCATACGGGCGTCTGAATGAAGCCTTACAGGGGCGTGATCAATGACTGTGGTGATCACCCCATATAGACTCCCTGATCACCCCCCTGTCATTGATTACACCCCTGTCATTGATCAACCCCCTGTAAAGCTCCATTCAGATGTCTGCATGATTTTTACGGATCCACTGATAGATGGATCGGATCCGCAAAACACATACAGGCGTCTCCCTGGAGCCTTCCAGGGGGGGTGATCACCCCATATAGACTCCCTGATCACCCCCCTGTCATTGATCACCCCCCCCTGTCAAGCTGCATTCAGATGTCCGTATGATTTTTACGGATCCACGGATACATGGATCGGATCCGCAAAACACATACGGACATCTGAATGGAGCCTTACAGGGGGGTGATCAATCACAGGGGGGTGATCACCCCATAAAGACTCTCTGATCACCCCCCTGTCATTGATCACCCCCCCCTGTCATTGATCACCCCCCCGGTCATTGATCACCCCCCCGGTCATTGATCACCCCCCCGGTCATTGATCACCCCTCTGTAAGGCTCCATTCAGACATTTTTTTGGCCCAAGTTAGCGGAAATTATTTATTTTTTTCTTACAAAGTCTCATATTCCACTAACTTGTGTCAAAAAATAAAATCTCACATGAACTCACCATACCCCTCACGGAATCTAAATGCGTAAAAATTTTTAGACATTTATATTCCAGACTTCTTCTCACGCTTTAGGGCCCCTAGAATGCCAGGGCAGTATAAATACCCCACATGTGACCCCATTTCGGAAAGAAGACACCCCAAGGTATTCCGTGAGGGGCATATTGAGTCCATGAAAGATTGAAATTTTTGTCCCAAGTTAGCGGAAAGGGAGACTTTGTGAGAAAAAAAAAAAATATATATATCAATTTCTGCTAACTTGTGCCAAAAAAAAAAAAATTCTATGAACTCGTCATGCTCCTCATTGAATACCTTGGGGTGTCTTCTTTCCAAAATGGGGTCACATGTGGGGTATTTATACTGCCCTGGCATTCTAGGGGTCCTAAAGCGTGAGAAGAAGTCTGGGATCCAAATGTCTAAAAATGCCCTCATAAAATGAATGTGGGCCCCTTTGCGCATCTAGGCTGCAAAAAAAGTGTCACACATGTGGTATCGCCGTACTCAGGAGAAGTTGGGGAATGTGTTTTGGGGTGTCATTTTACATATACCCATGCTGGGTGAGATAAATATCTTGGTCAAATGCCAACTTTGTATAAAAAAAATGGGAAAAGTTGTCTTTTGCCGAGATATTTCTTTCACCCAGCATGGGTATATGTAAAAAGACACCCCAAAACACATTGCCCAACTTCTCCCGAGTACGGCGATACCACATGTGTGACACTTTTTTGCAGCCTAGGTGGGCAAAGGGGCCTACATTCCAAAGAGCACCTTTAGGATTTCACAGGTCATTTACCTACTTACCACACATTAGGGCCCCTGGAAAATGCCAGGGCAGTATAACTACCCCACAAGTGACCCCATTTTGGAAAGAAGACACCCCAAGGTATTCCGTGAGGGGCATGGCGAGTTCCTAGAATTTTTTATTTTTTGTCACAAGTTAGTGGAAAATGATGATTTTTTTTATTTTTATTTTCATACAAAGTCTCATATTCCACTAACTTGTGACAAAAAATAAAAACTTACATGAACTCACTATGCCCATCAGCGAATACCTTGGGGTCTCTTCTTTCCAAAATGGGGTCACTTGTGGGGTAGTTATACTGCCCTGGCATTCTAGGGGCCCAAATGTGTGGTAAGGAGTTTGAAATCAAATTCTGTAAAAAATGACCTGTGAAATCCGAAAGGTGCTCTTTGGAATATGGGCCCCTTTGCCCACCTAGGCTGGAAAAAAGTGTCACACATCTGGTATCTCCGTACTCAGGAGAAGGTGGGGAATGTGTTTTGGGGTGTCATTTTACATATACCCATGCTGGGTGAGAAAAATATCTGGGCAAAAGACAACTTTTCCCATTTTTTTATACAAAGTTGGCATTTGACCAAGATATTTATCTCACCCAGCATGGGTATATGTAGAAAGACACCCCAAAACACATTCCTCAACTTCTCCTGAATACAGAGATACCAGATGTGTAACACTTTTTTGCAGCCTAGGTGGGCAAAGGGGCCCATATTCCAAAGAGCACCTTTCGGATTTCACTGGTCATTTTTTACAGAATTTGATTTCAAACTCCTTACCACACATTTGGGCCCCTAGAATGCCAGGGCAGTATAACTACCCCACAAGTGACCCCATTTTGGAAAGAAGAGACCCCAAGGTATTTCGTGATGGGCATAGTGAGTTCATAGAACTTTTTATTTTTTGTCACAAGTTAGTGGAATATGAGACTTTGTAAGAAAAAAAAAATCATAAAAAAAAAAAATCATCATTTTCCGCTAACTTGTGACAAAAAATAAAAAGTTCTATGAACTCACTATGCCCATCAGCAAATACCTTAGGGTGTGTACTTTCCGAAATGGGGTCATTTGTGGGGTGTTTGTACTGTCTGGGCATTGTAGAACCTCAGGAAACATGACAGGTGCTCAGAAAGTCAGAGCTGCTTCAAAAAGCGGAAATTCACATTTTTGTACCATAGTTTGTAAACGCTATAACTTTTACCCAAACCATTTTTTTTTTTTACCCAAACATTTTTTTTTTATCAAAGACATGTAGAACAATAAATTTAGAGCAAAATTTCTATATGGATCTCGTTTTTTTTGCAAAATTTTACAACTGAAAAATGTCATTTTTTTGCAAAAAAATCGTTAAATTTCGATTAATAACAAAAAAAGTAAAAAAAAGGCAGCAATGAAATACCACCAAATGAAAGCTCTATTAGTGAGAAGAAAAGGAGGTAAAATTCATTTGGGTGGTAAGTTGCATGACCGAGCAATAAACGGTGAAAGTAGTGTAGGTCAGAAGTGTAAAAAGTGGCCTGGTCTTTCAGGGTGTTTAAGCACTGGGGGCTGAGGTGGTTAAGGTCCCAAAAGTAATGGGACAATTGGCTTCTCAGCTGTTCCATGGCCAGGTGTGTGTTATTCCCTCATTATCCCAATTACAATGAGCAGATAAAAGGTCCAGAGGTCATTTCAAGTGTGCCATTTGCATTTGGAATCTGTTGCTGTCCACTCAAGATGAGGTCCAAAGAGCTGTCACTATCAGTGTAGCAAGCCATCATTAGGCTGAAAAAACAAACACATCACAGGGCTCCAGATGGCGACCAAAATGGTCGCCAATGCGACTTAAAATTTACAAATGGCGACAAGACTTTTTAGTCTTGTCATCATTTGCGACTAGACCCGCCACTGCAGCTCTGCAGTTGAATACAGCGGCGGGGCACAGTAGATTATAGTTCTCTGCCCCTCCGCCGATGTTCTTCTCAGCAGCGCAGTGGAGATGAAGTCTCTCCCTCCCCCCTGTGCTGCTGCCGCCAATAAGAAGAGAGACGGGAGGAGGAGGGGAGGGGCTGTGGCCACTGAACCACAAATGAAGATAACTGACCTGTTAATACAAATACAGGAGGTGGGTGCCAGAATCAAATAGCCGTCACCCAACCTCTATGACAGGGAGCTGCGATCCGCTGCAGTTAACCTCTCAGGTGCGGTACCTGAGGGGTTAACTGCAGCGGATCACAGCTCCCTGTCATATAGGTCGGGTGACGGCTATTTGATTCCGGCACCCGCCTCCTGTATTTGTATTAAAAGGTCAGCTATCTTCATTGGTGGCGCAGTGCGCCCCCCTCCATCACCCCAGTATAATAAACATTGGTGGTGCAGTGCCAATGAGGGTTAAAAAATAAATAAAAAAATTATTAACTCACCTCCTCCAATTGATGTCACTGAGCTCATCACATGGTCCATTACCATGGTGATGGACCGTGTGATGAGCGCAGTGACGTCACCGCAGGTCCATTTCCTCACAGATGAAGACAGAAGAGAAGCCAGGCTGCGCAAACAAGTGGATTAAGATGAGTTAAATTATTTAAAAAAAATAATTTAACCCCTCTAGCCCTATTTTACTTAGCATTCTGTTTTAAGAATGCAATTATTTTCCATTATAACCATGTTATAAGAGAAAAGAATTACATCTATACAACTTTAAACCCAAACCTGAACTTCAGTGAAGAAGTTCGGGTCTAGGTACCACAGTCAGTGTTTTTATCATGGGGGTGCAAAACACATTGCGGGTTTGCCGCAATGCACCCTGGACGCATCCGGAGCCAAAACGTGACGCCCGTCTGAAAGAGGCCTAAGGCTACTTTCACACTTGCGGCAGTGTGATCCGGTAAGCAGTTCCGTTGTCTGAACTGCCTGCCGGATTAGCCGATCTGGATGTGACTGAAAGCATTTGTGAGACGCATCCGGATCCGGATCAATCTCACAAATGCATTGCAAGAACGGATACGTCTCTCCGCTTGTCATGCGGACAGACGGATCCGTCTTGTATCTTTTTACACATTTTTACCGGTCTGCGCATGCGGCATTCCGGTATTTTAAATGCCGGATCCGGCACTAATACATTCCTATGGGGAAAAATGCTGGATCCGGCAAGTCTTCAGTTTTTTTCGCCGGAGATAAAACCGTAGCATGCTGCGGTTTTATCTTTTGCCTGATCAGTCAAAATGACTGCACTGAAGACATCCTGATGCATCCTGAACAGATTGCTCTCCATTCAGAATGCATGGGGATATGCCGGATCAGTTCTTTTCCAGTATAGAGCCCCTAGGATGGAACTCTATGTCGGAAAAGAAAAACGCTAGTGTGAAAGTACCCTAAAATATTAAAATCCCCCTTTCCCAATTTTACATATAAACTATATAAACAATAAATAAATAAACATATTACATAGCACTGTGTCCGAAAAGTCCAAACTATTAAATTATTAAAAAATATTTCTGAGCGCCGTAAATAAATAATAAAAACCATGCGATTCGCCATTTTTTTGTCACCTTGTCACCCCAAAAAATATGATAGGACTGCACGCGGCTTTTTTTGGCGTTTTTTTATTTTTTTTGCGTGGTATTGAGTATTGCAATACTTTTTTATGGTGACTAAAGCGAATCAAAATTTTGGTATCGAAACAACCCTACGCCGATCTGATCGGCGTAGCGTTGTCACGATACCAACATTTTTTATCAGTTTTGATTTGGCGACTAAAAATTTAATTTGGCTCCTAAATTTTTCAGTTCAGGAGCCAATGGCTTCTAGGTATTTTTTTTTTAGTCTGGAGCACTGCCATCAGAGAAATAGCAAAAACATTAGGTGTGGCCAAAACAACAGTTTGAAACATTCTTAAAAAGAAGGAACGCACCAGTGAGCTCAGCAACACCAAAAGACAGGAAGACCACGGAAAACAACTGTGGTGGATGACCGAATAATTATATTTTCCTGGTGAAGAAAACACCCTTCACAACAGTTGGCCAGATCAAGAACACTCTCCAGGAGGTAGGCGTATGTGTGTCAAAGTCAACAATCAAGAGAAGACTTCACCAGAGTGAATAAAGAGGGTTCCCCACAAGATGTAAACCATTGGCGAGCCTTAAAAACAGGAAGGCCAGATTAGAGTTTGCCAAACGACAGCTAAAAAAGCCTTCACAGTTCTGGAACAACATCCTATGGATAGATGAGACCAAGATCAACTTGTACCAGAGTGATGAGAAGAGTATGGAGAAGGAAAGGAACTACTCATGATCCTAAGCATACCACCTCATCAATGAAGCATGGTGGTATCGTCATGGCGTGGGCATGTATGGCTGCCAATGGAACTGGTTCCCTTGTATTTATTGATTGATGTGACTGCTGACAAAAGCAGCAGGATGAATTCTGAAGTGTTTCTGGCAATATTATCTGCTCATATGAAGCCAAATGCTTCAGAACTCATTGGACGTCGCTTTACAGTGCAGATGGGCAATGACCCAAAGCATACTGCAAAAGCAACCAAAGAGTTTTTTTAAGAGAAAGAAGAGGAATGTTATGCAATGGCCAAGTCAATCACCTGACCTGAATCCGATTGAGCATGCATTTCACTTGCTGAAAACAAAACTGAAGGGAAAATGCCCAAAGAACAAGCAGGAACTGAAGACAGTTGCAGTAGAGACCTGGCAGAGCATCACTACAGATGAAACCCAGTGTCTGGTGATGTCTATGTGCTCCAGACTTTAGGCTGTAATTGACTACAAAGGATTTGCAACCAAGTATTAAAAAGTGAAAGTTTGATTTATGATTATTATTCTGTCCCATTACTTTTGGTTCCTTAACAAGTGGGAGGCACATATGCAAACTGTTGTAATTCCTACAGCGTTCACCTGATTTGGAAGTAAATACCCTCAAATTAAAGCTGACAGTCTGCAGTTAAAGCACATCTTGTTCGCTTCATTTCAAAACCATTGTGGTGGTGTATAGAGCCAAAAATTTAACAATTGTGTCAATGTCCCAATATTTATGGACCCGACTGTAGTTGCAAGTCCAATTTATGTATGAGATAGCCAAGACGGTTGTCTATAAAATGATAGTAGTCTCACGTTTGAAACTACAGTGAATGAGGAGATACAGAGCCTGAAATTTAAAAGTTCAAAACATTGTTACCCTTTTGCTTATCAGTGTATGACTTACAGGACCCTGAGCGGGGGAATCCGGGACGGGCTGAGCTCTACCAGACGTGGTACCCTCCATGTTGCCAGGCAAAGACAGAGACATGTCTGCCTTACCGGTTTAATCTCACTGCTGCAGCCATGCTCCTCATCATTTTCAGGGACTTGATGCTCCTGGAGAGGATACCTGATCATTGCAATGGGTTTATACCCTCCTGGGGATTAATACATTGTTGCTGCATACCTCCGATGCTGTGCACAAACACTTTCAATTTCCGAATGTGGCCCCTTAGAAGCAACATCAAACATCAGGAACTTACGCCAGAAGGCAATGGCTCATTGCAGTGTGTACACTTCAAGAGCTCTGCTGCCATGGAGGAGGAAGCCAATGGAGCTCAGAGTCCCTCATCAGAGGTGAAGAGGCATTCAGACCCCCAGAGAAGACCACAAAACTGGCATCTGGTAAGGCAAGGGTAGTCCAACAGGAGGGGTGCTAGCCGAAGAGGGTGGGAGGGGCTTTTTAAGCTCTTTGTTCCTGTCTCTGCAGATACCAATGAGGACCTCCTCCATGTGGTGAAGTCATGGAGGACATCCTGGAAATATGCATTAGACCTTTTTCAAAGCATAAAATTGGCCATATCAGAGTTATTGTGACCTCTGATCAGGAAATATCTTGCAAATTAAAAATTGTTTACGGACTTTTGGAAAAGATGGTATTCTGTGACCATGCCAGGTTTAACTGCACTGAGCCCTTCACTAGGACTAAAACTATTCTGACTACAGGCACATGACCACGTATTTTGCGATCCGCAAAAAAAGGATACCGTGTTTGCAGTCTGCATTTTTGAGGACCCAATGCCTTCAATGGGTCCGCAAAAAATGTGGACAGCACACGAACGATACCTGTATTTTGTGGATCCAAGGACCGCAAAATACATGTGGTCGTGTGCATTAAGTTTTATGGGGGAGATCGCAGCCATTGGTTGGTATATCCCGGACCAACTGTGGCTCATGTGACACAATCTCACAGCAGCACAGTGACTTCTGATGCTGCCAATTCCTGTCTGATCATGGGTTTACTGAACATCAGTATCCAGCATGTGATTGCAATACAGAAGATCCATGGTCAGACAGGAACTGACAGCATCTTAAAGCACTATGATACTGTGAGTTCAAATCAAGTCAGACGAAGTTGGTCCAGGAGATGCAGCAGACACACAAACCTTTTTTTTTACCCAAGGCCGTACACAATCATTTGACACCGAACTTAGGTGCTTTTTGGTTTAGAAAATCTATTTTCAAATACCTTATGGCATTTTCAGTTAAAAAGGAAGGTTCTTCATGCCAGAAACTCTTCTATTAGCTGAAGCAATGGCTCTCTGGAGGACACTGCTAGCCATGCATTACAAGAACAGTCCATTTATTTCAATTGACATCATTCAATGCTTTGTTTCCCTGTGGATTTTCTAATCACTATGGTGACCACTTTTTGTCCTGACCCGAAATAGAAGCAGTATAATCAGTAGACTCAATTATCACTGCTCAGTTTTCTGCTTCCATTAATTTGCAGTTAATCTAACAATTGTTTTCAGCAAGAATTATCAAAAACTCTGGACTTGCAGCTTGGCAAGAGAACCAGGTGTTTCTCCACCAATCTGCTATTGATGACCAATCCTGAGAATAGGTCATTAATATTACACACTCAGACAACCCGTTAACAACACTGTGAAATACTATAACGTCACAGAGTGCTGGTACTTAATTAACGCTCTGCGCCATAAAGGTATATCACCGTGAGGCTCAAGATCTGGGCCCATGGCATTGCTTGCAGATGCAGGCTGTATTATCTAGCAGGCACCTAGGCTCTCAATGCTGGGATCTGAGCTAATTCAGATCATGGCAGTATAATCTTTTATAAGCCATGGTCAATAGCCACTGCAGAATTCAAAGCTTTTAGGACAGACTCAGGTGAGTTCTATGCAAGAAACACGCTCCAAGTGTAAGCGCCATTTCCCGTTCTGACCTCTGCTCCTCTGACAGGATAGCACGGCATTAAAATGATTATTATATCTATGCTTTGTCCACCTCCTGTGAACAACTATCAGTACAGGGAGGAGGGGTTATCAGTGACTGACATCATTGTGTATATGCCTGCATAGGATAAAGCTGTCAGTCACTGATAACACCTCCTCTCTGTATCCATATCTGTTAGAAAAAGCAAAGATATGTATACTTCACAGGTTTTACTGACTCTTTTCCCACAAAACGATATATAACTCTGCTCGGCTTCTCCTGCTCTATAACATGGTGCTTTCAGGCAGCATTGCATCTTGTGGCGACAGGTCCTCTCTAACCCCTTCAGGACCCTGCCATTTTTCACCTTAACCACTTCACATCCGGGCCATTTGCCCCCTTCCTGACCAGGCCTAATTTTGCAAATCTGACATATCTCACTTTATGTGGTAATAACTTTGGAACGCTTTTACTTATCCAAGTCATTCAGAGACTGTTTTCTCGTGACACATTGTACTTCATGATAATCATAAATTTGAGTCAATATATTTCACCTTTATTTATGAAAAAATCCCAAATATATCAAAAATTTAGAAAAATTAGCAATTTTCAAAATTTCAATTTCTCTGCTTTTAAAACAGAAAGTGATACCTCATAAAAAAATGTATTACTTAACATTCCCCATATGTCTACTTTATGTTGGGATCATTTTGGAAATGTCATTTTATTTTTTAGGACGTTAGAAGGCTTTGAATTTTAGAAGAAATTCATAAAATTTTAAGAGAATATTTTTAAAAAATCCACTTTTTAACCCCTTAAGGACTCAGCCCTATTTCACCTTAAAGAATTGGCCATTTTTTGCAAATCTGACCAGTGTCACTAAGTGCTGATAACTTTAAAACGCTTTGACTTATCCAGGCCATTCTGAGATTGTTTTTTTCGTCACATATTGTACTTCATGACACTGGTAAAATGAAGTAAAAAAAATAAAATAAAAATTGCATAAAAGAAATACCTAATTTACCAAAAATTTGGAAAAATTAGCAAATTTGAAAGTTTCAGTTTCTCTACTTCTGTAATACATAGTAATACCCCCAAAAATTGTGATGACTTTACATTCCCCATATGTCTACTTCATGTTTGAATTATTTTGGGAATGATATTTTATTTTTTGTCGATGTTATAAGGCAGTTAGAGTAGAAACTCCAAAAAAGTGACCCCATTTTAGAAACTACGGGATAGGGTGGCAGTTTTGTTGGTACTAGTTTAGGATACATATGATTTTTGGTTGCTCTATATTACACTTTTTTGTACGGCAAGATAAGAAATAGCTTTTTTGACACTTTTTGTTATTTACAACATTATCTGACAGATTAGATCATGTGGTAATTTTATAGAGCAGGTTGTCACGGACGCGGCGATACCTAATATGCATACAATTTTTTTTATTTAAGTTTTACACAATGATTTCATTTTTAAAACAAAAAAAGTTTCATTGTCTCCATAGTCTAAGAGCCATAGTTTTTTCAGTTTTTGGGCGATTATCTTAAGTAGGGTCTCATTTTTTGCAGGATGAGATGATAATTTTTGATTGGCACTATTTTGGGGTGCATATGACTTTATCGCTTGCTATTACACTTTTTGTGACGTAAGATGACAAAAAATGGCTTTTTTTACACGGTCTTTAATTTTATTTTTTGACGGTGGTCACCTGAGGGGTTAGGTCATGTGATATTTTTATAGAGCCGGTCGATACGGACGCGGCGATACCCAATATGTATACTTTTTATTTATTTATTTAAGTTTTACACAATTATTTCATTTTTGAAAAAAAAAAAAAATCATACTTTAGTGTTTCCATAGTCTAAGAGTCATAGTTTTTTCAGTTTTTGGGCGATTATCTTGGGTAGGGTATGATTTTTGCGGGATGAGATGATGGCTTGATTGGTACTATTTTGGCGTACATGCGACTTTTTTGATCACTTTTATTACATTTTTTGGGAAGTAAGGTGGGCAAATTTTCAATTTCCTCATAGTTTTATTTTTATGGCGTTCACCGTGCGGGGAAAGTAACATGACCGTTTTATAGATCAGGTTGTTTACGGACGCGGCGATACCAAACATGTGTAGAGAATTTAATTTTTTTCATTTTTAATCAGTTTTTTTATTTTTACTTTTTTTCCACTTTTTTTTACTTTTTTTTTTACCCAGACCCACTTGGTTCTTGAAGATCCAGTGGGTCTGATGACTGCATAATACAGTACAGTACACTATAAGAGCTCCCTCTTACTGTTAACTTTTTCCATAGAGCGGTCCGTACGGACCGCGGTATGCAAAGGGGTTAAACGGCTGACATCTGCACAGATGTCAGCCGTTTATACCAGAGTGTCAGCAATGTGTTGACACTCTGGTATAACCACTGTACACCAACAAATTTTGAAGAGGAGGCGGGCGGGGGATCACGATCTTTGTTAACACTTCAGGCGTTTCACAAGAAGGTGGTTAATTCTTGTGAAACGCCTGAAGTGTTAACAAAGATCGCGATCCCCCGCCCGCCTCCTCTTCAAAATTCGTTGGTGTACAGTGGTTATACCAGAGGACCAGGCCATTTTTTGCAAATCTGACATGTGTCACTTTATGTGGTGATAACTTTAAAGCCATTCAGAGACCGTTTTCTTGTCGCATATTGTACTTCATGACAGTGGTAAATGAGTCAAAATATTTCATTTTTATTTATAAAAAATCTGAAATTTACCAAAAATGTCCTCCTAAAATAGTTGTTACTTTACATTTCCCATATGTCCACTTCATGTTTGGATAATTTTGAAAGTTACATTTTCTTTTTTTTGGAACGTTAGAAGGCTTAGAAGTTTAGAAGCAAATCTTGAAATTTTTCAAAAAATTTCCAAAACCCACTTTTTAAGGACCAGTTGAGGTCTGAAATCACTTTGTGAGGCTTACATAATAGAAACCAACCATAATTGCCCCTATTTTAAAAACTACACCCCTCAAGGTATTCAAAACGGATTTTACAAACTTTGTTAACCCTTTAGATGTTCCACAAGACTTTAAGGAAAATGGAGATGGAATTTCAAAATTTCACTTTGGCAAATTTTCGATTTTAATCCACTTTTTCCGCTAACAAAGCAAGTGTTGATATTTATTAACCTGATTCTATAGTTTACAGAAACACCTCATATGTGGTCGTAAACTGCTGTACGGGCACATGGCAGGGCGCAGAATGAAAGGAACGCCATATGGATTTTGAAAGGCAGATTTCACTAGGATAATTTTAAGTTGCTATGTCACATGTGAAGACCCCCTGATGCACCCCGAGAGTAGAAAAACCCCCAAAAATGACCCCATTTTGGAAACTACATGATAAGGTGGCAGTTTTGTTGGTACTACTTTATCGTACATATGATTTTTGGTTGCTCTATATTACACTTTGTGAGGCAAGGTATAAAAAAAAATAAAAAATAAAAATCAAATAAAAAATAATAAGCTGTTTTGCCACGATTTTTATTTTTTGTTATTTACAATGCTCATCTGACAGGTTAGATCATGTGCTATTTTTATAGAGCAGGTTGTTACGGATGCGACAATACCAAATATGACTTGGTTGTTTGTTTCAGTTTTACATAATAAAGCATTTAAAGAATCCATATTCTGAAAGCCACAGTTTTTTATTTTTTTAGGGCGATTGTCTTATGTAGCGGCTCATTTTTTTCAGTATGAGATGACGGTTTGATTGGTACTATTTTAGGGTGCATATGCCTTTTTGATCGCTTGGTATTACACTTTTTGTGATGTAACAAATTGGCTTTTGACACTTTATTTAATTTTTTAGGGTGTTTACTTGAGGGGTTAGGTCATGTGAAATTGAATACAGCAGGTTCTTACCGACGCAGCAATACCTAATATGTATACTTTCTTTTATTTATTTAAGTTTTACACAATAACAGCATTTAAAAAAAATAAAAAAAATAAATAATAAATAAATAATGTTTTAATGTTTTAATAGTCCGAGAGACATTTTTTTGGGGCGATTGTCTTAGGTAGGGACTCATTTTCTGCGGGATGAGGTGACGGTTAGATTGGTACTATTTTGGGGGGCATACGCCTTTTTGATCGCTTCGTGTTGCACTTTTAGCGTTGTAAGGTTACAAAAAAAATATATAGTTTTTATTTATTTTTTTGACGGTGTTCACCTGGGGTGTTAGGTCATGTGATATATTTTATAGAGCCAGTCAATACGGACTCTCGATACACAATGTGTCTACTTTTCTTTTTTCCCTATTTTTTTTACAATTTTTTTAACTTTATTTTAGGAAAAGAATGCTTTTTTTTTTTTTTACTTGAAACTTACATTTTTTTTTTAACTTCTTTTTCACTTTATTTTTTGTCCCACTCTGGGACTTCAACTTTTGGGGGTCTGATCCCCTTTACAATGCATTACAATACTTCTGTATTGTGATGCATTGGCTGTAAGTGTATTACACACTGTAATATACTTACAGCTTCCTGCCTGTGAGATCCAGGGGGTTGGATCTCATGGAAGGCAACCACGATGACTAAGGAAGGAATCGGGCTGCCTTCCCTGCCATTGGTTCCCCATCACAGCAGCGCAGGGACCGGATGGCCACCCCGCAGGATTCTGCACGTGCCGCGGTCAGCGCTGACCGCAGCAGTGCAAGGGTTAATGCGCCACCGATGCCGGCGCATACAGCAGGGGTCCGACTATCAGTGATTGCCGGACCCCTGCCGCTGATCGGGTGGGTGCAGCTCCTGCACCCGCCTGATCAGCTCGCTGTACATGTATGGCGCTTGGTCCTTAAGTCACATCCACCAGCGCCGTACACGTACAATACAGGTCCTTAAGGGGTTAAGTACCAAACTAGGCTGCATTAAAAATAACATTTGTAGAGATGTTACTTTAGTTTTTGATACTCCTCCTGAAGTCAGACTGTATCCTGTTTTGCACATTTAAAAAAAGTAGCATTTGATAAATCTGGTGCCTACTCACTTAATTAATAATCAGTGGGGGATTATAATTGGGGTGTTTGGGTCTGTAGCCCCAGGCCCGGCATTGCTGGGGGCCCAAAGCCGACCCAAACTACGGCGGGGCACGGGAGCGCATAGTTCCCTGCCCCGCCGCCATAGGCTTCAGGCCTAGTAGGCCTGAAGCCTATGCAGTAGTAAAGTCCCAGTGCAGGCGGGTGTGATGACGTCATCGCGCCGCACCTGTGCCCAGACGCAGCACACTGACGTGTGCGACCAGCGCATCTGCACCATCTACGAGTGAGAGCAGACTGGGACACAGGTAATTTGTGTGGCAACTTTGGGGGATATTACTGAAGGGACAGTGGGGGGGCAAACTACTACGTGGGGGCAATTAATACTTTGGGGGCAGTGTGGGGGAAAATACTGTAGGGACAAATTACTACCATGGGGGGGAATTAATACTGTGATGGCAGTGTGGAGAAATTAATACTGTGGGGGCAGTGTGGGGGGAAAATTACTTAATGGATGGCAGTGTCGCGGCAAATTATCTAATGGGGGGCAGTGTCGGGGCAAATTATCTAATGGGGGGAAGTGTGGAGGGAAATTACTATACGGGGCAGTGTGGGAGAAATTACTATTAGGGGACATTATTTTTGGGGACACTATACAGGCATTATTACCTGGAGCACAATATAGGGTGTTATTACTGGGGCACTCTAGGGGACATTATAATTGTTGTAGACACTATAGGGACCTTTGGGGTAATTTATCAAACTGGTGTAAAGTAGAACTGGGTTAGTTACCCATTGCAACAGATTTCACCTTTCATTTTTCACAGCTCCTTTGGAAAATAAAAGGTGGAATCTGATTGGTTGCTATGGGCACCTAAGCCAGTTGTACTTTACACCAGTTTGATAAATGACCCCAATTATGAGAACTCTAATGTGTCTGTGTAACAAACTCTGTAGAGACGAGATGCGGCTGAAAGAATTAGTCATGGCGGTCTGGGTCAAAAGGAGGAGAAGAGGAAAGAGAAGATCTACATGACAGGAGATGTCACTGGAAGTAAGAGGTATGTGGTGCTGTATTCCCCTTTATGTAGAGCTGGCTCACTACTGTGACCTGTGTCTCATCTTCTCCTCCATGTCTTTTTTTTATCATAATCACATGAATTTTAATTTTGAGAACTAAAATTTTTATTTGTCACCTGCAGTCCCATGTAACAGCCCAGATAACACAATAGTTCACTGTGTTATGTGGGGTGTTACATAGGACTGCAGGTAACATCTATGAAATCTGTACTCAGAGTTATGAGATGGTGGGGGTCCGACTCCTGGCACCCCCACCAATCAGCTGTTTGAGGAGACCGCGATGTTAAAGTGAGCGCCGCAGCGTCTTTGCTCGTTACCAAGCACAGCGCTGTCCATTTGATAGCACTGCGCTTGGTATTACAGCTCAGACCCAATCACTCAGATGGGACAGAGCTGCACCTGTGGGCGCTGTGGATGTCACCGTTATGGGGAATCTGTGGATATCACCGTTATGGGGAATCTGTGGATGTCACAGTTATTGGGGGGGGGGGGGGGGAAGAAATCTGTGGATGTCACTGTTATGGGGGGGGGGATCTGTGGCTGTCACTTATGGGGGCTGCTCTAAATGTTACGGTTATGGGGACACTGTGGATGTAACTTATGGGGGCACTGTGGATGACACTGTTATGGCAGCTCAGTATGAGTGATAGGGATAATGCAAATCACTGTGATCGGCACAGGAATCCATGTCTCAGTCCGTGTGTCAGCCACAATTTCCAGGCCAACCTCGGCTCCCCTGACCATATAAGAGACTGGCTGTATCATACATTACTGTCATATCGTCAGTTCGGTCAGGAGAGTGCGGTCGGCCTGGGAGATGTCGCGACACGCGGACCGTGTTTCCCAGGCTGATCACGGTCTTATTTCACGTGTATCAAACATGTAGGCCCAAGATAAACCCTTCAGCAGTCAGGATTAGGCCTTATGCACAGGACCGTATCCGTTCTGCTTTCTCCAAGTAGCAGATCTGCTAAATAAGGATACTGCCTGTGTGAGATGTGCCTTTTTTTTTTCCAGAGCCATTGAGTTCTATTGGTTTTAGATCTGCATTATGAGGACCAGAATAAGACATGTTCTATCTTTTCCTGTACTGATATATGGATGTGTAAAGCACACTGATGAAGTCCATGTGTTTTCCGCATCCATATGTCAGTTCTGCAAAAAAAAAAAAAAAAAAAAAAAAAAAAAAAAGAGAGAACATGTCCTATTCTGGTCCTTATAATGCAGACCTGAAATCCATAGAAATCAATGGGGGAGTGCAAAAAAATAAATAAAAGGGTCGCACATGGATAAAGGAATTATTCCTACAGTTAATTCGGTTTCCACTAATCCTTCATGACGGCACCAAAATGGAAGTTGCTCCCCTTGTCGCTCTACGGACAGGAAACAGAGGGTAAGGGCCCCTCCCCTTACACACCCCAGTGCTTTCTCAAATTAATACCAGGATGTGAGATAACAAACCCAACACCAAAATTATAGGGTGGGAGTAACGGTGGTGCCGTCATGAAGGATTAGTGTAAACCGAATTAACGGTAGGAATAATTCCTTTTTCCACTGCATCCCCCTTCATGACGGCACCAAAAAAGGAGCCATAGCAGATAAGTAGCTCTAGGGAGGGACCACGGCCTGAAGGACCTTGCGTCCAAAGGAACAGTCCGTGTTGGCCAACACGTCCAGTCTAACAACGGGTGAATGTGTGAAGGCTTGACCATATAGCTGCCCTGCAGATCCGATCTGGAGATGAGTCTGCTCTCTCGGCCCAGGAAGAGACTGCTCTTGTGGAGTGGGCTTTTATTGCAAGAGGATAATTCTTCCCTTCTGCCTTGTAAGCCTGTATGATGGCTGACTTGATCCACCTACCAACCGTGTCCTTTGAGGCTCTTCTTGCCCCTATTCTTACCCCCATACTTAAACAAATAGGTTCTCATCTAACCTTCACTCTGTCGTAGCTTCTAGGTACCTGAGAACTGTTCTCCTAACATCGAGCGTGTGAAACACCTGCTCTCTCTCATTTTTGGGGTTCTGACAAAAAGAAGGTAAAATAATATCTTGGCTTTTATGAAAATAAGAAGACACCTTAGGGAGAAAAACTGGACGGTGTCTGAGAATAATCTTATCATCTGAGACCCTAAAAAAAGGTTCTCAAATAGAAAGGGCTTGGATTTCCCTTATTCTGCAGGCTGTAGAAACTGCAAAAAAAAAAAAAAAAAAACGCTCGAAGGGACTTCTTGTTAGTTCTGAAAGCACTAAGTTAAGATTCCAACTGGGAACAGAGGACCTAGACCTAGGTTTAATAACACTGACACCTTTGACGAACCTCTTCACTAGCTTATCCTCAGCTAGAGACACCCCAAGGAAGCTTGACAGAGCCGACACCTGTACCTTGATGGTGTTATAACTAAGGCCCTTCTGCAGACCTTCCTGCAAGAAGTCCAAGATTAGGGGATACTAGGGTTGTCTATGTCAAAGGGTCTATCCAGCAGCCAGGAATTAAACCTACGCCAGGTCCTAGAATAGACGGAAACAGTAGAAGGTGTTCTCCCTGACTGGATAGTCGAGATGACTGGGTCTGACAGACCCCTCTGCTTTAGGATCCACCACTCAGGATCCATGCTGTGAGATGGAGTCTCCCTACCTCGGGAAACCAAAGGAGACCCTGCTGAAGCAGATCTGGTCTGGACGGAAGTGGAAGAGGGGGAGCTATCGCTAGGGACTCTAGCAGAGGGTACCAGTTCCTCTTGGACCAAGCTGGAGCTACCAGAATCACTTTCCCGTCTCTTATCTTCTTGAGAACTGCTGGGATAAGAGGAAAAGGGGGAAGGCATAAGCCAGGTTCCAATGCCAGTCCTGCCCTAGGGCATCCAGACGTGTGGGAAAATCTCCCCTGTTCAGGGAAAAGAACAAGGGGACCTTTCTGTTTTCCCTGGTAGCGAACAGGTCCACCTGAGGATGACCCCAGTTCTGGGCTATCATCTTGAACGCAGCCTTGTAGAGCTCCCACTCCCCTGGGTCAACTCTCCTTCTGCTCAAGAAATCTGCCTGGACATTGTCCAGTCCTCTCAGGTATACAGCGGTGATGGAAAGGACTGTCTTTTCTGCCTGGAAAATACAGTCAGGTCCATGAATATTGGGATAGGGACACAATTCTAACGTTTTTGGCTCTATACACCACCACAATGGATTTGAAATGAACTGAACAAGATGTGCTTTAACTGCAGACTGTCAGCTTTAATTTGAGGGTATTTACATCCAAATCAGGTGAATGGTGTAGGAATTACAACAGTTTGCATATGTGCCTGCCACTTGTTAAAGGACCACAAGTAATGGGACAATTAGCTTGTTTCAGCTGTTCCATTGGCCAGGTGTGTGTTATTATCCCAATTACAATGAGCAGATAAAAGGTCAAGAGTTCATTTCAAGTGTGCTATTTGCATTTGGAATCTGTTGCTGTCAACTCTCAAGATGAGATCCGAAGAGCTGTCACTATCAGTGAAGCAAGCCATCATTAGGCTGATTAAAAACATTAGGCGTGGCCAAAACAACTGTTTGGAACATTCTTAAAAAGAAGGAAGCAACACCAAAAGACCCAGAAAAACAACTGTGGGGGATGACCGGAGAATTCTTTCCCTGCTGAAGAGAACACCCTTCACAACAGTTGGCCAGATCAAGAACACTCTCCAGGAGGTACTGTATTTTTCGCCCTATAAGACGCACCCCCCCCCCCCAAAGTGGGGGGGAAATGGCAGTGCGTCTTATGGGACGAATGCTGCCGTTTACACTGATACACCGCCGACCGCATGCTGCACAGCACGGTCGGAAGTGTATCAGCGAGGAGGGAGGAGGGGCTGGGGGCCAGCATCTTGCTTTGTAATGGCAGCGGGGACCGGTGCAGTCACTGTATTCTATTGCACCGGGCCCTGCTCATTGTACTAATCGTATCTAGCTGCAGGCAATGTTTAATTATAGAAAATTTTCAATCCAGCAGCCTGTACTTACGACCATAACAGGCAGGAGGCTGGGCGGGCACTGGCAGCGTAACTCACTACGTCACGCTCCTGCTCCGCCCACTTTATGAATGAAGCAGGCGGCGAGGGCACGTGACGTAGTGAGTTACGCTGCCAGTGCCCGCCTAGCCTCCTGCCTGCTATGGTCGTACGTACAGGCAGCTGGATTGAAGATTTTCTATAGTTAAACATTGCCTGCAGTTAGATACGATTAGTACAGTGAGCGGGGCCCGCTGCAATAGAATACAATGACTGCACTGGGCCCCGCTGCCATTACAAAACTACTGTAGATGCCAGCCCCCACCCCCTGTATTGGGGGTCATTCACAGGGACACTGTTATGGGGAGGGGGAAGGTGGGAATCTGTGGATGACACATAACATAAGATGCTATTTATCTGTCATCCACAGATCCCCCCATAACAGTGTCATGCCATCCACAGACGCCCCCATAACAGTGCCAGCCACAGACACCCCCATAACAGTGCCAACCACAGACACCCCCATAACAGTGAGTTATCCACAGATCCCCCATAATAGTGTCATTCACAGGCTACCATTAGTTGAAGCCCACCAAAAGAACACCTTTTTTTCTTATTTTCCTCCTCAAAAACCTAGGTGCGTCTTATGGGCCGGTGCGTCTTCTAGGGCGAAAAATACGGTAGGTGTAGGTGTGTCAAAGTCAACAATCAAGAGAAGACTTCACCAGAGTGAATACAGAGGGTTCACCACAAGATGTAAACCATTAGTGAGCCTCAAAAACAGGAAGGCCAGAGTTTGCCAAACGACATCTAAAAAAGCCTTCCCAGTTCTGGAACAACATCCTATGGACAGATGAGACCAAGATCAACTTGTACCAGAGTGATGGGCAGAGAAGAGTATGGAGAAGGAAAGGAACAGCTCATGATCCTAAGCATACCACCTCATCAGTGAAGCATGGTGGTGGTAGTGTCATGGCGTGGGCCTGTATGGCTGCCAATGGAACTGGTTCTCTTGTATTTATTGATGATGTGACTGCTGACAAAAGCAGCAGGATGAATTCTGAAGTGTTTCGGGCAATATTATCTGTTCATATTCAGCCAAATGCTTCAGATCTCATTGGACAGCGCTTCACAGTGCAGATGGACAATGACCCAAAGCATACTGCAAAAGCAACCAAAGAGATTTTTAAAGGGAAAGAAGTGGAATGTTATGCAATGGCCAAGTCAATCACCTGACCTGAATCCGATTGAGCATGCATTTCACTTGCTGAAGACAAAACTGAAAGGAAAATGCCCCAAGAACAAGCAGGAACTGAAGACAGTTGCAGTAGAGACCTGGCAGAGCATCACCAGGGATGAAACCCAGCGTCTGGTGAGGTCTATGCGTTCCAGACTTCAGGCTGTTATTGACTGCAAAGGATTTGCAATCAAGTATTAAAAAGTGAAAGTTTGATTTATGATTATTATTCTGTCCCATTACTTTTGGTTCCCTTAACAAAAGTGTGAGGCACATATGCAAACTGTTGTAATTCTTACACCGTTCACCTGATTTGGATGTAAATACCCTCAAATTAAAGCTGACAGTCTGCAGTTAAAGCACATTTTGTTTGTTTCATTTCAATTCCATTGTGGTGGTGTACAGAGCCAAAAATGTTAGAATTGTGTCGATGTCCCAATATTTATGGACCTGACAGTATCTCCTTGGAGAGATTCTGAAGATGAGGGCAACACGTTCCACCCTGATGCCTTATGAAGGAGACTGCTGTTGTATTGTCGGAGTAAATCCTGAGATGTTTCCCGACTAGCTGACCCTTGCCAAACAGCCCAGAGTTCCCTGTAATTGGAGGACCTCCGACCTATCTCTGATGTCCAGATGCCCCCTGAACTGAGCCCCATTGGGACACTGCTCCCCAACCTGTCCTGCTTGCATCTGTAGTTACTGTCACTACAGGAGAATGGGATCAAAAGATTCCTACAGAGAGATTCCTCTTGTGCTGTCACCAATTCAGGGATCTTTTGGTGACTGAGGAAATTGTAATCTTTTTGTCTAGGGACGATTGACTTTGGACCCAGTGGGAGAGCTCTAACTGGGCTGACTGCTGGGTAGGAGAAGGTTGTAACCTGAAAACTGATGGGGAAGGGGGGGGTTGAGACTTAGAAACTTTATTTCTAACCCTTGCCGTACTATTTGCAGAGCCCAAGGGTTTGAGGTCACACTGGCCCATTGGTCCCCAAATTTGAAGAGTCTTACCCCAACCTGATCGTTGTAATTTTTTTGCAGGGTCAGGGTTTGAACTAAAGTTGGAGTTAAGAAAATAAAATTTTCCCCTTTACCCCCTTTTGGGAAACTCCCAAAACTTTACACTTCCTGGCTCTCAAACCCCAAAACATTTGGTCCTGAATTGAGTGAGGTTGTACCTCCTCTTCAGTGTCCATGGTATTACGGACGGCGGACAAAAGGGAGTCTATATTAACAGAATCCAAATAGTATTTCACTACTGATTCTGAGTCAGAGTCCTCCCTTTCCCCATTCTCACATACTATGTCTGAGGAACCACCGACAGCCATAGGGGTGTCATCAGCATCGGAGGAGGATTCAGCGGAAATTCTAGGGCGCTTAGCGGGAGCAGCGCTAGGGCACGGTTCAGCAAGGGAATGTTTTTTTGGCCATAGAAGAGCAAATATCTTCCCTAATCATGGACTTCATGTCCTGCATCATAGCTGACCGTTCCTATCCTACAGTCCCTATACAGGTGTTACAGATAGGGCGCCTATAGGAGTTAGGTAAGGGAATACAGCACATAGGAGGCAGCCCAGGTTTTGTTCTCTCTCCTTCCTCCCCCCTGAAGGCTCCTTGTAAGAAAGAAGAACCTTGTAAGAGAGAACCTTATAAGAAAACAGTGATGAGAAGGGGAATGGGTGGATATACCATCTTACTCACCGTTACAGACGTCTTCCGGGCTTCTGCAGGGTCGGCACGATCAGCTTCCATGGTGCCTGTAGTCTGAGCGAGCGTGGAGCAAACACAGACTGGAGAGGCGTTCCACGTGTAGAAAGGGATCTATCACAGCACTGCTCTCCGCTGTAATTTCACCCACCTGCCTGGCAATTAGCTTTATTCAGGCCGGCTGCTGCAGCAGGCCGCAACCGGTGCCCCAAGCCCTGCCGCCAACGGGACACCACATGAAAACAGCGCGGGACACAGCTGCATAAGCAAAGAGCCCGCAGCCTTCTCAGAGCCCCCCCGAGCAGCCGAACTGGACCTAGGAGAGGGGACTCCCAAACGGTGAGAGTACTGGCCTGGGGGGGGGGGTAAAACGCCAGGAGGAAGAAGACCACAGGAGACGGCCCCCTTCATCCATGCATCCTTTTGTCCTGTAGAGACAGGAAAACACTGGGGTGTGTAAGGGGAGGGGCCCTTTTAACCCTCTCTGTTTCCTGTCCCTAGAGCGACAAGGGGAGCAACCTCCATTTTGGTGCCATCATGAAGGGGGATGCCGTGGAAACTAAAATTTTGTCTTACCGGTAAAAAGGTTTTCCAGGAGTCCGACATGACAGCACCCACTGGAGGATGTCCTCATTGGCCTCTGTAGGATCGCTCGACTTCTTTGATGTTGTCTGTTTTAAACATTATCTATATTTCTAATACACTTTTTAAAACACAGCGCTTGAAATTAAAGTGCATACAATTGATGACATCGCGACACTCTCCGATGATGCCCTACAAAAGCGTCGCAAGCGGGGGAAAGCGCGTAAGGACCAAAACGCATTGCTGCTGTAATATATTTTAAACAATGTCTATAAGTCTAATACTTAATTTTTTAATGCAGCGCTGAAAAGAAAAATAGCCCCGACCGGTGTCTCCAAAGAGGTATCAAAGAAATCTAACAACGGGTAAGGCTCCCTATACAGCAGCTCAAAAAACAATGTCTATAACTTTTAAGCGGGTATAAACAATGGTGTTTAATCAAACCTTGTAATTTAAAGTTTTTCAGCTGCCGGGTAGTAGCGCAAGGGGCAACAGAAATGTTTCATTCCCTGAACCACCAGAGTCGGTCACCAACGCCCGCGACAGTTGGCTGTCTGAAAATCCCGCAATACCGATTATCCGCTGTCCTGATGCCCGTAAGTTATTACACGTTGCTCTGTTTTAATTAGAACCGCTTGATGTTCTTAATACTTACAGCGGGATGCTTGTCTTTAAATTTTTAATAAAAGACATAATGACATATCTATCAATTTATCTACCTAGATATCAAGCTATCAATTTATCTATCTATCCACTTATCTATCTATGTATCCACACAGCCAAATAACCCAACTATATAAATTCGAGCAATTTATCTATATATTTACAATAGCTGTTTTAATTAGCGAGCTTGAAAATTCTTAATACTTATATCTTAATGTTTGTCTTTAAATTTCAGCCAAAAGAAAAGAAAGCAACAAAGCCCGAACCGTTAAAGAGAGACGACGCTCGACCACAAAACAGCATCAGGAACAGTTCACACCGATAGCTGGAGTTCTAACCACACCGCGACCGGTTCTGCAGAGTGGTGAGCCAGCTAGCGTAATAAATGATATTACAGCTTTATGCGACATAACACCGGTACCCAATACACAGGATGTAATACCTTGTAAAAAGCGCATCACATTTGACACGCCAGACACATGCAGCAACGTACAACAGATAAGCGAACCCCAGCAGCGATACGCGCCTCTTGTCCATTCCTGTTATTGTCGGGGTGGAGAGACGTACGACGCGTTGAGGGATATCGCGAAATGTAATGACAAAATGGCACGCGTGGCGTTGCATTTAAAATGTTACGTTAAAGACTCTACGTCTCTAGCGTTTAACAGTCCCAACAAAAATACTGAGGGACAAATACACGCTACGCGTAACAAATGCATACGCCTGATTACGCATCTTGACGCTCTTGAAAAAGAGCTGCTATGCAGAGACTGACTAGTGATGACTGGTGGAGGTGCACAACCTTTTAAAAGCGCAAAAACAACTGTAAGTGCTAGGGTTAGAAAGTTAAAAAAGGCTATAAAAATCTGTTTTTCAGTTAAACGTTCTAAAATAGATAGAGAAAAAAGGCGTCACCGGCGTAACAATGGGCCGCCTGCACGTCCGAACAAAATAGTTAGCAAAAAAAGACAGGATTGTCGTAACAAGACTGGGGCGTCGGCTCGTCTGAACGCTGGACAAACACATCAGCAACCGCAGCCCGCGCAAGCGGGGCACAGTCGTCCAAACAGCTCGCGCACTAATAGACCTTCAGAAACGCAATCAAAGCGTACTCATTCAGGTGACCCACAAAATGGCGACCGGCCCTACAACACGGCTATTACAGATGAACCCCCTGAACCACAAAATGTTAGATCCGTTTATCTAGAACGTGTACATCATCAAGAGCGTGACTTAGCGAATTTTAACAGTACCATGTACACGGAACACTTCAGATTCGCTAACCTCGAAGCCATTCGCTCATTTGTTGACGCTCTTGATGCAATACACGCTTCTATACAGACATTGTTAGATAGGGTTTTACGGGACGCCGAGCCGGGTGATTTCATACAATTGCGTTTAGACGGCGGCGAAACGTTTGATTCGATTTTTTCTAATAGGTATTCTAGAGATGGGTTTAGAGCCGAAACATTTTTGGACAATATAGCTAACGCTTTACAGAGTAACGCGGAGTGTATAGCCGGTAATACACTTAAACTAGTTGTCATCATTGTTAGGGGCCGCCGTGGTGGGGCCAGAAGATGTTTGGGTGGTGTCGCGTATAGTCGGATTATTGATCGTAAAAAACAACATTTATACGATTTTAATAATTACGATAATAACGTCTGTCTGGCCGCTAGTGTATACGCTATTTGAGCGACGTTGCCTTGTTAGAGAAAGCTCAACAACTGCATAGAGACTTACAAATACCCGAGGGGTATTTGGTGTCTTTTACGGACATTGCTGAATTTGAAAAAAAATTAAACATCACAATTAAAATTTTGTACCACAATAGAGGACAGTGGCGTTATTATCACACAGCCCGCACAGCTAAAGAAAAGACCATCCATATATTGCACCATGAAAAGCATTATTATGGCATAAAAAATCTAAAAGCCTTTATCGGTTTCGAATTTTTTTTGCGACGTTTGTTGCACTGTATACAAACATAAATACCGACACGGGTGTATGCAGTTTTGTAAAGCGTGCCAGAGCCCGAATTGTGCTGAGCAGTCTAATAATACACGTTGCCCAATATGTAGGACTTATTGCCGTTCAGCGGCATGTTTTGAAACACATAGAAACCTGTCACTTAGTGATAAAGCTCTTTGTAAGAAAAAAACTTTTTGCGGATTTTGTTACAAATATATAGACTGCGGCGATGTTTGTTACATGCAGCCATACAACCCCAAAAAAATGACTGACAAGTATATCTTTTACGATTTTGAATGCATGCAAGAAACAGGCTTGCATATACCCAATTTCATTTACGCAACCACACTATACGGCCCCAACTGGCATTTTAGCGGAAAATCCTGTACGCTTGACTTTGTGCGATTTTTTGCCGACGGTAAGTTTTCGGGTTACACGTTTATAGCTCACAATGCCGGACGCTACGACGCTTATTTTGTTTTACAGGAGTTGATTAATGAAAAATTTAAAATTGATATTATAAATCAAGGCGGTCGGTTAATGTGCGTTACCCTGAAGGACTACCATTTCATGCCTATGAAGCTCAGCAAGATGCCCGAGGCTATGGGTTTTTCAGGCGCCAAGGGTCACTTCCTGCATTTTTTCAACACGGCAGAAAATCAAAACTACATAGGCGCCCTACCGGCCGCTAGGTATTACGGAGTCGATTACATGATGCCCGGTGAGAAAAAAGAATTCAGATTGGTACGAGAAACATAAAAATGACACCTTTAATTTTCAGAAAGAGTTAAAAGCTTACTGTAAGCAGGATGTTGAAGTTTTGAGAAGGGCTTGTGAATGTTACAGGGACACGATTATGGCCATGACGGAACAAAAAGTGCTGCAATACATTAAACGTGAAAAGAAATACAGAACGGTCACTAAATGTATTGATCCACTCCAACTTATCACATTGGCATCCGTGTGCATGGCCATGTATAGGTTTAAATTTCTACCCAAAAATACCATAGCGATTGTCCCTGCAGATAATTACCACAAGACCCAGAAACGCTTTTCAACACCCGCTATACAGTGGCTCATGTACCTTGAACATGCTGAAGGCATTTCTATACAACACGCGTTAAAGGGCGGTGAAAAAAAGATCGGTAAATATTTTTTGGACGGGTATTCTTTTGTTAACGGTAAACACATCGCTTTTGAATTTCAGGGCTGTTTTTATCACGGGTGTCCTGTGTGCTATAACGAACAGGACAGCAACGAGCTTACTAAATCGTACTACGGACAGCTATACCAATCTTTCCTAGTCAGGAAAAGCCGACTACAGAGACAAGGCTTTACGGTCCGCGTCCTGTGGGAACACGAGTGGAGGGAAATGATTGCAAATGATTTCGGGGGTCAAAGACTTTCTGATTAAAATGAAATTCCCGACTCCTTTGGATCCTCGTGACGCGCTTTACGGTGGGCGCACTAACGCCATTAAACTTTATCACAAGGTGCAGGCCGATGAAACAGTGCATTATTACGATTTCACCAGTCTGTACCCTTTTGTTAATAAAACTAAGACTTACCCTGTAGGACACCCAAAAATCATTTATGATCATTTTGGCTACATCAAAAAATACTTTGGTATTGCCCGAGTTAAAGTGTACCCGCCCAGAGATTTATTTTTTCCGGTCCTGCCTGTAAAGCTAAATAAAAAACTAATGTTTCCGCTATGTTACACATGCGCCTTGAGCTGTCATAAAGACATTTGCAGCCACACAGACGACGAGCGGTCCCTAACCGGTACATGGTGCACCATAGAGATAGTTTTAGCTGTTAAAAAGGTTACAGGATTGCCGAGATCTACGAGATCTGGCATTTTCCGAATACAACAGACGATTTGTTCGCCCCGTACATCAAATTACACCTCAGAGATAAACAGGAGGCTTCCGGTTATCCCAATTGGTGTAAAACAGATTCTGAAAAAACGGCTTACATAGCGGCATTTAAAAAAAAAGAAGATGTCTGCTTGCGATCTGATAAGATATCTGTAAACCCAGCAAAAAGACAAATTTCAAAACTGTTCCTAAACTCTCTGTGGGGTAAGTTTGGCCAGCGTTCTAACTTGTCACGTACCAGCATAGTCATGGACCCTGACGAGCTTTTCAAATTAGCTTTTGTGCCGTATTACGACCTCTCCGAGGTTAATTTCATCGATGACGATACGGCAGTAGTCGATTGGCGCTATGTAAAAGAGCGCTACACCCACAACAAAAACACAAACATTTTTATAGCCTGTTTTACAACCGCCTATGCCAGACTCGAATTATACAAGCTCCTAGACAGGCTACAGGAACGTTGCCTTTATCACGACACAGACTCCGTCATATTAGTGAGTAAGGGGTCTGAATGGACGCCACCCTTGAGTGATTTTCTCGGTGAACTAACTAGTGAAATACCCGACGACGCCCACATTACCGAGTTTGTATCCGCTGGTCCAAAGACTTACGGCTACAAACTTAACAACGGGGAAACCGTATTGAAGGTTAAGGGTATAACACTCAATGTCGCTAACACACGACTTGTTAATTTTGACAGTTTAAAAGACCTTGTGCTGGACTACTCCCACAACAACGACCCCGAGACGCAGAAAACAATAGGTATCGAGTAAGACGGCATTTACAGAAATAGGAAGCGCTTGACCATAGAGACAAGACCATTACGTAAAACGCAAAAGTGCGTCTATACAAAGAGACAGCTGACGGCTGACTTTACAACGGTGCCTTTTGGCTATTAAACATGACTGCGCATTTTCAACACCCTTTTTCGTGTATCCTAGCAGGGCCCTCAAATTCTGGAAAGAGTTTTTTTGTTAAAAATTTATTAATGCACAAGGATGCTTTAATGTCGCACAAACCTGATAATGTCATTTCGTTTTACGCATGTTGGCAGAAATTGTATGATGAACTAACCCGTTTGTTTACAAATATCAGGTTTATCGAGGGGGTCCCGCAAAATTTTACAGACGCTGATCTATTTCCAACGGATAAGGTAAGTTTGGCGGTTGTTGATGATCTTATGGAGGCGGCTTGTGAAAATCTTGAAATACAAAACGCATTCACCAAATACGTACACCACAGAAATTTGAGCATTATGTACCTCGTTCAAAACGTTTTTTGTCAGGGTAAGAAAAGCCGAACCATAAATTTAAACACTAAATACATGGTCCTTTTTAAGAACCCTCGTGATAAATTACAGGTTATTACGTTGGCTCGGCAGATGTACCCCGGTAAAACACGTTTCTTTTTAGAAGCTTTTGAAGATGCTACACACAAGCCTTACGGCTATTTACTTGTAGATTTAAGATCTGACACGCTTGAGGACCTACGACTAAGAACCAGTCTGTTCCCGCCAGATCTGCCGGTTGCTTATGTGTGCAAAAAGAAGCTCTAAAATGAGGTATCTCACATCTTTATGGTTATATTTGATAGCGGCGCTGGTGCTGTAAGGATGTCGAACAGGATCCGGCGTAATTGGGATCTTTTAAAAGCATTAGTCAAAACAAATCTGAAGGCCCGAAAATCAATATTACGTAACGCCAGTAATGATTTGATATCGGCTATTGGCGAGATAGCGCTCAATATCATTAAAGGAAAGATCCCTCTTAAAGAGCGCCAAAAAAATATATTGAAAAAATGGCGTCGGGCTATAAAGAAATTAAGTGATAAAAAGTACTCCATTAAAGGCAAGAAGCGCATTGTGAACCAGAGCGGCGGTTTTATAGGAGCTTTGCTCGGTTTTGCTATACCTTTAATCACTAGTCTGATAGCTAATACAGCCGGTGGTTCATAATGCAGTATGCCGAGAAAATGTTCCTGGTTTCCAAAAATGAAATGGACAGGCTTAAAAATACCTCCGTAGATGCAACAGATATACGCCAAACAGCCCTACGGCGCTTAGATGATGAGATTAGCGAAATACTACACAGAAATGACCTTTCAGATGATGAAAAAATTAAGAGCTACACAGTCGTGTTACAGAGGTACTTAATGCTCAACAAACACACCGGTAAAGAAATGCCTGGTATAACCCTGATTACACAGCCACAAACCGATCAACAACAATTGTCAAATGCAACCTCAATCAGCCCAGCTACTAACGAGATACTTGACAGTATTAATACACGTTATAGAAAAAATGCCGAACTATTGTTAAGTAAACTGTACCGCGCTGGTAATAAGCCGTCCTGGAACGCTATGGGTGAGTTCATTTACAAAGAACAAACTGTACCCGGATCCAACATTATTGACCTGATTCGAACAGCTACCCAGAGTCACGGCTTGCCTAATATTAAACCTCGCGGTTGGGACTATTTTATGGAGACTATCGCACAGCTGAACGCCCCGTCAACGGTTATCGGTAATACAAGAACAAGAGAACTTTTCGATAATTTGAAAAAGCGGTCGCTGAGTGAGCCCTATGACGAGGCTCGAAGCCCTTTTACACCCCCGGGGTTATTAAGATCGCCTACTGTGTCGCCGCGTGGCTCATTATTACCTAAAAAGAAGCTCCCGCCCTTGTTGCAAGCTGCTTGGTTAACGTTGTAAATTTTCTTACTTTGGCGATTGTATATAAACTTTGTTTGTATTAACCACTTCCCGCCACGCTAACGCCGAAAGGCGTCATTTCTGCGGCGCTCCCAGGTCACACTAACGCCAATAGGCGTCATCTCGCGTGAGCCGAGATTTCCTGTGAACGCGCGCACACAGGCGCGCGCGTTCACAGGAACGGAAGGTAAGAGAGTTGATCTCCAGCCTGCCAGCGGCGATCGTTCGCTGGCAGGCTGGAGATGTGTTTTTTTTAACCCCTAACAGGTATATTAGACGCTGTTTTGATAACAGCGTCTAATATACCTGCTACCTGGTCCTCTGGTGGTCCCATTTGTTTGGATCGACCACCAGAGGACACAGGTAGCTCAGTAAAGTAGCACCAAGCACCACTACACTACACTACACCCCCCCCCCGTCACTTATTAACCCCTTATTAGCCCCTGATCACCCCATATAGACTCCCTGATTACCCCCCTGTCATTGATTACCCCCCTGTCATTGATTACCCCCCTGTAAAGCTCCATTCAGACGTCCGCATGATTTTTACGGATCCACTGATAGATGGATCGGATCCGCAAAACGCATCCGGACGTCTGAATGAAGCCTTACAGGGGCGTGATCAATGACTGTGGTGATCACCCCATATAGACTCCCTGATCACCCCCCTGTCATTGATTACACCCCTGTCATTGATCACCCCCCTGTAAAGCTCCATTCAGACGTCCGCATGATTTTTACGGATGCACTGATAGATGGATCCGATCCGCAAAACGCATCCGGACGTCTGAATGAAGCCTTACAGGGGCATGATCAATGACTGTGGTGATCACCCCATATAGACTCCCTGATCACCCCCCTGTAAAGCTCCATTCAGATGTCCGCATGATTTTTACGGATGCACTGATAGATGGATCGGATCCGCAAAACGCATCCGGACGTCTGAATGAAGCCTTACAGGGGCATGATCAATGACTGTGGTGATTACCCCCCTGTAAAGCTCCATTCAGATGTCCGCATGATTTTTACGGATGCACTGATAGATGGATCGGATCCGCAAAACGCATCCGGACGTCTGAATGAAGCCTTACAGGGGCGTGATCAATGACTGTGGTGATCACCCCATATAGACTCCCTGATCACCCCCCTGTCATTGATTACCCCCCTGTCATTGATTACCCCCCTGTAAAGCTCCATTCAGACGTCCGCATGATTTTTACGGATCCACTGATAGATGGATCGGATCCGCAAAACGCATCCGGACGTCTGAATGAAGCCTTACAGGGGCATGATCAATGACTGTGGTGATCACACCATATAGACTCCCTGATCACCCCCCTGTCATTGATTACCCCCCTGTAAAGCTCCATTCAGATGTCCGCATGATTTTTACGGATGCACTGATAGATGGATCGGATCCGCAAAACGCATCCGGACGTCTGAATGAAGCCTTACAGGGGCGTGATCAATGACTGTGGTGATCACCCCATATAGACTCCCTGATCACCCCCCTGTCATTGATTACCCCCCTGTCATTGATTACCCCCCTGTAAGGCTCCATTCAGATGTCCGCATGATTTTTACGGATCCACTGATAGATGGATCGGATCCGCAAAACGCATCCGGACGTCTGAATGAAGCCTTACAGGGGCATGATCAATGACTGTGGTTATCACCCCATATAGACTCCCTGATCACCCCCCTGTCATTGATTACCCCCCTGTAAAGCTCCATTCAGATGTCCGCATGATTTTTACGGATGCACTGATAGATGGATCGGATCCGCAAAACGCATCCGGACGTCTGAATGAAGCCTTACAGGGGCGTGATCAATGACTGTGGTGATCACCCCATATAGACTCCCTGATCACCCCCCTGTCATTGATCACCCCCCCTGTCATTGATCACCCCCCTGTCATTGATCACCCCCCTGTCATTGATCACCACCCCTGTCATTGATCACCCCCCCTGTCATTGATCACCCCCCTGTCATTGATCACCCCCCCTGTCATTGATCACCCCCCTGTAAGGCTCCATTCAGACATTTTTTTGGCCCAAGTTAGCGGAATTATTATTATTTTTTTCTTACAAAGTCTCATATTCCACTAACTTGTGTCAAAAAATAAAATCTCACATGAACTCACCATACCCCTCACGGAAACCAAATGCGTAAATTTTTTTAGACATTTATATTCCAGACTTCTTCTCACGCTTTAGGGCCCCTAGAATGCCAGGGCAGTATAAATACCCCACATGTGACCCCATTTCGGAAAGAAGACACCCCCAGGTATTCCGTGAGGGGCATATTGAGTCCATGAAAGATTGAAATTTTTGTCCCAAGTTAGCGGAACGGGAGACTTTGTGAGAAAAAAATTAAAAATATCAATTTCCGCTAACTTGTGCCAAAAAAAAAAAATTTCTATGAACTCGCCATGCCCCTCATTAAATACCTTGGGGTGTCTTCTTTCCAAAATGGGGTCACATGTGGGGTATTTATACTGCCCTGGCATTCTAGGGGCCCCAAAGCGTGAGAAGAAGTCTGGTATCCAAATGTCTAAAAATGCCCTCCTAAAAGGAATTTGGGCACCTTTGCGCATCTAGGCTGCAAAAAAGTGTCACACATCTGGTATCGCCGTACTCAGGAGAAGTTGGGGAATGTGTTTTGGGGTGTCATTTTACATATACCCATGCTGGGTGAGAGAAATATCTTGGTCAAATGCCAACTTTGTATAAAAAAATGGGAAAAGTTGTCTTTTGCCAAGATATTTCTCTCACCCAGCATGGGTATATGTAAAATGACACCCCAAAACACATTCCCCAACTTCTCCTGAATACGGCGATACCACATGTGTGACACTTTTTTGCAGCCTAGGTGGGCAAAGGGGCCCACATTCCAAAGAGCACCTTTAGGATTTCACAGGTCATTTACCTACTTACCACACATTAGGGCCCCTGGAAAATGCCAGGGCAGTATAACTACCCCACAAGTGACCCCATTTTGGAAAGAAGACACCCCAAGGTATTCCGTGAGGGGCATGGCGAGTTCCTAGAATTTTTTATTTTTTGTCACAAGTTAGTGGAAAATGATGATTTTTTTTTTTTTTTTTTTTTTTATACAAAGTCTCATATTCCACTAACTTGTGACAAAAAATAAAAACTTCCATGAACTCACTATGCCCATCAGCGAATACCTTGGGGTCTCTTCTTTCCAAAATGGGGTCACTTGTGGGGTAGTTATACTGCCCTGGCATTCTAGGGGCCCAAATGTGTGGTAAGGAGTTTGAAATCAAATTCTGTAAAAAATGACCTGTGAAATCCGAAAGGTGCTCTTTGGAATATGGGCCCCTTTGCCCACCTAGGCTGCAAAAAAGTGTCACACATCTGGTATTGCCCGTACTCAGGAGAAGGTGGGGAATGTGTTTTGGGGTGTCATTTTACATATACCCATGCTGGGTGAGAGAAATATCTTGGCAAAAGACAACTTTTCCCATTTTTTTATACAAAGTTGGCATTTGACCAAGATATTTATCCCACCCAGCATGGGTATATGTAAAAAGACACCCCAAAACACATTCCTCAACTTCTCCTGAATACAGAGATACCAGATGTGTGACACTTTTTTGCAGCCTAGGTGGGCAAAGGGGCCCATATTCCAAAGAGCACCTTTCGGATTTCACAGGTCATTTTTTACAGAATTTGATTTCAAACTCCTTACCACACATTTGGGCCCCTAGAATGCCAGGGCAGTATAAATACCCCACATGTGACCCCATTTTGGAAAGAAGACACCCCAAGGTATTCAATGAGGGGCATGGCGAGTTCATAGAATTTTTTTTTTTTTGTCCCAAGTTAGCGGAACGGGAGACTTTGTGAGAAAAAAATTAAAAATATCAATTTCCGCTAACTTGTGCCAAAAAAAAAAAATTTCTATGAACTCGCCATGCCCCTCATTGAATACCTTGGGGTGTCTTCTTTCCAAAATGGGGTCACATGTGGGGTATTTATACTGCCCTGGCATTCTAGGGGCCCCAAAGCGTGAGAAGAAGTCTGGTATCCAAATGTCTAAAAATGCCCTCCTAAAAGGAATTTGGGCACCTTTGCGCATCTAGGCTGCAAAAAAGTGTCACACATCTGGTATCGCCGTACTCAGGAGAAGTTGGGGAATGTGTTTTGGGGTGTCATTTTACATATACCCATGCTGGGTGAGAGAAATATCTTGGTCAAATGCCAACTTTGTATAAAAAAATGGGAAAAGTTGTCTTTTGCCAAGATATTTCTCTCACCCAGCAAGGGTATATGTAAAATGACACCCCAAAACACATTCCCCAACTTCTCCTGAATACGGCGATACCACATGTGTGACACTTTTTTGCAGCCTAGGTGGGCAAAGGGGCCCACATTCCAAAGAGCACCTTTAGGATTTCACAGGTCATTTACCTACTTACCACACATTAGGGCCCCTGGAAAATGCCAGGGCAGTATAACTACCCAACAAGTGACCCCATTTTGGAAAGAAGACACCCCAAGGTATTCCGTGAGGGGCATGGCGAGTTCCTAGAATTTTTTATTTTTTGTCACAAGTTAGTGGAAAATGATGATTTTTTTTTTTTTTTTTTTTTTCATACAAAGTCTCATATTCCACTAACTTGTGACAAAAAATAAAAACTTCCATGAACTCACTATGCCCATCAGCGAATACCTTGGGGTCTCTTCTTTCCAAAATGGGGTCACTTGTGGGGTAGTTATACTGCCCTGGCATTCTAGGGGCCCAAATGTGTGGTAAGGAGTTTGAAATCAAATTCTGTAACAAATGACCTGTGAAATCCGAAAGGTGCTCTTTGGAATATGGGCCCCTTTGCCCACCTAGGCTGCAAAAAAGTGTCACACATCTGGTATTGCCGTACTCAGGAGAAGGTGGGGAATGTGTTTTGGGGTGTCATTTTACATATACCCATGCTGGGTGAGAGAAATATCTTGGCAAAAGACAACTTTTCCCATTTTTTTATACAAAGTTGGCATTTGACCAAGATATTTATCCCACCCAGCATGGGTATATGTAAAAAGACACCCCAAAACACATTCCTCAACTTCTCCTGAATACAGAGATACCAGATGTGTGACACTTTTTTGCAGCCTAGGTGGGCAAAGGGGCCCATATTCCAAAGAGCACCTTTCGGATTTCACAGGTCATTTTTTACAGAATTTGATTTCAAACTCCTTACCACACATTTGGGCCCCTAGAATGCCAGGGCAGTATAACTACCCCACAAGTGACCCCATTTTGGAAAGAAGAGACCCCAAGGTATTTCGTGATGGGCATAGTGAGTTCATAGAAGTTTTTATTTTTTGTCACAAGTTAGTGGAATATGAGACTTTGTAAGAAAAAAAAAAAAAAAAAAAAAAATCATTTTTCCGCTAACTTGTGACAAAAAATAAAAAGTTCTATGAACTCACTATGCCCATCAGCGAATACCTTAGGGTGTGTACTTTCCGAAATGGGGTCATTTGTGGGGTGTTTGTACTGTCTGGCCATTGTAGAACCTCAGGAAACATGACAGGTGCTCAGAAAGTCAGAGCTGCTTCAAAAAGCGGAAATTCACATTTTTGTACCATAGTTTGTAAACGCTATAACTTTTACCCAAACCATTTTTTTTTTACCCAAACATTTTTTTTTTATCAAAGACATGTAGAACTATAAATTTAGAGCAAAATTTCTATATGGATCTCGTTTTTTTTTGCAAAATTTTACAACTGAAAGTGAAAAATGTCATTTTTTTGCAAAAAAATCGTTAAATTTCGATTAATAACAAAAAAAGTAAAAATGTCAGCAGCAATGAAATACCACCAAATGAAAGCTCTATTAGTGAGAAGAAAAGGAGGTAAAATTCATTTGGGTGGTAAGTTGCATGACCGAGCAATAAACGGTGAAAGTAGTGTAGTGCCGATTTGTAAAAAAGGGCCTGGTCTTTAGGGGGGTATAAACCTGTGGTCCTTAAGTGGTTAAACATCTTATAATGTTTTTATTTGTTTTACATACATTTTTACTTTGCATGTATATAAATTGCTTTGTGTATAATGTCTTATAATGTTTTATTTACTATACATAAACTGTTTTAAATAAAAATGTATTCTGTTTTTCTTTTTACAATAAATATAATAGCTTGATTATTTAAAATTGTATAAACAGTTAGGACGTGTTGTTGAGTAGACGCTGTTTAAAACATATAGCTAAAATGACTGCAAAAAGCAAAATATTGCGAAAACAGTACTACACGCCAAAAGCCGTCGGCTCTTACGGGGGCGTTGAATCCTTATTCAGAGAAGTACGTAAATTTGGAATAAGAAAAGACTCTGTAAAAAACTGGTTGAGCAATGAGGATACTTACACATTGTAAAAACCTGTTAAAAAATCCTTTACAAGAAACAAGGTCATGGTGTCTGATATCGATGCTCAATGGCAGGCAGATCTTGTGTCGATGATGGATTTTTCTAAAGAAAATAATGGTGTAAAATACCTGCTGACGGTCGTTGATATTCTATCTAAATATGCCTGGGTGTCGTGCCTTTCAAATAAGTCCGGCGCTACCGTGGCTACCGCTTTTGAGCAGATATTTAAGTTAAGCGGCCGAACCCCCCGAAAGCTCCAGACTGATCGGGGCCGTGAGTTTATAAACAAACCTATGAGGCGTCTTTGTGAAACCTATAAAATACATCATTTTTTAACTACAAACGCTGTTAAGGCAGCGTTGGTCGAGCGTTTTAATAGAACGCTGAAAACTAAGATGTGGCGCTATCTTAGAGAACAAAACACGTACAGGTACATCGACAAGTTACAAGACTTGGTGTATAGTTATAACCACACATACCACAGAACTATAAGGCGGCGCCCCGTCGATGTGACAAAAGAGAACTCTTTAACCGTTTGGAAAAATATCTAAGGGTGTTACGAGACTATTAAAAAAGTTAAACCGTTATTAAAAATAGGTGAGCACGTCAGAATTGTGCGTTATAAGGGTGTTTTTACAAAGGGGTATGAACAAACCTATACGGACGAGATATTTAAAATTCACGCTGTAAGCACTAGGGGCCTCAGACCCCTTTATAAGCTGAAAGACCTGTCCGATGAGTTCATTGAAGGCTCGTTCTACCCGGAAGAAGTCCAAAAAGTAACTCTCGACAAGCTACGAGTTTACAGGATAGAAAAAATACTGAAAAAGAAGAAAGTTCGGGGTAAAACTTTGTGTTTTGTAAAGTGGATAGGTTACCCTGACAAGTTTAACTCTTGGGTGCCTGAAAAACAGTTGATGCGTCTGTAAACTATGGAGGACGGATCGTTTTTTATCACGTTGCCCTGCAACGCATCCGCCAAACTTTATCCCGAAAACAGCATCGCCGATTACACCACTAAGTTAGCAAAAGCGGTTCATCTTCGTGGCCCTTACGAAGTGGCTTTAGTGGAGATTCAGTATCCACATACGTGGGAAACCTTTGGCCCCGGAGATGGTGTATTCTACGTCGCACAGCGCGACGAGCCGTTCAGCGAGCTTTTTGTTAAATCGGGTTATTACTCCAATATGCAAGATCTCATCAAAGCCATTAATAGCAAACTTGAATCTATAAAAATACCTCCCGATCAATTGCGTCTAAGATACGACGATATTGACAGAACCGTTTATGTACTGAATTCACCAGCATACAAGTTCATGCCTTGGTTGAAGTTGGGGAATATTTTGGGTCTGACGGGATATTCGAAAGCGCCGTCGCTCAAGAATGCCGACACCGAGCACATCACTATCCGCTACAAAGGACCCGGCTTACCTGTTTTAGAACATCATGTTGGCGGTATAATGGGGCTTGCTCTAGTTTCATCAAAAGAGAAAAAAAAAATTAATGCCGATATTAAAGCCGGTTTTTATACATTGTTTGTATGTACCGATATCGTCCAACATCAACTTGTTGGCGATAGTTACGTACAACTTTTAAGAACTGTCGAGCTAGGCGGTAAAAATGGTGATATAGTCACGCAAAAGTATCACCGTCCGGACTATATACCTGTTTGTAAGCATCATTTTGACACGGTTACAATGTCAATACTGACGGATCAGGCTAAACCTGTTAAATTCAAATACGGTAAGACTATTGTGCGATTACACTTTAGACCGCGCGCGGTGACGACGCACTAAAATGTTGTCCCAGAGAGTGTACGGTGACCCTGACGCATATACGCATTATTACATAACGCAAGCCGGTCATGGCTTGGACGGCTTTCACGGTACTAAATTCATGCATGGTTCTGGACTCGCCGGGTTATTTCGGGGTCTGTTCCGCCGTGTAGTTCCCCTATTTAAGAAAGGTGTGGAGCTTGCAAAACCGCACGTGAAAACAGCCGCCCGTAACATCGCTAAAGACGTTGTCACTACGGCTTCGACCTCCTTTATGGATCGTATAAATAGGTCGTCGCAGAGCCAGGCTGGCTCCGGTGTCGTACAAATACGTAAAAAAACGTGTAAAAGGAAACGTGAACGCGCTGCCGTTGTCTTACCAACTTTTATGAATAAAGTATCACAACCTAAGAGACGTCGCCGCCAGAAAACAAGAAGTCGCTCACCGAGTGACATCTTCTAGACAGACGCTATGGCTTTCGTGCATGACGCATCCGCCGAGTACGCCAAATCAGAGTTGGATATCTTTCAAATACCTCCTACCCAAACAAGCATTGAAAAATCGCTTTATGTAGAGGTGCAGCCAATCGCAGCAATCACTGACAATGCCCCTTTGGAATTCTACATCACGGGCAGCGGTGAATATTATTACGACCTTAATAACACATTGTTACACGTCGTTTGCAAAATCGTTAGTCCTGATAACACACCCATACCAGAAGGATCCCGCGTTGCACTTATTAACTACCCTATAGCGAGTCTTTTTAATCAACTGGATATAACGCTCGGCGACACGCTGATTTCAAGAAGCGACAACCTTTATACGTATAGAGCGTATATAGAGTCCCTAATAAATTATAATTCACAAACTTTAGCGTCCCAATTTACAGCCGGTTTATTCTATAAAGACACAGCGGGACATCATGATGACCGGGTTCTCGACGGGCGTAATGAAGGCTTCAGCAAGAGAGCAAAGTATTCAGCCCGATCTAGGAGTGTTGAATTAATGGGCCCCATTTACGCCGATATATTTAATCAACCGAAGTTAATACTGAACGGTTTAGATCTAAAGATAAAATTGACAAGAAACAAAGACACTTTCTGCCTTATGTCGGCCGAGGCGGCCCATTTTAAAGTACAAATACAGCACGCTTCCCTGTTTCTCAAAAGAGTACAAGTATTGCCCGCTGTAAGAATCGGTCACAGTCGCGCTCTGTCAACAGCTAACGCAAAGTACTCGATCGATCAGGCGTCACTTAAAGTGTATAGCGTGCCCGCCGGTACCCGCATATGTAACCACGAGAATCTTTTCCTCAGAAACCTACCAAAAACAGTAATACTAGCGGTTGTGGATAACGAATCATTTTCCGGGAGTTACCAAAGAAATCCTTTGTGCTTCAACCACTATAATGTGAATTATGCAGCCTTATATTTGGATGGTCAACAGATACCGGCAAAACCTTTTCAACCTAACTTCCAAGACGAATCAGCTGTTCGTGAATATATGTCCCTAGTACATATTTCAGGGAAACACAAGGCCGACAACGCTTTATCCGTCGATCGACACGAGTTTTTGAACGGTTACACTTTGTTCGCTTTTGATTTATCGCCGGATCAAGAGCCCGGCGGTCATTTCTCTCTAGTAAAAAAACTGGCAATCTGCGAGCTGAAATTAGATTTGCCGAACCGATTGCGAACACAATTAATATGATTGTATATTCAGTTCATGAAAATATTATTGAAATAAATAATCGTAGGGAGGTATTATATGATTTTCAATAGACATGAATAATTATGAAATTGCCTGTGTTATTAAAGCTGATATTAACGCCAGGCGCATATTTAAAGGTGTATTCCTGTGTGATTTATTACCGGGGGGTAAAATCATCGACAGGCCAGCGGCATACATTGTAAATACGGATAATTCACATCAGCGGGGGAAGCATTGGATTTTAATTATATTATACCCGAATGATATATCTATTTTTTTTGATAGTTATGGTTTATCCCCCGCAAATGAAATATTTCCTGGCGACTTTATGCAGTTTTTATATAAAAATTCTAAAACTATAAGGTATCAAAACAGACAAATACAAGACGCCGTTAGTTCCGACTGCGGCCATTACTGTATCTATATCTTACAATGTCTCGCTAAAGGAATATCTTTTGAAAATGTTTTAAAAATGTTCACTAACGATTTTAGAAAAAATGACCGTATTGTGCGATCATTTGTAACAAAACGCATGAAACGCTTGTGTATACGAAGCTGTAATTACAAGCAAACGTGTCTGTCCCTACGGGAAATGTTGCAAATAACGAAATGAATAAAGATTTTTAACCGAATTATATTTGTCATCGTTTTATTTTAATACTATTATATTAAATTAATATCAGGCACTATACATTTTAATATCAAACACTATAAATTTTAATAGCAAACACTATAAATTTTAATAGCTAACACTATAAATTTTAATAGCAAACACTATAAATTTTAATAGCTAACACTATAAATTTTAATAGCTAACACTATAAATTTTAATAGCAAACAATATAAATTTTAATAGCAAACAATATAAATCTTAATAGCCTGCGATATAAAATTAATATCATGCGATATAAACTTTATATCAAGTGATATAAAAAGGGGGCGTGTAAAAGGGGCGTGGTACCTGTCACTTTGACGAAACATATACCCTCTTACTACTTATGGCCAAGGGAACTGGTTTGCGTCTCTTTTGTAGTGTAGAAATTACCTTGCCTGATAGGCCCTTTCCCCCTCAGTGTCCACCCTCTCAGGATCCAGGCTGTTAACTTCAGTTTCCCGAGGTTCGGGTGTTCCAAAGGACCTTGAAGAAGAAGGTCTTGTCTCTTTGGAAGGAGAATCGGGCTTCCGATTGCCAGTTTGGTGCAATTAGTATTAGCATTGTTGAACTCTTCTTCAATTTTCTCAAAACTGCTGGAATTAGGGGAAATTGAGGAACGGCATATGCTAGCTCCATGTTCCACTCCTGAGCTAGAGCACCTACTCCCAATGAATGGACTCTTGGATTGAGAGAGTAGAAACAATCCAGCTGGGAATTTTCTTTCGATCCAAAAAAGGTCTATCTGTGGGCGGCCCCATTGGTGACAAATCAGATGAAACACCTCTCTGTTGAGCCTCAATTCTCCTGGGTTGAGTTTGTGTCGACTTAGGAAGTCTGCTGTGGAGTTGACTGCTCCTTTTAGATGAATGGCCGAGATGGAAAGAATTTTCTTTTCGGCCCATGTAAATATGTGGTCTGTCAGCTTTTGGAGAAGAGGATTCCTTGTTCCTCCTTGGCGCTTTAAGTAGCAAATAGTGGTCATATTGTCGGACAGAATTTTTATACGATTGCCCCGGAGTAGATGTTCTGCTGTCTTTACTGCTTTCAGAACTGCCTTCAATTCTCTGAAGTTCGAGGATCTCCGACTGTCTAGAAGGGACCATTCTCCTTGAAAGAAGTGACCTTCCAGGTGGGCTCCCCAGCCCCTCTGGCTCACATCTGTGGTGATCACTATCGCCGGTGACATGTTACAGGGGGTCCCTTTCCCTAGGTTTTCCGGGTTCGTCCACCAGGACAGGGAGTTTAACACTTCCTTTGGCAGGAGTCTTTTTGAGTTGGGGGAGTGGTGGTCTCTGTCCCAGGATGAGAGCACTGCGTCCTGTGAGGCTCTTGAGTGGTACTGACCCCAAGGCACGATTGATATGCAAGAAGTCATCAGGCCTAGGATCGGCATAGTCTCCCGTAAGGAATGCTTTCCCTTCTTTTTGAAGGATTTTATTCTATTATCCTCACCTTTTTTTCTTTTGGAAGGAAAGAATGCTGATCTACTGTATCTAGAATCGTCCCCAAGAATTTCTTCTTGGTGTCCGGATCCAGGTCCGACTTTTTGTAGTTGATAATCCAACCTAGGTCTTTGAACAAGGCTAAGGTCTGTTGAATATGGTCTTCCAGACTCCGTCTTGATTCTGCAATGAGCAGAAAATCATCTAGGTATGGTATTATCTTTATTTGGTACTGACTTAGGTAGGCCATAACTTCTGAGATCACCTTTGTGAATATGCGTGGAGCTTAGGATATTCCAAACAGCAGGCACTAAAACTGGTAGTGGAAAATTTCTGTTTGGTTTTTTGACTGCGAATCTTCGATATTGTTGGTGCTGAGGATGTATTTGGATGTGGTAGTACACATCCTTCAGCTTCTTTTTGCTCTCAGGCCCGCAAATATTTCATCCTGTATGGTGCGAGCCTGTTCTTCCTCTTCGACTGACATTGTCTGTCTTATGGCGGTTAGTACTGTAGATCCTCCCTGGAGAATAGGTACTTCCTCTGTTCGTCTGAAAGAGAAGGGGAAGTATCGTCCTCCATTTCTTCGGAATAGTATAACCCCTCTTCCTCCGAATCGGAGTCTAGACTGTTTTGCAGGGGAGGGGGGGGGGGGGGGGGGGGGATGTGGCTTAGGCCCGCCGCCTGGACATCTTACCTTACTATGGCTCTTAAATCCGATAAAAAGGAAAAAAGGAAGCTTGTTGTCACAGGAATCAAAATAGAGTGGAGGTGCACCCCCTGAGCTGCCACCCGTTCCCCTGGCCCTGCCTACTTGCACCACCCGCCCTAGGTGACAGAGTGCAACTGGGCGACAGTCCCTAACCTACTAAGTGCAAGCAGAGAGAAAGAGACAGCAGGGAAGAGGACAGCCACTGAGAAGTTACAATAAGCGGACAAGAGGTAGAAAAAAAACGGAAGGCGAGGCGGGTCAACTAGCCGAGGTCACGTCAGAACAAGGGAAGAGGCAAAGACAAATCCGTAAACAAGCCGAGGTCAGAATCCGAGAGGTAGCGTCAATGTACAAGGAGCATGCAGAAGAGGTGTCAAGAGGCGGTTCGAGGTTCAGTTCCAGAGGTAGCTTAATAAGAATAAAGTACACAGCCTATAGGACAAAAATCACAGGAGAAAAAAAGAAAAAAGAAAAAGAGAAAAAGAGAGAAAAAAAGAACACTTACATGACCCTGGACGGGGGAGTCTGTAACAGTGTCCTGCTTAAAGGGTTTCTACCACTTAGTTTTCACAAAATTAGCTTTCAGACACTAGCGATCCGCTAGTGTCTGCTCTACCAAACAATCCTAATATAATAGCTTTTTGTGCAGCCGTTTCGCTAAAAAAAGAACATATTGATATGCTAATGAGCCTCTAGGTGCTATGGGGGCATCATTAGCACCTAGAGGCTCGGTCTACCTTCACAAAATGCCGCCGCCCAGCACGTCCCTCCAGCACGCCCATCTCCTCCGGAATGCGATCCTCCCTGTGAGCCAGCGGACGAATTCTCGCGCGCCTGTATTCGGCGCATGCGCAGTGAATGTCTGACCGCTTCCCTGCTCAGACATCTCCACTGCGCCTGCGCCGATGACGTCATAGTGCTCCGAGGAACAGGCGCAGTGGAGATGTCTGTGCAGAAAGCGGTCAGACATTCACTGCGCCGAATACAGACGAGCACGGCGCATGCGCAAGAATTCGTCCGCTGACTCACAGGGAGGATCGCATTCCGGAGGAGATGGGCGGGCTGGAGGGACGCGCTGGGCGGCGGCATTTTGTGAAGGTAGACCGAGCCTCTAGGTGCTAATGACGCCCGCATAGCACCTAGAGGCTCATTAGCATATCGATAAAAGTTCTTTTTTTTGCGAAACGGCTGCACAAAAAGCTATTATATTAGGATTGTTTGGTAGAGCAGACACTAGCGGATCGCTAGTGTCTGAAAGCAAATTTTGTGAAAACGAAGTGGTAGAAACCCTTTAAGGCTCCATTCACACGTCCGTAAATTTTTATCTGCATCCGTTCCGCAAAATTGCGGAACAGATGCGGACGCATTCATTTCAATGGGGCCGCAAAATATGCAGACAGCATTCAGTATGCTGTCCGCATCCGCAGTTCCGTTCCGTTATGCGGAACCGCAAAAAAAGTAGAGCATGTCCTTCTGCCCGCAAATTGCGGTCCGTAGCCCTATTGTACTCAATGGGTCCGCAAAAATGCGGATGACATGCGGATGACATGCGGATAGGTGCCAAATGTCATCCGCATGTTATCCGCAATTGCGGATCCGCAGGAAGTAAAAAAAATAAATAGGCCTGCCCCTGAGAACTTCAGAACTTGGGAAAGCAGTGAAGAAAGAGGAGACAAGACTACACTAGTGAAAAGATGGCTTCCTATGACGTTGAGAAATTGATTATATTGATCCAGGACCACCGTAGTATATGGGACAACCGCTGTGAAGAATATCTTGACCGTCTGAAAAAGGACCGTGCGTGGGAAGATATAGCAAAAGAGCTAGTCCCGTCATCGTGGTCTTCAGCATCAAGCCAGGAGAAAGAAAAAAAATTTGTGAGTATTTAAATATATTTATTATAGTATAAACGCTTATTCACACGACTGTGCCCCGGACGTAGTCATATTGTGGCCCGCATACACGGGCACCTGCTGTGAGCAGCCCGCATCATGGATCGCGGACCCACTCACTTCAATGGGTCCTGAGATCTGGGAGATGTGGTGTGGAAGCACCAAGCAGAAACCCACAGAAGCACTACAGAGTGCCTCCGTGGTGTCTGTGGCCGTGCCTCCGCGGAACGGACGGATCATGGACCCATTCAAGTTGAATGGGTCTGGATCCATCTGTGGCAGCTGCAATTGCGGTCCCCAATGCACGGAACGGCCGACACACGTTTGTGCTATAATTCAAAATATGTCTTGTAGTTTTTATTTAAAAGAGGACCTTTCATCTATTTAACCCTAGTCTAATTAGGGTCTTGCCTTATAGGGCGGCCTCCACTGATGTCATTGCATTTATTTTTATTTTTGTAAAAGACAACCACCCCCGTTCGTCCTCTGTTGTCCCCTGTCGATTTCGGCGCCTTATATTCTAATTAGACGACTTGGTTATACTAGGCGGAGACTGGAGCGGTTCTCTTCTCCCTGGCTGTGAGCGCCTCCAATTAGAGCGCACCGCTCATAACCAGGGAGAATGTAAGGTGCCAAAATCAACAGCGGACAAACAGGGGAGTCTTAGAAAAAAAAATAAAATAAGTGCAATGACATCAGTGGGGGCCGCCCTATAAGTTGAGACCCTAATTAATTAGAATAGGGCTAAACAGATGAAAAGTCCTATTTAAAGGGGTTGTGGTCAGGACCTAAACGAGTGGAAGATGCCCAACCACCACCCCCCTACCTAATTGGCCTGAGGTGTGCCTTGGCCTCACTAGGTCGGTATGCCTGAAAAAGGGGGCATACCCTGAATGTGATGGTTGAATGACTGAATGAAGAATGGGAATGGGTGGGCAGGGGACGTCCGAATGCCGACGTGCTGCCTGGGAGAGCCAGACTGCTTAAGACAGGTACCGGCCCCTCCCACAAATCCAGGCTGCCTGGGAGAGCCAGACTGCTTAAGACAGGTACCGGCCCCTCCCACAAATCCAGGCTAGCCTGCGGCCAGCCTTAACACTTGTGGTCAGGACCTAAACGAGTGGAAGATGCCCAACCACCACCCCCCTACCTAATTGGCCTGAGGTGTGCCTTGGCCTCACTAGGTCGGTATGCCTGAAAAAGGGGGCAAAACCCACCAGTGAGGGAAGGATAGGCCTGAGGTGCTAGGTGCTGAATGCTTGGACCAGCTCCGCTTGTGGCTCCGGGATATACCGTACAAAGCACCCCGAGCGCCAGCGCCCCAAGTGTTTAATGATATGCACAGGGACTCCATGCTTGGACGTTGTGGATGCCGCACCGATGCGGAAAGAATGCCCCGAGAATTGAGCCAGATTCAATCCTACACTGGTCAACAGGATGCGAATATGTTTGATGAACTGGCTGGACGTCAGTGGACCAACAGGGAATGGAAGTAATGGGTCGGTGGGGCTGTGAAGACTAAGGGCCAGCAAGAGGTTGTCCAAGACTGTCACTGGACACCATGCGTTTGTGGTCTGGAAGAACTTAACTACATGGCCGGGACCTACCTGCCTTGTTTTGTTGTGAGGCAACTGCAATGAGTTACTGCCCATCCTGACTAAATCTCCCTTGCGGAGAGCCACCGCCCCTTGTCTGGCCTGTGTCACTTCACCTGGTCTTAAAACCCGTAAAACGCCAAGTACATCGCCGCCTTGATCACCAGGCTGGGAAGGACTCTGAATGGTGAGAATGTGAGAACTTCCGACAGGCTAAGAAACGTGTCCCCCTTAATAGGTCGACGGACCGACTTGACCGTGACCTGGCTCTTTTGAATGCCTCTGAGGATGGCCTTGATCGGGTGAGCTGAAAATATAGAGGGTCTGTCTGGCTCTTGAAGTGCCAAAAAATGCAGCACCCCAGCCAAATATAGCCTAATGGTGTTGTAGGATAAAGCCAATACCGAATGACAATAAGGCACGAAAGCCACCATATACTTGACCTGACCTGTGTCACCTCTAGGATATGCCAACTTAAAGTTCGAAAAAAAAAAACACCCACGCTCGGCGGTACGACCGCAACGTACTGGCCGACAAAGACTTGGTAATGAGTGAACTGGCGACCACCATCAGAGAGTCTAATCCAAGACCAGCAGCCGCCAGTCCGGTACCGGGGTGCCCACTGAGTCTGCTTCTGGGTTCTGTAAGAAAAGCGAGAAAAATCAAAACGAGATAAAGCATCAGCTGCAACGTTGCTGACCCCGTCCAAAAACCGGGCATGAAAATGAAACCCCTGTTCCAGAGCTATCCAGGTCAATCTACGCATGAAAGACATGATAAGTAACGATTTAGATCTGCCCTTGTTAATGGTCTCTGCGGTCGCCATGTTGTCAGTGTGGAAACCACCGTGTGACCCGACCACCTATGCCCCCAGACTATAGCAGCTGCCACGATAGGATAGATCTCGAACAATGCCGACATCTGAGAAAACCCTGGCAACTGTAGCACGTGTGTGGGCCATGAGCCGGCGAACCAATGTGAGCAGATATGGCCGCGAAACCTACCGAGGCAGCTGCGTCTGAAAATACGTGTGGAGAATCAGAAGTGGCCCTCGGAATAAACATGGAAATGCCGTTCCACCCACTGAGAAATCTGTCCCACATGAACAGATCTTCTCGGGCGTTAGCATTAAGATGCACTGATGCGTCCAAATCACTGGTCTGTTGTAATAAGACTAGCAATCTTGAAATGAATGATCTACCCTGAGGAATGATCCTCATGGCAAAGTATAACATGCCCAACAGAGACTGCAATTCTCTCTTGGTGCAAACCTGAGACATGAGCAAGGAACGGACACCTGATTTGATTGGGGCACTCGTGTGTCTGCTGAGGCAAGGCTATGAGCCCAGTGTGGAATCCCCGTAGGAAACCTTCCACCAGAAAAGCGCGGAACGGCTGAACGGGATGAAGCCGCAGCAGGCGGTCAAGGACCTCGACATTCACCCGGCTCAGTCATGCCGGCTTCACGGTGCAGACCGTGACAGGGCAGCCCGTTTAAGCCGACAGACAACTGACAGAAGCCAACCCCCCTCCCCCGACAGTATGAACGTATGAGGAGCGGTCGATGAGGCTCACGTGAAGTATGATAGTCGTTTCCACTGACGGATGAAGCGAGCCCGAGTTTAACTGAATCTGTGGCGTGGCAGACTGATTAAAAACGAATACTGCGGGCTAACGAACCTACAGACGTGGTAGGTGAATGTATGTAAGAATAGGAGTCGTGGAAAACAGACCGTATGACGTATGACACTATACTACGAGATGAAACGAAGTGTCTCTGACTGTCGTGCGAGAGTGTGACAGTGGTTGGTGAATGTATCTATGCTAGTGGTGTATGCAAAAGGCTAGTGGAAAGATTACCACCAGGACAACATGAAAATCCTTCCTTTAGAAAGCCCCCTTTTTTTTTTTTTTTTTCTTTAATTAATAGTAACCACGCCCCCTAAAGGAAGAACCTTCATTTCATTTTTTTTTTTTTTTTTTACGCCGCTGTCATATGTGCAGACTACCTGTATGGGGTAAGTAGGTGGTATATGTACGTGAAGTCAATGTGTGCCCATGACTAAAGACACAACAAAAGAAAGAAAACACCAAACAAACAAACAACAAATAAAATAAAAAAAACGTGGAAAGAAAGAAGAGGGGAAAGAAAAAAGAAAAAAAAAAAAAACAACCTGTTAACCCTACGACCTGCTGCCCGTAAGCTGACAAACAAGATGACGGAATCTAAGCCCCTCCCCTTCCCCCCCCCAGCAGCGTGAAACGATTGAACGAAAAGCCTTCGAGGCTGACAGGGAGTATGATAGTCGTTTCCACTGACGTATGAAGCGAGCCCGAGTTTGTGTGAATCTGTGACGTGGCAGATTAATTAAAAACGAATACTGCGGGCTAAAGAACCTACAGACGTGGTAGGTGATGTATGTAAGTATAGGATTTGTGGAAAACAGACCGTATGACGTATGACACTAGTCTACGAGATGAAACGGGGTGTGTATGTCGTGCGAGCGTGTAGCTGTATTGGTGGATGAACCTGTGCTAGAGGTGTATGGATGCAGCTTGGTGGATAAAGTTTTATTTTTTTTTTTTTTTTCTTTATTTGAACAACCCACTTTTTTTTTTTTTTTTTTTTTTTTTTACTTTATTTAACAATCCACTTGTACCCTTTTTTTTTTTTTTTTTCGTCAAACTGCCTGATGTGCGAACTATGTGTCTAAGGTATGTATGTAGTGTATGTGATGAGTGTCAAACATGTGCACAAGCAGCAACCTTGTAAGTAATCAACTCAGTAATGGCACCAGCCCAGCTGCCAGAGTTTAACCTGCTGAGCCCAGATGACTCGCAGCCCCTGTATGAACTTAGATACAGGTTATGCTGAGACTATGTGACAATGCTGCCCATTGGTGCCAAAACTTGAATTGCATGTGCCTGAACGCAGTGAGGAGAAGCGATCCTCCGGCACACTTCCCCCTCTCTACACACCCTCCTACCCTCCTCCACGTTGCCACGCTCCCCAAACAAAGCAGTTATCATGGAAAACGACCTGAACAGCTTGCAGACTGAAGTGAAAGGTACACCCGCTTCTCTGAGATCCGACTCGTGCAGGACGCTTGCTGATGACATCACACCCGGAAGTAGCAGACGTCCGAATGCCGACGTGCTGCCTGGGAGAGCCAGACTGCTTAAGACAGGTACCGGCCCCTCCCACAAATCCAGGCTGCCTGGGAGAGCCAGACTGCTTAAGACAGGTACCGGCCCCTCCCACAAATCCAGGCTAGCCTGCGGCCAGCCTTAACACTTATCCCATCTTAGACAATTGGGGCATATCGCTAGGATATGCCCCCATTGTCTGATAGGTGCGGGTCCCACCTGCACACACAAGGAGAACGGAGCCGGGGAGAGTTGTGAATGGGAGCTCACCACACATGCGCGGCCACCGCTACCATTCATTTCTATGGGGCCGACGGAAATGGCCGAGTCAGCGCTCGGCTATTTTCTGAGGCTCTATAGAAATCAATGGAGGGCGGCCACGCATGCGCAGTGCGCCCTCCTAAACTTTCTCCACTCCGTTCTCCTTGTAGGTGCGGGTCCCAGAGGTGGGACCCGCACCTATAAGACTATGGGGGCATACCCTAGCGATATGCCCCCATTGTCGTCAAGTAGTAAATGCCAAACAGAAAAAAGTGGTGATGGATCACAAAAAAAAAAAAAAAAACATGTATACCAAGTATCTGAACTTTTTGAAACCGATTATGGAACTAGGACCGGAAGTACATTTTTTAGAGGTAATAGAATTTATTTTTTATATATTTTAAATTATTATAATTTAATTAGAACTTTATTTTACAGAACTTTTGATAATCTGGCGATTGAGCAGTCCGGATCAAGACCTCCAATGAGTGAAACACAGGAGGAAGAAACTCAGGAGAATACGGCTGGAGGATCTTCAACCACAGAACCGCTCCTGCCTTTAGAGCTGAGAGAACAAGGTCCTGTAATAGAAAATGTCACTGTGGCCACCGCAGAAAGGACCCCAGTTGTACCTGCTCCTGTTTGCCCTTCATCTGGCAGACGACGCCAACGTCCACTAATCGCTTCTAATGTAGATCTTCGAGCACATGTTAATTCAATGGTGCTCGAATATCTAAATCAGAACCGAACAGACGCGAAGGAAGAGATAGCTCTAAAAAGGGCTAGCTCCATCCATGCGTCGTGTGCCAGATGAACGGCAAACACGATGCTGTACTGCGTTGGCCATGGTGATAGACGAATTTGCTGGGCCTCAGGAGCCACAAGAAGTCCTTCACTTTTTGGAAAATTGGAGAGATAAGAGACTTAACTTCATCACCCCTCCTTCCCATCTCAATAGACCTGACCCTCCAATAATGCATACCCCTGGCCCTTTTTCAAGGGAATTATTTGAATTAATTATTTAATTTTTTGTAATAATAAAACCTTGTTATACTGTTACTATTGAGTGTGTCTTATTTATTCAAAAATGTTATATTACATTTTTTTTTATAATATATGATCTATAATATATTTAGGTCATTATTATTAAATTATTTTTTTTCAATACATATTTTTTCATTACTATAAGACCACATGCACATGCCCGTGGCTGAAAACAGCGGGTCCACAATATGCAGTCACCGGCCGTGTGCACCCCGTATCACAGATGCAGACCCATTCTTTACAATGGGTCAACATCCTGAAGATGTGGTGCTGTGCGGAATGGAAGCACAGTTCAGAAGCCCACGTAAGCACTACGGAGTAACTGTCTGTGCCTCGACACCGCAAAAAATATATAAAATGTTCTATTTATTTGCGGTGCAGACGGATCACAGAACCATTGAAGTGTAATGGCTTTTGATCCGTTCCAGTCGCTGCATGGACATTGCCCGTGCATTGGGGACAGCAAATTGTGGTCCTCAAAACACGGAACAACCGCACAACGGAGAATCATCTTTTTGATGATACGGTACATAATGACTTCTATTTTGTTTAATCACACCAATCCTTGAGCAGCATTGAGCTTGAGTAAACAATAGAAGTTATTATGTACTAGGCCTGCACAATATATCGCCAAAGCAATCGCAATAAATCGCCATATCGCAATCGCCAATTGGCCGACCCAAAAATGCTGCAATTGTATTACCATATTTTTCGCTTTATAAGACGAACTTTTCCCCCCCCCAAAAGTGATGGTTGACTTTTTACGTGGCTCACACTGATGTATCGCGCGGCCGGCGATACATCAGTTACAGTGCGGGGAGGGAGGAGGGGCTGGAGGCAAGTCGTTATTTTAATGAACAAATGTTCTTCTATTTATCTGTTCTGTGCAGTGCTATTAAGAAAATGGCAAGTTTTGTATTTTGTACTTTTGCAGTAATGCAAATATGTTATTTAGTAAAAGATGTTTTATTTTGAAAAACACTGTGCATTTCAGTTCTTGAGTTAAGCATAACTACATTTCAGCATTATCAGTAATTTGTGTGCTTTTGCCTTGAAAGTCAAAGCAAATAGACCTCTAGCACAATTCCCTTAAAATATTGCATCGCATATCGTTATCGCAATTTTTAGGGCCCTAATCGCAATCGCACAAAATTCACATATCGTGCAGCCCTATTATGTACCCTTCCAGTTTTAGATTCAGAGCTGAAACTGGAAATGACCATATTTTCACCCAGGCAGCCCCCCCATATTTGCTTGATCGCACATGGAAAGGGCTACACACTGCCGGGCAGATGCTTCTGGCAAGCAGTGTGTTTGGTGAAATCACCTGCACTAATGTGCGGGCTTTTGCGCTGACCTAGCTAAAAAGGTCATACTGATTATTCAACTTAATTTTAAAACTGGGATCCGAAGTTGGCCTCGGTACCCAAGGTACCAGTAGGTACAGAAGCCAACTTTGGATCCCAGTTTTAAAAAATTTTCAAGTTGAAAAATCGAAGACTCACAAAACTTCGTAGATAACGAATTTCACCTCGGGGGAGCCCATACATTTGAATGCTGTACGCAGACGAATCTCCACACAGTATTCAATGTTCTCATCAAAGAGACTTTCGATCTTTGATTCAATGCTCGCTTCGCTCAACCCTACCTATAATCATAACGAACTGTCCAATATAGTGATAAGTAAATGGCACCATTTTTTCCCTTCTTTTCAATACATGCTGTATTGTACTGCATTGAAACTGGACCGCATGGCCTCTGTAGCTGGCAGGCCCCAAAGCCTTTGCAAGGCCTGGGGTTGCCATGGCAGCCATTGGCCCTTGTCATCGCAGCACAAGGGCCAATGGGAAGACAGAGGGAGCGCGCTCTCTCTCTGTGAGCCTCCTATACACCGCAGTCAGCATCTACATTTTCAGCAAAGCCGGCTGATATAACAAGGGCCTGGCTGTCAGTCACAGCTAGGCCCCTGCACTGACCGAGTGTGCACAGCTCAAGTGCCCCCTGATTAGCAAGACACACTTATGTCAATTCCAGCAGTCACATGTCAGGGAGATGTTAGGCACAGAAACGTCAGCCCTTCCAACAAGGCAGGTATGTAGTGTAATGGTAACTCTTATGCCTGACATACAGGAGGTCTAGCGTTCAAATCCTGATGAAGACCTGTTAAATAATTTCTTTAGTACGGCTAGATCTACACGACGACATTAGTCGAGCGACAGATAGGGCACAACTACACTGCAATATTTGTCGCACTACAATTTTTATAATGATAGTCTATGGTGTCGCAGTGTGACATTTTGCGACTGCAACGTGAGAGTCGCAGAAAAATCCATTTTAAATGGATTTTTTGCGACTGTCGCGTCACAGTGTGACACCATAGACTATCATTATAAATATTGTTGTGCGACAAATGTCGTTGTGTAGACCTAGCCTAAAAGTCTATGTGCTGGAAGAGGGCCCTCTCCAACACACCTTCATTAGTATCCTGCTTAGATCTGTGATGTTCCAGCTGGGAGGGGAAGGAGGAGCAAAGACCTGATAATACAGACAGCCCCTGCGAGTCTTGAGATGGTGTGACGAGACCAATCTCGCCACATTGCATTGGAGAAGCCTGGTTGCCCGCCTGCTTCCTTTACACTATGGCCCCGTGTTGAAACGCTTGATTTTCCCCTGCAAAGACATGAAAACTGTGTCATTTGGTACTTGCCATATTTGCACAGTGATACCCCAGATAGCTATGCCATGGAGGCCATTCGGATAGCGAAAGATTATGTTAAAGACTTTGGCTCCAAGGCGATTCTACTGTATTTGTGTAGTCTGAGTGCCATTCACCTAATAATTGAATGCACTCAGACCTCAGCCATCTGGGGATATGTTAAATGTCTATGTTTTATGCAATAGCTGCACAGTTAAATATTCTTATGTCTTTTATTGTCTTTTGCTACCATGTGGCTAATGGAGTTCTGCCTCTGCCCTTGGAGATAAATGGATTACTTCCCAATTGTCTCCAGGACAGAAGACATTGTGTAAAACTGTGTATTCTCCTGCCTGTGATAATTACATTAACCCATTGTGTAAGGTAATTGTATCACAGGCAGAGGGGAGGATATTGTGTGGGAGTGTCTGAGTGTATTGTACGGGGTTACTGGTTGTTTTACAAAACCCTGTGGGTGGTACTAATGTGTATATAAGAACAATAAACCCACAGCTCTGGCCAGAAAACACCATCACACGGTTCTGCTGGGAAAGGACGTAAATCAAAACACTGACAGGAACGCAAACAAATCAGTAACAAGTGGCCGTCTGCCCGCTTGGATGCCAGTTCTTTAGCGAACAACCTGTTTGGGTCAGGTGGAATTCAGCTGCATACTATATGGAGCATCACCCACTGTATGTTGGCAGTACAAGATCAGTGGCCCAAATTCATTTAACTCTATAAAAACACCAGTTACATATTCAAATCAATGAAAAAGTGTCCCTCTCCCCACTTTGATGCCAGTTCTTATGCCCTGGACCTGTTCAGGTGAGGCTGAACTCAACTGCATAGGATGTGGGGTAGCACCCTCTGTGTTTTGACAGTGTCAGGTCAGTGACCCAAATTTATTTAACCCCTTAAAAACAGCACTTATTCAAATCAGTGAAGTGTCTATCTGCCCGCTTTGATGCCAGTTCTATGCCAAGAAAGTGTTTGGGCCAGACTGAACTTTATTGCATATGATGCAGGGCATAACCCTCTGTAGGTTGTCGGTGTGAGATCAGTGGCCCAATTTATTTAACCCTTTAAATCAAACTCTTGTTCTCAATTTGATGCCCATTTTTGTGCCAGTCATGCTTGTCTTCATGCCACTTTCAACTAAATCTGCTTTAAGAGAGTTCAGTGCAACTTATTTTATTGCTGGTGATAAGTTCTCCTCAAAATAAAAAACGAAAAATAGAAATGATGTGAAGAAACCAACTTCAGCCCCAAATAAGAAACTGAGGAATAATAAAAATCACTTCAGCCTCCTGCAAGATCCAGAAGTTTCTAGGACTGTACCCATGTGAACGGCTTAGCCCTGGCACCGCCACACTACCACTGACCCATCATGTACGGTGACTGGCACCCGACCTGGTAAAGCTTGTGAAGCGAGAGATTCGCCCAGAAATGGCGTGCTGCTAGTACAACACCGTGCATAATGTAGGGAGCCTCACCCTGTAACTCACCTCAGACCTCCGCTGGGCTCGCCTACATCTGCTGAGGCAGCACTGGTTACGGACAGTGCGAGGGAGGGCGTGAAAGCTTTACCGCACTGGCTGCTTGTGTTTGGACCTGGGACTTGTAGTTTCTGCTAGGCAGAGACACGCCGGAGGCACGGTGCCTGTCTAGCCCTGGTGGACTACGTTTCCCATGATCCCACGAGGTCTTCTCTCTAGAAGCTGGCAAACATAGGAAGAGCCTGGTCGCCAGCCAATGAGCGCCCTGGAGGAGCTGACAGAGCAGTCGGTGGGCAGGGCTAAGGGGCTTGGGATGACGGCACGGCTCGGTGTGTGAGGGAGGGAGGTGGAGTAGTGCTCGGAAGACGAGCTTGATGATCGCGCATCTTCTGCGCTGTAACCTTGCGCTTCGGGTAGGAGCAGCCGATGGATTAACCGTTAGGGGCCTGCGGTGGAGCAGGTGCGGGAGTCCTTGTTGCTGGGCTGTGGACCTTGAAGTCTCGGCGGATAATCCAGTGCGATGTAATGGTCACTGGCGCTCCGCTGTGCTCGGCGCTCTACACGGTGGATGAACAAAGGGGAAGAAGCAGCGATCCTCCGCGTCCCAGCTCAGCGCCCCAACACATGTAAGCCTCGATCCGTGCCAGTGTCACCCCAGCCGAGCTTTGTGCCCGGGAGCGGCGGCCCCTCAGCTGTGCTGGCACAGGGTGGCGTTGTGTCATCTACAGAACGTTATCTGCCCCGCTGTGAAGAGCACAGGTGAAATCAGTGTGTGCTGCTGCTTGTTGATGGTCTCCCCCTGATCACACCAGCTCTATCCCCCCCCATCCGAGGCCTGGTGCACCGTCTGTTCTCGTGCCTTTGGGCACTCCTGCCACTAGAAAGCCCTCCCACAGTTGCTGCTGCTGCAGAACCTCTTTCCGTTCTTGTTAGCTTTTACTTTCATCACTATCGATTATTGAAAGGTCCACCAGAGCCGCCACCTAGAGCCTGTGCGGAGGGTGATGAGGCTGGGAAGTTTCTGATCTGTAATCCGAGCTGGATCCTGGTACAGAACTCTGCCCATTGTTCACGGATCAGAGCCGGCATCTCCTTCTCCATGGAGGTGAGTTTCCATTGTTTACTATCAAGTCATGTTCTGAACTGTGCTCGATGCAGAAAGCATCCACCAAGGGGATCTAGTGCTGGTGACGTTGTCTGTAGATCCGATCTATTAATGACAGGCACCAAGGGGATCTAGTGCTGGGGATGTGTCTGTAGATCAGATCCACCAAGGGGATCTAGTGCTGGTGATGTGTCTGTAGATCAGATCCACCATGGGGATGTGTCTGTAGATCAGATCCACCATGGGGATGTGTCTGTAGATCAGATCCACCAAGGGGATGTGTCTGTAGATCAGATCCACCAAGGGGATGTGTCTGTAGATCAGATCCACCAAGGGGATCTAGTGCTGGAGATGTGTCTGTAGATCAGGATCCATTAATGACAGGCACAAAGTAGATCTAGTGCTGGGGATGTGTCTGTAGATCAGGATCCGTTAATGGCACCAAGGGGATCTAGTGCTGGTGATATTGTCTGTAGATGATCCTCAGGTAGTGGATGGATGAGCAGATTGCAGAGATGGGAGGGGGTCCAGATATGTTACTGCAGCAAGCAGCAGCGCTAAAATCACCCTTCAGAATAGATGCCCTGCTGGCTCTGGCTGCCATCAATGACAGGGCACACGGTGCTATGTATCTAAGGATGGCATTCATCTTTCTGAATTGTCATTGTCTTCTTAGAGTGGGTGATGTCAGAGTTCTTGTGTTTCTGTACAGAAGTGAAAATACCATCGGTTACTGTTCAGACTATTGTCAGAAAATCCTGATTCTATGAAGTATATTTGTTCCAATTCTGGTCCCAGGAGCCACTCTGCATGTCCTAAGAGGAGATATGAGTATGTGTCATATATGTATCCTCATAGATGCCTCTGAAGTTATAGATTTTGCCGTCTGCTCCTGTTATCCCTGCTCCATGTCCACAAAGCCCTTATACAATTAATATATGAGCCATAACCAGGCCGCGTGCCAGTGCAAATCTGACTGAAGTTGACACTAAGGCTAAATGCACACGATCAGGATTGTGTGCGGAGAATCCGCATCGTAGGTCATGCACATTGTATTCTGAGAATTTGAAATTGTCGTGTGCACGATGCAGAATTTAAAATCTGCAGCATGTCAATTTTCTTTTCTTTTTCCTGAGCAGATTTTCTCCATTGACTTCAATTGATGTGGATTGTCCGCACGGATTTCCCTGCGAACACCTGCACATTTCAGTTCAGATTCTCCGCACATAAATCCGGAACGTGTGCATGTACCCCTAAACTGACCAGCACCCAGTGACTTCGCTTTCCTGCTGGCATGTTGTTGCTGGGCCTCTGAAGGCATTTATTTCTGTGGACATTAGAAATGAAGTATTTTCCATATAAATGACTAAAGCTGGAATCCGCTATTTTTAGGATCTCCACAATTGCTCCTAGTGTTTTCTACAATGGGAGTCGTCTGCTATAGAAAATGAAATTTGATTTGCTTTGGCTTCCAGCTACTTATTATTTCCTGTGTTTTGTGTGTGAAGCAAGTGAAATCGACTGTCCCATCATTGTCATGAACAACAGACCAGTATGTTCACTGTATGGCGGATTATATCTGAAGCCATTGTGCTGCAGGTGAAAGATGTCCCCACATAGAAATATATATAGAATCAATGTATACGCTGCCGGTGCCACCAAGTCATCCACAGCTTGTATTGTGGAATCCTCTGCACGGATAGATCTCTACAACCCTAACTACTCGCCATGCAGCCTGCCCTGATACAAATGGTAGCAGCTATTATACTATTCATCTAGAAGATACAACATGGGCGTTTCTATTTAGGCTACATGCACACCACAAAAATAAAGTGTGTTCATTTTCTGTCTGTGGCCCTCAGATGTAATGTTTTTGTTTTAGCGCAAAAAAAAAAACCTTACCCACTTGCACGCACAGAGTCAGTCGCTCCTCTCTTCATTGAAAAGGACCTGCGCCCTCCCAGCATGAGGGCACGGTGAGATCATCACGCTGAGCGCAGGACCATCGGCAACTCCTTTTCAATCAAGAGAGGAGTGACTGCCGCCACCTTGTGCCAGTGTACCAGTTTTTAACGGCCGTTAGACGAGTGCTAAAAAATGGCCATGTGCATGTAACCGAAATCTGACTTATAACTGGACTTTCAAGTTACCGTACACACTCCTTTACTTTCTTTGTGTCAAAGTGGCACAGGATGCTTGGTAAATATGGTGTTTTGCCTAAATCCCAATTCTTTTCAATGCAAATATGCTGGAATAGTGGCACAGTTTCGTTGGTAAATATGGCACAGTGGCGCAGGTTTCTGAAAACAGTCTGAAAGAAAAACGGTCTTTGTCCATAACAACCAATCAGTGCAGCTTTCATTTTTTAAGAGCACTAAAATAAATTAACGCCGTGTTGTTTGTTTCCAGAGCAACCAAAGCTCTTTTAAATTCAGATTTGAAAATATTTACTAAAACTCTGGCCAATAGGCTTGCATTTTGGCTCCCACAATTAATCCATAAAGATCAAGTGGGCTTTGTTAGGGGCCGACAAGGTGGAGACAATACTCAAAGATCCATTGACCTAATTGAAATTATCGATAAATATAACTCCTCCGCGTTGATATTGGGTCTTGATGCGGAGAAAGCATTTGACCGCTTGAATTGGTCGTTCATGTTCTCCACCTTGAGGGCCTTTGGCTTTAAGGGAGCATTTCTAAATGCCTTACGTACACTGTATGCCCAGCCAACAGCAATTATCAAATTTCCACATGCCCCATCGGAGGTATTTTCTATCCACAATGGCACACGTCAGGGGTGCCCACTGTCCCCTCTTTTATTTGTCCTCTGTATTGAACCTCTCGCAGCAGCCATTAGGTCCCACCCAGATATACATGGGGTCACGGTTAATAAAATTGAATACAAGCTTTCCCTGTTTGCAGATGACATCCTACTGACTTTAACGGACCCTCATGTCACACTCCCGAATCTTTTTAAATTGCTAGAGTCATATGGTAGGCTCTCAGGGTATAAGGTGAATTGAATACGACTAAGACTGAGGCCCTGCTGCTCAACCTTCCCTCTGATAGACTAACGATCTTAAAAACTAACTTTCACTTTGAATGAAGTGAGAACTCCATACGTTATCTGGGTGTTAATCTTACCAATATGTACTCCTCCCTATATGCCAACAATTTCTCAGTTGTCTTCAAGGATCTTAAAGCCCTTATGAACAAGTGGATGTCACTACCGATATCTTTTCTTGGCTGCATAGCTGCTGTCAAAATGTCCATATATCCAAGTTATTGTACCTCTTTGAAGCCCTGCCGGTTGCTGTACCCAGTAAAGAACTGAGGGGTTTCCAATCCCTGATACTTAGATTTATTTGGAACGGGAAGAGACACCGCATAGCGTGCTCTACCCTTACCGCACTTAGATCGCAGGGCGGATTAGCGGTACCTGATATTGCAAAGTATTATTGGGCTACACACCTTAGGAGACTTCCGGCCTGGACCGCATATTCTAGATGGGTTGAGATAGAAAAATTATGGATAGCCCCCATACACCCCAACTCTCTGTTATGGTCACCCCTACCAGCAGCACTTATACCGAAATTACTAGGTCCTATGGCTCTCACATAGAACGTTTGAAGAAATTGCAAACAACGCTTTTCGTTGGTCTCTGAAAAATCATCCATGACTTCTTTCCTATTTAACCCACAGTTCCCAATGAGTGTGGAGCCATTTTTTTTTTTAAATCCTTGGTTTACTAATAAATTATTCAGGTTTGCAGATATTGTCGACTATAGAACCCTGCGAATATTACCATGGGAAAGTCTTAAATCCTCATTCAAGTTGCCGGATTCCACCAATTTTCATCATACCCAATTACAACATTTTCTCCATAGCTTATACGGTTCTTGCCAGGTGTCTAAACCTACTGCATTTGAAAAACTGTGTAAACTATCGGACACTAAAGGGGCTGATATCAGACATCTATGTTCTCATATCTTCTCCCCCTTCTCCTACACTTGTTAGACACCCGTATATGACTAAATGGGAATAGATTCTGAATCGTACTATCTCGGCTGGTGAATGGGGAATGATCTGGAATAGGACGGCAATGACTTCCTCCTGCATTACTCACAGGGAGAACTTGTCACGGCTGTATGTGAGCAACAATAGTATACACAGTAAAAGAGCTACTGACCGGACCCAAACTAGGGAGGATAAAGGGTGACCCCTGTCAGACCCTCAAAGCTCTCCCTATTCTGCTAAAGCACATGCCCGGATCCAAATGGCGGAACGAGGCATGCCCACGTGCCTAAGACTGATGACCACTGTAACCCCTACAATAGTGGAAGGGGCACGGCCACCGGTGCCCTACTCAGTATATGGAGGGAACCGTGGCCAGCTCAGATCCAGTCAGAAAATAATCAGGTACACAACAATGTCTGTACACTTAGCTGAAGGTGTTGCAGCCGCAGAGAAGACGGATCCAAGGACAGCTGGCAATATCCGGAGTGCTTGCTGCAGCAGAACACAGGTCCAGTGAACTGATAGCTACAAGTGAAGATACTAAAGCAAGAGCTACAACTGAAATGAGAACTATAATCCACGCCCTACAATAGGAGGAGGGGTGATATAAAGAGAGGGAAATCAAACGCATGAGGAACAGCTGGGAGGAAGGAAACCAAAAGTAAACAGAGCAGTGAGAACTCCTCCCAGCTCTAGTAGTGACATCATCACAGGGGTGGAGAAACAGAGCTGTGAGAACGTCCCAAAGCTCTGGTAGTGACAGAACTCTTACAAGGTGTTAATGTTTTGGTACCACACTCCGCAGCTGTTGAGACATCTTAACTCCAATGTTTAAGACGGATGCTGGCGATGTGGATCGGGATTTGGATCTCATATTCAAATTTTTTGGGAATGCTCCCTGATACGCCCCTTCTGGTCTATAGTACAAGACATTCTCTTCCAACTTCTCAATATTAGATTTCCATTGGGCCCCTTTTTTTTCCCAATTGAACATGCCTCATCATATCCCATTGAAAAGGCATTTCCTAAGACTAAGGCCGAATGCACACGGCCGTGTTCCGCGGCCGAGAGCAGTCCGTGGTATGCCTGGCTGGATTCCTGTTCAGAGCAGTACAGGAACACGGCCGTGTGCATTCGGCCTAACTTTGCAAATTTTGACAGCCGCCAGACGTCGGATTGCGAGCTTTTGGAAGAGATCTGTCCCACCTGTACAGCTTAATCTTATTGCTAGTATTGCTGAGGTTAGAAAAATGGAACCTCTAGCAGCCATACTGGCTAATCAGACTGATCGATTTAAGAAAGTATGGCAATTATGGGATGAGTTTTTTGACTCGCACTCTTAAACATTAATGGTACCAGTCTCCTATCCCTCCTTCCTTCTCCCCCTTTGTCTTGTGGTGACTTCCCCTTTTGTATGAGTTTACTGTTTATATAACGTATTTTTCGCCCTATAAGACGCACTCCCCCCCCCCCCCCAAAAGTAGGGGGAAAATAGCAGTGCGTCTTATGGGGCGAATGCTGCATTTTGCCGAACTGTCAATGTATCAGCTGAGAGGGAGGAGGGGCTGGGGGCCGGCATCTGCTTTTATAATGACAGCGGGGCCCGTGCAGTGACTGTATTCTACTACACGGGCCCCGCTCACTGTATATACCGTAATCTTATCTATAATTGTGGCATTGTTAATATATTCAAATTCAGGTTAATCAGCGCCTGTATTACTTACAACAAGCGCTCGGTAGCAGAGAGGAGGCAGGCTGGGAGGACGGCCGCTGGCAGCGTGAGTCACTAAGTTTTTATGAATGAAGCAGGCGGCGTGGGCACATGACGTACTTTATGAATGAAGCAGGCGGCGTGGGCGCATGACGTAGTGACTCACGCTGCCAGCGCCCATCCTTCCAGCCTGCCTCCTCCCTCCTCTCTGCTACCGAGCGCTTGTTGTAAGTAATACATAAGTGTCCTCCAGAGACCCCAATAAGAGCCATCCAGAGATCCCCATGACAGTGTCATCCAGAGATCCCCATAACAGTGTCAGTTATTATTATTATTATTATTATTATTTATTATAGTAAGTATAGCCTTTTAATATGGTTTAAAAAAAGAATAATAGAAAGAAAAAAACATAACACAGCTCACTGTACCACTAAGCTATAGTATTACCACATAGAGATGTATGTTGTTTCTATACTTATAAGAATACTTTCACACTAGCGTTTTTCTTTTGCGACATGAGTTCAGTCATTGGGGGCTCAATACCGGAAAATAACTGATCAGTTTTATCCCCATGCATCCTGAACGGATTTCTCTCCATTCAGAATGCATCAGGATGTCATCAGTTCAATCACTGAACGGCGTTTTGGATGGAGGAAATACCACAGCATGCTGTGGCATTATCTCCGTCCATAATGCCGGATCAGTATCTGGAATGCCGGATTCGGCATTAATTTACTTTGAAATGTATTAGTGCTGGATCCGGCATTAAAAATGCAATGCATTTGTAAGACGGATCCGCATCCGGATCCGTCTAAAAATGCTGTCAGTTTGCATGCAGATTGCCGGATCCGGCAGGCAGTTCCGGCGACGGAACTGCCTGCCAGATCACTCTGCCGCAAGTGTGAAAGTAGCCTAATCTATCACATATCACTGGTATCTGTATAATCATATACTGTGCCTGTGAATAAAGCAGTATTATGTAGTACGTAGAATACACATATATACAGTAGATATGTATAAGCCAAATTGTCCGTAAGAAATATTGGCTGCCCGTGATTTTGGGATAAGTTGTCCAGAAGAAAGAAAAATTCTGGTTGGCAAATTTGGCCAGGACATAGATCCGTCCTCAGCCTCATGTCTAGCATGTCTAGCCCTGTCAACCAAGAGGAGGAAGGAGAGTGTGCAGGGGATATGACAAAGCAGTGCTCAGATGATTTACCCCACCTCCTAGTGCTCAAATTGGTTATTTGCATATGAATACAAAGGTATGGTTTTAATCAGCATGGTGAGCCCTACCAGGCTGTATTCTGGTTTAATAGGGTTGATCCTGGTAACAGAGCCTCTTTAAAGGGAATCTGTCACCTATTTTGAGCCTATAATGCTGTTAACATAGCAATGTGCAATAAAGTACCTTCATTCCTGCATGTGTCCTCTTTCTTTTATTCAACTTTTCATTCAGATGAAAAAGCGATTTTTCTGATATGCAAATTAAGTCTCAAGGTGCCCAGAGGGGTGTTATTCCTCTGCTCTAGTGCCCAGTAACGCCCCCCCCCCTGCAGTGCCCAGCCCGCCTTTCTTCCAAGCCCAGCACGCCTCCTAAGAAATAAATGTACTCCCACATCCTTGCCGAACGGCACCGCCCCCTTCACTACGTCATTTAATTTATTGACTGCACCGTCCTGGCTTCCTCCTCTCTTGGCCTCCGAAATCCCATGCAGGCGCAGTATCGCTGAGTGCCTGCGCGATACTCCTGCTCCTGAGGGCAACAGCCTCAATAGTGTCACTGGGCATGCGCCGAGCCCAGTGACGTAATCAGATCACTGTTGCCCTCTGGAGCAGGAGTATCGTACAGGCACTCAGCGATACTGCGCCTGCATGGGATTTCGGAGGCCAAGAGAGGAGGAAGCAAGGACGGTGCAGTGAATAAATTAAATGACGTAGTGAAGGGGGCGGCGCCGTTCGGCAAGGATGTGGGAGTACATTTATTTCTTAGGAGGAGGGCTGGGCACTGCAGGGGGGCGTTACTGGGCACTAGAGCAGAGGAATAACACCCCTCTGGGCACCTTGAGACTTAATTTGCATATCAGAAAAATCGCTTTTTCATCTGAATAAAAAGTTGAATAAAATTTAAGGACACATGCAGGAATGAAGGTACTTTATTGCACATTGCTATGTTAACGGTTTTATATGGTCAAAATAGGTGACAGATTCCCTTTAAAGTGACCAAATAATATTGAGTTGCGCATATGTGCCCTTCTTTGTGAAGAAAGATCTGGAAACTGCAGGGCATTTAAGACCAGTTATTACAGTACAGATGAGTGCATACCGCCTTAAATGATATATATACAACCTACCGTATTTGCTATTAGATAGAGACTATTACATTTCACAATATGGTTGACAAAAAATAGCCTTCTTCACTCGTAAATAATAATACACAGACGGGCACTTGTGTAAGAATGTGTCACTTTCAACAATTATCCCAATATCTAAAAATTGCCGCCAACCTACTTATTGGTGACCAACTGCCAAATCCTTGATTATTATGTGTTTGGTAATGGAAGCTGAAATACATGTAAATATGCCATCTTTTATTCCTGCATTGAATTTTCATCAAGGTTCCCATAGAACGTCTGTGCTCCAAGAACTCGAGAACCGGTTATTCCCATGGACTGCATGAACACCCTGAATCGGCTGATGCTGGCAGTTGCATTCCTTCTCAGTGATCATGACTAAGAGGACTCCAGCATAACGAAAACCGGACGGATCCGTTATGCTGGCTATAAACTTCTATTATAACGGAATGCCTCTAAAGGCATTCCGTTATGGTCCATGGCAACGGAATCCATAACGCAATTCAGCATATACCCGAACGCGAACAAAATATGAAATTCGCTCATCCCTAATGGCCACAATGGTCTTAGCTTTTTTGCGTTCAGCTCCAACCACTGCTTTGTTTCTGGCGTTGGCAGCTGTTAAAAACAGCCAACTGATGGTGATACTGGGTGTTGGCCCCCCACATATCTGGTATTGATGGCCTATCAGGATAGGTCATCAGTATGTGCAGACTGGAAAACCCCTTTAAGATAGAAATAAATGGTTATAAAGAAGTTAGAATGCAATTCTGTAATTTAGTTATCACTTGGTAACAAAAGGAGACATTCTCAAAGACTGAGCCAGTAGATCACATAGCAAACTAGCTAAATAACATTTATAACAGGTGGCCTCCTGCAGGAGACTCCTGGTGCCATGACCATGCAGCCAACACCAGATGGACAGCCATCTTCATTCATCGCTATTTCTGACATTCGCATAGTGGTGAATGGTGAGGCAGCCATGCTTGCGCAGTGCTCTCTTCATTCACTGCTATAGGACTTCTGAAAAAATGTCCGAGCACGCTCGTTTGGTTATTTTTGGAACTCGCGTAGGAATGAATGGAGGACAGGCTGCACATGCGCAGTGTGCTCTTCTTCACTTTGGTGGCCCCATTCTGGAGATAGGTATGGTTCCCAGCTCTGGGACCCGCTCCTATCTGACATTGCTGGCATATCCAGTGTCTGAGATGGGCTTACCCCTTTAATTCATCTTATGGCTATTTGCTTCTAGATGGTTTCTTTATAACAGCTTAGGCTACTTTCACACTAGCGGCAGGACGGATCTGACAGGCTGTTCACTCTGTCGGATCCGTCCTGCATGTCCGACTTTTTAGTCCGACGGCCTCTCACTGCCGTGCTGCGCCGGAGCTCCGCCCCCGTCCCCATTATAGTCAATGGGGACGGAGTGGCAGTCCGGTGGCACGGTGAAATAGCGGCAGGACGGATCGGATTCGTCCTGCCACTAGTGTGAAAGTACCCTTAGATGAACTACTGTAATGCACTACCTGATGCTGCAGCACTACATTCTGGAGACGGAAGTCAGATTACTGTACAGTACCAATTGTCAAGATTACCCAGAGGAAGTGCTGTGCAGACTTGAGACAGCAAGGAATGCCTGAAGATTTTAGCTCAACAGTTTCTGGGCTATTATACATGGATTTGTACAAGATCAGTTATACTAAGTATTTTCAAAGCTGCTTAAAGGGGTTATCTGTGCTTTTTCTTATTGATGACCTATCCTCATTATAGGTCATCAATGTCAGATCGGCGGGGGACCGATCAGCTGTACGAGGAGGTTGTGCATGCAGTGCTCATGTGCCATCTCTCTTCCTGTCCGCTGCTGCTGTACCATAGACAGCAGCATTGGCCCCACAATACTTGGGATCAATTCACACGTCCGCAGTGTTTTGCATATCCGCGGCTCCGGAAAAAAATAGAACATGTCCTATTCTTATCCTCAAGTGCGGACAAGAATAGGCAGTTCTACGGGGGTGCCGGCCGGGTGTATTGCGGATCCGTAATTTGCGGACCCTAAGGCCTCTTGCACACAAACGTTTTTTTTTTCCGTTTACGTTCCGTTTTTTTGCGTTCCGTATACGGAGCCATTCATTTCAATGGGTCAGAACGTAATGTACTCCGTATGCATTCCGTATTTCCGTTTTTCTGTTCCGTTCAAAGATAGAACATTCCTGTTATTGCCTGCAAATCACATTCCGTGGCTCCATTGAAATCAATGGGGCTGTAAAAAAAAAAAAAAAAAAAACGGAACGGTTACAGAATGCATCCGTATGTCTTTCGTATCTGTTCCATTTTTGCGGAACATCTTTTGAAAATGTAATTACTGTATATACCATGCTTCCGTTTCCGTTTGCGATCCGCAAAAAACGGAAACCAAATGGAAAAACAGAATTGCAAAGCGAAACGGAAACAGTACTGAAACAAAGAAAACGCAAAACACTGAAAAAGCCATATGGTCGTGTACAAGAGGCCTTATACTCACATATACGCATATTGAGACCGCATTGGCTTATGAAGCAAAGTTACCATAATTTTTTGCACTTTGGAAATGCACATAATACTAAGAAAGGTCTGTTTTTTTCATTGTGTTAGGCTACATGCACACGATACAGTGGAAAAAAAGTCAGTTGAAAAACGGAAAAACTGATGGACGTTTTTTTTTTTTTTTACTGATGCCTTAAAAACGGACCCATCCAATTGTGTGGGGGCAGTTGGTCAGTGAAAAACGGACAAGATAGAACATGTTCTGTTTTTTGACATCCATTATTCACTGGGCGTAAAAAAATAAATAAAAAACTGCTGTGTGAATAACCACATAGACTACCATTGGTCTTAAAACGGACGTGTGATGGCCATTAATAAAAAGAAGTCCATCACATGTCCATTTTTCACTGTCGTGTGCATCTCGCCTTAGGCAGCACTATGTAGCCCTGAATTGGGTTAGATATAGTTACTTTAGCAGTCAGATTTCTTTTTAAAGGTGACTTTATATAGCTATTGGCCAAAAACTCATGTGGCTGAGCGCTATTCCTCCCCCCACAAATATGCACATTTGGCTCGGCTGAGAGTGCATGTGCCCCCTATGGAGAGAGGAGAGTAAAAGGCCTTTTACACAAGCTGAACCATTTGTTCTTTATAATGGCAGAGCTACATTTAAAGGGGTTGTCCGGGTTCAGAGCTGAACCTGGACATATCCTTATTTTCACTCAGGCAGCCCCCCTGACAAGAGCATCGGAGCAGTTTATGCTCCGATACTCTCCTTTGCCCTGCGCTAAATCGCGCAGGGCAAAGGCATTTTCAGGAGTTGCGGTGACGAACCGGGCTCTCCATGGGGCTGCCAGGAAGCCCGGTGATGTCACTGGCACTGATGGGCGGGTTTAGCGCTGCCCTAGCCAGTAAAACGGCACGCCCATCAGAGCTGGTGACTTCACCGAACACACTGCTGGACGGAAAGCGCCCGGTAGTGTGTTATTGAAAACAGAAGAGCCCGTGCCCTGCGCGATTTTTACAATTCAGAGGGTATATGTACAAATTAAAATAGACATCACAGAATTACAGGCTAACATACAATTGAAACACTAGAACCGTGGACCCTGCTCTCAAGAGCTTACAATCTATGAGGAAATTGGGATGACACAAAAGGTAAAATTGGTTGTTTTATAAAGTGGTCCAGCCATTCACTGCCAGCCTCTACTAGACAGAGTCAAACAGAGCTACATGACCAGCTTTAAACCACTGCCAGACACCTCTTTCTGTCAGCGGCTTATCTCCCTTGAGAATGAGGGATCAGACTTGTTGAAATCCAACAGACCAATCCGTCTTTCCCCAATGTCTGCCTTTGGAGGAAAATTAGGACACCACCATACCCAAGAAGGTTGGCCAGTCCTTTTGAAACTGGTCTACATTTATTTATGTATGGCCACCTTATCTTGACTTCAAAAGAATGATGGTAAATGACAGTAGGACTATCCATCACCACTATGGCGGTATTCTCACTGTAGATAATGTATAAAGAGCTTTATACACAACAAGCTCTGAATGGCCCAGCTTTCTTTTATCTAACGTTATATTAATGTATAAACCATTTTCTACACCAGAATGGGTTTTCCAGGCTTCTGATATTAATGACCTATCTTTAGTATAGCTGGGGGTCTTGCACTCCCACTAATCTGCCCCTGGAACAAGCAATTTGAACAGAGCCAGAAGCAAAGCACAGCTTCACATTGTATGTGTGGTTCCCAGTATAGAATGTGTCAGATCTGGAAAATCTACAAGAATTCCATTGCTACACCATAGAAGATGTTTTCTGTTTTTATTTTTATTTTTCACCACTACAGTTCTCATTGAGGTGTGTACATGCTGTGGCTACTTGTACACTTGTTAGTATGTGACCCCGCTTCGAGAACACCCTTTCTATACAAGATGCAATATTGGATTCTGTTCTCTCCTTCCTATGGGTTAGTGAGGCATAAGTTGACAGGCAGCTAAACTCACTCCTAGCAACTCAGGCATTGGCAGTTCTGAGGAACAGATTAGGCTTTTTTGCCTGAAAACTTTGACTTCCACTCCTCTGACTTTTACGTCTTCACTTGGAAACACTTTGGCTATTGGTCCTAAAGTCCATTCATTCTTTTTTGACTGAGTGTCTTACAAGAACAACATTACCAACTTCCATGATGGGTTTACTGGCTTACCATTAGTTACATGTCTTTAATACAGAGATGTGCTGTCTCTTCCACTTATTAGCCTTGAAACGGTAGTGCCAGCCTGTTCAATGTTCTCATTCTGTTAGTGTGGTTCTAAAAGATCTAGCTATGTGCATTAGGCAAGCTATAGCTCTGGTTAATGACTTCCAAGTTGAAAACCTGTTAAAACATTTGGACCCAAGCCAGACTGTAGTAGCAAGTACAGAAATCTGAGGGTTCAGTTCCTGCATGAGCATATAAGTAGACACCTCAGCATAAAAAATGAATGTTCCAACCAATAAAACCAACGAACTGAATAGTGTCTCCATCAGTCCTCCTCCATCCAATCAGTAGGTGATCCAGAGGGCTTAAAAATTCTGCAGTCCAGTCTGATCTCAGCACGCTGACTATCTGCAGGCACGGGTGTGATGTACGAACCCCCGCTTTTGGCCAACGGAAGAAGAATAAGAAGGCATCAGGAATGTTAGGACTGTGAAGTAAAAGCTTAACCCCTTTGTGACCAGCCTCTTTTGGGCCTTATTGACCAAGCATTTTTCTTCCTTTTTTCGCGTTCCAAGAGCTATCACTTTTTTATTTTTCCGTCTATATAGCTTTATGAGGGCTTGTTTTTCCACATTGTAGTTTTTAATGGTGCCATTTTGGGATACACATAACTTTCTGATTAACTTTTATTAACTCTTTCTGGGAGGGAGATGGGAAAAATAGCAATACTGCCACTGCGTTTTTACGTTAAATTCTATGGCGTTAATTTTTCGGTATAAATAACATAATATCTTTATTCTCTGGGTCACTATTGTTACAGTGATACCAAATACATATAGTTTTTTTTTTTCTCCGAGTTACTACTTTTTTGCAATAAAACCCCTTTATAAAAAAAAAAGAAAAAATGTTTTTGCATAACTTTATTTTTCTTTCTATGGAGTTGTGTGAGGGCTTGATTTTTGCGGGACGACTTGTATCTATTATTTGTATCATTTTAGAGTTAATGGCGCTTTTTGATTGCTTTTTCGGTGACAACTAATAATTAGCAATTCTGTGTTTTTTTGTTTTTTTTGACGATAATTTACGTGATATTTATGTAGTCCAGGTCGTTACGGACACGGCAATACTAAACCTATGGGGGAGATTTATTTATTTTTTGGCTATTTTTTTATTTTATTGAAAAGCTTCTTTTTTTTATTGAAAAACATATAAGACGCACCTAGGTTTTAGAGGTGGACAATAAAAAAATAAAAAAATTCTCATTACACCTCAGGTCAGACCACCAATCAGACCCCCGATGTTAATCAGACCTCAGCTGACAGCCCCAATGTTAATAAGACCCCAATAAGACCTTAAATTAGACCCCAATGTAAATTACCCCCAATCAGACCTCTGATAAGAGCCCAATGCCTCTAATCAGCCCTTATGCCTCTTAGCCCCCATTTTCAGCTTTTATGCCCCCATTACCAGCTTTTATGCACTCATTATGCCTCCCCATTATCGGCTTTTATTCCCCCATTATCAGCTTTTGAGCCCCCATTATGCCCCCAGCAGCCTCATGTTTTCTAAAATAAAAAAACACTTGCCTCTCCTTCTCCTGGACGCTGCCGCTCCTCACTGCCTGCGATCCTCTTCATCCGGCTGTGCTATGTGAACCGGCGCGCACAGCGTGATGTCACAGAGCGACTCACGCTGTGCGCAGCCCTGCACAGCCGACTGCCAAGGACCAGGAAGCGGTGAGTACAAAACCTTAATCGCTTCCTGGTCCTCCGGTACTAATGAAGCGCTTCCATAATGGAAGTGCTTAATTAGTATTCGCCCCATAAGACGCAGTTTTCCATGCAGCGCTTAGACTGGGCCGCCATAAAAAAGCGGCGGCCCAGCCTAAGGCCCCTTAGTGATCGCCGTAAAAAGGTGTTTGGGTGGTCACTAAGGGGTTAAGAGATGTATATTGAGTAATGCCCCCTATTTCTAAGTCTGGTACCATGTAGTCAAAGAAAAGCATGAATGCAGTTTAGAGTGAGTTTCTAGAGGAAGCCAGGCAATGTATTTACCCTATACTATAAATAAAGACTTTACCTTCCTTTCTTTATTTTGGGCCACCTCTATCCAGTCCATCTTCAAAATAAAGTATAGCTTCTCAGAGAAAGGGCTAAATGAGGGTGGGAGAGGTTGCTTCCAGACCTTGCTGTGGCTGAAACCATGTGTAATGATTTCAGGTCCTTTTTGGGTATATTGGGGCACATTTACTAAGGGCACTTTCACATTAGCGGCAGGGGACTCCAGCAGGCTGTTCCGGTGGGTGAACAGCCTGTCGGATCCGTCCTGCCGCTAGTTCACGTGTGCCCCAGGACTGCTGCTCCGTTCCCGTTGACTATAATGGGGGCGGAGTTCCGGCGACGGCACGACGAGAGGCAGCCGGACTAAAAGTACTGCATGCAGTACTTTTAGTCCGGCTGCCTCTCGCCGTGCGCTGCTGTGCCGCCACCGAAACTCCGCCCCCGCCCCCATTATAGTCGATGGAGACGGAGCTGCATTCTGGGGGCATACGTGAACTAGCGGCAGGACGGATCCGACAGGCTGTTCACCCGCCGGAATAGCCTGCCAGAGTCCCCTGCCCCTAGTGTGAAACTAGCCCAAGCTCACTTTTTTTGATGTAAAAAAACAAAAAAAAAAAAAAAAATGCATATTGGCAAAGTCTGACTTCAATTTGCTCCTCATTTATTATCCTTTCATAAATCTGGTTTGTCTTTTTTGGTTTAAGTCTGACATCTAGTAGTCGTTTTCTTGTAGGACAGATTCAAATTCACTAAACTGGTCTAAATAGCATGCGCATGAAAATGTGGCCTAAGTGAGCTGAATTTTGGTGCACTCTTTGTGAAAGTAGGCAAATTGTGTGGCACAACTAACCACTCGAAGTAGAGACTAAAAAGTATGACAGCCCTGGGGTGGTGTAGAAATTAGACTGTTTTACAACAAAATCTGGCGCAAAATAAGGCGCACCTACATAAATAGGACAGAAAGTTGGCGCAAAAGTTAAAAAAATTCTAAATTTGTCATAAAACTCTAAATAGGAGCAACAGACGCAAAACAATTCCTACAAAACAGACGCAAACCAAGTTGGAAAATGAGACGTAAAAAAAATGTAAAATAATCGTAAACGGGCTTTTTAACCAAGAAAACTGGCAGTGACACTTTAGTAAACGTGCCCCATTGTGTTGCGTTTTAGCTATAATTGCCCACATGAAATCCAATGGGGTGTTAGGGTTTAGGTAATATTTGTTAGGGTGGTAAATTTGTGAACTTCAACCCAGAATTGTTGTATGTGTGAGCATTGCCATGTATGTTTGCCTCAAGAATACCACATTTTAAAAAAGCGGAAGTGGGGAAGATACCCATTTTATAACCTCTTATGTATGTATGATGTATGTCCTATGGATTAAATTAAAAAGCATTTCTACACATCTAGCGGCCAGGATAAAATGAAGGGATTAACTGATTGGCCTATCGGAGAGCATGTGAGACTAGGGTAATCCAAGTGCCATTTAGGGATGGAGAGGTTGGACTTGTCATAAATAATGGGGGTATGAAGGAATTTGTACTGCGTGTAATAATGGCTCTGTAGGAGCTAGGCTGTGCTATAAAAAGTTTTAATTTGGGATGTCCATTTTTGCGGCGTTGGGTGGTGTAATATTTCCCTGGCATAGCTAGAAGACTAGAGATTAAAAAAAGAAGAAAAAAAAAAAGGAAAGCTAAAACCAGTAGGATATGGGGAGATGGAAGCAGTTTTGTGTAAAATATAACAAGGATGCTATGGAGGCTATACCTTTTCTTTTCCAATCTCAAAATATTTGTTGTGGAGTTCCTTTTTGGAATTGGGGGTTCAGTGTCTGAGTTAGGCTACTTTCACACCTGCGTTCAGGTGTCCGCTCGTGAGCTCCGTTTGAAGGGGCTCACGAGCGGTCCTGAACGCAGCCATCTGGCCGCAATGCATTCTCAATGGAGGCGGATCCACTGAGAATGCATCCACCTGCCAGCGCTCAGCCTCCGCTCCGCTCAGTGAGCGGACACCTGAACGCTGCTTGCAGCGTTCGGGTGTCCGCCTGGCCGTGCGGAGGCGAGCGGATCCGTCCAGACTTACAATGTAAGTCAATGGGGACGGATCCGCTTGAAGATGACACCATATGGCTCAATCTTCAAGCGGATCCGTTCCCCATTGACTTACAATGTAAAGTCTGAACGGATCCGCTCAGGCTACTTTCATACTTAGAAAATTTTCTAAGTTTTAATGCAGACGGATCCGTTCTGAACGGATGCGAACGTCTGCATTAAAGGAGCGGATCCGTCTGATGAAACATCAGACGGATCCGCTCCGAACGCTAGTGTGAAAGTAGCATAAGGGAGGTAGAGTACAGATGGTGGAGTGATTTGAAGGTGAGTATCTTGTGCCAAGGCTGCCAGGTTGTCAGTAGTAGAAGGTTATATCTAGCTTCTTCTGGCATGGAGGTATATGGCATGTGCAGCAGATTAGGCAAAGAAACATTGGAGAGTAATTATTGCTCTAGGGCCTCGTCAGAGTGATAACCTGTGCACTGAAGCCAATCTGTTATACACTGCTCAAAAAAATAAAGGGAACACTTAAACAACACAATGTAACTCCAAGTCAATCACACTTCTGTGAAATCAAACTGTCCACTTAGGAAGCAACACTGAGTGACAATCAATTTCACATGCTGTTGTGCAAATGGGATAGACAACAGGTGGAAATGATAGGCAATTAGCAAGACACCCCCAATAAAGGAGTGGTTCTGCAGGTGGTGACCCCAGACCACTTCTCAGTTCCTATGCTTCCTGGCTGATGTTTTGGTCACTTTTGAATGCTGGCGGTGCTTTCACTCTAGTGGTAGCATGAGACGGAGTCTACAACCCACACAAGTGGCTCAGGTAGTGCAGCTTATGCAGGATGGCACATCAATGCGAGCTGTGGCAAGAAGGTTTGCTGTGTCTGTCAGCGTAGTGTCCGGAGCATGGATGCGCTACCAGGAGACAGGCCAGTACATCAGGAGACGTGGAGGAGGCCGTAGGAGGGCAACAACCCAGCAGCAGGACCGCTACCTCCGCCTTTGTGCAAGGAGGAACAGGAGGAGCACTGCCAGAGCCCTGCAAAATGACCTCCAGCAGGCCACAAATGTGCATGTGTCTGCTCAAACGGTCAGAAACAGACTCCATGAGGGTGATATGAGGGCCCGACGTCCACAGGTGGGGGTTGTGCTTACAGCCCAACACCGTGCAGGACGTTTGGCATTTGCAGGAGGACACCAAGATTGGCAAATTCGCCACTGGCGCCCTGTGCTCTTCACAGATGAAAGCAGGTTCACACTGAGCACATGTGACAGACGTGACAGAGTCTGGAGACGCAGTGGAGAACGTTCTGCTGCCTGCAACATCCTCCAGCATGACCGGTTTGGCATTGGGTCAGTAATGGTGTGGGGTGGCATTTCTTTGGAGGGCCGCACAGCCCTCCATGTGCTCGCCAGAGGTAGCCTGACTGCCATTAGGTACCGAGATGAGATCCTCAGACCCCTTGTGAGACCATATACCGAGATGAGATCCTCAGACCCCTTGTGAGACCATATACTGGTGCGGTTGGCCCTGGGTTCCTCCTAATGCAAGACAATGCTAGACCTCATGTGGCTGGAGTGTGTCAGCAGTTCCTGCAAGACGAAGGCATTGATGCTATGGACTGGCCCGCCCGTTCCCCAGACCTGAACCCAATAGAGCACATCTGGGACATCATGTCTCGCTCTATCCACCAACGTCACGTTGCACCATAGACTGTCCAGGAGTTGGCAGATGCTTTAGTCCAGGTCTGGGAGGAGATCCCTCAGGAGACCGTCCTCCACCTCATCAGGAGCATGCACAGGGGTTGTAGGGAGGTCATACAGGCACGTGGAGGCCACACACACTACTGAGCCTCATTTTGACTTGTTTTAAGGACATTACATCAAAGTTGGATCAGCCTGTAGTGTGTTTTTCCACTTAAATTTTGAGTGTGACTCCAAATCCAGACCTCCATGGGTTGAAAAATTTGATTTCCATTTTTTTATTTTTGTGTGATTTTGTTGTCAGCACATTCAACTATGTAAAGAATAAAGTATTTCAGAAGAATATTTAATTAACTCAGATCTAGGATGTGTTATTTTTGTGTTCCCTTTATTTTTTTGAGCAGTGTATATATGGCCAGAGAAACTAGGCTATAACATTGTATATTGGGGAAATTGAGCCCTCCATCTAGTTTAGGCTGCCGCAGAACATGAAATGAAATTTTTGGTTTGCCTCATCTGTTTTAAGCAATCTTATGCAGTCTGATGTTTGAACAGGCATACAGTACAGACCAAAAGTTTGGACACACCTTCTCATTCAAAGAGTTTTCTTTATTTTCATGACTATGAAAATTGTAGATTCACACTGAAGGCATCAAAACTATGAATTAACACATGTGGAATTATATACATAACAAACAAGTGTGAAACAACTGAAAATATGTCATATTCTAGGTTCTTCAAAGTAGCCACCTTTTGCTTTGATTACTGCTTTGCACACTCTTGGCATTCTCTTGATGAGCTTCAAGAGGTAGTCCCCTGAAATAGTTTTCACTTCACAGGTGTGCCCTGTCAGGTTTAATAAGTGCGATTTCTTGCCTTATAAATGGGGTTGGGACCGTCAGTTGTGTTGAGAAGTCAGGTGGATACACAGCTGATAGTCCTACTGAATAGACTGTTAGAATTTGTATTATGGCAAGAAAAAAGCAGCTAAGGGCTCTTTCACACTTGCGTTATTGTCTTCCGGCATAGAGTTCCGTCGTCGGGACTCTATGCCGGAAGAATACTGATCAGGATTATCCTAATGCATTCTGAATGGAGAGTAATCCGTTCAGGATGCATCAGGATGTCTTCAGTTCCGGTACGGAACGTTTTTTGGCCGGAGAAAATACCGCAGCATGCTGCGCTTTTTGCTCCGGCCAAAAATCCTGAAGACTTGCCGCAAGGCCGGATCCGGGATCAATGCCCATTGAAAGGCATTGATCCGGATCCGGCCTTAAGCTAAACGTCGTTTCGGCGCATTGCCGGACCCGACGTTTAGCTTTTTCTGAATAGTTACCATGGCTGCCGGGACGCTAAAGTCCTGACAGCCATGGTAAGTGTAGCGGGGAGCAGGGGAGCAGCATACTTACCGTCCGTGCGGCTCCCCGGGCGCTCCAGAGTGACGTCAGGGCGCCCCAAGCGCATGGATCACGTGATCACATGGATCACGTCATCCATGCGCATGGGGCGCTCTGACGTCATTCTGGAGCGCCCGGGGAGCCGCACGGACTGTAAGTATACCGCTCCCCCGCTCCCCGCTCCTACTATGGCAACCAGGACTTTAATAGTGTCCTGGGTGCCATAGTAACACTGAACGCATTTGGAAGACGGTTCCGTCTTCAAATGCTTTCAGTACACTTGCGTTGTTACGGATCCGGCAGGCACCTCCGGCAACGGAAGTGCATGCCGGATCCCAACAACGCAAGTGTGAAAGAGGCCTAAGTAAAGAAAAACGAGTGGCCATCATTACTTTACTTTAAGAAATGAAGGTCAGTCAGTCAGCTGAAAAATTGGGAAAACTTTGAAAGTAAGGGCTATTTGACCATGAAGGAGAGTGATGGGGTGCTGCGCCAGATGACCTGGCCTCCACAGTCACTGGACCTGAACCCAATCGAGATGGTTTGGGGTAAGCTGGACCCGCAGAGTGAAGGCAAAAGGGCCAACAAGTGCTAAGCATCTCTGGGAACACCTTCAAGACTGTTGGAAGACCATTTCAGGGGACTACCTCTTGAAGCTCATCAAGAGAATGCCAAGAGTGTGCAAAGCAGTAATCAAAGCAAAAGGTGGCTACTTTGAAGAACCTAGAATAAAACATATTTTCAGTTGTTTCACACTTGTTTGTATGTGGTAATTCATAGTTTTGATGCCTTCATAGTCATGAAAATAAAGAAAACTCTTTGAATGAGAAGGTGTGTCCAAACTTTTGGTCTGTACTGTACATGCTCTGAATCCTTTTGAGTGATTGAAGCCTCTGGTAAAGGAAGTGACTTCAGGCCATCATCTACATAAGTCTTTCAAAAAACTACTTGATGTCTTGCCAATAGTCTTTTTCACCTTCCTAGGTAGATCTTTTGAGTCCATAGATAGCCACTGTTGACAAAAACCTGTTTCATTATACAATATTTTGACAGGGACCAGCAACCTTCGGAACTTCTGCTGCTTTGAAACTACAACTCCCTGCATGCAAACATACACAGATGTTCTCCAAACTCCCATAGAAGTGAATTGAGCACTCTAGGAGTTGTAGTTTCAGAACTCCTGGATTTCTGGAGGTTGCTGATCCTGTTCTGTGATGTCCTTGGCAGGGTTGTTATGTTTGAACCACAAAAACCTCCAGAAGTTACTATGATTTTCTTTGACTAAGAAACATTGGAAATTTGACATATATCACCAAGAAGTGCTATTGAGATGTGGTCCTGTCAGAAGAATCTCCTTAAGGCCCCCTGCACACGAACGTGTGCTTCCCGTTGCCGTATTGCGGACCGCATTTGCGGATCTGCAATACATGGGTGCAGTTCCGTGGGGATTTTGCATCACGGATGTGGACCCATTTACTTTAATGGGTCAGCAAATCCGGAGATGCGGAACGGTAGCACGGAACGGAACCCTACGGAAGCACTACGGAGTGCTTCAGTGGGGTTTCGTCCAGTACTTCCGTTCCGCAAAAAGATAGAACATGTCCTATCTTTTTGCGGAACGGCCGGATTGCGGACCCATTCAACTGAATGGGTCCGTGATCCGCTGCGGCTGCCCCACAGACTGTGTTCGTGCATTGCAGCCCGCATTCTGCGGGCCGCAGCACGACCACGGGGTGCACACGTTCGTGTGCAGGGGGCCTAAGAGAGTTGAACACTACCTGAAACTGGAATTGAACACTACCCAGATTTCTCCTGGCTTCTTAGGGTGATAGACATTGAAAACTGGGAGGCGTCAGTGTTCTCCCATTTCATTTAGGAGTGGAGCAACTTTTGCATGGCCATATTCAAATATTTTATTCTAGAATGCAAAGAAATGTTCCTTCATATCTGGTCTTATTTGAAAGCTGCTTCTGAGGTGAAGAAAATAATTTTAAAGCCTGCTCCCTTTTGGGAAGAAGGTACCGTATTTTTTTCCCTATAAGACCAATGTCAGATGACAGCCCCAGTCGATCCCCCAATGTTAGTAAAACCCCAATAAGACCTCAGATTAGACCCCAATGTGAATGACCCCCCCAATCAGACCTAAGATAACGACCCCACTGTCAGGATTCAAACCCGTGACCAGCCACATCCCAGGCGGTAGCCCTGCTTACTAGGCTACCGTCCTCTCTGGACATTACTCCCTGAAACCTATTATGTAACCTCAGTCTTGCCAAGCCTTGCTCATCACCCTTGATTCCCCACACCTGGTACTTCCCTATATAAGTCCAGCCCCTTGCACTCTAGCTTGCTGATTATTGAGCTCCTGAGCCTTGATCAAGCTTCTCCTCATCTGCTGCTCCTGCTACTACTGAAATCCACTGCTGACCAGGAATTGCCTACCGACTACTCTTCTGCTTGTCCCTACCTACTGAACTGCTACCACCGTTGCCATCCGGATTGTCTGACCACGCTTACTGCCGCCTGCCCTGACCCACCGCCTGCCTACCGACTACTCTTCTGCTTGTCCCTACCTACTACCTGCCTGCGGTCCTTGCCACTGGGCTCCACTCCTACCTCCAGCCAGCGGTCCTCTGACTCAGGTGAGCCTGTAGGATTGTTACAGAATAATCAGCCCCACTATGGAGTCCGCAATGGCCACTCTGCGTAAGCAGGTCTCCGAACTTCAAGAATTTGGTACTACATATCAGGAGAAATTTGCCCAGCTCCAAGGCGTAGTCCAAAGCCAACAGAGGGAGATTATTGAACTACAGAGGCAACTCCTGGACGTCCGCGGCGCACCCGCAGACACCCGCATGCCACTCCCATCAAGATTCAGCGGCGACAGACGCCAGTATCGGGGGTTTCTAAACCAATGCCGCATCTATTTTCAGATGTACCCGGCCCCCTTCACCACCGAGAAAAAGAAGGTGCTATTCGTGGTCAATCTCCTGACGGATGAAGCAGTAGCATGGGCATCACCATACGTGGAGACTAACAGTCAGCTCCTGGACAACCTAAACAACTTCATCACCGCCATGAGCCAAGTCTTCGATGACCCCAACCGCTGTGCGACAGCCGAGGCGCGACTACATGGTCTGCGGCAAGGGAGACGCTCTGTCGCCGAATACACCGCCGAGTTTCGCCGTTGGGTCACGGACACCACCTGGAACCCAGCGGCACAGAGAAGCCAATTCCGCCGAGGCCTGTCAGAATTAATAAAGGACGAACTCGCCAGAGTTGAGGCCCCGGACGATCTGGATGACTTCATTCAGTTATGCATCCGGATAGATCAAAGACTCTCCGAGAGGAAGAAAGAAAGACTCTGGTCCTCGGACCACAGACCCACTTACTCCTTCTCTTCCACCGCCCAGCGCGACCCCCAGTCAGTAACTGAACCTATGCAGGTCGACGCTCTACGTAGGTCTCTATCCACAGCTGAGAAGGAGAGAAGGCTGGCCGAAAACCTCTGCCTCTACTGTGGGGAGCCGGGTCATTTTGCCATCAAATGTCCTCATAAGATCCGAAAGACTATTGCCGTCACGGAGCTAAAGGAGCAACCACAGACTCCAACCCCGCCAGCAGCCCCTGCAAATAACAACACGGCGGCTCATGGATCCCTCTTTATCGTCCCCATCCTCATCGACATTGAGGGGCGACAACTCCCCTGTTCAGCGATGTTAGACTCCGGGGCGGGAGGCAACTTCATGGACCTAACCTTCGCCCGCGAAAAGAACATTCCACTGACAATCAAGGCAGCCCCCGTTGACCTGGAAACCGTCGACGGATCCCCACTCTCCTCGGGGCCGGCCACTCACGAGACCACGAACTACAACTCCTCATAGAACCAGATCACCGTGAAAAGATCCACTTCTCTCTGATCGCCTCCCCGAAGTTCCCAGTGATCTTGGGCATCCCATGGTTGGCCACCCACAACCCCTCGGTGGACTGGGAAACCCGCTGCATACGATTCCCATCCGAGTTCTGCACGCTAAATTGCTCCCACAAACCCGTCCTTCCACCCGAAGACACCACCATCTCAAAACTATCCGTCAAGGATCTGCTACCCCCTCAATACCGCAAGTTCCAGGATGTCTGCGACAAGAAAAACGCAGACAAGCCGCCACCACACCGACCCTACGACTGCCCTATAGAACTGTTGCCCGGGGCCGAAATACCCTTTGGCAGTATCTACTCCCTCTCAGAGCCTGAACTCAAGGCTCTGAAAGAGTACCTGGACGAAGACCTGAGGAAGGGGTTCATCCGGCCCTCCACCTCCCCTGCGGGAGCCCCCTTTTTCTTCGTAGAGAAAAAAGACTCCTCCCTGCGTCCCTGCATAGACTACAGAAAGCTTAATGACATAACCGTAAAAAAACGGTACCCACTCCCACTGATTTCCGAACTCCTTGAGAGACTCCGGGAAGCGAAGATCTTCACCAAACTCGACCTTCGAGGGGCCTACAACCTCGTCCGAATCCGCCCTGGGGACGAATGGAAGACCGCCTTCCGGACACGTTATGGTCATTTCGAGTACCTGGTCATGCCTTTCGGACTCTGCAATGCTCCCGCCACCTTCCAGCACTTCATTAACGACGTCCTCAGGGACATGCTGGATCTGTTTGTAGTCGTTTACCTGGACGACATCTTGATCTTCTCTGAAGACCTCGAGCAGCACCGCGAACACGTCCGCAGGGTACTGCAGAGACTCAGACAGAACTCTCTCTATATCAAGCTAGAGAAATGCGAGTTTGAGCGAACCACCACTCAGTTCCTCGGATACATCATCTCCCCAGAGGGCCTAAGTATGGACCCGGGGAAGGTCCAAGCTGTGATGAACTGGCCCGTTCCGAAAAACGAGAAGGAGATACAAAGATTCATTGGTTTCGCCAACTTCTATCGGAAGTTTATCCGGAACTTCTCCAAGGTCATAGCACCAATCACCCAACTTACCAAGAAGGCAGTCCCCTTCTCCTGGACACCCGAGGCCCAGGAGGCCTTCACCAAGTTGAAACTCCTTTTCACTTCTGCCCCAATCCTAATCCACCCGAACCCCGAGCTCCCATTTACAGTCGAAGTGGATGCATCAGACTCTGCGGTGGGGGCAGTTTTGTCACAACGGACAGGGGAGAGGATGCTATTACACCCGTGCGCATATTTCTCCCGCCAGATGTCCCCCTCCGAGAAGAACTATGACATCGGGAACAAAGAACTACTGGCGATCAAGGATGCCTTCTCCGAGTGGAGACACCTGCTGGAGGGAGCCACCAACCCCATAATCGTACTAACTGACCACAAGAACCTCGAGTTCATCCGCAGCGCTAAGAGACTCTCAGCCAGACAGGCCAGATGGAGCCTATTCTTTTCCCGCTTCAACTATCTCATCACCTATCGCCCTGGATCAAAAAACGGCAAGGCTGACGCCCTCTCCAGAATGTTTTCCGAGCCCTCACAGAGTAACAAGGGCCAAAATAACATCTTACCCGAGAGAAGGGTCGTAGGGGCCACCTTTTCTAAAGAACTCCTGGGCACAATCAAAGAAGGATACGAAAATGACCCCTTCCTCGCCCACCCCACAGGGAATGTCAGCCTTACGTTTCAACGGTCATTGGTTTCATCAGGACCTACAACTATATGTACCAGAAATCGCACGGCTCGAAGTGCTCAAACTCAACCATGACTCCAAGCTGGCCGGCCATTTTGGCACAAGAAAGACCCAGGAGCTTCTCTCCCGCTCCTTCTGGTGGCCAACATACAAGGAGGACATCAAGAGGTACATCTCCTCGTGCGCGGTCTGTGCCCGCAATAAGACTCCTCGTTCCTCCCCCGTGGGTCTGTTACAACCCCTCTCTATTCCCTCCCGCCCCTGGGGCTCGATCTCCATGGACTTTGTGGTAGACCTTTCTCCTTCAAGAGGGATGAACACTATCCTGGTCGTGGTCGACCGTCTCACCAAGATGGCCCATTTCATCCCCTACAAAGGCATACCCACCGCCAAACAGACGGCCGATCTAATTCTCAGAGAGGTCTTCAGGCTGCATGGGATCCCGGACGACGTGGTCTCCGACCGAGGCGTACAATTTGCCTCAAAGTTCTGGAAGAACTTCTGCCTGGCGCTCGGGGTTAAAGTGAACCTATCCTCCGCTTTCCACCCTCAGTCAAACGGGCAGACTGAGAGAACTAATCAGACCCTAGAGCAGTACCTACGCTGTTTCAGCTCCCACCTGCAGGATGACTGGCTTGACCATCTCCCCACGGCTGAGTTCGCCTACAACAATGCTGAGCATAGCTCAACTAAGCACAGCCCCTTCTTTGCTAACACAGGCTCGCACCCGGTGTTCATTCCCCACCTGCCCGTCGCCTCCACCCTCCCAGCAGTGGCCGAACGCCTAACAACCCTACAGGAGGCACAAAAGAACATTATAGATAACCTCCAGCTCGCCCAGAGGCGTTTTAAACAGGGAGCAGACAGACGTCGCAAACCCACCCCGGGCTTCCATGTGGGAGACAAGGTGTGGCTGTCCACCAGGAACCTCAGATTGAGGTACCCCTCCAAAAAGTTGGCCCAAAGATACATGGGTCCGTTTCGGATCACCGCACAAATCAACGAGGTCACGTTCCGGCTCGACCTTCCGGACTCCATTAGGGTGCACCCTGTCTTCCATTGCTCACTCCTCAAGCCATACATGGAGAACACCTTCACAGGCCGCTACTCGCCCCCTCCACCACCCGTGAGGCTACAGGTTGAAGAAGAATACGTTGTCGCAAAGATCCTCGACTCCAGGATCCACCGGGGAAGACTACAATACCTAATTGGGTGGGAGGGTTACCCTCCCGAGGATAACTCCTGGGAGCCAGAAGAAAATGTCCACGCCCCCAGACTGGTAAAAGAGTTCCACCAACGGCACCCCGGTAAGCCTGCCCCTGCGGTGCCCGGAGGTCACCTTGGAAGGGGGAGAGTACTGTCAGGATTCGAACCCGTGACCAGCCACATCCCAAGCGGTAGCCCTGCTTACTAGGCTACCGTCCTCTCTGGACATTACTCCCTGAAACCTATTATGTAACCTCAGTCTTGCCAAGCCTTGCTCATCACCCTTGATTCCCCACAGCTGGTACTTCCCTATATAAGTCCAGCCCCTTGCACTTGCTGATTATTGAGCTCCTGAGCCTTGATCAAGCTTCTCCTCATCTGCTGCTCCTGCTACTACTAAAATCCACTGCTGACCAGGAATTGCCTACCGACTACTCTTCTGCTTGTCCCTACCTACTGAACTGCTACCACCATTGCCATCCGGATTGTCTGACCACGCTTACTGCCGCCTGCCCTGACCCACCGCCTGCCTACCGACTACTCTTCTGCTTGTCCCTACCTACTACCTGCCTGCGGTCCTTGCCACTGGGCTCCACTCCTACCTCCAGCCAGCGGTCCTCTGACTCAGGTGAGCCTGTAGGATTGTTACACCCACATGCCTCTCATCAGTCCCCACATGCCTCTCATCAGTCCCCACATGCCTCTCATCAGGCCCCACATGCCTCTCATCATGCCCCACATGCCTCTCATCAGGCCCCATATTAGCCTCCATTGCCATATTTCAGCCCTCATGCCTCTCATCAGTCCCAGAACACAAAACAAAAAAAACACTTACCTCTCCTGCTCCCGGTCTCCGCCGCTCCTCTCCTCCATTACAGAGCCTTCACCGCTTCCCGGTCCTCCGGTACTAATGAGCGCTTCCATAATAGAAGAGCTCATTAGTATTCACCCCATAAAACGCAGGGACAAATACGGGACATCTTGTGGGGCGAAAAATACGGTATCTCTGAGTTTTGAAAGGAAGTCACGTGACCTATCAGTTTCATCCTTGAAAAATCCATGGTCCATTATCTTTAAGAAAGCCTCACCTTCAATAAAGGGTGGGCTATTTTGCGGTCTTTTTGTCTTCTGTAGAAGATCGAGCACCACACTCTGTTTTCATCATAGGAACAGTTTGTGGTTTCTGGCGGTAGGCTGTACAATGCTAGTACGTTTCTCTCTTATGAGGAATCCGTTAGGAAAAGGCTGGAAAATAGTTGAATGTCAATTGTGTAACTTATTTGGCAAATTTACAGTGGTTGGTTTGTAAACATTTCCTAGGTAGACCACCTCTAATGAACCATCCTAGGTCAAGCTTCTGAGCGTATGGAGAATTGTGAGGGACGTTTATCTGTTTTATCACCTTGTGAACTCTAAGGCCTCTTTCACACGGGCGTTGCGGGAAAATGTGCGGGTGCGTTACGGGAACACCCGCGATTTTTCCGCGCGAGTGCAAAACATTGTAATGCGTTTTGCACTCGCGTGAGAAAAATCGCTCATGTTTGGTACCCAAACCCGAACTTCTTCACAGAAGTTCGGGCTTGGGATCGGTGTTCTGTAGATTTGAATTATTTTCCCTTATAACATGGTTATAAGGAAAAATAATAGCATTCTGAATACAGAATCCAAAGTAAAACAGCGCAGGAGGGGTTAAAAAATAAATAAAAATAATTAATCTCACCTTAACCACCTCCGGACCGCCTAACGCAGATTCGCGTTCCGGAGGTGGCAGCGCTGCGCACAGTCACGCATCTACGCGTCATCTCGCGAGACGCGAGATTTCCTGTGAACGCGCGCACACAGGCGCGCGCGTTCACAGGATCGGAAGGTAAGCGAGTGGATCTCCAGCCTGCCAGCGGCGATCGTTCGCTGGCAGGCTGGAGATGTGATTTTTTTTTAACCCGTAACAGGTATATTAGACGCTGTTTTGATAACAGCGTCTAATATACCTGCTACCTGGTCCTCTGGTGGTCCCCTTTGTTTGGATCGACCACCAGAGGACACAGGCAGCTCAGTAATATGTTGCACCAAGCACCACTACACTACACCCCCCCCCCCCTGTCACTTATTAACCCCTTATTCACCCTTGATCACCCCTGATCACCCCATATAGACTCCCTGATCACCCCCCTGTCATTGATTACCCCCCTGTCATTGATCACCCTCCTGTAAAGCTCCATTCAGATGTCCGCATGATTTTTACGGATCCACTGATAGATGGATCGGATCCGCAAAACGCATACGGACGTCTGAATGGAGCCTTACAGGGGCGTGATCAATGACTGTGGTGATCACCCCATATAGACTCCCTGATCACCCCCCTGTCATTGATTACCCCCCTGTCATTGATCACCCCCCTGTAAAGCTCCATTCAGACGTCCGCATGATTTTTACGGATCCACTAATAGATGGATCGGATCCGCAAAACGCATACGGACGTCTGAATGGAGCCTTACAGGGGCGTGATCAATGACTGTGGTGATCACCCCATATAGACTCCCTGATCACCCCCCTGTCATTGATTACCCCCCTGTCATTGATCACCCCCCTGTAAAGCTCCATTCAGACGTCCGCATGATTTTTACGGATCCACTGATAGATGGATCGGATCCGCAAAACGCATACGGACGTCTGAATGGAGCCTTACAGGGGCGTGATCAATGACTATGGTGATCACCCCATATAGACTCCCTGATCACCCCCCTGTCATTGATCACCCCCCTGTCATTGATCACCCCTCTGTAAGGCTCCATTCAGACATTTTTTTGGCCCAAGTTAGCGGAAATTATTTTTTTTTTCTTACAAAGTCTCATATTCCACTAACTTGTGTCAAAAAATTAAATCTCACATGAACTCACCATACCCCTCACGGAATCCAAAAAATTTTTAGACCTTTATATTCCAGACTTATTCTCACGCTTTAGGGCCCCTAGAATGCCAGGGCAGTATAAATACCCCACATGTGACCCCATTTCGGAAAGAAGACACCCCCAGGTATTCCGTGAGGGGCATATTGAGTCCATGAAAGATTTAAATTTTTGTCCCAAGTTAGCGGAAAGGGAGACTTTGTGAGAAAAAATAAAATAAAATCAATTTCCGCTAACTTGTGCCAAAAAAAAAAATTTCTATGAACTCGCCATGCCGCTCATTAAATACCTTGGGGTGTCTTCTTTCCAAAATGGGGTCACATGTGGGGTATTTATACTGCCCTGGCATTCTAGGGGCCCTAAAGCGTGAGAAGAAGTCTGGGACAAATGTCTAAAAATGCCCTCCTAAAAGGAATGTGGGCCCCTTTGCGCATCTAGGCTGCAAAAAAGTGTCACACATGTGGTATCGCCGTACTCAGGAGAAGTTGGGCAATGTGTTTTGGGGTGTCATTTTACATATACCCATGCTGGGTGAAAGAAATATCTTGGCAAAAGACAACTTTTCCCATTTTTTTATACAAAGTTGGCATTTGACCAAGATATTTATCTCACCCAGCATGGGTATATGTAAAATGACACCCCAAAACACATTCCCCATCTTCTCCCGAGTACGGCGATACCACGTGTGGCACTTTTTTGCAGCCTAGGTGGGCAAAGGGGCCCACATTCCAAAGAGCACCTTTCGGATTTCACAGGTCATTAACCTACTTACCACACATTAGGGCCCCTGGAAAATGCCAGGGCAGTATAACTACCCCACAAGTGACCCCATTTTGGAAAGAAGACACCCCAAGGTATTCCGTGAGGGGCATGGCGAGTTCCTAGAATTATTATTTTTTTTGTCACAAGTTAGTGGAAAATGATGATTTTTTTTTTTTTTTTCTTACAAAGTCTCATATTCCACTAGCTTGTGACAAAAAATAAAAACTTCCATGAACTCACTATGCCCATCAGCAAATACCTTGGGGTGTCTTCTTTCCAAAATGGGGTCACTTGTGGGGTAGTTATACTGCCCTGGCATTCTAGGGGCCCAAATGTGTGGTAAGGAGTTTGAAATCAAATTCTGTAAAAAATGACCGGTGAAATCCGAAAGGTGCTTTTTGGAATGTGGGCCCCTTTGCCCACCTAGGCTGCAAAAAAGTGTCACACATGTGATATCTCCGTATTCAGGAGAAGTTGGCGAATGTGTTTTGGGGTGTCATTTTACATATACCCATGCTGGGTGAGAGAAATATCTTGGCAAAAGACAACTTTTCCCATTTTTTTTATACAAAGTTGGCATTTGACCAAGATATTTCTCTCACCCAGCATGGGTATATGTAAAAAGACACCCCAAAACACATTCCCCAACTTCTCCTGAATACAGAGATACCACATGTGTGGCACTTTTTTGCAGCCTAGGTGGGCGAAGGGGCCCACATTCCAAAGAGCACCTTTCGGATTTCACTGGTCATTTTTTACAGAATTTGATTTCAAACTCCTTACCACACATTTGGGCCCCTAGAATGCCAGGGCAGTATAACTACCCCACAAGTGACCCCATTTTGGAAAGAAGAGACCCCAAGGTATTCGCTGATCGGCATAGTGAGTTCATAGAAGTTTTTATTTTTGTCACAAGTTAGTGGAATATGAGACTTTGTAAGAAAAAAAAAAAAAAATCATCATTTTCCGCTAACTTGTGACAAAAAATAAAAAGTACTATGAACTCACTATGCCCATCAGCGAATACCTTAGGGTGTCTACTTTCTGAAATGGGGTCATTTGTGGGGTGTTTGTACTGTCTGGGCATTGTAGAACCTCAGGAAACATGACAGGTGCTCAGAAAGTCAGAGCTGCTTCAAAAAGCAGAAATTCACATTTTTGTACCATAGTTTGTAAACGCTATAACTTTTACCCAAACCATTTTTTTTTTACCCAAACATTTTTTTTTTATCAAAGACATGTAGAACAATAAATTTAGAGCAAAATTTATATATGGATCTCGTTTTTTTTGCAAAATTTTACAACTGAAAGTGAAAAATGTCATTTTTTTGCAAAAAAATCGTTAAATTTCGATTAATAACAAAAAAAGTAAAAATGTCAGCAGCAATGAAATACCACCAAATGAAAGCTCTATTAGTGAGAAGAAAAGGAGGTAAAATTCATTTGGGTGGTAAGTTGCATGACCGAGCAATAAACGGTGAAAGTAGTGTAGGTCAGAAGTGTAAAAAGTGGCCTGGTCTTTCAGGGTGTTTAAGCCATGGGGGCTGAGGTGGTTAATCCACTTGCTGGCGCTACCGGCATCTCGTCTGTTTCCTTCTGTGCTGAATAGGACCTGTGGTGAGCATTCATTCCAGGACCTTTGATGACGTCACTCCGGTCATCACATGATCCATAACCATCGAAAAGATCATGTGACGTACCATGTGATGACCGGAGTGACGTCATCAAAGGTCCTGGAATGAATGCTCACCACAGGTCCTATTCAACAAAGGAGATGCCGGCTACGCGATCAAGTGGACTAAGGTGAGTTAAATTTATTTTTTTTTATTATTTTTTTTAACCCCTCCAGCCCTATTTTACTTTGCATTCTGTATTCAGAATGCTATTATTTTCCCTTATAACCATGTTATAATGGAAAATAATAATGATCGGGTCTCCATCCCGATCGTCTCCTAGCAACCGTGCGTGAAAATCGCACCGCATCTGCACTTGCTCGCGGATGCTTGCGATTTTCACGCAACCCCATTCACTTCTATGGGGCCTGCGTTGCGTGAAAAACGCAGAATATAGAGCATGCTGCGATTTTCACGCAACGCATAAGTGAAAATCACCACTCATCTGAACAGCCCTAAAGGAATGAATGGCTCGGTATTCAGTGCGGGTGCAATGCGTTCAACTCACGCATCGCATCCGCGCGGAATACTCACCCGTGTGAAAATGGGCCTTACAGTGTCTCTTCCTAGCAAAAGTATTATCTAAGCCTTTGGGTCATGTGCAGGGATGAGATGCGCCTTGGTTTTCAGACGTATATGACTTAAAGAGGACCTTTCACTAGAATAAAAAATCTAAACTAAGCATACAGACATGGAGAGCGGCGCCCAGGGATCTCCCTGCACTTACTATTGTCCCTGGGCGCCGCTCCGTTCGCCCGGTATAGGCTCGGGTATCTTCATATGTTTGGCTCAACTGGGTGAAGCCTGCAGGCGTCTCCTTCTCCCAGGCTGTAGCGCTGGCCAATCGCAGCGCTCAGCTCATAGCCTGAGAGTTTTTTTTTTTTTTTTCTCTCGGGCTATGAGCTGAGCACTGCGATTGGCCAGCGCTACAGTCTGGGAGAAGGAGACGCCGGCAGGCTCCACCCAGTTGAGCCGAACATATGAATATATCGGAGCCTATACCGGGAGAACGGAGCGGCACCCAGGGATAATAGTAAGTGCAGGGAGATCCCTGGGCGCCGCTCTCTCCATGTTTGTATGCTTAGTTTAGATTTTTCATTCTAGTGGAAGATGCTCTTTAAAGCTGCCTCAAGTGTAGGGATCTCCTCTCCATTGTTTGGAATCTGCTCACATTTGATCAAGGTAAGTAGGGATAAATTAACATTTATGGATTGCATTTGATAACCAGTACCTTTTCCCTGTTTCTTGCTGACACCTGTACAAGTCTTACAGTATGAAGCCCTATGTCCTTAAATCCAAAAAATATCAAAGAAATATAAGCTAGCAATGGACATGTTGCCCTGATAATTATGTATGGCATACAACCTTACCACCTTTGCTTTTATGACTAATGGGGTAAACTGTAAGGGTACTTTCACACTAGCGTTTTTCTTTTCCGGTATTGAGTTCCGTCACAGGAGCTCAATACCGGAAAAAAACTGATCAGTTTTATCCTAATGCATTCTGAATAGAGAGCATTCCGTTCAGGATGCATCAGTTCAGTCCCTCTTACGTTTTTTGGCCGGAGAAAATACCGCAGCATGCTGCAGTTTTCTCTCCGACCAAAAATCCTGAACACTTGCCGGAATGCTGGATTCGGCATTCATTTCCATTTAACATATTAGTGCTGGCATTAAAATGCTGCATTGACAGATACGTTCTTCCGGTCCGCGCATGCACAGACCTTTTTTAAATCTGTGAAAAAAATAAATACCGGATCCGTTTTTCCGGATGAGACCGGAGAGACGGAGCTGGTATTTCAATGCATTTGTCAGACTTAAACGCATCCAGATCCGTCTGACAAATGCATCAGTTTGCGTCCGGATTGCTGGATCCGGCATGCGGTTCCGGCAATCGAAATGCCTGCCGGAATCCTCTGCCGCAAGTGTGAAAGTACCCTAACAAGGCAAATCTTTGAGCAGGACTTGATGCTAAGATCCTTCCACAGACTTGGGCCTCATGCACACGACCGTTGTTGTGTTGTGTTCCGTTCCGCAAAATGGGGTTCCGCCTCTGCGTTTTTTCACGGTCCCATTGACTTGAATGGGTCCGCGAACCGTTTTCCGTGAAAAAAATAGGACAAGTTATATTTTTTTGACGGACTGGAACCACGGATAACGGACGCAGATGGCAAACGGTGCATTAGCCGACTTTTCAACGGACCCATTGAAAGTCAATGGGTCCGCAGAAAATCAAGAAAAACGGAACAACGGACACGGAATCAAACAACGGTCGTGTGCATGAGACCTTAGTTGCACTTCAGTGTAACTTTAGGAGGTACTATGGATGTCATTTATTAATCCCGGTGTTTTAGACGCATCGGCCTCTACATAACTTTGGCGTATCCAGCGCTGGCTTCCTTGTTGGCTTAAATTTAGACCATTATCTACGCCTAAAACTGGCTTAGAAAATGATGAGACGTGCCTGCCAGCCCGCCAGCCCGCCCACACCACGCCCACTTTTTTAGGCCTGGCGTGAGCCAGGAGGAAAATTTGCAGATTGCGGTGCAAATAACCTTTACAGTGCAATCTAATATAGGCGTGTTTCTGATCGTAAATTACTCCTTTTGTCTTTATCCTCCCTAACATGCTCTGTGGTCTGGTTCGTTGGTGCAAGAGTTCATAGAGCGGGCCCTGGCTGTATTTCTAGCTTAAAGGGAACCTGTCACCGGGATTTGATGTATAGAGCTGAGGACATGGGTTGCTAGATGGCCGCTAGCACATCCGCAATACCCAATCCCCATAACTCTGTGTGCTTTTATTATGTAAAAAAACCTAACCGATTTGATCCATATGCAAATTAACCTGAGATGTGTCCTGTCTCCGAGATGAGTCCAGCGTGAAGGAGCCCAGCACCGCCCCGCATCCTCAGAATCTCCTCCTTGCTCCCCGACGTCAGATAGCTAGAGCGCCGTAATCTCACGATGCGCGACCTAGCGCATGCACAGTGTCGTCATAGTGTTCCTTCCCTGTGCTGGCATCAGCCTCTGGGAACGAACTGTGCATGCGCTAGCTCGCGCATCGCGAGATTACGGCGCTCTAGCTTTCTGACGTCGGGGAGCAAGGGGGAGATTCTCAGGATGCGGGGCGGTGCTGGGCTCCTTCACGCTGGACTCTTCGTTCTCAGGGACAGGACACATCTCAGGTTAATTTGCATATGTATCAAATCGGTTTTTTTACACAATAAAAGCACACAGAGCTATGGGGACTGGGTATTGTGGATGTGCTAGTGGCCATCTAGCAACCCATGTCCTCAGCTCTATGCACAAAATCCTGGTGACAGGTTCCCTTTAACTCTTTTACTGTCTCATTCTGAGCATTTGATGTCTGCTGTACAGTCCTTGCAAGATGAGAAGTTGATGTATAACATCTGTAGCAAATATGGCTTTCCTTGAGAAAGGTTTGCTTAAGAGGTTTTTCTCTGAAGTTCTGCATTTCAACAGTGGGTGAGGTTTCTTGAGTACAGTTTTGTGAGAGGAGTTAATTTCTGGTTTTGGTTTGTTGGCAAAAGGCCACAAAAAGGGAGAACGGAGACCCTCAGTAGACCCCAATCCTCATCCTCATCAGACCCCTATTCATCAGATCACACCCACAAGCTCCATCAGCCTCCGATCAGATCCCCAACCTCCATTATCCTCAGCTCAGACCCTTGAGCCCCATCACACTCAGATCAGTCCCTTAGGCTAGTTTCACACTTGCGTTGTCCGGATCCGGCGTGTACCATTTGCCGGAATTACACGCCGGATCCGGAAAAACGCAAGTGAACTGAAAGCATTTGAAGACGGATCAGTCTTCAAAATGCGTTCAGTGTTACTATGGCACCCAGGACGCTATTAAAGTCCTGGCTGCAATAGTAGGAGCGGGGGAGCAGTATACTTACAGTCCGTGCGGCTCCCGGGGCGCTCCAGAATGACGTCAGGGCGCCCCATGCGCATGGATGACGTGATCCATGCGACACGTCATCCATGAGCGTGGGGCGCCCTGACGTCACTCTGGAGCGCCCGGGGAGCCGCACGGACGGTAAGTATACTGCTCCCCCGCTCCCCACTACACTTTACCATGGCTGCCAGGACTTTAGCGTCTTGGCAGCCATGGTAACCATTCTGAAAAAGCTAAACGTCGGATCCGGCAATGCGCCGAAACGACGTTTAGCTTAAGGCCGGATCCGGATTAATGCCTTTCAATGGGCATTAATTCCGGATCCGGCCTTGCGGCAAGTGTTCAGGATTTTTGGCCGGAGCAAAAAGTGCAGCATGCTGCGGTATTTTCTCCGGCCAAAAAACGTTCCGGTCCGGAACTGAAGACATCCTGATGCATCCTGAACGGATTTCTCTCCATTCAGAATGCATTAGGATAAAACTGATCAGGATTCTTCCGGCATAGAGCCCCGACGACGGAACTCTATGCCGGAAGAAAAGAACGCAAGTGTGAAAGAGCCCTTAGTCAGCCTCAGATCAGATCGGACCCTCCCCATCAGGTCATTGTGCGTGCCCACGTCCTGATGCTGTGTGCGGTCAGGACACAGTGCACAGTGGGTCCCAGAAGAAGACCAAGGAGGGTGAGTACTGCCAGCGCAGCACTGACCTTACCTCCTCATGCCTCCTGCATGCTAATGATCGCTGATTCCATAATAGAAGTGATCATTGTGGCGAAACCAACCTCGCCACAGTGTTTTGGAGAGGCCTGTTTATCCGCCTCTTGCCTCAGGTTTATGGGCCATATACTAACTTTTAAACCCCTGAACATATTCAAGTGAATTTTGGATAGGTTTGTCCCCAAGTTATACTGTTTAAATTGATGTAAGTTATATGTATGGCCAATGTAAACTCACAAAGTTGTAACAATTTATAATAAGTGTAACTTGTCAGCTTGGGAGGAAAATGCTGGGTGTGTTTCTATTGTGCCATTGTCCCATTGTGTGTTTAAATGGTGATGTCTGCCCTGTTGTATCCACATGTGTATTGGCGATCTCTCTTTGTCCTCAGAGATAATTGGATTGCTCCTCAGGTTGTCTCCGGGACAGAGAGGAGGAGACCATGATGCATTGTGGGGATATGTTGTATTTGTCCTATGTCACAGTCTTCATTCTGGTCCTCTGGGGGTGTGAACGATTGGTTGCTGTAGTTACATTGTATGTGTTGTAAATTACTGATTGGTTGTATTTCAAACCCCTGTGGGCAGTACTATGTTTGTGGTTTATGAATAAAAGAGGCTGTACGTGAAGTACAGTCAGACCACTGCTTGACCCTCAACACGGAGCCTTGTCTCGTTATTGGGGGGATCCGCTGTATGCTGTTACAGACTGATTGCCAGGAGGGTAAGCTGATTCCTGTTCGTCTGCTAGCAGCTATTCGTGAGGTTCCAGTTTGGAGTGCTATTTTGTATCCAGTTCGGGACATTGGTGTTCTGCAGTAGCTGTGCCTGTCTCTCAGAAAGGGGCTTATCGCCTAAACGGATTTTAACCCCTTGTCTGCTGAAACGGTCCGTTACAATCATTAACATTTGAACTATAAGATACACTTTCCACTTTTCTTATAGTTCAAAAAATACGATAATTCTAGCTTCTAAAGTCCTCAGTTCTTCTAAAGCAGTGATGCTCAACCTGCGGCCCTCCAGCTGTTACCAAACTACAACTCCCAGCATGCCTGGACAGCCTACAGCTATCAGCCTACAGCAGGGCATGATGGGAGTTGTAGTTTTACAACAGCTGGAGGGCCGCAGGTTGGGCATCTCTGTTCTAAAGAGTAAATTTCCTATTGCTTTATGTGAGCCTTAACACTCGTCGAGTCAATCCCACGTCATGTTTACCCCTTTTGCTTGGGTAGCTAATCTAATCCACTTTGCTGACTCGTTCCCTAGCCGTTCGACTAGTCACTAGAAGATGAACTGCTTCACTTTCAGACGGATCTAAATCTTTGATTGTATTCACAAATGAAGATCACCATGCTATGTAGCTTTCAAATCAGTTATTGAACTTTAAGAGGCCATAATATTATTAATCTCACATTCTGCCAAGAATATGAGGAAATTGATCATTCATTGCTATAATAGCCACCATCTACTGGTTCCTACAGGGGGTTTGTTGGTTTAGGTGTAGTTTGCACAGAGATTAGATGGTACAACTGCTGTCTTGTTTGAGGTAGGCTGCTTGGTCAGGTGAGGTTGCTTGCTGTGTGACAGGATTCTGCTGAAGCTCATTAGTAGGCGTTGACTCCTGGACTTGAATGCATGCTGTCATCTGACTTAGGCCGAATGCACACGGCCGTGGAACACGGACGTGGGCGGTCCGTGGTATCCCGGCCTGGAATCCTGCTGACAGCAGGAGCGCACGGCGTCATTGGTTGCTATGACGCCGTGCGCTTCATGCCGCCGCTGCACTACAGTAATACACTCGCGTGCATTCGGCCTTAGGGTACTTTCACACTTGCGGTGGAGGAATCCGGCAGGCAGTCGCCGGAACTGCCTGCCGGATCCAGAAATCCGTACGCAAACAAATGTATTTGTGAGAGGGATCCGGATGCGGATCCGTCTCACAAATGCATTGCAATACCGGATCCGTCTGTCATCCGGAAAAACGGATCCGGTATTTTTATTTTCTTCTAATTTGTGAAGGTCTGCGCATGCACAGAACGCAAAACTGTATCCGTTTTGCCGGAACACTTTGAGCCGGAGCTGGCATTAATGCATTTCAATTGAAATTAATGCCGAATACGTACTGAACGGATTGCTCTTCATTCAGAATGCATTAGGATAAAACTAATTATTGAACCCCTGTGACGGAACTCAGTACCGGAAAAGAAAATTGCTAGTGTTAAAGTACCCTTAGTATGTTGTAGTACATAGCCTGAGCTACGAAGGCTATGTACTGCCAAGTTCAGGCCCAAGTATGTTCATGAGTTTTCCCTTGTAGGATTCATTGCTTACTCTAAAGCCTGAGTTGCAGCCACAGCAGCTGCAGTCTCCTTTTCTGCTGCCAGTCTCTCAAGTACTGCTTCTAGATGTGCCCTTTCCATTTTCAACTGCAATTCTTCTTTTTTTCAACTGCATCTCTTGTTTCACTTTTATGTGATTCTTCTGCATCTCTCATTCTGCTTCTTGAGACGTAACAAGGATTAGAAGTTGGCTAGCTAGAAACTATTTGCACTAACTGCCACTAGATGGAGTTATACCAGCATGAATACACACATAATGGAAACTGCTAAAGGCATGACATATGCAATAGTATCATATATACAGTACATTGCACAGAGAATGAGATTTACATGCACTAGTGCTTAGGCCGGTGGGCGCCATAGGGAGGAAGGAAATATTGTCTTTAAGGGTGAGCCCTTGCATTTTTTCATACTGATTAAAACCAGATACAGACACACCTGTCAATCTAGCTGCATGGCAAGATGGTTGGTTTCCATCCAGTGGACATTTCTCCCCTCGTCTGAAATAATAATAATTATTATTATTATTATTTATATTTATATATATATATATATATATATATATATATATATATATAATGGGAGTTCAGGGCTGCACTCCTTGTAGCAAGTATTGGGTGCCAGCGGTGTCGACACTCGACCAAAGTGTCAAATAACCAGAAGAATAAACACACCGCAGCACATCCGTATGGTGAAAAAATGGTGGGATCCTTTATTCACCCAAGCAGCGACGTTTCGGTCCGCTTGCTGGGACCATTTTCAAGCAATGCATCAAATACAACTGTGAGTATTTATATAGTCATGTCAAATTAACATACATAAGTGATACTTAAACAAAATAGTGGAAAATAAAGTACAAAACATTTCATGTGAATACATCCGGACATCATATCAGAGGGACAATGCAATCAAATACATGGATGCATATGACTCAAATATACGAGACCATCGGTACATAAGGTATATACTTATTACACTCAAGTGATAATCAACAGTGAATAATTGTCACCTGTGTATGTGACACCGTAGGAGGGCCAGGCATGGAGTCAGTATACCACAGGAGCTGGCACCCATTTGACTACTACAGTGTTTCTAATTGTCTTACGCTGTCAAGCAAAATGGATCCGCTGTTAAACCAGTTTTTACCTTCCACTTTTTCGTATACTGAGGCCGACAAGGACAGAATTGTGGAATCATGTGGGGGCAATGTGGACTTCCTCTTGGTCCCTTCAATATTGGACATTAAAAAGAGGTATGAACGCGATGCAAAAAAATGTCTAACTTTAGAATTACATTCCACAACTCTGGTAGAATACATTAAAACTAACCGCATACCCAGAGGGATGCGCACACAGCCCAGATTATCTATACATTCACATGACTTGGAGTTCCGCGCTAAATATGAGCACATTTCCAACAAATATGCGTTGAATTTTATGTTACTTAACATAGAATTTATGCGCAAAGATCTGCTCTCTACAATAATTAACAAAACGGAGGAGGAGGCCACATTGAAGGCCATTTTGTCCACACAGGACTTTGATGATTACATCAAAAATTTCCAGCCCCACCTGAATAAATAAAATAATGAGATCCAAGAAACAAAAAGAGCAAAATGGCAACGTGACACATTGGATTATTCCACGGGACATGTATATAACTGGACTGACGGCAATCGATTTAATCAAAACCAAGGTGCTAAAAGACCAAAGAAAAAGGATGATTCTAATACCAGCAATGCTGCTACTTTTTTAGGACTTCCAACAACTACTGCAAGAAAGCCACAAGAAGGGGCGGTCGGAACAGACACCGACACCGTAAAAACAAGGAGTCAGAAATCCTTGCGAAAAATCAATGCCTGACTGAACAGACTGTGGTAAATATATCTTCACACATTCTGACACCTGTACAAATACAACTGTTAGAGAAGGGTTTGAGTTTTTGTCCTGCTAGTGCCATCAACTGGTTTGAGTTGGAGGCCGACTTACTATACTTTTTTAGGTTGATAAAACTTAAAATTCATTTTCAGGATGCACATAGTTCTGTTGTTAAACCCATGCATGAGTTACGTTTATCTGATTGGGGGCTAAGATTAAAAAAGGATTTTTCCCCCCAAATATCTTCTAAAGCTTTTGACGTATTTTCGGATGCAGTGATGCGAGATATACAGGAGCTTAAACAATCAGGGCTCTTTGACCGCATCCAGCATCCGAACATGACTAAACAAGAAATGCAGGCACTGAACCAGTTAATCCATGACCACTCCCTCACCATCAAATCAGCTGATAAGGGTGGTGCGGTAGTGGTCATGGATACTTCTATGTATATGGCAGAAGCGGCCCGTCAATTGTCTGACTCTGCAGTATATGTCCAACTCCAAAGGGACCCCAAATTTGACATTCAACGGGAATTAAAGCTATTAATAAACACATACACACAAATAGGTCTGATAGACGAACAGCTCAATGAGTTTTTGCTGATAGAATTTCCAGTTACTCCTTTATTTTATTTGCTACCTAAGATCCATAAAAATTTACAGTGTCCACCCGGCAGACCTATTGTTTCTGGCCGCGGTTCCCTTTTAAGTAATGCATCCATCTTTTTAGACAAAATTCTACAGGATTATGTAGTTAAATCTAAATCTTACATAAAAGACACTACGGATTTTCTTAGAAGGTTAGCAGACGTGACGATGCCGGAGGACGCCATTTTGGCCTCCTTCGACATCGTCAGTCTGTATACCTCAATACAGCATACCATTGGCTTAACAGTTGTAGAATCGGCTTTGGCGAATTCAAATTACTCCACTGAGGCCCAAACCTTTTTTCTAGCTTTACTACGATTAATTTTGTATAATAATTATTTCCTTTTCGGTGATGATTATTATATGCAAATTAGGGGGACGGCCATGGGGACGAATGTGGCTCCCACGTACGCCAACATGGTCGTCTCTCATTTGGAGGAACAATATGTCTATGTGTCCCACCACTTCAGCCATGTGCTGAGGTGGTGGAGATACATAGACGATATTTTTGTTATCTGGATGGGCACAGTTGCCGAGTTGCATATGTTTCACACATACTTGAACAGCTTGATTCCAGATATACAATTCACTCTGGAATTTTCCACTAGTGAGTTGCATTTTCTGGATGTTAGTGTTCAACGTATTGGTACATTGTTAAAAACTGAGGTTTATACGAAGCCCACTGACCGCAACACCGTCCTGAGGTATGACAGTGCTCATCCCGGGACGATGGTGCGGTCATTGCCGTATAGCCAATTTACTCGAGTCAAGAGGGTAGTGAGTGACACATCCACACTAGACGGTACTTTAGAAAGAATGGCACAATCTTTCAAACAGAGACGTTACCCAACATCCGTCTTAAAACAACAATTGAGCCGTATCAACCAGAGAGATTGAAGGGATTTATTTCATGGCACTAAGAGGGATCAATCTCAAAAAATACCCTTCGTATCTACCTTTTGTGAAGCCAGTACTCAAGTAGGTAAAATTATTAATAAATACTGGCCAATTTTAGGCACTGAACACAAGAATATTCCTGAACTTTGCAACAGACCTATAATGTCATACAAGAGAGCTAGCAATCTTAAAGATAAACTAGTAAAAAATGACATTGGCTCACAAAAGGGTGTACACCAGTCATTTCTAGCCCCTAAAAAGTGTGGCAGTTATCCGTGCCTTCACTGTGTAAATTGTAAGTACATGGTGAAGGGACGTGATTTTACTCATCCAAAAACTGGGGTCTCATACCCTCTTAAATTTTATTTAACTTGCGACTCCTGTTATGTTATATATGTTTTATGGTGTCCTTGTAAGCTCTTGTATGTGGGTGAGACTACATGCGATTTCAAATCCCGTTTTAATCAACACCGCTTTTCAATACGGAAAAAACGAAAGGATTTGCCAGTCTCACACCACTTTGCGAACATGGGCCATGGTGAAAGTGATCTAAAGTTCATGATCGTAGACCATGTCCCATTGCCACGTACAGGAGGCAATCGCATAAAGATGCTCAAAAAACGTGAATCCGAGTGGATCTTCAAATTACAAACCATCAAACCGGGTGGCTTAAATGTGGAATATAAACCATGGCTATTCATATGATTGCATATATTCTTGTGTCCTTGTCAGCATCAGTGATGAGAAATTTGTTATGTTTTTATTTTAAATATATTTGGATAATATATTTTTTAATTCACTATTTTATTTCACATATAGGACCTGTGGATGGAAGGGCCTAGCTCAGTAGGAGGTTAGATGCTTTGGACACGTGCGGTTTATCCCTGACTATATTGTACTTACCTTTGTATTCACATTGATGCGCTTCTGTATGCGTTTTTTATATTTAATATGGCTAACTTTGGATGTTCTCTGCCCGCTAAGGGTTAATACAGGGGATGTTAGGGTAACAGCTGCCGCTGTCCCCTCCTCCCCCGTTCGCACATTCCGGATGATAGTGCATCGCAAGATAGCACATCACCCGGCAGTGCACCCTGGGTAGATCATCCTGAATCATGTTTGGCCTTATACACTACTCTGTATTGACATTGAAGCGCTCCATTCATGTTGTCTATGACGCGAGGGTCATGTGATGCACTATGTGTGAACACGTGACCGCTCCTCCAGTGACATCACGGACATGCGCAAGCCTAGTTCCGGGACGCCGTATCCACGAGACACAGCACGGAAACCTGCATCCACCTGCAATTTGAGCTTGCCTGACTCCATGCCTGGCCCTCCTACGGTGTCACATACACAGGTGACAATTATTCACTGTTGATTATCACTTGAGTGTAATAAGTATATACTTTATGTACCGATGGTCTCGTATATTTGAGTCATATGCATCCATGTATTTGATTGCATTGTCCCTCTGATATGATGTCCGGATGTATTCACATGAAATGTTTTGTACTTTATTTTCCACTTATGTATGCTAATTTGACATGACTATATAAATACTCACAGTTGTATTTGATGCATTGCTTGAAAATGGTCCCAGCAAGCGGACCGAAACGTCGCTGCTTGGGTGAATAAAGGATCCCACCATTTTTAACCATACGGATGTGCTGCGGTGTGTTTATTCTTATATATATATGTTCTGAGAGAGAACTGAAACGTTGCTGTATGACGTGTGAATAAATAGCAAATCTTTTCACTTTTAAGGAGTGCCATGGATTTTTGCAATATATATATATATATATATATATATATATATATATATATATATATATATATATATATATATAATATATATTTGCAATATACACTCACCTAAAGAATTATTAGGAACACCTGTTCTATTTCTCATTAATGCAATTATCTAGTCAACCAATCACATGGCAGTTGCTTCAATGCATTTAGGGGTGTGGTCCTGGTCAAGACAATCTCCTGAACTCCAAACTGAATGTCAGAATGGGAAAGAAAGGTGATTTAAGCAATTTTGAGCGTGGCATGGTTGTTGGTGCCAGACGGGCCGGTCTGAGTATTTCACGATCTGCTCAGTTACTGGGATTTTCACGTACAACCATTTCTAGGGTTTACAAAGAATGGTGTGAAAAGGGAAAAACATCCAGTATGCGGCAGTCCTGTGGGCAAAAATGCCTTGTGGATGCTAGAGGTCAGAGGAGAATGGGCCGACTGATTCAAGCTGATAGAAGAGCAACGTTGACTGAAATACCCACTCGTTACAACCGAGGTATGCAGCAAAGCATTTGTGAAGCCACAACACGCACAACCTTGAGGCGGATGGGCTACAACAGCAAAAGACCCCACCGGGTACCACTCATCTCCACTACAAATAAGTACAATAAAGGAATTCAAGAGGGGCCTGGATGTATTTCTGGAGTGTAATAATATTACAGGATATAGCTACTAGAGAGGGGTCGTTGATCCAGGGAGATATTCTGATTGCCTGATTAAAGTCGGGAAGGAATTTTTTATTTCCCTAAAGTAAGGAAAATTGGCTTCTACCACAGTTTTTTTTTTTGCCTTCCTCTGGATCAACTTGCAGGATGACAGGCCGAACTGGATGGACAAATGTCTTTTTTCGGCCTTATGTACTATGTTACTATGTTACTAAATAGGAAAAAGAGGGTACAATTTGCACGAGCTCACCAAAATTGGACTGTTGAAGACTGGAAAAATGTTGCCTGGTCTGATGAGTCTCGATTTCTGTTGAGACATTCAAATGGTAGAGTCCGAATTTGGCGTAAACAGAATGAGAACATGTATCCATCCTCTGATGGCTACTTCCAGCAGGATAATGCACCATGTCACAAAGCTCGAATCATTTCAAATTGGTTTCTTGAACATGACAATGAGTTTACTGTACTAAAATGGCCCCCACAGTCACCAGATCTCAACCCAATAGAGCATCTTTGGGATGTGGTGGAACGGGAGCTTCGTGCCCTGGATGTGCATCCCTCAAATCTCCATCAACTGCAAGATGCTCTCCTATCAATAAGGGCCAACATTTCTAAAGAATGCTATCCGCACCTTGTTGAATCAATGCCACGTAGAATTAAGGCAGTTCTGAAGGCAAAAGGGGGTCCAACACCGTATTAGTATGGTGTTCCTAATAATTCTTTAGGCGAGTGTATATATATATAAGGTGAGGGCCATGCAACAACCTAGGAAAACCCTCTTGGAAAAAGGAACAAATGAGGTAAGGGATGCAAAATGCATTCCCTTCATCACGCGGTTCTCACCCCTGAGTGACAAAATCAGAGGTATTTTGAAGGGACACTGGCCCATTTTGGGCAGCAACTTCAAAAATATTCCTGAGTTTGCCAATCCTCCCATGATGTCATACAGACGCACACGCAATATTAAAGATCAACTTGTGCGGGCTGATATTGGCACCAGTAAGATCTCATTTAGCACGTATTTTGGAGCATCCAGGAAAGGCTGTTTCCCCTGCCATGGATGTGTGAATTGCCCTCTTATGTTAAGGGGGGCGTGGAATATATGATTAAACATCATTTAACTTGTGACTCTTCCTATGTAGTGTACTTGCTTGAATGTCCCTGTCGTCTCCTCTATGTAGGGGAGACTACATGGGACGTCAAAACAAGATTAAATCATCATAGGTACACCATTAGGAAAAATAGGTTAGATCTACCAGTGTCTAAACACATCACAGAAGCACGACACACTGAGAAGGACCTGCGCTTCAGGGTCATTGACCAGGTCGCCATGCCACGGCGGGGGGGGGGGGGGTACTGAAGCAGCGAGAACTGTACTGGATTTTTCAACTACAAACCCTAAAACCCTGTGGACTTAATGTTGATTTTAGGGTGATATAGTCATGTACCAGTAGGATATTTGATATCTGTCTGAGTGTATAAGTCAAGATTGTGCTCTCCATTGATTCCTTTTTTTTCTCTTCTGTCTCTTATAGATTATCTTGATGGAGACTTTTGTTTTAACTGAGAGGACATCGCCCGACATGAAACCTCCATGCGATCATAACATGTTTTTTGTATATATTTTCCTTTTCTGTAGATCTCTCCATAAGTCCATATTTATGACTGAGGATTCGAGACCAATGGAACTAATGATATCCACTTTAGGAAGTTTGCGGTATTTATTTGAATGGGGCAGAGGAGGCCAGTTGTGGGTGGTGAGTGCAGGAGCGAGGGACATGTGACACGAGAGTGCCCGGTCCTTCGTCCCACACAGGAGCATGCACCCAGAGATGGTTGCATGGGCCAGTGTTAAACACCCGCCTCCACACTGTCCGCATCTATGACCGCAGGAAGCGGGGATGTAGTGACTGGAACCCTGGTTATAACTTTTGGGTTTCCTGTGACGATGGGGTTTGAGCACTGGATTAATTTCCTTGTGTACATATCTCCATAGACATCACCCGTCTCCAGGCGGCTACTGTTCCCTTTAGACCGCGCATTAATATGGTTACCATGGTCACATAGTTACAACAACATTGGTTTCGAACCTGCAGACATGCGCAGTGGCTTAATGCCGCTGTGTCGATTTATGACAGCGCAGTGCGCATGCGCGAGAAATGGAGATAACTCGCGAGTCCTGGGGTGTCCCGACATTCACGTATGAGCGCTAACATTAGGCGCTTTGTGCGCATGCGCGGGACGCGGCAGGATCTCGCGATCTATCGGCATACACTGGCACCTGCGCAGTAATTGGCAGGGGACGCCAACACTGGATCGCAAATGGATTTTCGTGATGTGGGTTTGTCCCTCTTTTAATTTTTCAATTGATATACACTTTAGCACAGCTGCACTTTATATGATAATCAGTAGTATTTATGTATGTAATACTGATTTTGATATGTGATCTAAAGTTGTGTTCACATTATTTATACACTATGTTAACACCATGATGGTATATGTATACAGATACACTGTAATGACTTGTATAATCATGTTTTATATTGGTATTTGCTAAATATATTTTAATGAGCAATCATGTTACCCTAATGAGATCCACCTATTTAAATATGTTGAGAGCACTGTGTTCACTAGCTTGACAAAGGCTCCATTGAGAGAGCTGAAATGCTGCATTGTGTTTGAGTGTGAATAAACATCACCGAATTTTCACAAGACCGGAGTGCTTCCCATCTTTTCGCCATTTCTATTGCACTGTTCCTTGTCCAGGAGCATTTGTGGAGTTGCACGCGGCATCCTATAGAGTGCTGCTGATTATTAGTTTTTTTATATATATATACACTGCTCAAAAAAATAAAGGGAACACAAAAATAACACATCCTAGATCTGAATTAATTAAATATTTTTCTGAAATACTTTGTTCTTTACATAGTTGAATGTGCTGACAACAAAATCACACAAAAATTAAAAAATGAAGTCAAGTTTTTTAACCCATGGAGGTCTGGATTTGGAGTCACACTCAAAATTAAAGAGGAAAACCACACTACAGGCTGATCCAACTTTGATGTAATGTCCTTAAAACAAGTCAAAATGAGGCTCAGTAGTGTGTGTGGCCTCCACGTGCCTGTATGACCTCCCTACAACGCCTGTGCATTCTCCTGATGAGGTGGCGGACGGTCTCTTGAGGGATCTCCTCCCAGACCTGGACTAAAGCATCTGCCAACTCCTGGACAGTCTGTGGTGCAACGTGACGTTGGTGGATAGAGCAAGACATGATGTCCCAGATGTGCTCAATTGGATTCAGGTCTGGTGAACGGGCGGGCCAGTCCATAGCATCAATGCCTTCGTCTTGCAGGAACTGCTGACACACTCCAGCCACATGAGGTCTAGCATTGTCTTGCATTAGGAGGAACCCAGGGCCAACCGCACCAGCATTCGGTCTCACAAGGGGTCTGAGGATCCCATCTCGGTACCTAATGGAAGTCAGGCTACCTCTGGCGAGGTGCGGCCCTCCAAAGAAATGCCACCCCACACCATTACTGACCCAATGCCAAACCGGTCATGCTGGAGGATGTTGCAGGCAGCAGAACGTTCTCCACGGCGTCTCCAGACTCTGTCACATCTGCTCAGTGTGAACCTGCTTCCGAAGAGCACAGGGCGCCAGTGGCGAATTTGCAATCTTGGTGTTCTCTGGCAAATGCCAAACGTCCTGCACGGTGTTGGGTTGTAAGCACAACCCCCACCTGTGGACGTCGGGCCCTCATATCACCCTCATGGAGTCTGTTTCTGACCGTTTGAGCAGACACATGTACATTTGTGGCCTGCTGGAGATCATTTTGCAGGGCTCTGGCAGTGCTCCTCCTGTTCCTCCTTGCACAAAGGCGGAGGTATCGGTCCTGCTGCTGGGTTGTTGCCCTCCTACGGCCTCCTCCACGTCTCCTGATGTACTGGCCTGTCTCCTGGCAGCGCCTCCATTCTCTGGACACTACGCTGACAGACACAGCAAACCTTCTTGCCACAGCTCACATTGATGTGCCATCCTGGATAAGCTGCACTACCTGAGCCACTTGTGTGGGTTGTAGACTCCGTCTCATGCTACCACTAGAGTGAAAGCCCCGCCAGCATTCAAAAGTGACCAAATAATCAGCCAGGAAGCATAGGAACTGAGAAGTGGTCTGTGGTTACCACCTGCAGAACCACTCCTTTATTGGGGGTGTCTTGCTAATTGCCTATAATTTCCACCTGTTGTCTATCCCATTTGCACAACAGCATGTGAAATTGATTGTCACTCAGTGTTGCTTCCTAAGTGCACAGTTTGATTTCACAGAAGTGTGATTGACTTGGAGTTACATTATGTTGTTTAAGTGTTCCCTTTATTTTTTTGAGCAGTGTGTGTGTGTGTATATAAGTTTTTTCACTATAAGGGTCAGTTCACACAGCTGATTTTCAAAATACACATGTAAGGCTACTTTCACACTCACGTTTTGACTTTCCGTTTGTGAGATCCGTCTAGGTCTCTCACAAGCGGTCCAAAACAGGTCAGTTTTGCCCTAATGCATTCTGAATGGAAAAGGATCCACTCAGAATGCACCAGTTTGCCTCCGATCAGTCTCCATTCCGCCTGACGAAACTGAGCCAAACGGATCCGTCCTGGCTCACAATGTAAGGCCTCCTGCACACGACCGTTGTGTGCATCCGTGGCCGTTGTGCCGTTTTCCATTTTTTTCCGCGGACCCATTGACTTTCAATGGGTCCGTGGAAAAATCGGAAAATGCGCAGTTTCAAGTCAATGGGTCCGTGAAAGAACACGGATGCACACGGAGCCGAAGATCCGTCTGCATAAAAGCTTTTTCATAGCTGAGTTTTCACTTCACTGCGGCACCTGAGGGGTTAATTGTGCTGATCACAGCCCCCTGTAAGAGATCAGGTGCTGCCAGGCAGCAGGGGGCAGTCATGTACACAGTTCGTAGGATATTCTAACTTGAAGCGTCCCCATCACCATGGGAACGCCTCTGTGTTAAAATCCGATGGTATATTCTAACTCAAATCCGATGGTATATTCTAACATAGAGGCGTTCCCATGGTGATGGGGACGCTTCAAGTTAAAATATACCATCGGATTGGAGAAAACTCCGATCCTATGGTATATTAACTCCTGACTTTACATTGAAAGTCAATGGGGGACGGATCCGTTTGCAATTGCACCATATTGTGTCAACGTCAAACGGATCCGTCCCCATTGACTTGCATTGTAAGTCAGGACGGATCCGTTTGGCTCCGCACGGCCAGGCGGACACCAAAACGACTTTTTTTTTCATGTCCGTGGATCCTCCAAAAATCAAGGAAGACCCACGGACGAAAAAAACGGTCACGAATCAAGGACCAACGGAACCCCGTTTTGCAGACCGTGAAAAAATACTGTCGTGTGCAGGAGGCCTAAGGCTACATTCAAACAGGCTTTTTGGCTTTCCATTTGTGAGATCCGTTCAGGACTCTCACAAGCGGTCCAAAACGGATCAGTTTTGCCCTAGTGTATTCTGAATGGAAAAGGATCCGCTCAGAATGCATCAGTTTGCCTCTGTTCCGTCTCCATTCCGCTTTGGAGACATACACCATTGCTTGCATCGTTTTGGTGTCCGTCTGACGAAACTGAGCCATCCGTTCTGACACACAATGTAAGTCGATGGGGACGGATCCGTTTTCTCTGGCACAATAGAAAACTGATCCGTCTCCCATTGACTTTCAATGTAGTTCATGACTGATCCGTCTTGGCTATGTTACAGATAATACAAACGGATGCATTCATGACGGATGCATGCGGTTGTATTATTGTAACAGATCAGTTTTTGCAGATCCATGACGGATCCGCCCAAAATGCGAGTGTGAAAGTAGCCTAAAAATTCAGCTCTCAATCCAAGCAGATTTTTGCACCTCAAAAGTATGCGTGATTTTGTAAACAGTTTTTCAGGCAGATTTTTTACTTTATTAAATTCTATAGCACTTTTCCCACAAGTGACTTTGGTGTGTTTTTTGGCGCGTTTACGCGCGAAAAACACACGTGCATGCAGAGGTGCAGTTTTTTTTTCTGCGCAGAATCTGCCCCAAGATAGGATATGCTACATCTTTTTTACATGTATAAAAAAAAAAGAAGCAAGTGCTGCTTCCTATTGAATTGGGAGGCTCCTTTGAGGCGTTTTTGGAGCTGATTTCAAAATCTGCGCCAAAAAACTCATTGTGAACTCCGTGTGAACTGACCATGTGTATGAATACCATACACATTCAATAGCTGTCAGCTATCATTCCCGACTCTCCCATACATGTCCACATTTGGTTTTGCTGAAAGTATGTGAACCCTTTGGAATGATATGGATTTATGCACAAATTGGTCATAAAATGTGATCTGATCTTCATCTAAGGCTACTTTCACACTTGCGGCAGGACTGATCCGACAGGCTGTTCACCCTGTCGGATCCGTCCTTCCGCTATTTCGCCGTGCCGCCGGACCGCCGCTCTGTCCCCATTGACTATAATGGGGACAGAGGCAGAGCTCCGCCGGACTAAAGACGGATATGCAGGACTTTTAGTCCGGCGGCCTCTCGCCGTGCACTGCCGTGCTGCGCCGGAGCTCCGCCCCCGTCCCCATTATAGTCAATGGGGACGGAGCGGCAGTCCGGCGGCACGGCGAAATAGCGGAAGGACGGATCCGACAGGGTGAACAGCCTGTCTGATCCGTCCTGCCGCAAGTGTGAAAGTAGCCTTAGTCACAACAATAGACAGTCACAGTCTGCTTAAACTAATAACACACAAAGAATTAAATGTTACCATGTTTTTATTGAACACACAATGTAAACATTCACAGTGCAGGTGGAAAAAGTATGTGAACCCCTAGACTAATGACATCTCCAAGAGCTAATTGGCGTGAGGTGTCAGCCAACTGGAGTCCAATCAATGAAATTGGAGGTGTTGGTTACAGCTGCCCTACCCTATAAAAAAAAAAAACACACCAGTTCTGGGTTTTCTTTTCACAAGAAGCATTGCCTGATGTGAATGATGCCTCGCATCAAAAGAGCTCTCAGAAGACCGATTAAGAATTGTTTATTTGCATAAAGCTGGAAAGGGTTATAAAAGTATCTCCAAAAGCATTGCTGTTCATCAGTCCACAGTAAGACAAATTGTCTATAAATGGAGAAAGTTCAGCACTGCTGCTACTCTCCCTAGGAGTGGCCATCCTGTAAAGATGACTGCAAGAGCACAGCGCAGACTGCTCAATGAGGTGAAGAAGAATCCTAGAGTGTCAGCTAAAGACTTACAAAAGTCTCTGGCATATGCTAACATCCCTGTTAGCGAATCTACGATACATAACACACCAAACAAGAATGGATTTCATGGGAGGATACCACAGAGGAAGCCACTGCTGTCCAAAAAAAACATTGCTGCACGTTTACAGTTTGCACAAGAGCACCTGGATGTTCCACAGCAGTACTGGCAAAATATTCTGTGGACAGATGAAACCAAAGTTGAGTTGTTTGGAAGAAACACACAACACTATGTGTGGATAAAAAGAGGCACAGCACACCAACATCAAAACCTCATCCCAACTGTGAAGTATTGTGGTGGGGGCATCATGGTTTGGGGCTGCTTTGCTGCATCAGGGCCTGGATGGATTGCTGTCATCGAAGGAAAAATGAATTCCCAAGTTTATCAAAACATTTAGCAGGAGAACTTAAGGCCATCTGTCCACCAGCTGAAGCTCAACAGAAGATGGGTGTTGCAACAGGACAACGACCCAAAGTATAGAAGTAAATCAACAAGAGAATGGCTTAAACAGAAGAAAATACGCTTTCAGGAGTGGCCCAGTAAGAGTCCTGAGTCTGACCTCAACCCGATTGATATACTGTGACATGACCTCAAGAAAGCGATTCACACCAGACATCCCAAGAATATTGCTCAACTGAAACGATTCTGTAAAGAGGAATGGTCAAGAATTACTCCTGACCGTTGTGCACGTCTGATCTGCAACTACAGGAAACGTTTGGTTGAAGTTATTGCTGCCAAAGGAGGTTCAACCAGTTATTAAATCAAAGGGTTCACATACTTTTTCCACCTGCACTGTGGATGTTTACATGGTGTATTCAATAAAAACATGGTAACATTTAATTCTTTGTGTGTTATTAGTTTAAGCCGACTGTGATTGTCTATTGTTGTGACTTAGATAAAGATCAGATCACATTTTATGACCAATTTGTGCAAAAATCCATATCATTCCAAAGGGTTCACATACTTTTTCTTGCAACTGTATATTTAATGAGGGGAGGGGAGAAAGGCACTGCCACAATTTCTGGCTGTGACTTATCTTCCAGACAAAATATTGGGTGAAAATATTCACTTTGCCTGATCCTCTCTCCCCACTTGATCTGTCGGGGAAGCGCCGGGAACTCCTCATAGACATTATATTGTCAGACATATACACTGTTCTCGTCAGGTTCAGCTGACAATACACTAATGTGTATAGCAACCTTAACACCTAGATCACTACCTGTATCACTAATCCGGTCTAATATTTTTAAACAGTGCAAACTTTGGTGCATGTTAAGACTCTTTAGTCTAACATTACACCATCTGTTGGTTAACTTGCTTTTCACTAAATACAGTACAAGACATTTTCTCTCATGTCCTAAAATTAAAGCAGCATTCCTTTTACTGTATATTATCATCTACTGACAGAATAGGGGATTAATAACTAGAATACCTCTTTAAATAATAGTTTGCTCTTTTAATCTGATATTAATTTACTCTGTTTGACCACAAAAGTTTTCAGTTGGAATTCTGTGTCCTCCCGTGTCTAGATATTGCTGTTACACGCTTGTTGTGAAACTCACTGATGTTCTTTTGATTCTCTCTGGAAACATAATCTAAAAGGTTAAATTACTATTTTATTATGGTACAACCTCTGTAAAGGCAGCCCCCTTCTTTAAAGGGGTTGTCTGGGTTCAGAGCTGAACCCGGACATACCTCCATTTTCACCCAGGCAGGACCCCTGACTTGAGCATCGGAGCAGTTCATGCTCCGATGCTCTCCGTTGCCCTGCGCTAAATTGCGCAGGACAAAGGCATTTTCAAGAGTTCCGGTGATGAACCGGGCTCTCCATGGGGCTGCCATTAAGCCCGGTGACAGAACTGGCACTGATGGGCGGGCTTTAGCGCTGCCCTAGCCAGTAAAATGGCTAGGGCAGTGCTAAAGCATGCCCATCAGAGCCGGTGATGTCACCAAACACAGTTCGGCAGTGTGTTGTTGTAAACAAAGGGGCCCTTGCCCTGCTCGATCTAGCGCAGAGCAAGGGAGCGCATCGAAGCATGAGATGCTCTGATGCTAGCATCAGTGGGACTGGCTGGGTGAAAATATGGGTATGTTCGGGTTCAGCTTTGAACCCGGACACCCCCTTTAAACCTTTTTAGAGCCTATAATGTATTTCATTCAGATAGATCCCTGCATGGGACCCCATTTTGAGCTAGCTACCCAGGTTAACACATTCCATTCATATAAAATATAGTTGACAAAACATCCCAAATATATATAAGAAGAATTAAGAATGAAAGGAAAATGGAGATGACATTTCTAAATTTCACTATTTTGGCAGATTTTCAATTTTAATCAATTTTTTCATTAACACATTGAGGGTTAACAGCCAAACCAAACTTTATATTTATTACCCTGATTCTGCGGTTTACATAAACGCCCCACATGTGGTCGTAAACTGATGTAAGGGCACACGGCAGGGCGCAGAAGAAAATAAGCGCCATATGGTTTTTGGAAGGCAGAATTTTGTTGAACTGGTTTTGAGATGCCATGTCCCATTTGAAGCCCCTCTGATGCACCCTTTGGCCTCTTGCACATAAACATTTTTTTTTCCGTTTACATTACGTTTTTTGCGTTCCGTATACGGAACCATTCATTTCAATAGATCCACAAAAAAAACGGAAGGTACTCCGTATGCCTTATTTTTCTGTATTTCTGTTCCGTTCAAAGATAGAACATGTCCTATTATTATCCGCATAACGGACAAGGATAGTACTGTTCTATCAGGGGCTAGCTGTTCCGTTCCGCAAAAAAACGAATGTACACGGACGTTTTTTGCGGACCGCAAAATACTGAAAAAGCCATACGGTCGTGTGCAAGAGGTCTTACAGTAGAAACTTCCAAAAAGTGACCCCATTTTGAAAATTAGGAGATAAGGTGCCAGTTTTATTGGTACTATTTTGGGATACATATGATTTTTAATTGCTTTACATTACGTTTTTTGGGAGTCAAGTTAACCAATAAATGGATGTTTTGGCACAGTTTTTATTTTTTGCAACATTCATCTGACAGGTTAGATCATGGATATTTTCATAGAGCAGGTTGTTACGGACGCAATTATATCAAATATGTCTACTTTCTTTGTTTCAGTTTTACATAATAAAGCATTTTTGAAAGAAAATTATGTTTTTGTGTCTCCATTTTCTGAAAGCCATATTTTTTTAAAATTTTTCTTCCGATCATCTTGTGCAGGGGCTCGTTTTTTGCATGAAGAGTTGACGTTTTTATTGTTACCATTTTTGGGTACATATGATTTTTTGATAATTCATTATTACAATTTATGGGGCAAAGTGACCAAAAAATGGGTTGGTTTAGCACAGTTTTTATTTATTTTTACAGTGTTCATCTGAGGGGTTAGGTTATGTAACATTTTTATAGAGCAGATCGTTATGGACGTGGCAATACCTAATATGTATACTTTTTCTTATTTATTTAAGTTTTACACAATAATAGCATTTTTGAAGCCAAAAAAATTATGTTTTAGTGTCTCAGAGATAAACGACCAGCCCAAGGACGTTTATAGTCAATGGGCGGTCGTGAAGCTGTTAAACTGCATCAGATTTATCACAGTGGCTGATGCTGGATGATAAATCTGTCGCATATTTAGACCACCTAGTCTAAGTTTACACCTAAGTTTACCTATAAATTGGCTTAAAGGCTACAGTGGGGGAAATAATTATTTGACCCCTCACTGATTTTGTAAGTTTGTCCAATGACAAAGAAATGAAAAGTCTCAGAACAGTATCATTTCAATGGTAGGTTTATTGTAACAGTGGCAGATAGCACATCAAAAGGAAAATCGAAAAAATAACTTTAAATAAAAGATAGCAACTGATTTGCATTTCATTGAGTGAAATAAGTATTTGAACCCTCTAACAAAAAAAGACTTAATACTTGGTGGAAAAACCCTTGTTTGCAAGCACAGAGGTCAAACGTTTCTTGTAATTGATGACCAAGTTTGCGCACATTTTAGGAGGAATGTTGGTCCACTCCTCTTTGCAGATCATCTCTAAATCCCTAAGGTTTCGAGGCTGTCTCTGTGCAACTCTGAGCTTGAGCTCCCTCCATAGGTTTTCGATTGGATTAAGGTCCGGAGACTGACTAGGCCACTCCATGACCTTAATGTGCTTCTTCTTGAGCCACTCCTTTGTTGCCTTTGCTGTATGTTTTGGGTCATTGTCGTGCTGGAACACCCATCCACGACCCATTTTCAGTTTCCTGGCAGAGGGAAGGAGGTTGTCGCTCAGGATTTCACGATACATGGCTCCGTCCATTTTCCCGTTTATGCGAATAAGTTGTCCTGTGCCCTTAGCAGAAAAACACCCCCAAAGCAAAATGTTTCCACCCCCATGCTTGACGGTGGGGACGGTGTTTTGGGGGTCATAGGCAGCATTTTTCTTCCTCCAAACACAGCGAGTTGAGTTAATGCCAAAGAGCTCTATTTTGGTCTCATCAGACCACAGCACCTTCTCCCAGTCACTCTCTGAATCATTCAGGTGTTCATTGGCAAACTTCAGACGGGCCTGCACATGTGCCTTCCTGAGCAGGGGGACCTTGCGAGCCCTGCAGGATTTTAATCCATTGCGGTGTAATGTGTTTCCGATGGTTTTCTTGGTGACTGTGGTCCCTGCTAATTTGAGGTCATTAACTAACTCCTCCCGTGTAGTTCTAGGATGCTTTTTCACCTTTCTCAGAACCATTGACACCCCACGAGGTGAGATCTTGCGTGGAGCCCCAGAGCGAGGTCGATTGATGGTCATTTTGTGCTCCTTCCATTTTCGAACAATCGCACCAACAGTTGTCACCTTCTCTCCCAGCTTCTTGCTAATGGTTTTGTAGCCCATTCCAGCCTTGTGCAGGTCTACAATTTTGTCTCTGACATCCTTGGACAGCTCTTTGGTCTTTCCCATGTTGGAGAGTTTGGAGTCTGCTTGATTGATTGATTCTGTGGACAGGTGTCTTTTATACAGGTGACTAGTTAAGACAGGTGTCCTTAATGAGGGTGACTAATTGAGTAGAAGTGTCTAACCACTCTGTGGGAGCCAGAACTCTTAATGGTTGGTAGGGGTTCAAATACTTATTTCACTCAATGAAATGCAAATCAGTTGCTATCTTTTATTTAAAGTTATTTTTTCGATTTTCCTTTTGATGTGCTATCTGCCACTGTTACAATAAACCTACCATTGAAATGATACTGTTCTGAGACTTTTCATTTCTTTGTCATTGGACAAACTTACAAAATCAGTGAGGGGTCAAATAATTATTTCCCCCACTGTATATACACTTTTGCCCAACCTATCTAAGAGGTGACCTTGATTAAGGTGGTACATATAGGTGTACAGTCGTGGCCAAAAGTTTTGTGAATTACATAAATATTGGAAATTGGAAAAGTTGCTGCTTACGTTTTTATAATAGCAATTTGCATATACTCCAGAATGTTATGAAGAGTGATCAGATGAATTGCATAGTCCTTCTTTGCCATGAAAATTAACTTAATCCCAAAAAAAACTTTCCACTGCATTTCATTGCTGTCATTAAAGGACCTGCTGAGATCATTTCAGTAATCGTCTTGTTAACTCAGGTGAGAATGTTGACGAGCACAAGGCTGGAGATCATTATGTCAGGCTGATTGGGTTAAAATGGCAGACTTGACATGTTAAAAGGAGAGTGATGCTTGAAATCATTGTTCTTCCATTGTTAACCATGGTGACCTGCAAAGAAACGCGTGCAGCCATCATTGCGTTGCATAAAAATGGCTTCACAGGCAAGGATATTGTGGCTACTAAGATTGCACCTCAATCAACAATTTATAGGATCATCAAGAACTTCAAGGAAAGAGGTTCAATTCTTGTTAAGAAGGCTTCAGGGCGTCCAAGAAAGTCCAGCAAGCGCCAGGATCGTCTCCTAAAGAGAATTCAGCTGCGGGATTGGGGTGCCACCAGTGCAGCGCTTGCTCAGGAATGGCAGCAGGCAGGTGTGAGCGCATCTGCACGCACAGTGAGGCGAAGACTTTTGGAAGATGGCCTGGTGTCAAGAAGGGCAGCAAAGAAGCCACTTCTCTCCAAAAAAAACATCAGGGACAGCTTGATCTTCTGCAGAAAGTTTGGTGAATGGACTGCTGAGGACTGGGACAAAGTCATATTCTCCGATGAAGCCTCTTTCCGATTGTTTGGGGCATCTGGAAAAAGGCTTGTCCAGAGAAGAAAAGGTGAGCGCTACCATCAGTCCTGTGTCATGTCAACAGTAAAGCATCCTGAGACCATTCATGTGTGGGGTTGCTTCTCATCCAAGGGAGTGGGCTCACTCACAAATTTGCCCAAAAACACAGCCATGAATAAAGAATGGTACCAAAACACCCTCCAACAGCAACTTCTTCCAACAATCCAACAACAGTTTGGTGAAGAACAATGCATTTTCCAGCACGGTGGAGCACCGTGCCATAAGGCAAAAGTGATAACTAAGTGGCTTGGAGACAAAAACGTTGACATTTTGGGTCCATGGCCTGGAAACTCCCCAGATCTTAATCCCATTGAGAACTTGTGGTCAATCCTAAAAAGGCGGGTGGACAAACAAAAACCCAGTAATTCTGACAAACTCCAAGAAGTGATTATGAAAGAATGGGTTGCTATCAGTCAGGAATTGGCCCAGAAGTTGATTGAGAGCATGCCCAGTCGAATTGCAGAGGTCCTGAAAAAGAAGGGCCAACACTGCAAATACTGATCTTTGCATAAATGTCATGTAATTGTCGATAAAAGCCTTTGAAACGTATGAAGTGCGTGTAATTATATTTCACTACATCACTGAAACAAAGATCTAAAAGCAGTTTAGCAGCAAACTTTGTGAAAACTAATATTTGTGTTATTCGCAAAACTTTTGGCCACGACTGTATGTGCTCCTCCTCTCATTGGTTGCTGATGCACATAGAGGTAACTAGGAGCAACACACTATATGTGCAGGGTCTGCGCTCCTGAACATAATTGCATAACGGCATAGGTAGGTTTAGCGTAGGACCTGCCTGAACTGAGACCACCTTGGCACTGGGTAGGTGGGCACAGATGTGTTTTGATCAAAATGTATTGGCTAAGAGTCTCAGATTTTAACATTATAGTGAGGGCTTAGTCCATATGTTAAGATTTTGATGGATTGGTTTATGGGTGCCATTGGTTTTTATTTTTTAAGTGATTGTCTTATGTGGGGACTCATTTTTTCTTGGATGAGGTGACCGATTGGTATCATTTTGGAGTTCATAAGACTTTTTGATCGCTTGGTATTAAACTTTTTGTTTTGGCATCGTTTAAAAAAATAATTTTTTTAGAGCATTCACCAGAGGGGGTATATAATGTGATATTTTTATAGAGCAGGTTGTTACCTGGCGATACCCTAATATGTATTTCATTTTTATTTTTGGTACGTTTTACACAGTGAAATCATTTTTCAACAGAATAAAATGTTGTTTTTGTGTTGCCATTTTCTGAGAGCCCTATTTTAATTTTTTTTTCGATCTGACAGGCTCGATCTGACTGGATCTCACAGGCTCTCACAGAAGGCAGCCACGATGCCTAAGGAAGGCATTGGGCTGCCTTCCTTGCCATCGGGCTGCCTTCCTTGCCATCGGGTCCCCGTCACAGCAGCTACTTGTGACTGTCGGTCCCTTGCAGCTGATCATGCGGGTGCAGCTCCTGCGCGCGTCTGATAAGAGCACCGTAGCTGTACGTCGCTGGGATTTGTGACACTGATACCAGCGCCGTACATGTACAGCGCTGGTATCCTACGGGTTAAATTAACGTGTGTTGTGTTTGGCACAGACGTGCCAGGATAAAAAAAAATATATAATCTGTATGTTGTAAATACATTAGATATTATCCCCACCATCCCTCCTGTTGAGACATGGTTGGTCCTATGGCTCAATACTGCAGCATATATAAAGAGGTTACCAGGCAAGATAGGTTTACCTTCTGGTCATCTTGTTTAATAGCCCCTTTGTTGACCCACTTATGTTTTTCTGTTTCTGGGGAGACACTCTGCATGTCTTTGGGAGATCCTCAATCTATAAGGTTGGGAGTTTCACTCAAATTTAGTATGTCACTGGCTGCTGAAATATTTGCAGCTGCCTTCTCATTCCCTAAGGATACTGGGTCATCCTTTTTAAAGCTCATGCACACAAATGTATTTTCTTTCTGTGTCCGTTCCCTTTTTTATTTTTTTGCTGACCATATGCGGAACCATTCATTTCAATGGGTCCACAAAAAAGCGGAAGTTATTCCGTGTGCATTCTGTTTGCGTATGTCCGTTTCGCCAAAAAATAGAACATGTCCTATTATTGTCGGTATTACGGATAGGGGCTAGCTGTTCCATTCCGCAAAATATGGAATTCACACTCATCTGTATTTTTTGCGGATCTCTTTTTTGCCGACCGCATAATACATACGGTCGTGTGCATGAGCCCTTAGTATGAGCTGCACACTTAAAGATTGACACCTTTTTGAGAAGCTGTATGGCATCCAGTAAATCCAAAATTAGATCTTTATGATTCATGTCCTTCCCAGAGGAAGTGACCGAACCTCTATTTTTCCATTGTTGTGTACTGTTGAAAATGCATACTGACTATCTGTATGGATGGTCACAATTTTCCCTTGCCCCAATCTACAAATTCTGTTGATTGTGCAGAATATCACCTTGCAGCATTACTTAAATTTCACCAAAATTTAACACCTCCACCTAATCTACCCTCTGCCTACTTTCTCCTACTCATGCTGTCTCATTCTCCACAGCTCCATCTACCGTACTTCTATGTCTTTTCTGTAGCGGCAATCTCTCACCTAGTGTCAGTTTTCCATACACATGCTTGTCCACCTCTACCCAGACCTCCTCTACCTCTTCCACAGCCTCGGCTGCTACCTCTTCCTGCTGCATCTTCAAAATACACATTCGAATACTCATCTATGACAAGTTTTTTTAAAATGCTGTTTTGCATGTCTGGCATAGTCAAGGGTAGTTGTAAGTCTACCTATAACAATCCTTCTCATCAACCAGATCAAGAAACACCTTGTAGGAGTTTCACGGTATATCGACTTATCTCAATCTCTCTTTAAACATTATCGGCAATCACTCTTTTTCACAATACAGTCGCCACGTAATTAGTTTGTGGTGTTTTCAGGGCAAAAGTCCTTTTTGATCACACTTCTTCATTGAAGGTCCCATTATCAACTTAATTCACAAATAGATCACGTTCCCAATCATACTTCTTGAAAATTTCCAATTGGTTATATTCCTTTCAGACAACTTATAACAGGTGTTGACATAAATGGGTTATTAATCAATCAATCAGTCAGTTCTTCACACGCGTCTACAGTTTACATTAAAGCCAAATTTGTGTATCTATTTTTCAAAGTTAGGTTATATTACTTCAAAAGGTAGGAAGATGTATTAAGGTGTATCAACAGCCAGTTAGTTTGTATGGAATTCACCCGTGCAACGTAACCCAATCAATAAGTCTCAATTCACGGCCAGACAGTTTGTATGGCATTTACCCGAGCAACTGGCCCAATCAGTAGAAATATTGAGACACTGAAATGTTTCTTACTGTTAGGCCTCTTTCAGACGGGCGAGATTTTCGCGCTGGTGCGATGCGTGAGGTGAACGCATTGCACCCGCACTGAATCCAGACCCATTCATTCCTATGGGGCTGTGCACACAAGCGGTGATTTTCACGCATCACTTGTGCGTTGAGTGAAAATCGTTCATGTTCTATATTCTGCATTTTCCACGCAACGCAGGCCCCATAGAAGTGAATGGGGCTGCGTGAAAATCACAATCATCCGCAAGCAAGTGCGGATGCAGTGCGATTTTCACGCACGGTTGCTAGGAGACTATCGGGATGGGGACCTGATCTTTATTATTTTCCCTTATAACATGGTTATAAGGGAAGATAATAGAATTCTTAATACAGAATGCATAGTACTGTACAATAGGGCTGGAGGGGTTAAAAAAATAAATAATAATATTTAACTCGCCTTAATCCACTTGTTTGCGCAGCCCGGCTTCTTATCTGTCTTCATCTTTGCTGTGCACAGGAAAAGGACCTGTGGTGACATCACTGCGCTCATCACATGGTCCGTCACATGATCCATCGCCACGGTAAAAGATCATGTGATGGACCATGTGATGAGCGCAGTGACGTAATCAAAGGTCCTACTCCTCAAAGAAGAAGACAGAAGAGAAGCCGGGCTGCGCGAACAAGTGGATTAAGATGAGTTAAATTATTATAATTTTTTTTAACCCCTCCAGCCCTATTGTACTATGGATTCTTTATTAAGAATGCTATTATTTTCCCTTATAACCATGTTATAAGGGAAAATAATACAATCTACACAACACCTAACCCAAACCCGAACTTCTGTGAAGAAGTTCGGGTTTGGGTACCAAACATGCCGATTTTTCTCACGCGTGTGCAAAGCGCATTACAATGTTTTGCACTCGCGCGGAAAAATTGTGCATGTTCCCGCAACGCACCCGCATCTTTTCCCACAACGCCCGTGTGAAACCAGCCTTATAGGAAAACGGAAAACAAAAGGGTATCTCGGAGAAAAAAATTAATCTCGACGGAATCGTTATGCATGCCATAGACTTCTATTATGATGGAATGAATAAGTGAATGCCTGTAAAGGCATTCCGTTATGCATTCCATCATAGAATTGCGTTATGGTCCGTGGTAATGGAATCCATAACGCAATTCTGCTTTAACCACCAAACGAAGCTTGAACGAATTTCATAACATGAAATTTGCTCATCTCTAATAAATATATATATATATATATATATATATATATATAACAGTCAGGTCCATAAATATTGGGACATCAACATAATTCTAAAAATTTTGGCTCTATACACCACCACAATGGATTTGAAATGAAACAAATAGGATGTGCTTTAAGTGCAGACTGTCAGCTGTAATTTGAGGGTATTTACATCCAAATCAGGTGAATGGTGTAGGAATTACAACAGTTTGCATATGTGCCTCCCACTTGTTAAGGGGCCAAATGTAATGGGACAATTGGCTTCTCAGCTGTTCCATGGCCAGGTGTGTGTTATTCCCTCATTATCCCAATTACAATGAGCAGATAAACGGTCCAAAGTGCATTTCAAGTGTGCTATTTGCACTTGGAATCTGTTGCTGTCAACTCTCAAGATAAGATCCAAAGAGCTGTCACTATCAGTGAAGCAAGCCATCATTAGGGTGAAAAAACAAAGCAAACCCATCAGAGAGATAGCAAAAACATTAGGCGTGGCCAAAACAACTGTTTGGAACATTCTTAAAAAGAAGGAACGCATCGGTGAGCTCAGCAACACCAAAAGTCCCGGAAGACCACGGAAAACAACTGTGGTGGATGACCGAATAATTCTTTCCCTGGTGAAGAAAACAGCCTTTACAACAGTTGGCCAGATCAAGAACACTCTCCAGGGGGTAGGTGTATGTGTGTCAAAGTCAACAATCAAGAGAAGACTTCACCAGAGTTAATAGAGAGGGTTTACCACAAGATGTAAACCATTGGTGAGCCTCAAAAACAGGAAGGCCAGATTAGAGTTTGCCAAATGACATCTAAAAAAGCCTTCCCAGTTCTGGAACAACATCCTATGGACAGATGAGACCAAGATCAACTTGTACCAGAGTGATGGGAAGAGAAGAGTATTGAGAAGGAAAGGAACTGCTCATGATCCTAAGCATACCACCTCATCAGTGAAGCATGGTGGTGGTAGTGTCATGGCGTGGGCATGTATGGCTGCCAATTTAACTGGTTCTCTTGTATTTATTGATGATGTGACTGCTGACAAAAGCAGCAGGATGAATTCTGAAGTGTTTCAGGCAATATTATCTGCTCCTATTCAGCCAATTGCTTCAGAACTCATTGGTCGGCGCTACACAGTGCAGATGGACAATGACCCAAAGCATACTGCAAAAGCAACCAAAGAGTTTTTTAAGGGAAAGAAGTGGAATATTATACAATGGCCAAGTCAATCACCTGACCTGAATCCGATTGAGCATGCATGTCACTTACTGAAGACAAAACTGAAGGGAAAATGCCCCAAGAAGAAGCAGGAACTGAAGACAGTTGAAGTAGAGGCCTGGCAGAGCATCACCAGGGATGAAACCCAGCGTCTGGTGATGTCTATGCGTTCCAGACTTCAGGCTGTAATTGACTGCAAAGGATTTGCAACCAAGTATTAAAAAGTGAAAGTTTGATTTATGATTATTTTTCTGTCCCATTACTTTTGGTCCCTTAACAAGTGAGAGGCACATATGCAAACTGTTGTAATTCCTTCACCGTTCACCTGATTTGGATGTATATACCCTCAAATTAAAGCTGACAGTCTGCAGTTAAAGCACATCTTGTTTGTTTCATTTCAATTCCATTGGAGAGGCGTATAGAGCCGAAAATGTTAGAATTGTGTCAATGTCCTAATATTTATGGACCTGACTGTGTATATATATATATATCAATTTCCCCGAAGTAGGGTTTCCAGTTAACGTGCACACTGAGTTATTTGTTCCTGTAGTCTTCTCACATAAACTATGGACTATTTCTTAATTCTAGTTCCCTGAACTAGGATATTCTCATTGATAATTAAAGGGAACCTGTCACCGGAATTTTGGGTATAGAGCTGAGGACATGGGTTGCTAGATGGCCGCTAGCACATCCGCAATACCCAGTCCCCATAGCTCTCTGTGCTTTTATTGTGTAAAAAAAACGATTTGATACATATGCAAATTAACATAAAAGAGTCATATCTTACTTGTGTGACCAGAGAAGAGTCATATTTTCAAGCTCCGACTCATCTCAGGTTAATTTGCATATGTATCAAATCGGGTTTTTTTTACACAATAAAAGCACACAGAGCTATGGGGACTGGGTATTGCGGATGTGCTAGTGCACGGGTGTCAAACACAAGGCCCGCGGGCCGAATCCGGCCCGCCAGACCTCGTCATGTGGCCCGCGCAGCCGCCGCCGGCCGCCAGCCTTCACCTTTTATTCTCGCTTTTTTTTGACACAAGAAAGCCGCCTCTTCAGCGCATGCGCGGCAGCCTACAAGCCAGATAACGTCTGCCCTGTAGCGGCGCCGGCCGTTCTACACAGGAAACCTCCACTTTACATGCATTCAGGAAACCTCCACTTGTTTTTATATTGAGCGCATGCCATCCTGTATGTGACAGATCCAACGGCTGCCTGAACCCTTCTCTCCTGTACTGTAAGTACATATGATGTATGTGGGGGTGGGGGGGGGGGGGGGTCTGCTTATTATTCTGCTTAAAAGTCTGATTATAATTAATTTGAGAATATAATTCCAGTAGGAAGGTTGCACACTGCTGGTATCATCCGCAAGAAAACTTTTTTGGAGACTGCTCAGACAGTCTCCAATAAAGTGTCTTGTGGACAATATCAGCGATGTGTGACCCTCCTTTTCTGACTTGCATCATCTGCTACTGAAATGTGAGTGGGCTCTGCGTTGGTCTGCACCTGCCCTTCACAGCACTGCAATGGTTACATACCATGGCAGGTGGAGCGGTAAACTTTGGATATACTGACCACTTCCATGTCACTTTACAGTGGTATAGGGACCATAAAACCAAGCTCCGATCACGCATCACTGATGATAACCTCCATGCTGTTTTGCGGATTGCTACAGCACAAAACCTAACCGCGTTTTCCTGAGGTCAGTCCATCGATGTCTGGCGTTAGGACCTAACGCCAGACATCGATGGACTGACCTCAGGAAAACGATGTCAGCCATCTAGTCAGAAAAGTTTAAAAAAAAGTTAATGCCTTGTGTTTGCCATATGTGTAATAAACAGTGTTTGGCAATATTTGTATGTTTAAAAAAATAAATAAATTACTGTCTGTTACCAAAAATCATTTTTCAATAAATTGTACAATAATTGTACATTTGTATATCTACTTGCCATTATTCTGACTATGTTTCTGCTTTCAGAGCTAGTTATTACTTACATTATTACAAAAAACAGTAATAATTGAATGCAGTGTGTGGGGGTTTGCTCTGGTAGGCAGATGGTAGCGGTGGCAGTATAGAGGCTCAGGAGACAGGCTTTGTGTCCAAACCGTGCTCTTTTATTCACTTCAGTGCATCACATCAAAACTGTGCAATTCACACAACAGCAATGTCCATAAACCCCACCTCCCACAACGGATCCCCAAACGCTGCAGGCGTCTTGGTGCCTGTTCACACAGTCTCTCACATCAGTGGTCAGTACTACACCTTGTCATGGGGCGGGTTTGTCCAAGTTCGTGCAAGTTAGACAGGCCACGTGTCGGCCTGGACAAGGGATTGGCTCCGGCCACAGGATCCCTTCTTTTGGTCCTTCGCTGAGCCTGCTCACACAGTCTCTCACATCAGTGGTCAGTACTACACCTTGTCATGGGGCGGGTTTGTCCAAGTTCATGCAAGTTAGACAGGCCACGTGTCGGCCTGGACAAGGGATTGGCTCCGGCCACAGGATCCCTTCTTTTGGTCCTTCGCTGAGCCTGCAGCAATTGGGCAGTTCTTGTTAGACGAGCGGACTACAGCGCTCAGCCCGACCGAGCGATCAGCCTCCCATACAGCTTCCTGCAGTGAGACAGGAGACCACACTTCATCAGCAGCACCACAGTCAGTGAGCCTCAAACCTATATCCACAGCCCTGGGTGTAGCAGGAAGACCACACCCAGCAAGCATAGTGAAGGATTAACTCCTTCCCTACCCAACTAAGGCCAGAGATAACCAACCTGCCAGGATCAGTGTAGACTGACGCCAACAACTGAAACCTGTCCACCCTGCTCTTACTCCACCAGGGCCACGACCCCCGGTGGTACATATCTTCCATCCACTACCACTCCAGACATTCTCTTACATATCCCCCCCCTTTGTTCACCCCTGAAGGCTTGACGACCCTGTTCAAACCTACCGGGGTGAACACACATATAGCAGTGTACCCGGGACAGGGCATCAGCATTCCCTTGCAGGCGACCTGCCCTGTGCTCAACCCTGAATTTAAAATTCTGGAGGGATAAGAACCATCTGGTGACCCGAGCGCTCCCCTCCTTAGCCTGGCTCATCCACCGGAGAGGGGAGTGGTCAGTCACCAGACGGAACCTTCTCCCCAACAGGTAATACCTGAGAGATTCAAGTGCCCACTTGATGGCGAGGCATTCTCTTTCTACCACGCTGTACCGGGTTTCCGCTGGGGTGAGCTTGCGGCTCAGGAAACCAACGGGGTGTTCTTCACCATTGATTTCCTGGGAGAGTACCGCCCCGAGGCCTACTCCAGAGGCGTCCGTCTGGACTATAAACTCCCGTCCGAAGTCGGGCGTCACCAGAACTGGGGACCCGCATAGGGCCGACTTCAAACGGGAGAACGCCTCTTCCGCCTGCTCATCCCAGCGAACCATTACCGACTTCCTACCTTTCAGGAGTCCTGTCAACGGGGCAGCTATAGTGGCGAAATGTGGGATGAGCCGCATATAATACCCTACCATCCCTAAAAATGACCGCAGTTGCCTGGTCGTAAGGGGTGTAGGCCAATTTCGGATCGCCTCGATCTTATTTATTTGGGGCTTAACGACTCCCCGTCCAATGACATAACCCAAATACCTCGCTTCCTCCAGGCCCACTGAGCACTTTTTTGGGTTGGCGGTCAATCCTGCCTTCCTGAGCAAGTCTATCACTGCTTGAACCTTCGACAAGTGACTTTCCCAGTCCTGGCTAAATATGATTATATCATCTAAATATGCTGAGGCATACCGGAGATGTGGTCTGAGGACGATATCCATCAGCCGTTGAAACGTGGCTGGAGCACCATGCAACCCGAAGGGCAACACTCTATAATGGAACAGCCCCTCCGGCGTGACAAAGGCGGTCTTCTTTTTTGCTGTCTCTGTTAAAGGTACCTGCCAGTACCCTTTTGTGAGATCTATCACCGAGAAATACCTGGCTTTACCCATTCGCTCTATTAACTCATCTACTCGCGGCATGGGATAGGCGTCAAACTTTGAAATCTCGTTTAGTTTCCGGAAATCATTACAAAAACGTAATGATCCGTCGGGCTTTGGGATAAGAACGATCGGGCTAGCCCACTCGCTTCTAGACTCCTCAATGACCCCTAACTTCAGCATAAACTTTACTTCCTCTGAAATGGCTTGTCGCCGAGCCTCCGGTACCCGGTACGGTCGTAAACGGACCTTTTCCTGGGGCTCGGTGACAATGTCATGTTGGACGAGATTGGTACGTCCCGGAAGGTCAGAGAACACGTCTTTATTCCTGCTAATGAACGCCTTCACTTCTTGAGTCTGCTTAGTCGACAAACCGCTACCTATCTTTACTGCAGGGGTGTCCTCTGGTACCACTGTAGGGCCGGGGACGTTCTCTGCAGCCAAGACAAAGCGCGGGTCATCCCCAAGGAGACTTTCTCTATCTTTCCAGGCTTTCAGTAAATTAACGTGGTACACCTGCTCGGGCTTCCGCCTTCCTGGCTGGTATACCCTGTAATTCACAGGGCCTAACTTCTCTCTTATCTCATATGGCCCTTGCCACTTGGCCAGGAATTTGCTGTCTAGGGTGGGCACTAGTACTAACACTCGGTCGCCCGGGTTAAACGTCCTTACCTGGGCGGCCCGGTTGTACACGCGGCTCTGGGCCAGCTGTGCCGCTTCCATATGTTCACGGACTATGGGCAGAACTGTTCCTATCCGGTCCTGCATCTTCTCGATGTGCTAGACTATGCTTTTGTGAGGGGTAGGCTGTTGCTCCCATGCCTCTTTAGCGATATCCAACAGCCCTCGGGGATGCCTACCATATAACAGCTCAAAGGGTGAGAACCCCGTGGACGCCTGGGGCACTTCTCGCACCGCAAATAACACATAGGGCAGCAAGAGGTCCCAGTCCTTTCCATCTTTTGCCACCGCTCTCTTGAGCATTGACTTTAGGGTCTTATTAAAGCGTTCCACCAGCCCGTCAGTTTGGGGATGATAGACGGAAGTACGCAAGTGCTTAATATTTAATATTTTGCAGAGCTCCCTCATCACTTTGGACATGAAATGGGTCCCTTGGTCCGTCAATATCTCCTTTGGGATCCCCACCCGGGAGAACATACCCATCAGCTCCTTGGCTATCAGCTTGGCTGACGTGTGGCGCAGGGGTATCGCCTCAGGGTAGCGAGTAGTGTAGTCTACTATGACCAGGATATGTTGGTGGCCTCTGGCTGACTTGTTAATGGGGCCTACCAGGTCCATTGCAACCCTTTCGAAAGGTACTTCAATAATGGGCATGGGCACCAGGGGACTACGATAATGAGGCTGGGGGCTGGTCCTCTGACACTCTGGACAGGACTGGCAAAACCTCCTGACTTCCTCATATATCCCCGGCCAATAGAAACGCTGCAGTATACGTTCCTGAGTTTTCTGGACCCCCAGATGTCCTCCTAACACATGAGTATGCGCTAGGTCTAATACCATGCGGCGGTATGGCTGGGGTACCACCAACTGTTCTATTACCTCTTGCCGGACTTTGTCGACCCGGTACAGTAGGTCCTGGTTACAGGCCAGGTGGGGAAATTCCGAGTCGGCTCCCGGGTGCTGAGCCACTCCATTGATGACAGTCACCCCTTCTCTGGCCCGTGACAATGTAGGATCCTGGAGCTGGGCGGTCCCGAATGTGTCTCGGGATACTTCTAGTTCTGGAACAGATGGGGCTGCCACCGGCTCACCAGCCAACCCCTCTAGGTACAAGCTATCGGGTTGACACTCTTCCTCCTTATTGGTGACCCCTACAGCTGGTAGCTCCTCTTCAGGATCAACGGGCACCGGCTCTGCACCCCGTCCCTCCCAGAGAGACCAGAACAGGGGACAATCCCTACCTAGGATGGCAGCGTAAGGGATTTTTCGCCCCACCCCAACCACCTGCTGTATCTCCCTTCCGAGGGTAGACAAGGTCACACAGGTTGTAGGATATTCTCGCTGGTCCCCATGAATGCACACAATCCTGATGGTTTGCTTGCCTGGGCCGCGACTGGCCACCAGGGACTCGTGCACGAGGGTCACTAAGCTCCCCGAGTCTAGCAATGCCTTAACTGGGTGTCCATTAATAGAGATGGCACACAACGGGGGTGTATCAGTGGATAGCAGCGAAGCAGCAACATACACCGGCTGGCCGAAAAAGGAGGACCGTCGTGCGAACCCGCAGTCCATGGGCTCTGCCGCCCTCGGGCAGTTGGCAGCAATGTGTCCCAGGCCCTGACAGTGCCAACATCTAATCCCCGGGGCCTCTCGTCTCCCCAGGTTTGGCCTCCCAGGAGTGGAAATCACCTCCCCCCCCCCTTAAGCCATTGAGCCCCCTTCTCAGGTCCCCCTTGTGGCAGGGAGAGTGAACGCGGCTTTTGCAGGAAGGCGGACTCTCGGACCAAGTCCTGGGTTGCCATGTATCTCTCGACTAGGCCAACAACTTGATCCAGGGTGCCTGGATCACCTTGTCCCACCCAGCGCTGTATTGCTCTTGGGAGGGTACGCACCAAACGATCCACCACCACACGTTCCACCATCTGCGAGGGGCTCAATGTCTCAGGCTGCAGCCATTTTTTTACGAGGTGTAACAGGTCATAGGCCTGGGACCGAGCAGGCTTGGACTTTGAGAAAGCCCACTGGTAGACTCGATGTGCACGCACATAGGTATTAACCCCAAGACGAGCCAACACCTCCCCCTTCAGCCTCTCATAGCTCTTGGCTTCCTCCTGACTGAGGTCGAAGTAGGCCTTTTGTGCGTCACCCACTAAAAATGGCGCCACTACTTCGGCCCACTGTTCTGCCGGTAACCTTTCCTGTTCCGCAGTGCGTTCGAAGACCATCAGGAACGCCTCGATATCATCCTCGGGGCCCATCTTCCTTAACGCTGAGCGCACCTTATCCCGGGCAGCAGGTAGGATTGCGGTTCCCCCCGAGACGGCTTGTTGTTGTAACACACGCATGGACTCCTGCATAGTCGCCAGTTGCTGGGCCAGTAGACTATTCAACTGCCCCTGGTCTCTCAGGCCTTCCTCATGTCTCCGAGTAGCCTCCTCATTACTTTGCACCAAGTGTCTAATGGCATCCTCCATCTTATCTGGAGCCACAAAGCTTGCCGGCTTAATATATGACATACAGTCCAAACAGCACAATTTTCAGCCTCACTGCCGTTTGCCCGCTGAAGCCACCAATTGTGGGGGTTTGCTCTGGTAGGCAGATGGTAGCGGTGGCAGTATAGAGGCTCAGGAGAGGCTTTGTGTCCAAACCGTGCTCTTTTATTCACTTCAGTGCATCACATCAAAACTGTGCAATTCACACAACAGCAATGTCCATAAACCCCACCTCCCACAACGGATCCCCAAACGCTGCAGGCGTCTTGGTGCCTGTTCACACAGTCTCTCACATCAGTGGTCAGTACTACACCTTGTCATGGGGCGGGTTTGTCCAAGTTCGTGCAAGTTAGACAGGCCACGTGTCGGCCTGGACAAGGGATTGGCTCCGGCCACAGGATCCCTTCTTTTGGTCCTTCGCTGAGCCTGCAGCAATTGGGCAGTTCTTGTTAGACGAGCGGACTACAGCGCTCAGCCCGACCGAGCGATCAGCCTCCCATACAGCTTCCTGCAGTGAGACAGGAGACCACACTTCATCAGCAGCACCACAGTCAGTGAGCCTCAAACCTATATCCACAGCCCTGGGTGTAGCAGGAAGACCACACCCAGCAAGCATAGTGAAGGATTAACTCCTTCCCTACCCAACTAAGGCCAAAGATAACCATCCTGCCAGGATCAGTGTAGACTGACACCAACAACTGAAACCTGTCCACCCTGCTCTTACTCCACCAGGGCCACGACCCCCGGTGGTACATATCTTCCATCCACTACCACTCCAGACATTCTCTTACAAGTGACAATAATTTATGATAATAAAGAGTGGACACATAGTCCTACAGATACAACCGGCCCTTTGAGGGTGACCAAACTGCTGATGCGGCCCCCCATGAATTTGAGTTTGACACCCCTGTGCTAGTGGATATCTAGCAACCCATGTCCTCAGCTCTATACCCAAAATCCAGGTGACAGGTTCCCTTTAAATACATTCAGGTCTAACCTTGAGTCCGTAAGTAAGTTTGTAAGTATGTACTAATAAACCTTTTAAAATAGTTACCGGAGCTTCACTATGGTAGGAGCCACTTGTATCCACAGGAATTTTTAAGTAAAGGAAGTCGGGAATACTAGCAGACCCATCTGGTGTGTGCTGGAATTAAGTCCGTGGTTGAGCCCTGTGTGGTGGTGTATGAACGTGGAACTTCCCCGCGAAAAACCTAACAAGCCGCGGAGGATATCTTAGACACGCCTGTTGTTGGTGGAGTGCTGTGTAAGTACAATCTGTGCACTGCAGGGCAGCACAACCGTACGGATTTACACTATTATAATTTTTATAAGTTGCAGGATATCTACAAATAGGACATCTGCAGACCTCGGTACTTTTCTAAAAGGAGAAGGAGAAAAAAACTGTTTGTATACCATCTATTTATGACACGCGCGGTCCGAACCCTATATGTATACTTCATGAAAGTGTGATTGACCCCACAACACTCCTCGGACCTGCAGCGGAACATTTTTGCGGACTGGTGACTAAATATCTTTCTACCCTTGAGTCCGACAAGACTGGCCTCCCCGTCTAGGATCTGTCACCTTTCCTCCCACCCAACGATACCGGCCTCTGTTAAACGGCAATTCAGCTGGAGGACTTTCTGTTCAGCAGTTCCAGACTTCCCTGTGCACAGTTTCAGCTTTGACCCTGGGTGGTGGAAAGTATCTGGGTCCGGCTCAAAGGACCAATCTGTTAAGAAAATTCTCACTCGAGGTGCAGTTTCATTGAAGTCAAGGTTGTTTATTTTCTTGTACAGAGTCGTTATAGTAGTAGTTGCTCAAGAGTTGTCTGAAGCATAGCATGAATACATAGCTTATGTAGGTTTTTTTGTTTCATGATTAGTGTTAACCCTTTCACTACCAGAGGTTTTTGCATTTTTATTCCTTATCTTCCTTGAGCCATAACTTTTTTATATTTCTGTTCACATAGCTACATGAGGGCTTATTTTTTGCGGGGCAAGTTGTACTTTCCAATGCCACCATTAATTATGGCATACAATGTAGTGAAAAGCGGTAAAAAAAATTCCAAATGGGGTAGAATTGGAAAAAAACACAATTCTTCCACAGTTTTATGGTGTTGTTCCCACAGCATTTTGTTTGCGGCAGAACTGACCCATACCCTTCATTCTCTGGATCAGTAGGATTACAACAATACTAGAACTGACACATACCTCAGATATAACAGCAACAAATCATGGAGGGGCCTAGATATATATATAGTACAACTCCTACACCGAACAAATAACCCCTAATAATAATGAAAAGGTACTCGCATATATTGTCAAGCGAAAATCTTTATTAATAGTAAAAGTTTTAGACAAGGTGAAAACAAAAGGGTGAAGGTGGCCACAAGACCCCCTCACCCCAAACTCCTGGTAGTGGAGACCACACTCGAACAACTGAGGTTTTCAGCCCACAAGGATGATGGTATAATATCCACAGGTAATAATAGTGCATGCAGCCCAAATTACACACACTTAGATCATGATGAAACAATTTAAAATACAAAAACAAAGATGTGCTGCATACATACAATGTGTAAGGGCCAGATAACCCCAAAAGAAGGTCCGGTCACCAGTATCACAGAATTGCGTGATGGTGGGTCCGCACCCCAAAGTTTGTATGTCAGAGCTGCACAGCACTACAACGTGTAACTAGAAATAACAAAGATTAATTACCAATAATGGACTGGTTAACTGAGGTTCTCAGTGTGCTACTGCCCCAACTCGCGTTTCGCCAACCCTCTGGCTTCGTCAGGAGGCTTAGAGAAGTGATATTAAAAGCGGGTATTTAACTTAAAAATCGCACCTGAAGTAGATGAATGACGCAAATCCAGCATGATTATTTGGGACGCGTCATCATAGCGCGCCACCAATCTCTCCGCAGCCAGAGCGGCGCGCCCCGTGACCTCCCGCGTCATCCTGTGCTGGGTGACGCGAGGTGTAAACCAACACCCACTTCTGCCGTCGGGGAGAGGAGCAATGCGGAGCACCACATGATGTGCCCACGCCAGCGCATGCGTGGAATGCGTACACCCCAGGTATAAACATGAAAAGGAAAGGCATAGCATCGGAGGCAAAGTATTGGTCCACAGTATACTGCTAAAAGTGCAGAATATAATAGTGATATAGCGAACAGTTCATTACTGTAATGAATATGTTCTATATGAAAGTGCACGTGCAATTATAATACAAATGTGTATAACATGATTTACCCAATACAAAATCTTATCATAACACTATTATTACGGTACATATTTTCTATTCCCAGAAATTACAAGAAATAAAGTGCCAAGTGCCTAATCCAGTAAATTCATATATCATACCAATATGTAAAAAAATATTTATATTAATTATTAATAAAAAATCTGAAAAATATATTGATAAAAGAATATATTTTTTAAGAGATTAATCTTATTTATCAAATATAAAGTGCAACAAGTGATGCAAAAAGACGTCCCAAGACCAGGTTATGCATGAAAATAAAGTGACAAGTGCAAATAGAGGAGCAGATTTTCCGATGCGGCCGCATGTTGAGGGGGCGTACTGCATCTTGCTGGAGAAAGATATAACGTCAAAGGTGCTAAAAGTAAGAGAGATCAAGAAGAAAAAGATCAAGAGGAAAACTGATAAGTTAAAATTACAAATAAAGCATACCCACACTCGATCTTGATAATGAAATAAAAAAAACGCAATCATAAAAAGGACCTGAAACTAACTGCTTCATTTAATCCCAAGGGGATCTCAGTCTTTAACATGACTATCCATTTAGTCTCCCTCTGTAACAGTGCTTTTTTGTAATCCCCACCTCGACAGCCCAGACACCTTATCAATACCCCTGGCTCGCAAACCCCTAGGGTCACAATTATGCTTCTCCTTGAAGTGCAGGACTATGGGTTGGGATTTATTCAACTCCTCCGTCCTCATTGTGCCTGCCCTTCGGATTTTACTCGCATGTTCTAGAATTCTCACTCTGAGCTCCCTAGTGGTCATGCCCACATGTAGGAGGTTGCAGGGGCATTCTAGGAGATAGATAACTGCTGTTGATTTGCAATTAATATTGTGTACTATCCGATATTCCTTACTCCCATTGGAGTCTGTGAAGGAGGTCAGTCTTGACATGTGCCCACATGCCTGACAATTGCCACACGGAAATGACCCCCAGGTGGGGCCCCTGCTACCAAAGGGGTTACGTGCACCAGATGGAACATAGTGGCTTCTTGTAAGTAAATCTCCCAAATTCTTAGACCTCTTCCATGTAATAAGAGGGTAATCAGAGAGTGACCCCCTAAGGTCACTGTCCGATAATAAGATGGGCCAATAGTGGGACATAATGTCACGTATCTTCCCCCAATGTGTGTTAAAAGGTGTAATAAATTGTGGTTTCATTTCACTGTTCTTCTTTTTATTACTTACCAATAGGGAGTCTCTAGAGTAGGTTTTGGCTCTTAAATAGCCTTTCCTAATATCCTGTTGGTTATAGCCCCTATTACGAAATCTGGTAGAGAGATCTTTAGACTGGGTCTCAAAGCGTTTGTCACTGGAGCAGATCCGGCGTAGTCTTAAAAATTGGCCAGTAGGTATAGCCTTAATCGTCTGCGGATAGTGAGAGGAATTAGCATGTAGTAAAGCATTTGTTGCTGTGGGTTTCCTGAAGAGGTCCGTGGAGACCCTGCCATCCAATTCTATGTGTAGCAGAATATCCAAGAACTCAATACACTCTTGGCTGTGTTTCCATGTAAGTTTGATATTTAGGTCATTAACATTAAGCTGTGCAAAAAAGCCCTCAATCTCCACCAGAGGACCCTGCCATATGAAAAGAATGTCATCAATATACCTAGACCACGAGACCACTGAGCCAAAACCAGGCATATTCTGGACAATCTCTCTTTCCTACAGCACCAGGAATAAGTTGGCATACGAGGGCGCACAAGTCGCCCCCATTGCCGTGCCCTGGAACGGTAGGAAGAGGCGGTCCTTGAACGTGAAGTAATTTTGTCTGAGTACAAAGTCCAGAATTTTGATGACAAACTATCCGATCTTGTTCAAGATCAGTCATTTCCAAAAAGTACCTGGCAGCTCGGATCACGTGGTCATTGCATATCGATGTGTAGAGGGCCTCTACATCACAAGTGACAAAATGCATGTCATCCTCTAAATGGGCCCCATTGAATCTCCTGAGGATATCAGATGTATCTTTAACATAGGATGGCAGAGTCTCCCCGCAGCTCCTCAGATAGAAATCCACAAACCTACTAGCCTGAAATCCTGCGTCCTCGCCACTCCACACATTCCCGGTGTGTGCGCATGGCATTGCCCATTATGGGCAGAGAAACAGGGACTTTCAATGCGCATGCGCCAGCCTGCGCAACCCGATCCAGCCGGCAGAGGCGCAGGATTTCAGACGGAGAGGAGGAGGTAATCCAGATTAAACAAGGGCGGGCCAGAGGGGTGAAAGAGTTTGGTAAGCAAAGCGCAGAGGGGCCTGGGCAAGGGCTGCATGAACGCCGCCCCTGGGCACCTTTAGAACCTAATTACCATATGGTATGAAAGTTTTTTGGAGCAAATTGGCGATGGACTGCAATATGAAAGGTACCATAGTAATCTGGGGAAAGTAATGGAGAACCTGATCTGAGTGTTCTGTAATGGTCATATTTGGTGAAGGACTCCCTTTAATTATTCTTCCTAGTATAAAACATTGTGTGTGTATGTGTATATTAGGGCTGCAACGAGTACTCGATTAAATCGAGTAATTCGACACAAAAAAATCCTCTATGCAAATTTTTTGGTCACGGAGCGGGAGTGCTATTGCTATTACTCCCGCTGGCCCACATTGCACTTGGAATACTCACCTTTCCAGCAGGGGGCCTCCGGGCACTCCACAGCACATCCATGGTCCTGCACCTGCACTGACGTACGCACTCCGTGACCTGACGCGCTGTGTGACGTCAGGCCCAGAGTAGCGCGGAACGATGGAATGTCGGCGGCGCCCCTGCTGGTAACGTAAGTTTTTGACACCAAGGGGGTGGGGGTGCGACTATGGTCGGGCGCCCGGAGTGTGCAGCGTAATAGCAACCAATGACTCTGTGCAATCCGGGAGTCAGGAGGAGGGCACAAGGGGGAGCAGAGACTATGGCACAAGGGGGAGCGGAGCTGATGGCTCTGGGAGGGGGAAGAGTGGATGGCTCTGGGGTGGGGGAAGAGCGGATGGCACTGGGGTGGGGGGCTGATGGCACGGGTGGGAGCTGATGGCAATGGGGGAACTGATGCACTTGGGCAGATCGCACAGGGGGGAACAAAGGGTGTTGGGGACTGATGGCAGTGGGTCTGATGAGCTTTTATAAAGGAAAACAGTTTATTAATTCATTAATTCAGCCCTAGTGTGTGTGTGTGTATATATATATATCTGTAGTAGGCTATTCTTAATATAAAATTATTCTCACAGTATGTCAGAATACTGGTGTATAGATATTGAAAAATTCATCAAATAGCATTTTTGAAGACCATGCACGGGTCGTCTTTGGGCCCTATCACTACCTCAGGGCTTTACAGGGTAAGTCAGGCTTTAGGTTCCAGTGAATGAACGGTCCTACCACTGAGGTCCGTTCATTCGGTTAGCAGCTAGGGTTAGGATTCATTAGGTGGTGACCTTTTCCTCTCCCAGATACCACCCCTCTTGTGTCTGGTGTGGTGTTTCCTCCCACACCTCGTCGTGACTTATACACCGCCGAAACTGCCATTTTGTTTGTATCAGTGTGGCAATGGATCCAATCCCTGCACTGGTCGGACAACTACAGGGGTTGTCTTTGGAGATAGCTGACCTCCAGAATACCGTCGCACAGATCCAGAGACCTCTGGCAGCTGGTTCCGACTGTGGGAATCAGACCTGCCCTGAACCTAAGGTTGCTCTCCCAGACAGGTTTTCCGGGGGCAGTGATAATTTCACCCTAGGGAGTCATGTAAATTATATTTTAAGCTGCGTCCTCGCTCTTCTGGCGATGAGAGTCAAAGAGTGGCTATCATCTTGTCACTGCTTAAAGGGAGTCTTTCACTAAATATGACCATTACAGACCACTCAGTTCAGGTTCTCCATTGCTTTCCCCAGATTACTATGGTACTTTTCATATTGCAGTCCATCGCCAATTTGCTCCAAAAAACACTTTTATACCATATGGTTATTTATGTTCTGAAGGTGCCCAGGGGCGGCGTTCATGCGGCCATTGCCCAGGCCCCTTTGCGCTTTGCTTACCAAACCCCTTCTCTTTCACCCCTCTGGCCCGCCCTTGTTTAATCTGATTACCTCCTCTCTGTCTGAAATCCAGCGTCCTCGTCGCTCCACACATTCCCGGCACGTGCGCATTGCCCATTATGGGCAGAGAAACAGGGACTTTCAATGCACATGCGCCAGCCTGCACAACCCAATCCAGTCGGCAGAGGCACAGGATTTCAGACGAAGCGGAGGAGGTAACAGATTAAACAAGGGCGGGCCAAAGGGGTGAAAGAGTAGGGATTTGGTAAGCAAAGCGCAGAGGCGCCTGGGCACCGGCCGCATGAACGCTGCCCCTGGGCACCTTCAGAACCTAATTACCATATGGTATAAAAGTTTTTGGGGAGCAAATCGGCGATGGACTGCAATATGAAAGGTACCATAGTAATCTGGGGAAAGTAATGGAGAACCTGATCTGCGTGGTCTGTAATGGTCATATTTGGTGAAAGACTCCCTTTAAGGCTTCATGCACATGACCGTTCCGTTTTTTGCGGTCCGCAAATTGTTTATCCGCAAAACATGGAAGCCGCCCGTGTGCCTTCCGCAAAACGGACAAGAATAGGACATGTTATATTTTTTTTGCGGAGCTACGTAATGGAGCAACGGATGCGGACAGCACACTGAGTGCTGTCCGCAACTTTTGCGGCCCCACTGAACTGAATGGGTCCGCACCCGAGCCGCAAAAACTGCGGCTCGGATGCGGACCAGAACAACGGTCGTGTGCATGAGGCTTGGGCCTTTTCTTTGCCGACTGGATCACAGTCCCTACAGTCTGCGGACGAGTTTTTCAGAGCTCTTGGTTTGATTTACGGCGACCCGGATCGGATTTCCCTGGCCGAAACTAGGTTGCGTGGCTTGCGGCAGGGAAAGCGTTCTGCGGAGACCACTCATCTACTGCTCTGAATTTAATAGATGGGCTATGGATACGGAGTGGAATGATCCAGCTCTGCATAGTCCATTCTTTCAGGGATTATCTGAGAGGCTGAAAGGCTCGTTTGCCTTTCACGAGAATCCTGAGTCTTTGGAGGCAGCCATGTCACTTGCTGTACGTATAGATAGATGTCTGAGAGAGATCTAGAGTCCCTCATTCTCAGGAGGTACTATCATATGAGATGGTGGCTCCCTCTGATACTTTGGGTGGAGAGACTCTCGAGTTTACGCCTTGTAATGAACCTATGCAGCTAGGGGGAGCTACTCCTGGGACTGCTGGTAAGAGCTTTGGTCATATGAAGCCGGTCTGTTTTGTTGTGGAAAGAAGGGACATTTTGTGAATAGTTGTCCGTTCTTGCAGCGTCAAGGTAAAAACTAAAAAAATAAGTTTAATCCCCAAGTTACTATTAGAAGTGTGGGTGGGGAGAAAGAAAACTTACTTTTGTCTTTTACTGGTAGTACCAGATTTCTCCTGTCTGCCAAGGTGGCGCTAGAGTCCAAAACTGTGGAAATCAAAGTATTTATCGACAGTGGGGCAGGGGTTAACCTGATTGATGGACAGTTCGTTCGTGTGCATGGTTTGACTACTAGTGCACTAAAGAAAAGTATTTCTGTCTTTGCAATTGATTCAGCACCTCTTACCCAAAAATGCCTCTCGCAGGTGGTGAATGACATTCATTTAAGAGTGGGTGATTTTCATTAGGAATCTCTCATGTTATGTGTTGGAGGGTCTGCCTGCTCCGTTGGTGTTAGGTCTACTGTGGTTAAGCAAACATAACCCTACCATCGGTTGGCAAGCGAGACAAATTCTTGATTGGAGTGAATTTGTAACGGGGTTCCGAAGGTGCACTCGGTCCCCCATTGCCCGCAGAACTGTTGCTTAGCTTTGGGAATGAGGATCTGTGTTTGACCTCATTCCCAGGGCGGCTTTACTAGCTGGTTGGCTCCCTGCTCCTAGTCTGCCTTGAGCGCCGAGCTGATCACTCGGTGCTAGACTGGTTGGTCTGTCTGTCATGTGACGCTGGCCACGTCACATGACCCTCACTCCCCACTATAAATACAGGCAGCCTGCTGGCTACAGGTTGCCTGTTAATTTCTAGGTTCCTGGCTATTTGTTGGACTGCTGAATACTTACCTGATCCTGTTCCCTGACCATCCTTTTGCCTGCTTCTCCTGTACTGCGCATCCGTCCTGGTATTGTGACCTCGGCTCCCACCTGACTACTCCCTTAGGACTCCTCTTGTACTTCTCTGCTCTCCTGGTATTTATGACCCTGGCTTCTCCTGACAATTCTCTGCTTGCTCCATTTGTACTTTGTAGCTTTCCTGGTATTGACTCGGTCCGTTCACGTCCTGTTGTTTGTCTGTCTGTCATCCCTGCACTTATTCCAAATTAGGGATTGCCGTCCAGTTGTCCCCTGTCATTAGGACTCGCGAGGCAAGTAGGCAGGGCCAGGGGTAAGGGTGGAGCGCAGTGGTCACTTCCCTTCCCCCTGTGTGTGTGTGTGTGTACGCGACCGTTACAGATTAACAGGCCAAATAACCACTGTATTATGAATCCTCTGGTGACCCTGACTGACCATGTCTCTAATCTGATGCAGAGGGTGCAGGAGTTAGGGGAAAAACTCAGTTCTTTTGAGTTAGGGCAAGGTTCTTCCACTCCTCAGGCCTCCAGTCCGCATTTAAGCTCCCAGATTAAGCTCCCAGAACCCTTTTCTGGAGACCGGAAGAAGTTTCTCTCTTTTAAGGAGAGTTGCAAACTTTAGCGCCCCGTGTCCTCTGGCCCCGAGAGTCAACGCGTGGGCATTATCATTTCCCGATTACAGGGTGATCCCCAGGACTGGGCGTTCTCTTTACCTGCTGGCGCCAGTTGTTTATATTCTGTGGAGGGGTTCTTTCAGGCCCTGGGTACCCTCTATGATGAACCAGACAGGGCTCTAGTAGCCGAGATGGCTCTAAAGGCACTGGTTCAGGGCAATTTACCAGCGGAGGATTATTGCACCCAATTCAGAAGGTGGTGTGTCCCCTCAGGATGGAATGAACCAGCCCTGAAGAGTCAGTTCAGGTCAGGTCTGTCTGATAAATTAAAGGATCTTCTGGTCAGTTATCAACTTCCAGAGACCTTGGAGGAGATGATGACCCTTGTTGTCCGACTTGACCGACGGGTTAGAGAGAGACGACAGGAACAACAGTTCTCTTCCCAGATGGTGGTCCAGCCAGAGGCCTATCCCAGAGACAATGCTGAGGTCTCCACCGAGGAACCCATGCAGGTTGGCATGACCCAAGGGAATCTTCGCCGCAGACGTGGAGAATGCTTTTACTGTGGAGATCCTGACCATTGGATCAACCAGTGTCCTAAGAAGGTCCTCTCTGTCAAGTCTCCTAAGGCAAGGCAACCTAAAGACCAGGTACACCCTGAATTTTCTAAATGTAAGCTTTCAGTACCCATTACGATTTCTCTGGGAGTCAATAAATGGCCGGGTAAGGCCTTTATTGATTCTGGCTCAGCGGCTAGCTTTATTGACTCTGAGTATGCTGTAAGATTGGGTATTCCTATGTTTGCCTTACCAACTCCTATCCATGTCATGGCTATTGATGCTACTCCTCTTATTGGTGGTACGGTGAGCTTATGTACCTCGGAGATTTCTCTAACCGTGGGTGTGTGCCACTCAGAGAGATGTTCGCTTCTAGTCCTGGAGAACCTACCTGCTGAGGTGGTACTAGGGTTGCCTTGGCTCCGACTACATAACCCCACTATAGATTGGTCCAATGGGGAGTTGGTGAGATGGGGGCCTAAGTGTGACTCGTGCTTGTCCGTGGTACAGGCTGGGGTCTCAGTAAAGTCTGATACTTTACCCTCTGTTGTTAGAGAATATTCTGATGTATTCTCATCACCAACCCCGGAGGTTCTACCCCCCCCCATAGACCTTATGATTGTACCATAGAGCTAGTAGAGGGGGCCAAGTTTCCTAAAGGACGAATTTATAATCTTTCTATGCCCGAACGCAAGGCCATGGAAGATTATATTAAGGAGAGCCTTGGTAAAGGGCATATTAGACCTTTTGTCTCTCCTATGGGGGCAGGGTTTTTCTTCGTTAAGAAAAAAAGATGGTGGTCTTAGGCCATGTATCGATTACCGGAGATTAAATAAGATCACTGTCCAGAATAGATACTCCCTCCCATTGATTCCGGATTTATTTAACCAGGTTCTGGGGGCAACCTGGTTTTCCAAAATTGACCTGAAAGGGGCATACAATCTAATCCGAATCAAGGAGGGAGACGAATGGAAGACGGCTTTCCATACTCCGGTAGGACACTTTGAATATCAGGTGATGCCTTTTGGACTCAGCAATGCCCCAGCTGTGTTCCAAAACTTCATGAATGACATTCTTAGGGAGTTCTTAGGTAAATTTGTTATTGTCTATCTTGACGACATTTTGATATTCTCTCCTGACTTCGAATCCCATCTATCTCATGTTAAACAAGTATTAGAGGTGTTGAGGGAGAATCAGCTATCCGCTAAACAAGAGAAATGTGTCTTTGGTGTACAGGAGATTCTGTTTCTAGGGCATGTTCTGACTCCTCACGCCTTCAAGATGGATCCTGGTAAGGTACTAGCAATTAAGGAATGGGTAAGACCTTCATCCTTAAAGGCCTTACAACGGTTCTTAGGTTTCTCCAATTACTATCGTAAATTTATTAAGAATTTTTCCGTAATTGCTAAACCGTTGACCGACCTTACTAAGAAAGGGGCGGATTTGGAGAATTGGTCTACTGAGGCCATTTCTTCATTTTAAAAATTAAAAAAGGCATTCAGTAGTGCTCCCATTCTGATCCAGCCTGATCAGGAGAAACCTTTTATTGTGGAGGTGGATGCGTCCGAGGACGGCGCAGGAGCAGTCCTTTCACAAGGTCCTGCTAGCCTCACTAATCTGAGACCATGTGCCTTCTTCTCCAGGAAATTCTCTCCCACGGAGAGAAACTACGACATAGGGAATAGGGAGCTGCTGGCCATTAAATGGGCATTTGAGGAGTGGAGGCATTTTCTGGAGGGGGCAAGGCATTGTGTAACTGTTGTCACTGACCATAAAAACCTTATGTTTCTCGAGTTTGCTAAGAGGTTGAATCCCCGTCAAGCCAGATGTACTCTGTTTTTTACTCGTTTTGATTTTTCCATCACGTTCAGGCCGGGAAGTAAAAATGTGAAGGCGGACGCATTATCTCGGAGCTTCCAGGCTTTTCAACCTACTGAGGTACCACCTGAATCCATCCTACCAGCAAAAATCTTCTTAGCAGCTCTTACCCAGGATATCTCGGCTCGCATTAGGTCTGAACAACATCTGGCACCGGTATCCACCCCAACAGATAAGTTGTTTGTTCCCGTACAATTTCGTCTCCAGCTGTTGGGTGAGTGTCACGATTCTGCCTTTTGTGGACATCCGGGTGTTGAGGGCACTAAGGATCTGGTTTCTAGATCTTATTGGTGGCCCACTCTAACTAGGGATGTCAAGTCCTACGTGTCAGCCTATGAGGTTTGTGCCAGGTCCAAGACACCTAGGACTCGCCCTGCTGGTAACCTACGACCCCTACCCATTCCCAGTAGACCCTGGTCCCATATCTCGATGGACTTTGTAACTGACCTACCGCCGGCGGAGGGTAAGACTGTAGTTTGGGTAGTGGTCGATAGGTTTAGCAAGATGGTCCATTTCATTCCCCTGTCTAAACTCCCGAATGCCAAAACCCTGGCGTCTATTTTTGTGAAAGAAATTGTTAGATTGCATGGTATCCCGGAAAATATTGTTTCTGACAGGGGTGTGCAGTTTGTGTCCAAATTCTGGAGGGCCTTTTGTCAAAAATGTAAAATTTCATTGTCTTTTTCCTCTGCCTACCACCCTGAGAGTAATGGGCAGACTGAACGCCTTAATCAGTCTGTCGAACAATTCTTGAGGTCGTATGTTGCTGATGACCAGCAATTATGGGTGAAATTTCTTCCATTGGCTGAATTTGCTTTGAATAACCGTGTCAATTCTTCTGCTGGGGTTTCACCTTTCTTTTGTAACCATGGTTTCCATCCCCGTTTTCATTCTGGGTCATCCGTCTCCTCCTCTAACCCTGAGGTGGATAGGCTCTCCTCTGAACTGTGCACAGTTTGGGCCTGGGTTCAATCGAACTTAGAAAAGGCTCAAAGTTCTCAGAAACTCAAGGCCGATAGGAGACGTTCAAGGGGGGTGAATTTTCAGGTTGGGGATAAGGTATGGTTGTCCTCCAAGAATCTCTCTCTTAAGGTAGATTCTAAAAAGTTTGCTCCTCGTTTTATTGGACCATATAAGATCACGGAGGTGATTAACCCGGTATCTTTTAGGTTGGAGCTGCCCGAGTCATTCCACATTCATAATGTGTTCCATAAGTCTCTACTTAAAAAATATTTTGAACCGGTAGTACCATCAAAAGCCTCGCCTCCGCCGATTCTTGTTAATGATGCTGTCGAGTATGTGGTGTCTAAAATAGTGGATGTCAGGAAGGTGCGTAATTCCTTGCAGTACCTGATTCACTGGAAGGGGTATGGACCTGAAGAGAGATCTTGGGTACCTGCCAGGGAGGTTCATGCTCCTAGACTTGTTCGAAAATTTCATTTAGAACACCCTGAAAAGCCATCTCCTGAAGTCTTGGGTCCGGTGGCCCCTCGTAAAAGGGGGGGTACTGTAACGGGGTTCCGAAGGTGCACTCGGTCCCCCATTGCCCGCAGAACTGTTGCTTAGCTTTGGGAATGAGGATCTGTGTTTGACCTCATTCCCAGGGCGGCTTTACTAGCTGGGTGGCTCCCTGCTCCTAGTCTGCCTTGAGCGCCGAGCTGATCACTCGGTGCTCGACTGGTTGGTCTGTCGGTCATGTGACGCTGGCCACGTCACATGACCCTCACTCCCCACTATAAATACAGGCAGCCTGCTGGCTACAGGTTGCCTGTTAATTTCTAGGTTCCTGGCTATTTGTTGGACTGCTGAATACTTACCTGATCCTGTTCCCTGACCATCCTTTTGCCTGCTCCTCCTGTACTGCGCATCCGTCCTGGTATTGTGACCTCGGCTCCCACCTGACTACTCTCTTAGGACTCCTCTTGTACTTCTCTGCTCTCCTGGTATTTATGACCCTGGCTTCTCCTGACAATTCTCTGCTTGCTCCATTTGTACTTTGTAGCTTTCCTGGTATTGACTCGGTCCGTTCACGTCCTGTTGTTTGTCTGTCTGTCATCCCTGCACTTATTCCAAGTTAGGGATTGCCGTCCAGTTGTCCCCTGTCATTAGGACTCGCGAGGCAAGTAGGCAGGGCCAGGGGTAAGGGTGGAGCGCAGTGGTCACTTCCCTTCCCCCTGTGTGTGTGTGTGTACGCGACCGTTACAGAATTTAGCATAAACAACTGTCTTAATACATCGTTCTCTGTGGTCACCAGTAAAGCTGTACCCTCGTTCATTTTCAAATTTTCTGATGTATTTTCTGAGAGTGGCAACCAGGAGTTACCTCCGCATCGGGAATGTGATTGTTCCATCAATCTTATCCCCGGCGATAGACTGCCCAAATCTCGGTTGTATAATCTTTCGTAACCCAAAGAAAGGTTATGTGAGAATATATATCTGAGAGTTTGGCAAAGGGACATATCAGACCATCCAAATCCCCTGTAGCTGCTGACTTTTTCTTTGTAAAAAAGTAGGCTGGTACCCTGAGGCCATGTCTGGATTTCCGTGAGCTCAACCGTATTACTGTCCGTGATCCTTACCCTCTTCCTTTAATCCTGGATTTGTTTAATCAGATTGTCGTTGCCATGCTGTTCTCTAAGTTGGATCTGAGGGGAGGCTTATAATCTGGTAAGGATCAAGGAGGGGAATGAGTGGAAGACCGCATTTAATACCCCTGAGGGCCATTTTGACAATCTGGTCAAGCCTTTTGGGTTAACCAATGCTCCAGCGGTTTTTCAACACTTTATCAATGACATCTTTCATCATCTGGTGGGGAGGTTTGTTGTTGTATATCTGGATGACATATTAATTTTTTTCTCCCGATATAGAGACTCATTAGGATCATGTGCGACAGGTGTTACAGATCCTAAGAGAGAATAAGCTATATGCTAAGATGAAAAAGTGTGTATTTGCAGTTCAGGAAGTGTAATTCCTGGGTTACCTGCTCTCATCCTCAGGTTTACGTATGGATCCCGAGAAAGTCCGTGCCGTGTTTGACTGGGATCGGCCCTAAAATCTGAAGGTGCTTATGCGGTTTTTGGGGTTTACCAACTACTACCGTAAATTTATCCAGAAATTTTCAACTGGTTAAACATTTAACAGACATGACTAGGAAGGGTGCTGATTTCTCTGTTTGGTCTGATGTAACATTACAAGCCTTTTCATCTGTGAAGGAGTGTTTCACTTCTTCCCCTTTTCTGGTGCAACCGGATGTGAGGTTGACAGATCTGAGGTTGGGGTAGGAGCGGTCTTGTCGCAGGGTCCTTTACCCAGTAAATGGCGCCCATGTGCATTTTTCTCTAAGGAACTCTCAACTGCTGGAAGAAATTATGACGTGGGTAATAGGGAATTGCTGGTCATTAAGTTGGCTTTTAAAGAATCGCGTCATTGGTTGGAAGGAGCAATCTATCCTATTACTGTGCTTACTGATCACAGAAATCTGGATTTCTTGGAGTCGGCTAAATGACTGAACCCAAGACAGGCCAGATGGTCGTTGTTTGGTAGTTATATCCGCTGGCCATCCCATCCAGACCATGGACTCATTTATCCATGGATTTTATCACAGATTTACTTAATTCTTCAGGGAAAACTGTGATTCTAGTTGTTGTTCGATTTAGTAAGATGGCGCCCTTTATAGCATTACCAGGTCTTCCCAATGCTAAAACTCTTCGACAGGTGTTTGTCGACAACATTGTGAAACTACATTGTATTCCCTCTGATGTGGTGTCTGATAGAGGGACTCAGTTCTGTACTCGTCTGGGGGTACAATTGTCCTTCTCTTCCACCTTTCATCCTCAGTCGAACGGACAGACCGAATGCACAAATCAGAATCTGGAGACTTATTTGAGATGTTTTGTCTCTGACAACCAGGAGGAGTGGTCTTCGTTCTTGGCTTTGGCCGAGTTTGCTATAAATAACCGTAGACAGGAGTCCACTGATAAGTCGCCGTTCTTTGGGGAATATGGGTTCCACCTGCAATTTGGCACTTTTTCTGGTACTGAGACTTCTAGTGTACCTGAAGAGGAAAGATTTTCCTCTTCTTTGTCATTTATCTGGCGGAAAATTCAAAATAATCTGAAAAAGATGAGTAAGAAGTATAAACATATGGCTGACAAGAGACGTATGAGTGGTCCGGACCTGAGAGTGGGTGATTCTGTGTGGCTGTCCACAAACATTACGTTGAAAATACCTTCTTGGAAGTTGGGTCCAAGGTTTATTGGTCCATATAAGATCAATGCCGTTATTAACCCTGTAGCCTTTCGTCTTGAGCTTCCTCAAGCTTTGAAGATTCATAACGTGTTCCATAGGTCGTTGTTGAAGAGATATGTTGAACCTGTTGTGCCATCCTCCTTGCCCCCCGCTCCTGTCATGGTGGACGGTAATTTGGAATTAGAAATCGCTAAGATAATTGACTCCCGAGTTTTCCGTAGATCCCTCCAGTATCTCGTGCACTGGAGGGGTTACGGACCTGAGGAGAGGATGTGGGTCCCAGTGACCGACATTAATGCTAATCGTCTGGTGAGGGGCTATCGCAGAGCTCATCCGGAGAAAGTCGGTCCTGGGTGTCTGGAGGCCACCCGTAAAAGGGGGGGTACTGGGACGGTCACTCCCAGGCTAGGTGTTAGAAGGTCAGAGAGGCTGTTTGCACGTGATGTCATCTGACAGCCTCTTTTAATTTTACTTTGTTGTTGATGGTAATGACCATACCTCTAGTCAGGTGCAGCATAGTGGTCATTACTATTTAAGTCTGGCTACTCCCTTCACTCCTTGCAGTGTATAGTTTCATTTGCAAGTGGAAGAGCTGGTGTGTGTTGTCTCCTCTAATGTTCCTGCTCTTTCTTCTACTTCAGGAGTTAAGTGTCTCATTCCTTTTTATTTGTTTTTTGTTGTTTCCCCTGCCTTCTGGTATCTGGTCTGAGTCAAGACCCCTGTTCCTTCTGCTTAAGGAATGGGTCGTCTTTGGGCCCTATCACTACTTCAGGGCTTTACAGGGTAAGTCAGGCTTTAGGTTCCAGTGAATGAACGGTCCTACCACTGAGGTCCTTTCATTCAGTTAGCAGCTAGGGTTAGGATTTGTTAGGTGGTGACCTTTTCCTCTCCTTAGCTTCTAGGCCAGATACCCCCCCCCCCCCCCTCTTGTGTTTGGGGTGGTGTTCCCTCCCACACCTCGTCGTGACAATATCCCAGCTTTATACAGCACTTTTGAAACATGTAAATACGGTGTGCTTGAATATACAGGGAGTGCAGAATTATTAGGCAAGTTATATTTTTGAGGATTAATTTTATTATTGAACAACAACCATGTTCTCAATGAACCCAAAAAACTCATTAATATCAAAGCTGAATATTTTTTGAAGTAGTTTTTAGTTTGTTTTTAGTTTTAGCTATTTTAGGGGGATAGTTGTGTGTGCAGGTGACTATTACTGTGCATAATTATTAGGCAACTTAACAAAAAACAAATATATACCCATTTCAATTATTTATTTTTACCAGTGAAACCAATATAACATCTCAACATTTACAAATATACATTTCTGACATTCAAAAACAAAACAAAAACAAATCAGTGACCAATATAGCCACCTTTCTTTGCAAGGACACTCAAAAGCCTGCCATCCATGGATTCTGTCAGTGTTTTGATCTGTTCACCATCAACATTGCGTGCAGCAGCAACCACAGCCTCCCAGACACTGTTCAGAGAGGTGTACTGTTTTCCCTCCTTGTAAATCTCACATTTGATGATGGACCACAGGTTCTCAATGGGGTTCAGATCAGGTGAACAAGGAGGCCATGTCATTAGATTTTCTTCTTTTATACCCTTTCTTGCCAGCCACGCTGTGGAGTACTTGGACGCGTGTGATGGAGCATTGTCCTGCATGAAAATCATGTTTTTCTTGAAGGATGCAGACTTCTTCCTGTACCACTGCTTGAAGAAGGTGTCTTCCAGAAACTGGCAGTAGGACTGGGAGTTGAGCTTGACTCCATCCTCAAACCGAAAAGGCCCCACAAGCTCATCTTTGATGATACCAGCCCAAACCAGTACTTCACCTCCACCTTGCTGGCGTCTGAGTCGGACTGGAGCTCTCTGCCCTTTACCAATCCAGCCACGGACCCATCCATCTGGCCCATCAAGACTCACTCTCATTTCATCAGTCCATAAAACCTTAGAAAAATCAGTCTTGAGATATTTCTTGGCCCAGTCTTGACGTTTCAGCTTGTGTGTCTTGTTCAGTGGTGGTCGTCTTTCAGCCTTTCTTACCTTGGCCATGTCTCTGAGTATTGCACACCTTGTGCTTTTGGGCACTCCAGTGATGTTGCAGCTCTGAAATATGGCCAAACTGGTGGCAAGTGGCATCTTGGCAGCTGCACGCTTGACTTTTCTCAGTTCATGGGCAGTTATTTTGCGCCTTAGTTTTTTCACACGCTTCTTGCGACCCTGTTGACTATTTTGAATGAAACGCTTGATTGTTCGATGATCACGCTTCAGAAGCTTGGTAATTTTAAGAGTGCTGCATCCCTCTGCAAGATATCTCACTATTTTTGACTTTTCTGAGCCTGTCAAGTCCTTCTTTTGACCCATTTTGCCAAAGGAAAGGAAGTTGCCTAATAATTATGCACACCTAATATAGGGTGTTGATGTCATTAGACCACACCCCTTCTCATTACAGAGATGCACATCACCTAATATGCTTAATTGGTAGTAGGCTTTCGAGCCTATACAGCTTGGAGTAAGACAACATGCATAAAGAGGATGATGTGGTCAAAATACTCATTTGCCTAATAATTCTGCACTCCCTGTATATATATATATATTTTTTTTTGTATGGCTATTGTACATTTTCGGTAGGTTTTTATTTTCCTGGCATTTTAAAGGTTAGGATTCATGCCCACGACTGTATGTGTTTTGTCGTCTGCAAATCTGCAAAACGCAGATCTCGGTCGTGTGCATGCCACCATTTTATTCAGGCTCCTGTAGAAATGTTCTATTCCTGTCCGCAAAACAGACAAGAATAGGACATGTATCTTTTTTTGTGGAGCCACGCAACAGACATATGGATGTGGACAACACACTGCCCCATTAAAATGAGCGGGTACCACATACGATCCGCAAAACATGTTGATCGCATACGAACCAAAAATACAGTTGTGTGCATGGGGCCTTACGTAGAAAGCCTTTGGAGAAAAACGGCAGAAATAAGTCTCCATATTTTGTGCATGTTGTATTCTTCACCGCAAAATACAACAAATCAACATGCTGTTTATGTAGACAATATTTTATCATAGGCTTTTAAAGTAGTATCTGACTAAATTTTTATTTTATTTTTTGCAAAAAATTCTACAGAAAACACAGGTAAATGCATTCGGTGAAAATAACCTAAAGAAATATAAATTTCTGATCGGGACTTGACTAATTCACAGATTATATTGATAAGCCGACTCTTGGCATACAGAACATTGCTCATCGTTGTCCACCAGTTAACAATGATCTGGGTTTAATGTTAATATTAATTGTCAGGGGTGAGAGAAATCTTAATATCATATGACAAAAATGAAAAATGAATCCCAAAGGCAAATAGTATCCAGGGTTTTTGTGTTTGAGCACTCAGTTTGTCCGATAGCATTGTCATTATTCTTGGATAGATCATGAGATACTGTACAGTTAAATGAGCAATCTTAACCTTAGCGATGTGCTAATGTCAGCTGAACATAACTATCGTAGTGCCATCTCACTGCCCACGGCTGAATGCACAGGGCCGTGTTCCGCGGCCGAGAGCGGTCCGTGGTATGCCGGGCTAGATTCCTGTTCAGAGCAGGAGCGCACGGCGTCATTGGTTGCTATGACGCCGTGCGCTTCATGCCGCCGCCGCTGCTCTACAGTAATACACTCGTATAGTAAAACAAATAGATTATGCTAATTAGCCTCTAGGAGCAGGGGGGGCGTTGAACCTGCTCCTAGAGGCTCCGTTTGCTCACCCTTTTGCTCGCCCTTCTTCTCTTGATTGACAGGGCCAAGGCAGCGCTGCTCTCCTCCCGCCGGCCGTGTCTGCAGTGTAAATGTCGCGCCGTTCAGTATTCAGCACAGGCGCAGTGAGGGAGGGATGCTCGGCGGCTGCTGGCTTCCTCACTGCGCCGAATACTGAATGGCGTTACCTTTACACTGCAGGCACGCCAGCGGGAGTATTTGGTATCGCTGCATCCTTAAAGACCGTCTCTATAAAAATTTCATATAATCTACCCACTCAGGTGAACCCCGAAAAAATCTAAAATGCTATTTTTGGTCACCTTGCCTCACAAAAATACCAAGCGATCAAAAAAATATTTGTACCCTGAAATAGTACTATTACTACTAGTAATATCGAACAGTCACCTCATCCCGGAAAAAATTTGACAATAGATAAGACAACCACCCCAAAAAATTAAAGACATGGCTTTTAGAAAATGGAGACAATGCTTTTATTGTGTAACACAGTGTATCATATGATCTACCCCCTAAGGTGAACACTGTTAAAAATAAATAAATAAAAACTGTGCCAAACTAGCAATTTTTTGGGTCACCTTGCCCCAAAAAAGTGTGATATTGAATGATCAAAAAATCATATGTACCCAAAAATAGTACCAATAAAAACGTCAGCTCTTCTTCCAAAAACAGAGCCACTGCACAAGATGATCAGCAGAAAAATAAAATAAATGTAGCTTTTAGAAAATAATCTATTCTGTCAGGAGAACTCCGGAAAAACAAAAACAAACGGTGCCTTACTTTTTAATTTTTTTAATGTTTTTTTTATATATACCTTACCTCACAAAAAGCGTAATATCGTGTGATTCTAAATCATGTGTACCCCAAAATAATACCAATAAGATTGTTACCTTAGGCTACTTTCAAATCTGCGGCAGTGTGATCCGGCGGGCAGTTCCGACGGATCCGCCGATTTGGATGTGACTGAAAGCATTTGTGAGACGGATCCGGATGCGGATCCGTCTCACAAATGCATTGCAAGAACTGATCCGTCTCTCCGCTTGTCATGCGGACAGTCGGATCCGTCTAGTATTTTTTTTTCAAATTTTTACCGTTCTGCGCATGCGCAGGCCGGAAGGACGGATCCGGCATTCAGGCATGTCTTCTGTTTTTTTCGCCGGATCAGTCAAAACGACTTTACTGAAGACATCCTGATGCATCCTGAACGGATTACTCTCCATTCAGAATGCATGGGGATATGCCTGATCAGTTTTTTTCTGGTTTAGAGCCCCTGTGACGGAACGCTACGCTAGTGTGAAAGTACCCTTATCCCGTAGTTTCCAAAATGGAGTCACATTGTGAGAGTTTCTACTGTAGGGGTGCATTAGGGGGTCTTCAAAGGCGACATGACAACTTAAAATTATTCCAGTGAAATCTGTCCAAAATCCATATGGCGCACCTTCCATTCTGCGCCCTTCAGCATGCCCATTCAGAAGTTTACGACCACATATGGGATGTTTCTGTAAACTGCAGAATCAGGCTAATAAATAATTCGGTTTTTTTGGGCTGTAAACCCAGAAAAGGTGGGTAAAAAAAATTGGAAAATATGCAAAAAAAAAAAACTTCACCTCCATTGTCCTTCAACTTTTTCGCTACCAGCGCCGTACATGTAGGGCTGTGCAAGCATGACGCCCGCTCGCGCATGCAGTGGGCATCATGGCCAGCAAGACCTGCAGCTAACTACTGCAACCGGCAATAATGCAGATCGCGGTAATTAAATGCTTTAGATGCCTGAATGTGCAAAAACCTGCGTTGAATGCTCCGAATCTCTATGAAATTAAGAGCATTAAAGGTGCAATTTTAATTTTGGCCACCAGATGGCAGGCCAAACATAAGAAATGAGCAAAATGCTAATAAATTGTCATTTTTTAATTCGCTAAAAAATCAAAATGAAAAATTCAAAAACCTCATTTAAAGGATCATATCAGATAAGACAAACTTCTGCATCCATTCAGAACGGATCCGTTTGTATTATCTTTAACATAGCCAAGACAGATCCGTCTTGAACACCATTGAAAGGCAATGGAAGACGGATCAGTTTTCTATTGTGCCAGATTGTGTCATTGAAAACAGATCCGTCCCTATTGACTTACATTGTGCGTTGCGTCTGCGATCAGGGAAAATCATGCGAGTAGGTAGGCAATTGTAGTCAGTTTTGACTGCGATTGCTTTCCGATGTTCAGTTTTTATCGCACGTGATAAAAAACTGACTCTGGTACCCAGACCCGAACCTGGACTTCTTCACTGAAGTTCGTGTTTGGGATCGGTGTTCTGTATATTTTATTATTTTCCATTATAACATGGTTATAATGGAAAATAATAGCATTCTTTAATTCAGAATGCTAAGTAAAAGGTGGGGTTAAAAATAAAAAAAAATGTAACTCACCTCATCCACTTGATCTCATAGTCGGGCTGGTCTTCTTTCTTCTTCTTCTTCTTCTTGCAGGACCTGGCTGGAAAAGGACCTTCGGTGACGTCATCGTGCTCACCACGTGGTGAGCGCGATTACATCACCGAAGGTCCCTTTCCAGTCAGGTCCTGCAAGAAGAAGAAGAAGAAGAAGAAAGAAGACCAGCCCGGCTGTGAGATCAAGTGGATGAGGTGAGTCAAATATTTTTTTAACCCCACAATGGACCTTTTACTTGGCATTCAGAATTAAAGAATGCTATTATTTTCCATCGTAACCATGTTCTAATGGAAAATGATAAGGTAAATGGGGTCCCGGGTAACTCTCTTCTCCTTAGCAACCATGCGTGAAAATCGCATTGCATCCGCACTTGCTTGCGGATGCTTGCAATTTTCATGCATCCCTATTCATTTCTATAGGGCCTGTGTTGCGTGAAAAACGCAGAATATAGAAAGAACATGCTGCGTGAAAATCACCGCTCATCTGAACAGCCCTATTGAAGTGAATGGGTCTGGATTCAGTGCGTGTGCAATGCGTTCACCTGACCTAAATGTGCATGCAAGAAAAAGGTTTCACGTAATAATTCAGAGGGGGAAAATACGGAAATCTGGTTTGAAGTTGTCTGGGAGAAGCACCTGTATATAAGCAGACAAAAAATATGTGAGTTCACGAGCGTTCGCAAGATTGATTACAAGTGTGTTTTTGTGTTAAGTGTGTGATTTAAGATTGAGTAACTTTAGATTCAAAGACTTTAGGAAGAGACTTTATTACCCACCTCACATCCGCCCATAGGATATAAACGTCCTACTGGTGGATGTTTATCTCTGAATGGACGTTCTGGAACGTCCATTCAGAGATGGCAGCTGCACGCTAATCGTGCAGCTGCCGAGCGGGGGGCCCACTGCCAGTGACAGAAGGGCACCCCAAGGAGAAGGCAGGGACAGTTCCCAGGTGTCCCTGCCTTCTAGATCGCTGTATACACAGCGCTTAACAAGATCATGAAGCGCTATGTCGGGTCTTCCACAGACCTCGATCAGACCTGCACTGAGGCTGTTGTATTCTGCTGTACAGCCTCTCTGGGGGCTGTATTTCCCCTGTAACTGGGGCTACTATGTCAGCCTCAGTTACAGGAGAAATCAATAGTGAAAAAAAAAAAAAAAGTGAAGTTAAATGTCCCCCAGAGGTCTTGTATGACCTTATGGGGGTCGCAAAGTGTAAAATAAAAAAAGTGTTTAAAAAAATAAAAGTTTCACATGTAAAAAAAAAATTCTCCCGTTAAATAATTTTAAAATAGAAAAAATAGAAAAAAATAAATAAAATAGATATATTTGGTATTGCCGCATCCGTAACGACCGGCTCTATAAATATATCGCATGATCCACCCTGTCCAATAAACGCCATAAAAATAAATAAAAAACTGTGAAAAAAGGCCATTTTTGTCACCTTACATCACAAAAAGTGCAAGACAAAGCGGTCAAAAAAGCTCATGTCCCACAATATGGTACCAATAAAACCGTGATCTCATCCCGCAAAAAATAAGCCCCTATATAAAAAAAATCGCTTAAAAAATAAAAAAAATATAGCTCTCAGAACATGGAGACATTAAAAATCTTTTTTTTTGTTTCTAAAATGCTATAATTGTGTTAAAGTGAAATAAATATTAGGTATCGCTGCATCCGTAACAACCAGCTCTATAAAAATATCACATGATTTAACCCCTCAGGTGAACACCGTAAAAAATAAAATAAAAATTAAAACAGTGCCATTTTTTGTCACCTAACATAAAGTGAAACACCAAGCGATCAAAAAGGCATATTCCCCCCAATATAGTACTAATCAAACCGTCACCTCATACTGCAAAAAATTAGACCCTAAGGCCCCTTTCACACGTGCGAGTATTCCGCGCGGATGCGATGCGTGAGTTGAACGCATTGCACCCGCACTGAATCAGGACCCATTCATTTCTATGGGGCTGTTCACATGAGTGGTGATTTTCACGCATCACTTGTGCGTTGCGTGAAAATCGCAGCATACTCTATATTCTGCGTTTTTCACGCAACGCAGGCCCCATAGAAGTAAATGGGGTTGCGTGAAAATCGCAAGCATCCGCAAGCAAGTGCGGATGCGGTGCGATTTTCACGCACGGTTGCTAGGAGACGATCGGGATGGAGACCCGATCATTATTATTTTCCCTTATAACATGGTTATAAGGGAAAATAATAGCATTCTGAATACAGAATGCATAGTAAAATAGCGCTGGAGCGGTTAAAAAAAATTAAAATAAATTAAGCTCACCTTAATCCACTTGCTCGCGCTGCCGGCATCTCGTCTGTCTTCTTCTTTGCTGAACAGGACCTGTGGTGACGTCACTCCAGTCATCACATGATCCATCAAATGATCTTTTACCATGGTGATGGATCATGTGATGACCGGAGTGACATCACCACAGGTCCTATTCCTGCAATGAATGCTCACCACAGCTCCTGTTCAGCAAAGGAGACAGAAGGAGATGCCGGGCTGCGCGATCAAGTGGACTAAGGTGAGATAAAAAATTTTTTTATTTTTTTTAACCCCTCCAGCGCTATTTTACTATGCATTCTGTATTCAGAATGCTATTATTTTCCCTTATAACCATGTTATAAGGGAAAATAATACAATCTACATAACCCCGATCCCAAGCCCGAACTTCTGTGAAGAAGTTCGGGTTTGGGTACCAAACATGCGCAATTTTTCTCACGCGAGTGCAAAACGCATTACAATGTTTTGCACTCGCGCGGAAAAATTGTGCATGTTCCCTCGACGCACCCGCACATTTTCCCGCAACGCCCGTCTGAAAGAAGCCTAAGTAAGACAATCGGTCAAAAAATTAAAAAGCTATGGCTCTCAGATTATGGAGACACTAAAACATAATTTTTTTGTTTCAAAAATGTTATCATGTTTGTAAAACTTAAATATATAAGAAAAAGTATACTAAAAAAAAGTATTAGGTATTGCCATGTCCGTAACGATGTGCTCTATAAAAATGTCACATGACCTAACCCCTCAGATGAACGCTGTAAAAATAAATAAATAAAAACTGTGCTAAAACAACCAATTTTTTGATCACCTTTCCCCATAAAGTGTAATAATGAATAATCAAAAAATCATGTGTCCTAAAATGGTACCAATAAAAACGTCAACTCTTCCTGCAAAAAACAAGCCACTGCATAAGAGGATTGACAGAAAAATAAAAAAAACATGGCGTTCAGAAAATGGAAACATATTTTTTTTTTTCAAAAATGCTTTATTATGTAAAACTGAAACAAACAAACAAAAAAAAAGTGGACATATTTTGATATCCTTGCATCCGTAACAACCTGTTCTATAAAAATAGCACATGATTTACCCTGTCAGATGAATGTTGTAAACAGTGCCAAAACAGCCATTTTTTGTTACCTTGCCTCACAAAAAAACGTAATATAGAGCAATTAAAAATCATATGTACCCCAAAATAGTACCAATAAAATTGGCACCTTATCCCCTAGTTTCCAAAATGGGCTCACTTTTTGGGAGTTTCTATTGTAAGGGGGGCTTCAAATGGGACATGGCATCTAAAAACCAGTTCAGCAAAATCTGCCTTCCAAAAAACATTTTCTTTTTCTGTTCTTCTGTGCCCTGCCATGTGCCCTTACATCACTTTACGACCACATATGGGGTTTTTCTGTAAACCGCAGAATCGGGGTAATAAATATTGAGTTTGGCTGTTAACACTCTATATGTTAAAGATTTTTTTTATAAAAATGGAAAATCTGCCAAAAAAGTGAAATTTTGAAATGTCATCTCCATTTTCCTTTAATTCTTGTGGAACACCTAAAGAGTTAACAAAGTTTGTAAAATCAGTTGTGAGTAACTTGAGGGGTGTAGTTTCTACAATGGGGTCATTTATGGGGGTTTCCACTATGTAAGCCCCACAAAGTGACTTCAGACCTGAACCGGTCCTTAAAAAGTTTTTTTTTTTGTTATTTTCTTAAAAATTTTAAGAATTTCTTCTAAAATTCTAAGCCTTCTAACGTCCTAAAAGAAGAAAATGACATTTACAAAATGATGCCAAAATAAAGTAGACATATGGGGAATGTTAAGTAATAAATATTTTATGAGGTATCACTTTCTGTTTTAAAAGCAGAGAATTTTGAAAATTTTGAATTTTTCTAAATTTTTGTTAAATGTTGGATTATTTTATAAATAAAGGTGAAATATATCGACTCCAATTTACCACTGTCATGAAGGACAATGTGTCACGGATAAACAGTCTCAGAGTGGTTTGGATAAGTAAAAGCGTTCCAAAGTTATTACCACATAAAGTGACACGTCAGATTTGCAAAATTGGGCCCGGTCTGCAAGGGGGCAAATGGCCCAGATGTGAAGTGGTTAAGGCCTCATGCACACTAACGTTTTTTTTTTTGTTTACGTTCCGTTATTTGCGTTCCGTATATGGAACCATTCATATCAATGGGTCCGCAAAAAAAACGGAATGTACTCTGTATGCATTCCGTTTCCGTATTTCCTTTCCGTTCGAAGATAGAACATGTCTTATTATTGTCCGCAAAACGGACAAGGATAGTACCGTTCTATTAGGGGCCAGATGTTCCGTTCCGCAAAAAACTGAATGCACACAGATGTCACCCGTATTTCTTGCGGATCCGTTTTTTGCAGACTGCAAAACACTGGAAAAGCCATATGGTCGTATGCACTAGGCCTAAGGCCTATTGCACACGACCGTATGGCTTTTTCAGTGTTTTGCGGTCCGTTTTTCACAGATCCGTTTTTCCGTTTTTTGTTTCCGTTGTGTTTCCATTTCTGTTCCGTTTTTCCGTTCCGTTTTTCCGTATGGCATATACAGTATACAGTAATTACATAGATAAAATTGGGCTTGGCATAACATTTTCAATAGATGGTTCAGCAAAAAACGGAAGACATAAGGATGCATTTCCGTATGTGTTAGTTTTTTTTTGCGGACCCATTGACTTGAATGGAGCCACGGAATGTGATTTGCGGGCAATAATAGGACATGTTCTATCTTTGAACGGAAATATGGAAACGGAATGCATACGGAGTACATTCCGTTTTTTTTTGCGGAACCATTGAAATGAATGGTTCCGTATACGGAACGCAAAAAATGGCCAGTAAACGGGGGGAAAAAACGGTTGTGTGCAGGAGGCCTAAGTCAGTTGTTTTTCATTGCTCTGTATTATTGTATTTTTTCTTTCTCTTTTCTTGTTAGGCTACTTTCACACGAGCGTTCGGAGCGGATCCGTCTGATGTTTCATCAGACAGATCCGCTCCGATAATGCAGACGTTTGCATCCGTTCAGAACGGATCCGTCTGCATTATTACTTAGAAAATTTTCTAAGTCAGAAAGTAGCCTGAGCGGATCCGTTCAGACTTTACATTAAAAGTCAATGGGGAACGGATCCGCTTGAAGATTGAGCCATATGGTGTCATCTTCAAGCGGATCCGTCCCCATTGACTTCCATTATAAGTCTGGACGGATCCGCTCGCCTCCGCACGGCCAGGCGGACACCCGAACGCTGCAAGCAGCGTTCAGGTGTCCGCTCGCTGAGCGGAGGCTGAGCGCTGGCAGGCGGATGCATTCTCAGTGGATCCGCCTCCACTGAGAATGCATTAGGGCCAGACGGATGCGTTCGGGGCCGCTCGTGAGCCCCTTCAAACGGAGCGCACGAGCGGACACCCGAACGCTCGTGTGAAAGTAGCCTTAATTGCCATTAGTAAGTATCTGTTCCATTATTAGCAGCGCAGTCCAGTGCACATCTTGTCTAATATATGCAGTCCTGGAACAGCAATTTGAGGGTGCATATTTTTGTTCAAAATATGAGCAAATTACCTGTTTGGAATTGCAGATTTTCAACATTGAGATAATTTTGCAATATTGTAAAGAGTTTAGTGCTCTCTGAGCAGGCACTCTATGGGGTAGATGCAGGGGAGGGTGGTAGCAAGCAGGATCAGGAAAGTTAGGTAGTTAGGCTACTTTCACACGAGCGTTCGGTGTCCGCTCGTGCGCTCCGTTTGAAGGGGCTCACGAGCGGCCCCGAACGCATCCTTCTGGCCCTAATGCATTCTCAGTGGAGGCGGATCCACTGAGAATGCATCCGCCTGCCAGTGCTCAGCCTCCGCTCCGCTCAGCGAGCGGACACCTGAACGCTGCTTGCAGCGTTCGGGTGTCCGCCTGGCCGTGCGGAGGCGAGCGGATCCGTCCAGACTTATAATGGAAGTTAATGGGGACGGATCCGCTTGAAGATGACACCATATGGCTCAATCTTCAAGCGGATCCGTTCCCCATTGACTTTCAATGTAAAGTCTGAACGGATCCGCTCAGGCTACTTTCTGACTTAATAATGAAGTAATAATGCAGACCGATCCGTTCTGAACGGATGCAAACGTCTGCATTATCGGAGCGGATCCGTCTGATGAAACATCAGACGGATCCGCTCCGAACGCTCGTGTGAAAGTAGCCTTAGCTGTATAACAGAAACCAAGGTAGAGGAAAGAGTGTCAGGGAAGCTAGCCCTGATCTGACACACCCCAACAAGTTTGCAAGGTTGGCAGATGAGGGGGGTGTCAGTCCAGGGATGGCACTAATGCAGAAAGACACTTCCTCTTCCAGTCAGGGAATGCCAGCTCCAGTAAGTAGAGGACCAGAAGTGCAGGGCATTCCAGACAGGTGCTGATAGTGGAAACTTGATTATCAGGGGTACAGATAGACCAGAATCATTGAACTGTATATTGACTCTCTGGCGCTCGACTAAGACATATCGCGGATATGGTTGATAGTTTGCTGGGAAGGGTTGGTAAAGACCCAGTGGTCATGGTCCATATTGGAACCAGTGACAAAGTTAGAGATAGGTTGGGGGTCCTTAAAAATGATTTTAGGGACCTAGGTTGCAAGCTCAAGGTAAGGTAGTATTTTTTGAATACTACCAGAAATGCAGCAGGAGATTAGGGAGGTTAACAAGTGGCTCAAGAACTGATATGGGAAGTAGGGGTTTGGGTTCCTGGAGAACTGGGCCGACTTCTCTGTTGGCTACAGGCTCTATCGTAGGGATGGGCTGCACCTCAATAGGAAAGGTAGTGCTGTTTTTGAGGAGAAGATGGCTAGAAGGTTAGAGGTGTATTTAAACTGGGGATTGGGTAAAGGGTAATTACACTATAGGAGGGGAAGACAATGCAGATAGAGAACTGTGATGAGGTAATGGAACTGGTGGTGAAATGGATGGAGGGACCAGAACTCTTAATTGTATGTACACTAATGCCAGAAGCCTGGTGAACTGGAATTAGTGATGTGTGACATAGTGGGAATAACTGGAACACGGCTGGACGATAGCTATGACTGGGCAGTTAATGTACAGGGTTACAGTCTGTTTAGAAAGGATCATGAAAACCAGAGACTGGGAGGAGTCTGCTTTTATGTAAAGTCCTGTCTAAAGCCCACAGTCCGGGAAGTTGTAAGTGAGGGACATGAACATGTGGAGTCACTGTGGGTAGAAATACATGGAGGCAAAAACAATAATAAAATACTAGGAGTTTGTTGTAAGCCACCTAATATACCAGAGTCCACAGAAAATCTGCTACTACGGGTCCATTCACACATCCGTGTGTGTTTTGCGGATCCGCAAAACACGGACACCGGCAATGTGTGCATTTTGCGGACCACACATCGCCGGCACGTAATAGAAAATGCCTATTCTTGTCCGCAATTGCGGACAAGAATAGGACATGTTCTATTTTCTTTCGGGATCGGAATTGCGGACCCGGAAGTGTGGGTCCGCATTTCTGGATTCGGACAGCACATCGCGCGGCCCCATAGAAATGAATTGGTTTGCAATTCCGTTCCACAAAATGCGGAATGGAATTAGGGACGTGTGAATAGAGCCTAAAATAAATAGATGAGGTGGCAAATCATAATGAGGTGGTTATTATGGGGGACTTCAACTACCCACATATAGACTGGGAAACTGAAATCTGTAGATATTGTAAAGGAAACAGGTTCTTGGCAGTAACCAAGGACAATTACCTTTCCCAACTGGTTCAGTACCTGACTACAAGGACAGCCATACTGGACTTCGTATTAACCAATAGACCTGACAGATTAACAGACGTGCAGGTTTGGGGGACACATGGGAAATGGTGACCATAAAATGATAACATTCCAATTGTCCTTCCAAAGAGTGTTTCTTCAGGGAGGCACAAAAAAACTAAACTTCCTAAAAGCAAAATTTAACCAGCTAAGATAGGCCATTTGCCTCATTAACTGGGAAAATGTCCTCAAAGATAAAAATGCTGCCACGAAATGGGATATTTTTAAAAGCATCCTATACTCTCATTGTGAGAGGTACATACCTTATGGGACTAAAAGGGTGAGGAACAAGAAATAAACCAATGTGCATAAATAGAAATGTCAAGGAAGCAATAAATGACTCAAATATAGCATTTAATCACTAATAAAAGGAAGTTACTGAAGAAGCATTTAAAAATTATGAGGAAAAAAATAGAATGTGTAAAAGACAAAGTAGGCTACTTTTACACTTGCAGTAGCAGGATCTGGCAGGCTGTTCCGGTGGGGGAACAGCCTGCCGAATCTGTGCTAATGCTAGCTCACTGTGCCGCCCGAAGTCTGCTCCGGCCCCATTCACTATAATAGGTTCGGGACGGAGGTCTGCCCGCATCACGGCTTGTTTGCAGTGCAGGACTTCCGGTGGTCTAGCATTAGCACGGATACGGCAGGCTGTTCCCCCGCCGGGACAGACTGCCGGACCCTGCTACAGGAAGTGTGAAAGTAGCCTTAGAGCAGCCAAACTGAGACAGATTTATTACCAAAGAGAGTAAAACTAACCCTAAAATGTTCTCCAGTCATATAAATATTAAAAGTGTTGGCCTTTTACAAAGTGAAGAGAGAGGAGCTGCAGAGAGCGACAAAGAGAAAGCAAATCTATTAGGTATCATTTTGTCCACTGTAGGGCTGCAGTAAATGATTATTTTAGAAATCGAGTATTCTATTGATTATTTTTTTACGATTAACCGAGTAATCTAATAAGAAAAAATGAATTAATAGACTGTTTTCCTTTATAAAAACTCATCAGACCCCCTGCCAGCAGTCCCCAACACCCTTCCCCCCGTGCGATCAGCCCAAGTGCATCAGCTCCGTTCCCCCAGTGCCTTTAGCTTCCCCCCCCCCCCCCAGTGCCATCAGGCTGCCCCCCCCCAGTGCTACCAGCTTGCCCCCCTAATGCCACCATCTCCCCTCCTAGCCAAGTCCCCATCGACAGTACTTACCTTTCCTGTAGGGGCGCCACTCCATAGCTCCTCCATCTTCTTCTCTGCGTGCTGCACTGTCGTCCTGACGTCACACAGCGTCTGGTCATAGTGCGTGCTTACGTGCACTATGACCTGACGATGTGTCAGGAAGAAAGTGCAGCGCGGTGCGGGCCGGCGGGTATCTAAGGAGTGGTAAGTAATAGCAAGCGCTTCACTCCCACTCTGTGGTCACATGACACAAACAAATCCTTGATGTAAAAAATTTGCATCCAGGATTTTTTTGTGTCTAATTACTCGATTAAATCGAGTAATCGTTTCAGTCCTAGTCCATTGTATTCATTGAGGAAAATGAATGCAGGTGAAATGCGGAATGTAAAAGTAAACTCTCCATTAAAAATGCCTTGTCTGACCCAGGAAGAAGTACAATGGCGTTTTAAAAAATATTAAAATAGACAAATCACTGGGTCCAATTCTAAGAGAATTAAGTAAGACAGACCCTTATTACTTATATTTAAGGACTCTATAACTCTCTACTCGGTAAGTTTAACGTCTGCCGTGGGTAAACTGTTTGAAGGTTTTTCTAAGAGATGCTATCTTGGAGTACCTCAATGAAAATAAGCAAATAACGCCATATCAGCATGGCTTCATGAGGGATCGGTAATTTCAAACTAATTTAATCAGTTTCTATGAGTCAGTAAGTTCAGTGGATGAGCATATATCTTGACTTCTCCAAAGCATTTGATACTGTACCACATAAAAGGTTAGTATAGAAAAAGAGAATGCTCGGACTGGGAGAAAACGTCTGTATGTGGGTAAGTAACTGGCTGAGGGATAGAAAACAGAGGGTGGTTATTAATGGTACACATTCAGATTGGGTCACCGTCACTAGTGGGGTACCTCAGGGGTCAGTATTGGGCCCTATTCTCTTCAATATATTTATTAATGATCTTGTAGAAGGCTTGCATAGTAAAATATCATTTTCTGCAGATGACACTAAAATGTGTAAAGTAATTAACACTTAAGAGGACAGTATACTGCTACAGATGGATCTGGATAGACTGGAGGCTTGGGCAGATAAGTGGCAGATGAGGTTTAACACTGACAAATGTAAGGTTATGCAAATGGGAAGGAATAATGCAAGTCACCAGTATATACTAAATGGTGTAACACTAATATGGAAAAGGACCTAGGAATTTTAGTGAACCGTAAACTAAGCTGTAGAAACCAGTGTCAGGCAGCTGCTGCCAAGGCCAATAAGATAATTGGTTGCATTAAAAGGGGCATAGATGAGATGAGTGTGTGATGAGAACATAGTCCTGCCACTTTAGGCCTTTTTCACACGGGCGTCGCGTGTGAGGGCCGGACAAGATGCGGGTGCGTTGCAGGAAAATGCCTCACGCATTGCACCCGCGCAGAATTCTCGCCCATGTGAAAGGGGCCTTATAAATCACTAGTCAGGCCACACATGGAGTACTGTGTACAGGTATGGGCTCCTGTGAGGAAGGCAGACATAGCAGAGCTGGAAAGGGGTTCAGAGGAGGGCAACTAAAGTAATAACTGACTGTGACGAGTGGACATCCTATACGTCTAGAGGAAAGAACCAGCCTCCGGGAGCGATGCCTGACCGAGCGGTAAACGCTCAATGCAACCAGTGCAGGGAGGGAGGGGAAGCTCTTATACAGTATATAGGGACAGTTATTACCACTTACCACTTAGGCCTCTTTCACACGAGCGTGCAGTGCAGTGACGTTACCACAGGTCCTTTTCCTCCTGCACAGCAAAGAAGAAGAAAGAAGAGAAGCCTGACGAACAAGTGGATTAAGGTGAGTAAAATTATTTTTATTTTAACCGCTCCAGCCCTATTTTACTATGCATTCTGTATTAGGAATGCTATTATTTTCCCTTATAACCATGTTATAAGGAAAAATAATAATGATTGGGTCCCCATCCCGATAGTCTCCTAGCAACCGTGTGTGAAAATTGCACCGCATCCGCACTTGCTTGGGGATGCTTGCGATTTTCGCACAGCCCCATTCACTTCTATGGGACCTGCGTTGCGTGAAAAACGCACAAAATAAAGCATGCTGCGATTTTCACGCAACGCACAAGTGATGTGTGAAAATCTCCGCTCATGTGCACAGCCCCATTGGAGTGAATGGGTCCGGATTCAGTGCGGGTGCAATGCGTTCACCTAACACATTGCACCCGCGCGGAAATCTCGCCCGTGTGAAAGAGGCCTTAGTTAGGAATTGCTCCCGGCGGCTGGTTCATTTAGTCAGCACTAAGAGGGTGCAGGGGGAAAGCTTGCTGAAAGGGGTAATGTATATTTAATTTAAATCTACCAGGCTCCTGTCCCCACCAGGCTGTGAGGGAGCAGGACATGCAGAGGCCCGCAGCTCCCAGCACAGCCAGTCTCTCTAGTCAGCACATTACTATGCTGACAAAAGACAGATGTCCCTTTGCAATGCTCATTTGAAAGAGCGCTGCTAAGGGACATTTCTACTATAAATAAAAGTTTTCCCTAAATAAAGTATATTACAAAAATGTTCCCTGTCACTGCCCCTACACATTAGCAAAAATAATTTTTTTAATTAAGCGCCAGTTGCTTTAACCTCTTCCGGACACAGGGACTCTTCCTGGTACTTAAGGACACAGGGCGTACCTGTATGCCCTGTGTATTTTCGATCACCGCCGCACGGCGGGCGGTGATCGGAACCCCGTGCCTGCTCAAATCATTGAGCAGGCACCTGGGGCAAATGTGACCCCCCCATGTATGCGATCGCAGAAAACCGCAGATCAATTCAGACCTGCGGTTTTCTGCGTTTCCGGGTTATTCGGGTCTCTGAAGACCCGGAACAGGATGGTGATGGTGATGGTGGTGTGATTTTACCCCAGCAATCACCATCCTGCGATCCTGAGTTGTGATGGTGACATCACCTCTCAGGATCGCCTCTGATTGGTTGGTGGGCGGGCCGGCGGGAGATTCAAAAGATGCAAGCGCTCCTCCTCTCCTCCTCCTTTTGTGTTCCGGAGCCGGAGGAGAGAGGAGCTGCCTGCACGTCGTCGTCCATCGGTGCCAGCATCACCCCATCTGTGCCCCCCAGGACCCGATGTGTGCCCCAGCACCCCCCATCTATCCAGCAGGTACATAGGGAAAGCATAGGGAAAGTTTGGGTTAGGCAGGGAAAATAAAGGGAAAGTTAGTTTGATATACTTTTATTGCATCCCCCTAAGTTAGGGTGTCTGGGGTCCACAGGACAGCTGTGTGACCCTAGACCCCCCAGGAAAGCTAACGCCTGCCCCCCCCCCAACTTTTTTGGGGTGCAGGATCTATATATATATATTTTTTTGTGTACGCTGACTGTGGCCGTCACTCTTAGCGTCCGGCCACTGTTAGCGCATCGCACACCCCACCGCTGATCAACTTCGGACGGTCGATCAGCGGTTTTGAATTTTTGTTTCCAAATTTTTTGCTCTTTTTTTTTTTTTGTTAATTTTTATTTTTTTTCCTGTTAGTTTTAGCGTGAGTTCGTTAACACCCGTGCCCCCACACACACGCATACCAAATAAAGAGTTACACACACGCACATACACACGCAGACACACACTCCCCTATGGCCCGCCGGACGTTCTCGGCCGAGGATGTATACGCCCAGCTTGCCTCCGACTCCGAGAGTCCCAGTGAGGACGAGGATGACCCCACTTTCCTGTTGTCATCCGCGTTCTCATCATCTAGCGATGATGATGAGACGCCGCCAGGCGGAGCAAGGGGACCCCCATGCTAGGGACCCTGTGGCCCACACTAGTACGAGCAGCTATGGGGCTCGTACTGGTTTCCCGGCCCACCAGTTAAATCCACCGGAGCACCCTGCCGGTGAACTAGTCTGGTGTAGCCCAGAGCGATACGAGCCCGTGATTCCTAATTTTGTAGGCCAATCAGGAATCCAGATTTCCACGGTGGGCTACACTGAATATGACTTTTTTTTGTCATTTTTTCAGTGACCCACTGGTAAATATGATGGTGGAGCAGACAAACCTGTACACCCAACAGTTCGTTGCTCAACACCCGGGCTCCTTTTTTGCCAGGCCCGGTGGCTGGACGCCGGTCAGTGCAGCCGAAATAAGGACATTTTGGGGCCTCGTGCTGCATATGGGCCTAGTCAAGAAACCCAGTGTAAGGCATTACTGGAGTGGCGACGTCCTATACCAGACCCCACTTTACAGTACGGCCATGACATGCTCCCGGTTTGAGGCCATCCGGAAATGTCTGCATTATTCAGATAATGCAGCATGTCCCCCCCCCCCCCCCCCGAGGTGATCCTGCCCATGACCGTCTGTATAAGATACGGCCAGTCATCGATCACTTTGGGGCCAAATTCATGGAGGCCTATGTACCTGGAACGGAGGTCTCTCATTGCGTTCAAGGGGAGACTCATTTTCCGCCAGTATGTGCCCTCCAAGCGGGCGAGGTATGGCGTGAAGCTATACAAAATTTGTGAGAGTACCTCAGGGTACACTTACAAATTTGGTGTATACGAGGGGCGAGATTCCCGGATTCAACCCCCAGAATGTCCCCCCACTCTGGGTGTTACCGGGAAACTTGTGTGGGACCTTATGTACCCACTGCTGGATAAGGGTTAACACCTTTACGTGGATAACTTTTATACCAGTATCCCCTTGTTCCAGTCCCTTGCCGCCAGATCCACGTCTGCTTTTGGGACCGTGTGGAAAAATCAACGTGGCCTCCCTGCCCATCCCCTCCAGGTAACTATCCCCAGGGGTGAGACCCGTGCCCTTACCACTGGAAGCCTGTTGCTGGTCAGGTATAAGGACAAGAGGGATGTCCTTATGCTGTCCACAATTCATGGTAACGGCATCACCCCTATCCCTGTGCGAGGTACCGCGGCAACGGTCCTCAAGCCCGATTGTATCGTCGACTACAATCGGTATATGGGAGGAGTTGATCTCTATAATCAAGTCCTCAAGCCATATAACGCCATGCGCAAAACCCGGGCATGATACAAAAAAGTTGCGGTCTACTTGGTACAGGTTGCCATGTACAACTCTTTTGTGCTGTCCTGGAGCGCTGGCAACACAGGGACATTCCTTCAGTTCTATGATGCAGTCCTCAAGGCCCTGATCTTTTCTGACCGGGAAAGAGCAGGCCGGAGTACCTCGGGAACTGTAGGCGCCCGGATCGTCCCTGGCCAACACTTTCCAGGTGTGGTCCCCTATTCTGGAAAGAAGGGACGAACCCAAAAAAAGTGCAGAGTGTGTCGCAGGAGGGGGATACGGAAGGACACCACCACTGAGTGCGACACGTGCCCCGATCATCCGGACCTCTGCATTGACGGTTGCTTCAGGGAGTATCACACTTCCATGGAGTACTAAATTTATATCCCAATTTAGCACTGACATCGGATAAAAAAACTGGTTCTCAGACTTGAGACACCCAAAAAAACTAAAATAATGTATTAAAAGTAGACATATTAGGTATCGCCGCGTCGGTAATAATCTCCGCTATAAAAATACCCCATGACCTAACCCCACAGATTAACACTGTCCAGAAAAAATATTAAAAAGGTGCAAAAAACGATTATTTTTTGTCACCTTACATAATAAAAAGTTTAATAGCAAGCGATCAAAAAGTCATATAGCCCCCAAAATAGTGCCAATAAAACCATCCTCTCATCCCGCAAAAAATGAGCCCCCACATAAGATAATCGGAAAAAAAAAAAAAAATGACTCTTAGACCTTAGAGATACAAAAATTTTTTTTTTGTATCAAAAAGGATAGTATAGTCTAAAACCAAAATAAATGTAAAAAAAGTTGACTTATTAGGTATCGCCGCGTCCGTAAGAATCTCCTTTATAAAAATACCCCATGGCCCAAACCCCCAGATTAACACAGGAAAGGACCGACATGGTTTCTCGAAGGCCGATTTTGATGGCCTTTTTTATTGACACCATGTCCCTTTTGAAGCCCCCCTGATGCCCCCCTAGAGTAAAAACTCCCTAAAAGTGACCCCATCTAAGAAACTACACCCCTCAAGGTATTCAACACTGATTATACAAACTTTATTAACCCTTTAGGTGTTCCTCAACAGTTAATGGCAAATGGAGATGAAATTTCAGAATTTCAATTTTTGGTAACCTTGCCTCACAAAAATGTAATATAGAGCAACCAAAAATCATATGTACCCTAAAAATAGTCCCAAAAAAATGGCACCTTATCCCGTAGTTTCCAAAATGGGGTCACTTTTCTACTCCAGGGGTGCATCAGGGGGGTTGAAACAGGACACGGTGTTAATAAACCGGTCCATAAAAATCAGCCCTCCAAAAACCAAACGGCGCACCTTACGGCCACAAACGGCAGTAGTGTACGGCCACATATTGGGTGTTTCTGTAAACTGCAGAGTCAGGGCAATAAAGATAAAGTCTTGTTTGGCTGTTAACCCTTGCTTTGTTAGTGGAAAAAATGGGTTAAAATGGAAAATTTGGCAAAAAAATACAATTCTCAAATTTCATTCCCATTTGCCAATAACTCTTGTGCAACACCTAAAGGGTTAACGACGTATGTAAAATCAGTTTTGAATACCTTGAGGGGTGTAGTTTCTTAGATGGGGTCACTTTTAGGGAGTTTCTACTCTAGGGGTGCATTAGGGGGGCTTCAAATGGGACATGGTGTAAATAGACCAGTCCAGCAAAATCTGCCTTCCAAAAACCAAACGGCGCACCTTTCACTCTACGCCCCTCTGTGTGGCCGTGCAGTAGTTTACAGCCACATATGCGGTGTTTCTGTAAACGGCAGAGTCAAAGCAATAAAGATACAGTCTTGTTTGGCTGTTAACCCTTGCTTTGTTAGTGGAAAAAATGGGTTAAAATGGAAAATTAGACAAAAAAATGAAATTCTCAAATTTCATCCCCATTTGCCAATAACTCTTGTGCAACACCTAAAGTGTTAACAAAGTTTGTAAAATCAGTTTTGAATACCTTGAGGGGTGTAGTTTATATAATGGGGTCATTTTTGGGTGGTCCCTAAAAATTGGGTTTTTGGAAATTTCTGAAAAATTTCAAGATTTGCTTCTAAGCCTTGTAACATCCCCAAAAAATAAAATATCATTCCCAAAATAATTCAAACATGAAGTAGACATATGGGGAATGTAAAGTCATCACAATTGTTGGGGGTATTACTATGTATTACAGAAGTAGAGAAACTGAAACTTTGAAATTTTCAAATATTTCCAAATTTTGGGTAAATTAGGTATTTTTTTATGCAAAAAAAAAAAAATTTTTTTTACTTCATTTTACCAGTGTCATGAAGTACAATATGTGACGAAAAAACAGTCTCAGAATGGCCTGGATAAGTCAAAGCGTTTTAAAGTTATCACCACTTAAAGTGACACTGGTCAGATTTGCAAAAAATGGCCTGGTCCTAAGGTGAAATAAGGCTGTGTAAGGGGTTAATGCATCCGGATGCATCCGTTTTTGGCCGGATCCTATTGTATTAAATCAAAACTGAACAAACTGTATGAAAAACATTGTAAGTAGAGTTGAGCGAACACCTAGATGTTCGGGTTCGAGAAGTTCGGCCGAACTTCCCGGAAATGTTCGGGTTCGGGATCCGAACCCGACCCAAACTTCGTCCCGAACCCGAACCCCATTGAAGTCAATGGGGAACCGAACTTTTCGGCACTAAAAAGGCTGTAAAACAGCCCAGGAAAGAGCTAGAGGGCTGCAAAAGGCAGCAACATGTAGGTAAATCCCCTGCAAACAAATGTGGATAGGGAAATGAATTAAAATAAAAATAAAAAAAATAAAAATTAACCAATATCAATTGGACAGAGGTCCCGTAGCAGAGAATCTGGCTTCACATCAGCAGAGAATCAGTCTCTTCATGCCATAGCAGAGAATCTGGCTTCATGTCAGCAGAGAATCAGTCTTCATGTCATAGCAGAGAATCAGGCTTTACGTCACCCACCACTGGAACAGGCCACTGTCACATATTTAGGCCCCGGCACCCAGACAGAGGAGAGAGGTCCCGTAACAGAGAATCTGGCTTCATGTCAGCACAGAATCAGTCTTCATGTCATAGCAGAGAATCAGGCTTCACGTCACCCCCCACTGAAACAGGCCACTGTCACATATTTAGGCCCCGGCACCCAGACAGAGGAGAGAGGTCCCGTAACAGAGATTCTGGCTTCATGTAAGCACAGAATCAGTCTTCATGTCATAGCAGAGAATCAGGCTTCACGTCACCCACCACTGGAACAGGCCACTGTCACATATTTAGGCCCCGGCACCCAGACAGAGGAGAGGTTCATTCAACTTTGGGTTGCCCCGCAATATAATGGTAAAATGAAAATAAAAATAGTATTGAATGAGGAAGTGCCCTGGAGTACAATAATATATTGTTAAGGGGAGGTAGTTAATGTCTAATCTGCACAAGGGATGGACAGGTCCTGTGGGATCCATGCCTGGTTCATTTTTATGAACGTCAGCTTGTCCACATTGGCTGTAGACAGGCGGCTGCGTTTGTCTGTAATGACGCCCCCTGCCGTGCTGAATACACGTTCAGACAAAACGCTGGCCGCCGGGCAGGCCAGCACCTCCAAGGCATAAAAGGCTAGCTCTGGCCACGTGGACAATTTGGAGACCCAGAAGTTGAATGGGGCCGAACCATCAGTCAGTACGTGGAGGGGTGTGCACAGGTACTGTTCCACCATCTTATTGAAATGTTGCCTCCTGCTAACACGTTCCGTATCAGGTGGTGGTGCAGTTAGCTGTGGCGTGGTGACAAAACTTTTCCACATCTCTGCCATGCTAACCCTGCCCTCAGAGGAGCTGGGCGTGACACAGCTGCGTTGGCGACCTCTTGCTCCTCCTCTGCCTTCGCCTTGGGCTTCCACTGGTTTCCCTGTGACATTTGGGAATGCTCTCAGTAGCGCGTCTACCAACGTGCGCTTGTACTCGCGCATCTTCCTATCACGCTCCAGTGTAGAAAGTAAGGTGGGCACATTGTCTTTGTACCGGGGATCCAGCAGGGTGGCAACCCAGTAGTCCGCACACGTTAAAATGTGGGCAACTCTGCTGTCGTTGCGCAGGCACTGCAGCATATAGTCGCTCATGTGTGCCAGGCTGCCCAGAGGTAAGGACAAGCTGTCCTCTGTGGGAGGCGTATCGTCATCGTCCTGTGTTTCCCCCAGCCACGCACCAGTGATGGGCCCGAGCTGCGTTGGGTGCCAGCCCACTGTGAACCTGCTTCATCCTCATCCTCCTCCACCTCCTCCTCGTCCTCCAGTAGTGGGCCCTGTCTGGCCACATTTGTACCTGGCCTCTGCTGTTGCAAAAAACCTCCCTCTGAGTCACTTCGAAGAGACTGGCCTGAAAGTGCTAAAAATGACCCCTCTTCCTCCTGGGTCACCTCCTCTTCTATCAACGCCCTAAGTGTTTTCTCAAGGAGACATAGAAGTGGTATTGTAACGCTGATAACGGCGTCATCGCCACTGGCCATGTTGGTGGAGTACTCGAAACAGCGCACACAGGTCTCGCATGGAGGCCCAGTCATTGGTGGTGAAGTGGGGCTTATCCGCAGTGTGACTGACCCGTGCGTGCTGCAGCTGAAACTCCACTATGGCCCGCTGCTGCTCGCACAGTCTGTCCAGCATGTGCAAGGTGGAGTTCCACCTGGTGGGAACGTCGCATATGAGGCGGTGAGCGGGAAGGCCGAAGTTACGCTGTAGCGCAGACAGGCGAGCAGCGGCACGGTGTGAACGCCGGAAGCGCGAACAGACGGCCCGCACTTTATGCAGCAGCTCTGACATGTCGGGGTAGTTGTGAATGAACTTCTGCACCACCAAATTCAGCACATGCGCCAGGCAAGGGATGTGCGTCAAACCGGCTAGTCCCAGAGCTGCAACGAGATTTCGCCCATTATCGCACACCACCAGGTCTGTTGTTCTATACCCCGCCACAACTCCTGTGCGGTGTGGGGCCTGTCCCCCAAACATATGAGTTTCAGAACGGCCTGCTGACGTTTACCCCGGGCTGTGCTGAAGTTGGTGGTGAAGATGTGTGGCTGACTGGATGAGCAGGTGGAAGAAGAGGAGGAGGAAGCTGAGTAGGAGGAGGAGGAGACAGGAGGCAAAGAATGTTGCACTGCGATCCTTGGCGGCGGAAGGACGTGCGCCAAACAGCTCTCCGCCTGGGGCACAGCCACCACTACATTTACCCAGTGTGCAGTTAGGGAGATATAGCGTCACTGGCCGTGCTTACTGGTCCACGTATCTGTGTTTAGGTGGGCCTTGCCACAGATGGCGTTGCGCAGTGCACACTTGATTTTATCGGATACTTGGTTGTGCAGGGAAGGCACGGCTCTCTTGGAGAAGTAGTGCCGGCTGGGAACAACATACTGTGGGACAGCAAGCGACATGAGCTGTTTGAAGCTGTCTGTGTCCACCAGCCTAAATGACAGCATTTCATAGGCCAGTAGTTTAGAAATGCTGGCATTCAGGGCCAGGGATCGAGGGTGGCTAGGTGGGAATTTACACTTTCTCTCAAATGTTTGTGAGATGGAGAGCTGAACGCTGCCGTGTGACATGGTTGAGATGCTTGGTGACGCAGGTGGTGGTGTTGGTGGTACATCCCATGTTTGCTGGGCGGCAAGTGCCAACGTTCCTCCAGAGGCGGAGGAAGAGGCCGAGGTGGCGGCGGCAGCAGCAGCAGCAGAACAGGCCGAGGCGGCAGCAGCAGAAGAGGTAGCAGGGGGAGCCCGAGTGACTTCCTTGTTTTTAAGGTGTTTACTCCACTGCAGTTCATGCTTTGCATGCAGGTGCCTGGTCATGCAGTTTGTGCTAAGGTTCAGAACGTTAATGCCTCGCTTCAGGCTCTGATGGCACAGCGTGCAAACCACTCGGGTCTTGTCGTCAGCACATTGTTTGAAGAAGTGCCATGCCAGGGAACTCCTTGAAGCTGCCTTTGGGGTGCTCGGTCCCAGATGGCAGCGGTCAGTAGCAGGCGGAGTCTCTTGGCGGCGGGTGTTCTGATTTTGCCCACTGCTCCCTCTTTTGCTACGCTGTTGGCTCGGTCTCACCACTGCCTCTTCCTCTGAACTGTGAAAGTCAGTGGCACGACCTTCATTCCATGTGGGGTCTAGGACCTCATCGTCCCCTGCATCGTCTTCCACCCAGTCTTGATCCCTGACCTCCTGTTCAGTCTGCACACTGCAGAAAGACGCAGCAGTTGGCACCTGTGTTTCGTCATCATCAGAGACGTGCTGAGGTGGTATTCCCATGTCCTCATCATCAGGAAACATAGGTGGTTGTGCGTTAGTGCATTCTATGTCTTCCACCCCTGGGGAAGGGCTACGTGGATGCCCTTGGGAAACCCTGCCAGCAGAGTCTTCAAACAGCATAAGAGACTGCTGCATAACTTGAGGCTCAGACAGTTTCCCTGATATGCATGGGGGTGATGTGACAGACTGATGGGCTTGGTTTTCATGCGCCATCTGTGCGCTTTCTGCAGAAGACTGGGTGGGAGATAATGTGAACGTGCTGGATGCACTGTCGGCCACCCAATTGACTAATGCCTGTACCTGCTCAGGCCTTACCATCCTTAGAACGGCATTGGGCCCCACCAAATATCCCTGTAAATTCTGGCGGCTACTGGGACCTGAGGTAGTTGGTACACTAGGACGTGTGGCTGTGGCAGAACGGCCACGTCCTCTCCCAGCACCAGAGGGTCCACTAACACCACCACGACCATGTCCGCGTCCCTTACTAGATGTTTTCCTCATTGTTACCGTTCACCACAATAAGAAAAATATTATTCGGGCCAATGTATTGAATTAAAATTCAGGCCTTTTTTTTACAGACACCTAACACTATCTGGCTATCTATTTAGGTACCGTATTACACTAATACAGGCACACCAGTAATGACAGATTTAGCTGAATATAAATGTGAGGCCTATTTTTTAGGTGCTGGGTGACAGGTATACGTTTAATCACAGAATTAGACTTGGATCTGCACTGTAGCGTGTGTGTTAAGTTTTTGAGAATGACCCTATCAGCACCTTGAATCTAATATACCCTTTTAGGGATAGATTTAAAGTAGGCCTGATACAGCAGAAACCACTAATTTTGAGAATTGCAAATTTGGGAATTGTTTTTCAACCCAGAACAAAAACTGTGCTTTGATGGTCACAAACAATAACTTGACCAGCTAAAACAGTACAGATTTGGTTGAATATAAATGTGAGGCCTATTTTTTAGGCGCTGGGTGACAGGCTCAACTTGCCCCTGATGTAGTATATGTCCAAAAAATAACCACACTATTGATGGTTAAATGCACTTGATGAAAGCTTGACCCTGATGTAGGATATAGCAAAAAATAACCACACTATTGATGGTTAAATGCACTTGGGTGACACAGGCTCAGCTTGCCCCTGATGTAGTATATGGCCAAAAAATAACCACACTATTGATGGTTAAATGCACTTGATGAAAGCTTGACCCTGATGTAGTATATGGCCAAAAAATAACCACACTATTGATGGTTAAATGCACTTGGGTGACACAGGCTCAGCTTGCCCCTGATGTAGTATATGGCCAAAAAATAACCACACTATTGATGGTTAAATGCACTTGATGAAAGCTTGACCCTGATGTAGGATATAGCAAAAAATAACCACACTATTGATGGTTAAATGCACTTGGGTGACACAAGCTCAGCTTGCCCCTGATGTAGTATATGGCCAAAAAATAACCACACTATTGATGGTTAAATGCACTTGGGTGACACAGGCTCAGCTTGCCCCTGATGTAGTATATGGCCAAAAAATAACCACACTATTGATGGTTAAATGCACTTGATGAAAGCTTGACCCTGATGTAGGATATAGCAAAAAATAACCACACTATTGATGGTTAAATGCACTTGGGTGACACAAGCTCAGCTTGCCCCTGATGTAGTATATGGCCAAAAAATAACCACACTATTGATGGTTAAATGCACTTGGGTGACACAGGCTCAGCTTGCCCCTGATGTAGTATATGGCCAAAAAATAACCACACTATTGATGGTTAAATGCACTTGATGAAAGCTTGACCCTGATGTAGGATATAGCAAAAAATAACCACACTATTGAAGGTTAAATGTACTTGGTGGTAGCTTGTGCTGGCGCACCACAAGCCACAAAATGGCCGCCGATCACCCCAGAAAAAAGTGATATAAAAACGCTCTGGGCAGCCTAAAAACAGTGAGCAATTGAATATCAGCACTTCAATGATCCACAGCTGTAGATCGATCACTGAATGAAGTCTTTTGGAGGAGTTAATCTGCCTAATCTCGCCCTAACGTCGCAGCTGCAACCTCTCCCTACGCTTGTATCAGCAGAGTGACGTGCAGCGCTACGTGACCCAAGCTTATAAAGAGGCTGGGTCACATGCTGCACTGGCCAATCACAGCCATGCCAATAGTAGGCATGGCTGTGATGGCCTCTTAGGGCAAGTAGTATGATGCTTGTTGATTGGCTGCTTTGCAGCCTTTCAAAAAGCACCGAACCCGAACCCGGACTTTTCCGAAAAGGTTCGGGTTCGGGTCCGTGTCACGGACACCCCAAAATTCGGTACGAACCCGAACTATACAGTTCGGGTTCGCTCATCCCTAATTGTAAGTTAATGGGCGCTAGATCATTACCAAAAAAAAAACTTATTTGGCACCACTAACTTACATTGATTTTCATGCCGGATCCGGTTTTTTCCTTTTCACAAACTGCACACAAAACCGCTGCTTGCAGCGGTTTTATATCTGGTTCCGAAATGCAACAAAAAGAAACAGATGCATCCTGATCAGTTTTGTCTACATTGACAATGAATGGGGGCCAAACTGAACCATTGCTGAATCCTCTGCTGGATCCCAAAACCAGAGTTGAAAACGCAGCTGTGAAAGTAGCCTTAGGGCTGTTTCACACGAGCGGATGCCGTGCGTGACATCCGCTCCGTGAATGACAGCCAAGACCCGATGCAGACTGCAGAAGCACGGAGCATTAACATGATTGATAATGCTCCGTGCCTCTCTGTGATCTCTTTACTACGAAATCACAGTGACAACTTTATCTCACTGTGATTTCGTAGTAAAGAGATCACAGAGAGGCACGGAGCATTATCAGTAGGGGTGCACCGAAATGAAAATTCTGGTCCGAAACCGAAACCGAAAATTCAGGATGCCCTTGACCGAAAACCGAAACCGAAACTGCCTTTTTGCCCAAATACTTTTAAAATACTTTTTTTTTAATGATTGGCGCTGTTATGGAGAGGGGGATCTGTGGGTGGCGCAGTTATGGAGAGAGGGATCTGTGGGTGGCGCTGTTATGGAGAGGGGGATCTGTGGGTGGCTCTGTTATAGAGAGGGGGATCTGTGGGTGGCGCTGTTATGGAGAGGGGGATCTGTGGGTGGCGCAGTTATGGAGAGGGGGATCTGTGGGTGGCGCTGTTATGGAGAGGGGGATCTGTGGGTGGCACTGTTATGGAGAGGGGTATCTGTGGGTGGCGCTGTTATGGAGAGGGGTATCTGTGGGTGGCGCTGTTATGGAGAGGGGGATCTGTGGGTGGCGCTGTTATGGAGAGGGGGATCTGTGGGTGGCGCTGTTATAGAGAGGGGGATCTGTGGGTGGCGCTGTTATGGAGAGGGGGATCTGTGGGTGGCTCTGTTATGGAGAGGGGGATCTGTGGGTGGCGCTGTTATGGAGGGGGGGGTATATGTGCACTGTTATGGGCATAACAGTGCACAGATCCCTTTCCCCATAACAGTGCACAGATCCCCCCTCCCCATAGCAGTGCACAGATCCCCCCTCCCCATAGCAGTGCCATAGACCGATCCCCCTACCCATAACAGCCCCGGCCCTGCTGCTCACAGCATCACTCACTGCATCTTTATTTTACCTTACAATCGTGACGCTCCAGTAAGAACTCTGCAGGCAGAGCGGAGGGCGGAGTAACGTCACTTACTCACGTGACGCACCTGCTCCGCCCACTTTATGAATGAAGGAGGCGGAGCAGGCGCGTCACGTGAGTAAGTGACGTTACGCCGCCCTCCGCTCTGCCTGCAGAGTTCTTACTGGAGCGTCACGATTGTAAGGTAAAATAAAGATGCAGTAAACCGCCCGCCCGGCGCCCGCCCGCAGATGGTGGGTGACAAATCCTACACCCCATATTTTCGGCCGATATGTAACAATATCGGCCCAAATGGATTAGGTCCTTTTTCGGCCGATATTTTCGGCTGCCGGAATTTCGGTTCACCCCTAATTATCAGTCATGTTAATGCTCCGTGCTTCTGCTGTCCGCATCGGGTCTTGGCTGTCATTCACGGAGCGGATGTCACGCACGGCATCCGCTCGTGTGAAACAGCCCTTACTGTGTTCAGTCAGGCAGCTTAGCTGACAGCTGCTTATCTCTGACCTCCTAAACACTTAGGCTGAGTTCACATCAGCGTTCAGCCTTTCCGTTCTCCTGCTCCGTTATAGGAGCAGGAGAACGGAAAGGACGGATTCGGCACATAACTGAGCCGAACGGAGCCTACAGACCTCATAGACTATAATGGGTTTCCGCTCAGAAGATGAACAATGTTATAGGAGAAAATAATAATGATCGGGTCTCAATCCCGATCGTCTCCTAGCAACCGTGCGTGAAAATCGCACCGCATCCGCACTTGCTTGCGGATGCTTGCGATTTTCACGCAGCCCCATTCACTTCTATGGGGCCTGCGTTGCGTGAAAAACGCAGAATATAGAGCATGCTGCGATTTTCACGCAACGCACAAGTGATGCGTGAAAATCACCGCTCATGTGAACAGCCCCATAGAAATGAATGGGTCTGTATTCAGTGCGGGTGCAATGCGTTCACCTCACGCATCGCATCCGCGCGGAATACTTGCCCGTGTGAAAGGGGCCTTAGGCGCACAGGTGAGCAGCGGGCAGATTGGGGGCACGGATCAGCTAATGCCGGATTTCAAGCTCTGATCTGCCACGCTTCGATTGGTTAATCTGCAGAGACTAACCAATTGGAGCAAGCGCCGGCAAGGAACCATTCTAATTGGTCCTTTGCCGGCATTACCAGACTCTACTCTGTTTGTGGCAACTGCAGTGCAGGGACAGAAGCTATAATCTAAGCGCTGTAAAGCACTGTTATAACGTTTATATATGTGCAATCTGCATGGGGCATAGATAGTCGTATAGCTGTCATGAAGTAGTTAAGTCACATCCTTATCCCTAAGATAAGAACTGAGCTATAAGGCTTAGTTCACATCAGCGTTCAGCCTTTCCGTTCTCCTGCTCTGTTATAGGAGCAGGAGAACGGAAAGGACGGATTCTGCACATAACTGAGCCAAACGGAGCCTACGGACCTGATAGACTATAATGGGGTCCGTTAGGTTTCCGCTCAGAAGATGATTTTGGAGCGGAGAAAAAAGTCCTGCATGCACAACTTTTGTCTCCGCTCCAAAATCATCTTCTGAGCAAAAACCTAACGGACCCCATTATAGTCTATCAGGTCCGTAGGCTCACATGTGCGCCTAAGGCCCCTTTTACACGGGCGAGTATTCCGCGCAGATGCGATGCGTGAGGTGAACGCATTGCACCCGCACTGAATACCGACCCATTCATTTCTATGGGGCTGTTTACATGAGCGGTGATTTTCACGCATCACTTGTGCGTTGCGTGAAAATCGCTGCATGCTCTATATTCTCACGCAACGCAGGCCCCATAGAAGTGAATGGGGCTGCATGAAAATCGCAAGCATCCGCAAGCAAGTGCAGATGCGGTGCGATTTTCACGCACGGTTGCTAGGAGATGATCGGGATGGAGACCCGATCATTATTATTTTCTCTTATAACAATGTTATAAGGGAAAATAATAGCATTCTGAATACAGAATGCATAGTAAAACAGCGCTGGAGGGGTTAAAAAAATTATAATAATAATTTAACTCACCTTAGTCCACTTGATCGCGGCCCGGCATCTCCTTCTGTCTCCTTTGCTGAACAGGACCTGTGGTGAGCATTAATTACAGGTAAAGGACCTTTGGTGACGTCACTCCGGTCATCACATGATCCATCACATGATCTTTTACCATGGTGATGGATCATGTGATGACCGGAGTGACGTCACCAAAGGTCCTTTACCTGTAATTAATGCTCACCACAGGTCCTGTTCAGCAAAGGAGACAGAAGGAGATGCCGGGCTACGCGATCAAGTGGACTAAAGTGAGTTAAATTATATATTTTTTTTTAACCCCTCCAGCGCTAGTTTACTATGCATTCTATGTTCAGAATGCTATTATTTTCCCTTATAACTATGTTATAAGGGGAAATAATACAATCTACAGAACACCGATCCCAAGCCCGAACTTCTGTGAAGAAGTTCGGGTTTGGGTACCAAACATGCGCAATTTTTCTCACGCGAGTGCAAAACGCATTACAATGTTTTGCACTCGCGCGGAAAAATCGCGGGTGTTCCCGCAACGCACCCGCACATTTTCCCACAACGCCCGTGTGAACCCAGCCTAACTGTGCATGCCTGTGTGTCCCCTTGCTGTATCTGTTGGCAGCGGGCTGATGGTTGCCATGGCAAGCGTACGCCTTGCAAAGGCGTCCTGTGTTGCCATCTATCAGTATAAGGATACATGCACACGAACGTTGTTTGTTTCTGTGTCCGTTCCATTATTTTATTTTTTTGTGGATAGGATGCCGACCCATTCATTTCAATGGGTCCGCAAAAAATGTGCTGTCCGCATCACTATGTCCGTTCCGTTGCCCCGCAAAAAAAAAAAATAGAACATGTCCTATTCTTGTCCGTTTTAGGCATTGTTACAATGGATCCGCAAAAAAAAGTAAAAACGGTATATGGATGTCATCTGTTTTTTTTTTTTTTTTTTGCGGATTCGCAATTTGCGGACAGCAAAACACATACGGTCATGTGCATGTAGCCTAAAACTGATAGTATTATACTTTGCAATGCAAAAGCATTGCAACGTATAGTACAGCCATCAGCCACACTGGAAAAAGTGTGAAATTAGAAAAAGTTAAAAAAATAAATGTAGAAAAATAAATAGCCTTTTTCCATATCCGCTCATTTATAAGAGATTAAAAAATAAAATAAACTACACATAATTGGTATCTCTGCGTCCGTAAAGACCTGATCTATAAAATGATCATGGTACTAATCCCGCATAGTGAATGTTGGCTGAATTGCAGTTTTTTTTTTGCCTCACCTCCCCCAAAAAATTGAATAAAAAGTCATGCATCCCAAAAACTATACCAATAAAAACTACAGCCCATCCCACAAAAAACAAGCCCCTCATACAGCTATGTTGATGGAAAAATAAAAAAATTATGGGTCTTAGATTTTGGTGATGCAAAAAAAATGAAATTTAATAAAAAGTGATTTTATGATATAAAAGTGGTAGAACGTGAAAAAAACACACTACAAATTTGGTGTTGCTATAAGTGTATCAAGCCACAGAATAAAATTATCTTATTAAATATACCACATGGAGAACTCCATATAAGATTAAAAAAAAACACTGTCAGAATTGCAATATTAGCCTACTTCACCTCATCATTTTTTTTTTTTATAAAAAAAGATAGTCATATGTACCCAAAAATGTGTACCATTAAAAACTACAGCCCAAAAGGTGGTATTACGGGGGCAGGTCATGGCGTATACGGCGCGGAAAAAAAGAGAGTCTAGGAAAAAATTTGATAAGGCCACTAAAAAACTTGTACACTACTTTTCTAAATTGCCCGACGGAGTCCAATAAACTGCAGTGGGTAACGGCCAAACATGCATATGATTATGAACTAGAACAGATAACAAAGTGCTTTGGAGATCGCAAAAAAGCTGACCTTTTTCAACATGGCAACAAGGCGGGGAGGCTACTCTCCAACCTCACTAAGCCTTATGCTGCACGACCGCCTACTCATCCCCTAAAAGATGAGTGGCGGCCTCTTTAACAAGCCGGAGGACATAGTGAAAATAATGGGAAGGTATTACCAATCCCTTTATACCCGAGACCTCTTTGTGAAAGACAGGGCAGACGAGCTTTTGAATAAAGTATCCTTACCATTGGTGTCAGAAGAAACCCGAGCGGCTCTGAATTCAAAAATAACTGAAGAAGAGCTGAAAACGACAATTAAATCTCTCACGAATGGTAAGGCCCCAGGACCTGACGGCTTTCCAGCCGAGTTTTACAAAGCTCTGGTTGGAGAGAGAGCCCCCAACTTAACCTCATTATACAATGATATTCTGAAAGGCAATGGGTTGCAGTCATCGGGGCATCTGGCGTACATAACATTAATTCCCAAACCTGATAGGGATTTGACCCAGCCGGGGTCTTACAGACCCATATCACTTATAAATCAAGACATCAAACTCCTCTCGAAAATAATTGCTAACAGGCTAGCCTCTATATTACCAGACATCATAGGAGATCACCAAGTAGGTTTTATGAAGGGGAGGTCTGGAATAACGAATATACGTAAGGTCCTTGCGGTACAAGACGGAATACGAGGGAGGCGTCCAGAAGACAATCCGGCTCTTCTGGCGCTAGACGCAGAAAAGGCCTTCGATAATGTCAGTTGGGAGTGGCTTGAAATGGTCCTAGATGCTATAGGCTTTACAGGAGAATTTCGGAATTGTTTAAAGGCCCTTTATTTTAGGCCCCAAGCAAAAATCTATATACCTGGCTACTTATCTGGTACAATAATTTTGGAGAAAGGCACAAGGCAGGGGTGCCCCTTATCTCCTCTGCTTTTCAATTTAGCCCTGGAGCCCCTTGTCTTGTGCCTGAAGCTTTCGGACCTATATAGGGGCATTGTGGTGGGGAGAGAGGAAGTCAGAGTAACATGTTTCGCAGACGATCTGTTGCTCTATCTAGGCTCGCCTGACTCTCATCTCCCAAAGGTGTTAGATGCCTTGCTTTATTATGGTTCAACAACGGGATATAAAATAAATGTGGCCAAAAGCCAAATTCTCTTCCTAAATCCTTGCCAGGGGGACCAACAACGGTACGACGCAATAGAGGTGAGGAAAGATTATTTGAAATACTTGGGGATTAAGATCAGACGTTCTGCAGCAGCTCTATACAAGCTAAATTACCCTCCCATCTTCCAGAAAATATTTCTTGACCTAAATAAGTGGAAAGATCTGCCACTTTCTTTAAGTGGAAGGGCACACCTGATTAAGATGGCGTGTTTCTCTAAATTACTATATCCTCTCCAGACAATCCCTTTGCTTCTGGGACATGAAGATGTCAGGAAGATTCACTCAGCGTTCATAGCTTTCCTGTGGAGGAATAAACAACCACGTATATCTTATGAGAAACGAACCTTGCTTAAGTGTGGGGGGGGCCTCCAGCTGCCAAATGTCCACCACTATAATTTGGCAGCATTGTTTCGCCATGTGAGAGACTGGACATGGGGAACCTCTTTTTTCTCGGCCACATCCCTGGAACGGGAACTGGTACGTCCATGGCAACTGGGGACGTTATTACACACCAAGCTTAGGGATCTCCCTTCTCACATTAAACAAAATGTGGTGATGCAAGATACTATCATGTCTTGGAAAGCCATCAGAAAAATATATAGATTGCCGTTTTATATGTCGCCCCAGTTGCCATTGTGGTCTTTGCCTTCCTTTTCTCAGGGAAGGGAAAACAAGATGTTCCAGACATGGAGAGAGAAAGGTATTAACAGGTTACACCACTTGCTCGACGGTCCTGGCCAGGCCCTCCTGACATGGGAAGAGCTTAGAGGCAAATACCAACTCACAGAGGCACATTTCCTTCCCTACCAACAAGTGAAAGCCTAATGCAAGGGGCAAGCGGAGAGAATGGGAGAGGCTGAGAGATTGGTGTAGTTTGATGCTCTTTTGGGCACAAAAACTTCACTTAGCTCTCTTTCTGAACTATATCGCAGGATTCATAGCACTCAGACACTAGGTCTAGTGAATAGCACTTTCAAATCATGGGAAGGGGAATTAGAAGATCTAGAGGTACCCACAAAAATGAGAGAAGGTTTTGAATATGTTAGGAAGTCGCTTTCCAATGAACAGTGGAGAGAGACGCAATTGCATATCATGCACAAAGCAACATATGCCTTTGATTTAAAATTCAAAGAGGCCCCAGCCCACTACCTAAGGCAATGTCCAAAATGCTCACTGCCCAAAGCGAATCTCCTCCATGGCCTGCTAACCTGTCCAGATTTACAGCCATTATGGTCACGAACGGTACAATATATACGGGAGGTATGGGAGATAGAAGTGAAACTTAACCCGATGCAATGTATTTTTCATTATATCCCAAACGATCAATCAGACCCACAAGGTCGGACAGTAGCAGAAAGTGGGATACATGTGTTACTCATGTCTGTCAAAAAATCCATTCTGAGGAAATGGTTACAACCGTCGATACCAGAATGGGAAGAAGTCATGGGAACAATGAAACACGTACTATTTATGGAGCGACTGGAGATTGAAAGGCACAAAGAAAAGACCATAGGCAAGTTTATTAAAAAATGGGGAAAATTTATTTCAGACGTCTTTTCTGACAATGAAATCCAAGAATTAATTAAGCCGTTCAGACAGACAAAATGGTATCTAATGTCTCAGCTGAAGGGAACCCTGGGGTTATGATGTCTACATAAAAAAAAAAAAGATGGATGGGGAGATCGTCTCATAGGACCCAGTGACGCAAGAAGGAGGAAATTGGATCCGCTTTTACACAGACAGAATCACCACTGAGTTAATAAAGTTAGAGGGAATTTGGGGATGTTCTCTAGGGGGGAGGGATTTGCTTGAAGTTGTAATTACAAACCTGAATAGAAAAAGTAAAAGATCAGGATATCACAATGTACAGCTGTAATGCATGATGTGATGTATCACTTCCCTGCATAATATCCTTGTTTATACCATGTCGGAAATGGAAGTGACTTTCTTTCTGTAACATGCATCCTGATGAATAAAATAGATGTTTAAAAAAAAAACTGCAGCCCATGCTGCAAAAAAATTAGCCCCCACACAGCTCGGTCAATAAAAAAATAAAAAGATTATGGCCCGTAAAGAGGACCTTTTACCTCTCTTGACATGTCAGTTTTAATAGCTACATGCATTCCCCATGTAATAACAATTCTGGAGCATCTATTCTTATGTCTGTATGTTGTGCCATTCCTGTATTATTTCTACTAGAAGTTATATATGACTTGCTATTAGCCTTCAGTAAGGGTACAGAGGGGTGATAACAAGTTGGGGGGGGGGGGGGGGGGGGAATGTACCTGCACAGACTCACTCTATCCAATCAGTGCTGCCATTTTCAGACTTTGCAGGGACACCCCCCAACTTGTTACCTCCTATCTGTACCTTTACTATAGGCTAATAGCAATTCATTCATAACTTCTAGTGCAAATAATAGAGGAATGGCACAACATAGAGCCATAAGAATAGATGCTCCAGAATTGTTATTACATGGGGAATGCATGAAGCTAGTAAAACAGACATGTCAGGAGTGGTGACAGGGCCTCTTTAACCCCATCCTGACTGCCCACTGTGTATATACGTCCTATCTGCACATGGGATTAAATCTCCTGCTCCTGCCATATAGCAGGAGCAGGTCAGGTCCCGGCTGACAGACACAGCAGGGACCCTGAGAAGAAAGGAGCGGTTTATTACCGCTTCTGCCTTCTCCTGTGCCATCAGGAGAGAGCTGAACGAGCGCATGTTGCAGGGAGCAGGAAGCGGCAGAGCCGCTTCTACTTTTAGTCCTGGAGGTCATGTGACCGCCGGGGGTGTCTGGAGCAGGGGCAGAGCTGCAGGGTCTCCTTAGACCCTGATCAGCTCTGCCTGTGTGTAATGCCCCCGCAGGGGGCTGTTTTCCCCTGTAACTGGGGCTCCTGTGGATGCCTCAGCTACAGTGATAACTGAAAAAAAAAAGTCAGTGTCCTCGAGAGGTCTTTTAATGACCCTCTATGGGACATATTATGTTCCAAAAAGAAATTAAAATATTAGCAAAAAAAAATTAAAATACAAATAAAAAAAAAATGCTAACAGAAACCGTCACCATAGTCGCCCCGTTTTCTCAAACCTATACATGTTATATCTGGAAACGATCGTCACAAAATAGGGAACCCATTGCAATAATACATTTTTGTGTCCGTTTTAATATTTTAAAAATAAAAAGCTATAATAATTTTTTTTTTTTTATAATAATTGGCAGGTAGGGCTGCACGATAAATCGAAAAAATAATCGAATCGCGATAATCGGCAAATGCGATATGGCGATTTGGCCGACACGAAAATGCTGCGATTATATATGAAGGGGCCCCGCGCACATAACTGGCTTTTTGTGTAAAGTATTTTACTAGTGTGTGAAACAATCTCTCTCCTATTGATAACAGGTCCAGCCTCTGTACTCACTTATACGATAAATGCACTGCAGCGAACGGCAGCGAGCTGGCCGGCCGGCGCGTGACTGACGTCACTTAGTAACGCTCCTGCTTCCTGAAGTGGGAGGAGCGTTACTAAGTGACGCCAGTCACGCGCCGGCCGGCCAGCTCGCTCCCGCATTCATAGTGACAGTGAGTACAGAGGCTGGCCATGTTATCAATAGGAGAGAGATTGTTTTATACACTAGTAAAATACTTTACACACAAAGCCAGTTATGTGCATAGTTTAGGACACATGAGGGGACACATAGGGCCATGAGGGGGACCAGCATAAGGTGCTATATGTCTTATGCTGCCCCCCCTCATGGCCCTATGTGTCATAGCACACATCCCCTATAGCAGCGTCCTCCACAGATCCCCCATATAACAGCGTCCTCCACAGATCCCCCACATAACAGCGTTCTCCACAGATCCCCCACATAACAGCGTCCTCCACAGATCCCCCACATAACAGCGTCCTCCACAGATCCACCCCATAACAGCGTCCTCCACAGATCCCCCACATAACAGCGTCCTCCACAGATCCACCCCATAACAGCGTCCTCCACAGATCCACCCCATAACAGCGTCCTCCACAGATCCACCCCATAACAGCGTCCTCCACAGATCCACCCCATAACAGCGTCCTCCACAGATCCACCCCATAACAGCGTCCTCCACAGATCCACCCCACAACACAGCGTCATCCACAGATCCCCCACAACACAGCGTCATCCACAGATCCCCCACAACACAGCGTCATCCACAGATCCCCCACAACACAGCGTCATCCACAGATCCCCCACAACAGTGCCACCCACAGATCCCCCACAACAGTGCCATCCACAGATCCCCCACAACAGTGCCATCCACAGATCCCCCACAACAGTGCCATCCACAGATCCCCCATAACAGTGCATCATCCACAGATCCCCCATAACAGTGCATCATCCACAGATCCCCCATAACAGTGCCATCCACAGATCCCCCATAACAGTGCCATCCACAGATCCCCCATAACAGTGCCATCCACAGATCCCCTATAACTATGTCATACCCAGCCGCGTCAGCGGCTCATATGGGAAAATCCAAGCAAATAGACCTCTAGCACAATTCCCTTAAAATATCGCATCGCATATTGTTATCGCAATTTTTAGGGCCCTAATCGCAATCGCACAAAATTCCCATATCGTGCAGCCCTAATTGGCAGTTTTCTTCCAAATTAAACCTAAAAAAAGAAAAAATAAACCTCTAAAAAAACATTCTAATAAAAAGTCCTAAGTGTCAAGTAAAAAATAAAATCACAAAAATGATTTTGGTAGTCAAGCAAATAAAAGAGCTATGGTTACTAAACCACCATGTGCACAAAATCACAAAAAGTTGCCTGGACATGCAGGCCTTTTTGGGCCCGGTCATGAACGGGTTAAAATCTACTTCAGCAAATTCTATGTTCGAAAATGCAGATGCTGCTCCTTTCCATTTGAATTCTGCCGTCTGCTCAAACAGTAGTTTACGACCACATATGAGGTGTTGCCGTATTCAGGAGAAAATGGGTAACAATTTATGGGGTGCATTTTCTCCTGTTATCCCTTGTTAAAGTGAAAAATTTGGGCTTAAAGAGAGTCTGTTCAGTGGGACACAAAGACATGACACAGATGTTACCTTTGTTTCGTATTTCAGATCATCCAAATCGCCCAAAAAGTCGTTTTTATGATATGCTAATGAGACTTCGCAAGTGCCCAGGGGCGGAGAGTTTGCTGAAAGTGCACAAGTTCCCCCGCCTCACTCGCGACTAACTCCGCCCCTCAGTAAGCTCAGGCCAGCCCTGTGCCTCTGTGACATCATATATCCCTATAGGCCGTTTGTGCATCGCAGAGGCACAGAGATATGCAGTGTGCATGCGCCGATTTTACGCTAGTAACTGGCGCATGCGCACTGCATATCTCTGTGCCTCTTCCCACTGTGGGCAGAACACTGTGCATGCCCGTGCCCGGCAGCGATGCGCAAACGGCCTATAGGGATATTTAAAGTCACAGAGCCACAGGGCTGGCCGGAGTTTACTGAGGGGCGGAGTTAGGCGCGAGTGAGGCGGGGGAACTTGGGCACTTTCAGCAAACTCTCTGCCCCTGGGCACTTGCGACGGCTCATTAGCATATCATAAAAATGACTTTTTGGGCGATTTGGATGATCTGAAAAACGAAACAAAGGTAACATCTGTGTCATGTCTTTGTGTCCCACTGAACTATGTGATCGGTTTAAAACCGGTCAGGTTGGTCACAGACTCTCTTTAAGCGACTTTTCCTTGTAAAAATATAATATAATTTAGAGATGAGGTTTATTAGATGACTGGGACAAAATTTTTAATAAAGACCAATTGGAAAAAAAAAATTTAGCCTAAAATGAGTCAAATGCAATCGTAAATAAATTGCCCCAAGGTGTCCATAGCCTTTGAGTACTTCCATAACATATGGCCACTTGACTGAATCAAATTCCTAGGCAGCATCTATAGATACCAGTGTCCAATCGTCTTGTTGTTTCCTTCCTATCTGAGAGACAACTTCTACCCTCCTAATATTGTCAGTGGTGGATTTGCCAGACAAGAAACCCAATTGATCAATTTGAATAATATCTGTTATAGCTAAGTCAAGTCTGTTTGAAAGAATCTTTGTGTAACGGGGTTCCGAAGGTACACTCGGTCCCCCATTAGCCGCAAACCTGCTGCTTAGCTTCGGGAACGAGGATCTGTGTTTGACCTCGTTCCCAGGGCGGCTTTGCTAGCTGGGAGGCCCCCTGCTCCTAAGTCTGCCTTGAGCGCCGAGCTGATCACTCGGTGCTCGACTGGTTGGTCTGTCGGTCATGTGACGCTGGCCACGTCACATGACCCTCACTCCCCACTATAAATACAGGCAGCCTGCTGGCCACAGGTTGCCTGTTAATTTAGGTTCCACCTGTGATTTGGTCTTTCCTGGCGTACTTACCTCCTTCTGAATTCCTGACGATCCTCTGCCTGCTCCTTGTGTACTTTTGCTGCTCTCCTGGTATTCTGACCCCAGCCTCCTCCTGACGATCCTCTGCTGACTCCTTTGGTACTTCACGTCTCTCCTGGTATTTATGACCCCGGCTTCTCCTGACAATTCTCTGCTTGCTCCATTTGTACTTTGTAGCTTTCCTGGTATTGACTCGGTCCGTTCACGTCCTGTTGTTTGTCCGTCTGTCATCCCTGCATTTATTCCAAGTTAGAGATTGCCGTCCGGTTGTCCCCTGTCATTAGGACTCGCGAGGCAAGTAGGCAGGGCCAGGGGTAAGGGTGGAGCGCAGTGGTCACTTCCATCCCCCCTGTGTGTGTGTGTACGCGACCGTTACACTTTGATGATTTTATAATCTATATTACATATTGATATGGGCCTGTATGATAAACAGTCTTCGGGGTTATATAGAGAACTAATATAGTGGCATTGTTTAGAAAATCAGGAAAGCTTCCAGTTTCGAATACTTGGTAGAGGGGAAGCAATTGTGGAGCTATAATATCCTGATATATTATGCAAATGCTAATTATGCAAGCCACTGGGGCCTGTGTTTTGCCCTTGGCTATAAAGGATATGGCTTCAGTTATTTCATCCTGTGAAAACTGGGAATCTAGGAGAGTAATATATTTATTAGTAAGAGTAGTAGTAATAATAATCTTTATTTTATATAGCGCCAACATATTCTGCAGGGGTTTATATATAAACACTCATAAATAACATAGCAGACAAGTCAATAATTACAACTAAAGGAATGAGGACACTGCTCGCAAGAGCTTACAATCTATGAGTAGGAAATTGAATAGGGTTTAAAGGGTTTCTACCACCAGAAATACTGTTATGTAGCTGACTGACACTAGCGATGCGCTAATGTCAGCACTACATAACAGTAAGTTTTTTACCTTTCTCCCTGCAGCCGTTTTGGTAAAATAAGCACTTTTATAATATGCTAATGAGCCTCTAGGTGCTATGTGGGCGTAAAATCAGCACCTAGAGGCTCCGTCTACTCACCCTTTATCCCGCCCAGGTCCCCTGTTCTGCCCGCCCCGCTCCTCTTGATTGATGGCACGGTCCGCCACATCGCTGCCGAAATCCCACGCTGCGCCGTTCACTTCTGTATTTGGCGCAGGCGCAGTGAGTGAATGATGCGCTCCTGGTGCCGGATTCCTCACTGCGCCTGCGCCGACTACGTCACAGTGAGGAAGCCGGCGTCAGGAGAGCGGCCCTCACTCACTGCGCCTGCGCCGAATACAGAAGTGAACGGCGCAGGCGTGGGATTTCGGCAGCGATGCGGCGGACCGTGGCATCAATCAAGAGGAGCGGGGCGGGCAGAACAGGGTACCTGAGCGTGATAAAGGGTGAGTGGACAGAGCCTCTAGGTGCTGATTTTACGCCCACATAGCACCTAGAGGCTCATTAGCATATTATAAAAGTGCTTATTTTACCAAAACGGCTGCAGGGACTAACGTTAGAAACATACTGTTATGTAGTGCTGACATTAGCGCATCGCTAATGTCAGTCAGCTACATAACAGTATTTCTGGTGGTAGAAACCCTTTAAGTATGGAGAGCCTCTATAGTGTAGGCTACCCGGATTTATATTCTAAATCACTATAAAATTGGTGAAATCGGGTCAATATATCAGAGGGTTTCTGTTAAGAGTGTTGTCCAAAGGTCTGCTTTTGAGAATCGGTGAAGAAGAGGACTGTTGATGGACTATATGTGCGAGTAGCCTGCCAGATTGATTGCCTAATTCAAAATAGGAATGCTTAGAAAAGAAAAGATGACGCTGTACCTTTTTCCTTTTAAATGTTTCACATAGTGTTAATATATCAGGATAGGAAATTTGTGCATCAAAAAAGTAGTTGAAGTAGAACAGGCATACGATCGGAATCCTTGAATAGGGAAAACCAGAATGGGTGTACTCGCCAGTGGTCAGAGGTGAGGAGGATTGCAGCTCCAGTCATATGACCCAAAAATGTAATAAATGCAGCTAGGGTGTTTCTATGGGGTGTATGGAAAGAAAGGGATGCAATTGAGCTGTTAACAAGCTCGGCCTCTAAAGCCACCAGATGTAAGGCAATAAGTAAATTTTCGCCCCTTTAAATAGGCCTTAGGCCCCCTGCACACGAACGTGTGCACCCCGTGGTCGTGCTGCGGCCCGCAAAATGTTGGCCGCAATGCACGAGCAAAGTCCGTGGGGCAGCCGCAGCGGATCACAAAAAGATAGGACATGTTCTATCTTTTTGCGGAACAGAAGTACTGGACGAAACCCCACGGAAGCACTCCGCAGTGCTTCCGTAGGGTTCCGTTCCGTACCATTCCACATCACCGGATTTGCGGACCCATTGAACTGAATAGGTCCGCATCCGTGATGCGGAATGCCCACGGAACGGCACCTGTGTATTGCGGATCCGTAAATGCGGTCCTCAATACGGAAACGGGAAGCACACGTTCGTGTGCAGGGGGCCTTAAGTCATGACTCGGATATTAAATAAGCCAGCACCTCATCTGCAGACAGCTGTATTGGAGTGATTGCCCCTCCTCAGTGCAGAGCACTTGGTGAGAGGCTTGTCAGGATTTGGGGGGTACTATATCTCCTTGGGGAGATAGCGCCTTAATGGGAGTGAGGATTAGTAAATGTGGGCCATTGTTTTTATATTAATAACTTTATAAGTGGCAAGTTTTCTTAAAGGGGTTCTCTGGGAATAAAGATGTCCGTGGCTTTGTTTCTCCACACTTTTTTCTGCATGTCCATGTTCCGGTCCCCAGACTGTTTACATCTAGCCATGCATGGGAATGGTCACTGTCACATGCTTCGCTGCACCCAATAACTGACTTCAGCTGTGAAGTCTTGGGTTATTCATCTGTGCTTCTGTATAAGATCCCTACATAGGCACTGAAGGGAAGGGAGTAGGGAAGCTGCTGATCATGTTTGTTTTACCACTGAAGGCAGGATAAGGTGGACCAAAATTTTGGCTGCAGGAAAAACACCAGAGTTCGCTACCAAAGAGAAAAATGTAATGTACATTAAAAAACTTTAAATATTTTTGTAAGAGCGGGTTCACATCACCGTTATGGATTCAGTTTTTGTTTTCCGTTATAACGGAATCCATAAGACGGAAGTCAAAACGGAAGCCTTTAAGAGGCATTCCATTTTGATCCATCATAATGGATCTGTCTGGTTCCCGTTATGCAAGACGGAAAACAAAGTCCTGCATAACGGAAACCAGACGGATCCGTTATAATTCCCATTGACATCTATTATGATGGAAAGGAAAACGGAATGCCTTTTAAAGGCTTCCGTTTTGACATTATGGGCAGCATAACGGATCCGTCCTGTTTTCCGTTATGCAGGACTGGACTGCATAGTAAAACTTTTTGTGTGATTAATCCTTTTAATTATTAACTATTTTACATAAATGTTATTTCACTGTTTGTAGTTTTCTTTCTGAACTTTTTGTTTCTTGCATGACAGGTCTAATATTGGTACCTTGAAAATCCCACAATCGTTTTGTCAGCGTGCAGTAATTATGAAGGCAAGTATCCAATCCTTTCCTTCTGACAATAACCTGTTGTGTGTGTTCAGTGATTTTATGTGATTTTAATATTAGCTATAAAGAGCATTTGTCAGCATGATCAATGCTATTAAAGGGTTTCTGTCACTAGAATTTTCACTATTAACCCCTTAAGGACGCAGGGCGTATCGGTACGCCCTATTTCCCGAGTCCTTAAGGACTCAGGGCGTACCGGTACGTCCTAACTTGAAATCAGTATTCCGGCGCCCGAGGGGTTAAACGGAACGGGATTTCGGCTGAAATCCTTCAGCCGGCATCCTGTGACAACGCCAGGGGGGGTCATGTGACCCCCCCGTGTCGGCGATCGCAGCAAACCGCAGGTCAATTCAGACCTGCGGTTTGCTGCACTTTTTGCAGTTTCTGATGCCCGCGGTCCCTGACCGCGGGGATCAGAAACTTTTGAGTGCCTATAATCAATATTTTTCACCCCCCCCTGCACGATTTTATGCCGGCGGGTGGTGCGGGGGGGGTGTCGCATGCGGTGGGGGCGGTGCGGGAGGCGGGCGGTGCGGCAGGCGGGATCGCGATCCCCCGCCCGCCTCCCCATGAACGATCGTTGGCTTCTAGTGGTTATACCAGGGTGCCAGCACATTGCTGGCACCCTGGTATAAACGGCTGACATCTGTGCAGATGTCAGCCGTTTAACCCTTTCCATACCGCGGTCCGTACGGACCGCTGTATGGAAAAAGTTAACTGTCGTCGGTCAGGGAGCTCCCTCCCTCTCCATCGGGGGGCTGCTGTGCCTTTGCAGCCCCCCGATGGAGACGGAGAGAGCCCCCCTCAGCCCTGTGCTTACCCTTCCCCGTCTGCGAAGTTCTGAGCAGACGGGGAAGGTTCCCATGGCAACAGGACGCCTGCTCAGGCGTCCTGCTGTCCATGGTGCTGAACAGATCTATGCTGAAAGCATAGATCTGTTCAGTGTAAGTAAAATACAGTACAGAACAATATATATTGTACTGTACTGTATTATACAGACATCAGACCCACTGGATCTTCCAGAACCAAGTGGGTCTGGGTCAAAAAAAAAGTTAAAAAAAGTGAAAAAAGTTAAGATAAAAAAAAAAACATTCATCACTGAATAAAAATTAAAAAAATAAAATACACTACACATATTAGGTATCGCCGCGTCCGTAACGACCTGATCTATAAAACGGTCATGTTACTTTCCCCGCACGGTGAACACCATAAAAATAAAAAAATAAAAACTATGAGAAAATTGAAATTTTGCCCACCTTACTTCCCAAAAAAGGTAATAAAAGTGATCAAAAAAGTCACATGTACGCCAAAATAGTACCAATAAAACCGTCATCTCATCCCGCAAAAATCATACCTTACCCAAGATAATCGCCCAAAAACTGAAAAAACTATGGCTCTCAGACTAAAGAAACACTAAAACATGATTTTTTTTGTTTCAAAAATGAAATCATTGTGTAAAACTTACATAAATAAAAATAAAGTATACATATTAGGTATCACCGCGTCCGTATCGACCGGCTCTATAAGAATATCACATGATCTAACCCCTCAGGTGACCACCGTAAAAAATAAAAAATAAAAACGGTGTAAAAAAAGCCATTTTTTGTCATCTTACGTCACAAAAAGTGTAATAACAAGCGATCAAAAAGTCATATGCACCCCAAAATAGTGCCAATTAAACAGTCATCTCATCCCGCAAAAAATGAGACCCTACTCAAGATAATCGCCCAAAAACTGAAAAAACTATGGCTCTTAGACTATGGAGACACTAAAACTTTTTTTGGTTTTAAAAATGAAGTTATTGTATAAAACTTACATAAATAAAAATAAAGTATACATATTAGGTATCGCCGCGTCCGTATCGACTGGCTCTATAAGAATATCACATGATCTAACCCCTCAGGTGACCACCGTAAAAAATAAAAAATAAAAACGGTGTAAAAAAAGCCATTTTTTGTCATCTTACGTCACAAAAAGTGTAATAACAAGCGATCAAAAAGTCATATGCACCCCAAAATAGTGCCAATTAAACAGTCATCTCATCCCGCAAAAAATGAGACCCTACTCAAGATAATCGCCCAAAAACTGAAAAAACTATGGCTCTTAGACTATGGAGACACTAAAACTTTTTTTGGTTTTAAAAATGAAGTTATTGTATAAAACTTACATAAATAAAAAAAAGGTATACATATTAGGTATCGCCGCGTCCGTGACAACCTGCTCTATAAAATTACCACATGATCTAACCTGTCAGATGAATGTTGTAAATAACAAAAAAAAAAAAAACGTGCCAAAAAAGCTATTTCTTGTTACCTTGCCGCACAAAAAGTGTAATATAGAGCAACCAAAAATCATATGTACCCTAAACTAGTACCAACAAAGCTGCCACCTTATTCCGTACTTTCTAAAATGGGGTCACTTTTTTGGAGTTTCTACTCTAGGGGTGCATCAGGGGGGCTTCAAATGGGACATGGTGTCAAAAAAACCAGTCCAGCAAAACCTGCCTTCCAAAAACCGTATGGCGTTCCTTTCCTTCTGCGCCCTGCCGCGTGCCCGTACAGCGGTTTACGACCACATATGGGGTGTTTCTGTAAACTACAGAATCAGGGCAATAAATACTGAGTTTTGTTTGACTGTTAACCCTTGCTTGGTTACTGGAAAAAAAATATTAAAATGGAAAATCTGCCAAAAAAGTGAAATTTTGAAATTGTATCTCTATTTTCCATTAAATCTTGTGCAACACCTAAAGGGTTAACAAAGTTTGTAAAATCAGTTTTGAATACCTTGAGGGGTGTAGTTTCTTAGATGGGGTCACTTTTATGGAGTTTCTACTCTAGGGGTGCATCAGGGGGGCTTCAAATGGGACATGGTGTCAAAAAAACAGTCCAGCAAAATCTGGCTTCCAAAAACCATACGGCGCACCTTTCACTCTACGCCCCGCTGTGTGGCCATACAGTAGTTTACGGCCACATATGGGGTGTTTCTGTAAACGGCAGAGTCAGGGCAATAAAGATACAGTCTTGTTTGGCTGTTAACCCTTGCTTTGTTAGTGGAAAAAATGGGTTAAAATGGAAAATTAGGCGAAAAAATGAAATTCTCAAATTTCATCCCCATTTGCCAATAACTCTTGTGCAACACCTAAAGGGTTAACAAAGTTTGTAAAATCAGTTTTGAATACCTTGAGGGGTGTAGTTTCTTAGATGGGGTCACTTTTATGGAGTTTCTACTCTAGGGGTGCATCAGGGGGCTTCAAATGGGACATGGTGTCAAAAAAACTGTCCAGCAAAATCAGCCTTCCAGAAACCAAACGGCACACCTTTCCCTCTACGCCCTACTGTGTGCCCGTACAGTAGTTTACGACCACATATGGGGTGTTTCTGTAAACGGCAGAGTCAGGGCAATAAAGATACAGTCTTGTTTAGCTGTTAACCCTTGCTTTGTTAGTGGAAAAAATGGGTTAAAATGGAAAATTAGGCAAAAAAATGAAATTCTCAAATTTCATCCCCATTTGCCAATAACTCTTGTGCAATACCTAAAGGGTTAACAAAGCTTGTAAAATCAGTTTTGAATACCTTGAGGAGTGTAGTTTATAGAATGGGGTCATTTTTGGGTGGTTTCTATTATGTAAGCCTCGCAAAGTGACTTCAGACCTGAACTGGTCCCTAAAAATTTGTTTTTTGTAAATTTCTGAAAAATTTCAAGATTTGCTTCTAAACTTCTAAGCCTTATAACATCCCCAAAAAATAAAATATCAATCCCAAAATGCTACAAACATGAAGTAGACATATGGGGAATGTAAAGTCATCAAAATTTTGGGGGGTATTACTATGTATTACAGAAGTAGAGAAACTGAAACTTTGAAATTTGCAAATTTTTCAAATTTTTTGGTAAATATGGTATTTTTTTATGCAAAAAAATTTACTTTTTTGACCCAATTTTAGCAGTGTCATGAAGTACAATATGTGACGAAAAAACAATCTCAGAACGGCCTGGATAAGTCAAAGCGTTTTAAAGTTATCAGCACTTAAAGTGACACTGGTCAGATTTGCAAAAAATGGCCAAGTCCTTAAGGTGAAATAGGGCTGAGTCCTTAAGGGGTTAAACTGGCTGACATTAGCGATGTGCTAATGTCAGCTGCACCTAACTATGCTATTCTTGTGATTATTCATACCCCCCGTTACTGCAGAATGCTTACTTTTATAGTATGCGTATTAGCCTCTAGGAGCAGGAGGGACATTGAGGGAAGGACGCTCGCCAGCTGCCAGCTTCCCTACCGCGCCTGTGCCGAATACTGAACGGCGCAAGATTTCCCCAGTGTACAGGGGTGGCAGGAGGATGCGGAGGCTGCCTGGCCCTGTCAATCAAGACTTGGAGGGTGTGTAATGAGGTGGGAGAACGGAGCCTCTAGGTGCAGGAGAAACGCCCCACCCTCCTCCTAGAGGCTAATACGCATACTATAAAAGTAAGCATTCTGCAGTAACGGGGGCATGAATAATCACAAGAATAGCATAGTTAGGTGCAGCTGACATTAGTACATCACTAATGTCAGCCAGTTTAATAGTGAAAATTCTAGGGACAGAAACCCTTTAAACCAGGCATACTGTCTGGTAGTGTATCTCCTGCTAATTAAAGGGGATCTGCAGTTTTTTTAAACTGATGATCTATCCTCTGATCGGCGGGGGTCCGACACCCGGGACCCCTGCCGATCAGCTGTTTGAGAAGGCAGCGGCGCTGGCAGTAGCGCCGTGGCCTTCTCGCTGTTTACTGCAGGCCCAGTGACAGCACGACTAGTATGCAATGGCCTGGGCGGAGCTAAGCTCCATTCAAGTGAACAGTTTAGCCCCGCCCAGGCCATTGATACTAGTCGTGATGTCACTAAGCCTGCGGTAAACAGCGAGAAGGCCGCGTCGCTGCTGCCAGCACCGCTGACTTCTCAAACAGCTGATCGGCAGGCGTCCTGGGTGTCGGACCCCCGCCGATCAGATGCTGATGATCTATCCAGATGATAGATCATCAGTTTAAAACTGCAGAACCCCTTTAAAACAATACAATTCTTTTGTCAGTATGTTGAACAGCTGTAGAGATATCCCCTTGATTGATAGGGCTGGACTTCTTGTCAGTCCATCAAGGGGAGGGCGAGTGTGCAGAGCACGGGGGCGTTACAAGAGTAGCAAATGGCAGATGGGGATAAGCCTCCCTAGCATCCCAGGTAATGCTAGGGAGGCTCGTCCCCGGCACCACCTGCCATTGGCTGCTCCCCCCCGAGACCGGATGTTTTCATCCGCGCACGGAGAGAAGCTGCAGTGGCGTGCTGGGACCAGGAGCGGCGCAGGGAGTGGGGAGCCAGGTAAGTATATTCAGTGTGAGGGGCTCGGGCATATGGGGGATGCAACGGCTAGTAGGTAAACAGAGGAGGCAGCACTCTTCAAACAGCTGATCGGCAGGGGTGTCGGACTCCCGCCGATCTGATATTGATGACCTATCCTGAGGATAGGTCATCAATAAATATAACTTGGAAAATCCCTTTAAGGACCCTGGGATTTTCCATTTTTTACGTTTTCGTTTTTTACTCCTAACTTTTTAATTTTTTCATTCACTTAGCGTTATGAGGGCTTATTTTTTGCGAGACAAGTTGTACTTTCTAATGGCACCATTTATGGTTGCATACTATGTAGTAGGAAGCGGGGAAAAAAATTGCAAATGGGGTAGAATTGGGAAAAAACGCAATTCTTTTTATTTTTTTACACTGTACACTTTGCGGTAAAATTGACCTTTTATTCTTCATTCTCCAGGTCAGTATGATTACAACGATACCACACTTGTATAATTTTTCTTGCGTTTTAATACTGAAAAAAAAAAAAACTTTGAGGAATAATAAATGTTTTTTTATAACCATATTCTGACCCCTATAAGTTTTTTGTAGTTATGTATACGGGGCTGTGTGCAGGCTCATTTTTTGTGGGACTATCTGTGTGTGCGACTTTTTGATCACTTTTTATAAAAAAAATTATTGGGTAGTTGAAGTGACAAAAATTGGCTGTTTTTTATATTTTTTTCCCGTTAAGCCATTTTCCGTATGACATTAATATTGTTATATTTTAATAGTATGGACATTTTCGCATGCGGCGATGCCCATGATGTTTATATTTTTTTTTATTGTTTAAGTAATTTTATTTTTATTTTAAGGAAAGGAAGGTGATTTGAACTTTTTTATTTTTTTATTTTTGTAAAAACTTTTTTTAACTTTTTTTTCTTACTTTTTTTTAAGTCACCTTGGGTGACAATAACTGGCAATCATTAGATTGCCTATTGTGTTCATTGATGTCTATATAGACACCATTGAACACTTCATTTGCACTATACCAATTCAATGCTGCCACCTAGTGGCCTGCTTGAGGCTTCAGCCTATTAGATCAATGTAACAGGTTCCTCGATATCAGCCGGGGGAAATGCTGTTACTGGAGCCGAAGTGTACGACTTCCGCTTCCAGACTGTGCAGATGCATTGGTCACATTTGACCACAGCATCTGAAAGGGAAAATGTATGCGATCAGCCTTATTGCTGAATGCATACATGTGCTGTGGGTCTCTGCTATTTAAAATATCAGAAACCCGGCGGCTATGGCGCCCCCTGCAAGTGCGAGAGGGCGCCATGTTTGGGGACCGGACTTCCGCCGTACATGTACGGCAGAGGTCTTTAAACGGTTAAAGGGGTTCAAGCTAAGCCCATAAGCCCTGAGCTCATGAATATGGGGACTGATCGGCATGTGCTGGAGCTGTTAGAACCTAGCAGCATAAAACTGGTGACTGATTCCCTTTAAGGGCTCATTCACACGGCTGTTGCTCGGCCGTATTGTGCAATTGCGGTCCCCAATGTACGGGCATCGTCCATATGGCTGCCGCGACGGATCCAGACCCATTCAACTTGAATGGGTCCGTGATCCGTCCGCACTGCAAAAAAATTGGTGTTTGCGGACCGCAATATTTGCACGGCCAAACAACGGCCATGTGAATGAGCCCTAAGTCTAATAGATTTGAGCATACTGAGTCTCTGAGTTGGTGGTCTACAATTCAAATGATGCAGAGAGATCCATAAGAATCCAAACAGCCCTAACTCGCCCTATACAAAGTAGCAGACACAAATGATGCAGACTTCTTATATGTTTTCTAGTGATGAGCGAGCACGCTCGGCCGAATACCTGTTCAGCTTGAGCATCGCTATGCTCGCCACATGGCGGTACTTGGCCGAGTACCGCATGTGCTCGAGCGCCATGCTCAAGTTTCCTTCCCGCACATTTTGCGGCTGCTAAGCAGCCAATAAATGTGCAAGTAAGTACTGCCATCACTGTAATTCCAGTAGCCATGTTGGCTGCTGGCATTACAGTGATTGGCTGGCCGGAACGCGTCATCGGGTGCTATATAGCACCCGATGACACGTGCTCAGATCAGTCATAGTCGGAGAGAGCAGAGGGTAAGAAGGGAAAGGCAGTGTAGGGAGCGAAATTCACAGTTATTCAAAGAAAGCTTTTGAAAGACCCAAAAGTCCTATTAAGGACTACTGTGTGTGTTTTAGCGCAGCAATATTTTTACCTGCGCTAAATTGATCAGTCTCAGGCCTAGTTCACACGAACGTATGGCTTTTATAGTTTTTTGCAGTCCGTTTTTCACGGATCCGTTGTTCCGTTTTTCAGTTCCGTTGTGTTTCCGTTTCTGTTCCGTTTTTCCGTTCCGTTTTTCCGTATGGCATATACAGTAATTACATAGAAAAAATTGGGCTGGGCATAACAATTTCAATAGATACTTCAGCAAAAACGGAACGGATACGGAAGACATAAAAAAAAAGTATACATATTAGGTATCGCCGCATCCGTATCGACCGGCTTTATAAAAAAATCACATGACCTAACCCCTCAGATGAACACCATAAAAAATAAAAACTGTGCAAAATAAACCATCTTTTGTCACTGCAGAAGACTGAAGATTTTCCCCCGGCCGGGCCACACAATGTCCTGAACGCGCACGCCGCCGCGCATGCGACATGATTACTTCTTCCTGGCCAGTATAGTACAGAGCCGCGAACGCGCACGCCTGCTCTGTACTATACCAAACAGGCCGGCAACCGTTACACCGAGCACCCCTATTCGTAAATCTACCTTGCCAAGGGGTAGGCGTTTCGCAGTATGGCGATTTTTTGAGGAAAGTGTGGTAGTTTACAACCTGTGCCATACCAAAATGAGCCCGGGTGTGAACACTAGCAACCTCACCACCACCAACATGATCCGCTACATGGCATCCAAGCACCCTAATAAGTGGCCCGAACGCCTGGGTCCACAATCTGGGTCTGCGGGTCTCACCACTGCCTCCTCTTCCCCTGTGTTACACACTGCTGGCCAATCCCCTGTCTAAGGCGCAGGCCTAGATGCCCCTCGCCCTGCACCTGGACCTTCGCATGAACCATCAGCAACAAGATCCACTTCCCTGTCCCAGCGCAGCATCAAAATGTCCATAACACAGTCATTTGAACACAAATACCCACCAACCCACAGACCATAGCAGTAAATGCGCAACTTTCGAATTGACTGGCCCTTGAAATGTTGCCATTTAGGCTTGTGGACACTGAGGCCTTCCACAGCCTGATGTCAGCGGCCATCCCTCAGTACGCAGTCCCCAGCCGCCACTATTTGTCTCGGTGCGCCATGCCTGCCTTACACCAGCATGTGTCCCAGAACATCACCCATGCCCTGACCAACGCAGTTACTGGGAAGGTCCACTTAACCAAGGACACATGGACAAGTGCTGGTGGCCAGGGACACTACATTTCTCTGACCGCACACTGGGTGAATGTTGTGGAGGTACAGGTGCTACCCACACTCAGGATTGCGGGCCCTACGTCCATCAGGGTCTCCGCCAGCAGCTATGTTACTGGCTCCAACCCCCACTTCGCCGCCGCCTCCTCCTCCACTTCCACCTCCAGCAGCAGTCAGCCATCAGTCACTAGCTGCAAGCAGTGTAGCACTGCTGTGGGTAAGCGTCAACAGGCCGTGCTGAAGTTGATCTGCTTAGGGGACAAACGGCACACCGCCGCAGAGCCGTGGCAGGGCATAAGGGATCAGACAGAGTTGGCTCTCACCACTCAACCTACAACCAGGCATGGTTGTGTCTGACAATGGCCGTAACTTGGTGGCGGCTTTGGAGCTCGGCAACCTGACACACATCCCCTGCCTAGCCTACGTCTTAAACTTAGTGATTCAGCAGTTTATCCAAACCTACCCCAATTTGCCAGAGCTACTAGTGAAGGTGCGCCGCGTGTGTGCCCATTTCCGCAAGTCGTCCACAGCTTCAGCCGGTCTGTCAACGCTGCAGCAGTGCTTGCGGCTTCCAGCTCACCGACTGTTGTGCGACGTGAGCACGTTCTGGAACACTACGTTCCACATGTTGGCCAGGCTTTGTGAGCAGCAGAGTGCAGTTGTGGAATACCAGCTGCAACATGGTCGTCGCCTTTCGAGTCAACTGCCACTATTCACAAGCGAGGATTGGACATTGATGTCAGACCTCTGTGAGGTTTTAAAAAACTTTGGTGAATCCACACAGATGGTTAGTGGCAATAACACTATTATCAGCGTAACCATCCCACTGCTGTGTCTACTCAAACGATGGCTGCTCACAATTAAGGACGACCCTCTGAATGTGGCAGACTAGGAAATGGGGGAGGAAATTACACAGAGTGATAGCCAGACCACCCACAGTTTGCGAATTGGACCATGAAGAGGAGGAGGAGGAGCTGGAGACAGTTGCCTCTGCTACAGAGGGTAGTACCCATGGAACTTTAATTCCATCTGTTCAGCGTGGATGGGCAGAAGAGAAGGAGGAGGATAAGGAGATGGAGAGTCATCCTGATGTTGACATCGACGGCTTGCCTGTTGGTACTCTATCACACATGGCTGACTTCATGTTAGGCTGCCTTTCCCGCTACCCTTGCGTTATCCGCATTTTGGATAACACGGATTATTGGGTGTTCACCCTTCACGACCCACACTACAAAGAGAACTTCTCATCTCTCATTCCTGTGGTGGACAGGACGAGTAAAACAGTGCTATACCAGAAGGTACTTGTGGAAAGATTGCGCTAAAATTTTCCATCTGACAACGTGGCCGGCAGAGTCCGTACTTCTTTAGGTAACCGAGGAAGGGAGATGAGGGGAGCACACAGCAGTTCCAATAAAGGCAGGGAAACACTCTCCAAGGCATGGGACACTTTCATGACACCCCGCCAGCAATCTCACCCTGAAGCGCATCCTAAATGATCCCTCAGTGCCTTACAACTACTGGGTGTTCAAGCTGGACACATGGCACGAACTTGCGCTCTACGCCTTGGAGGTGCTGGCCTGCCCTGCCGCCAGCGTTTTGTTTCAGCGGGTATATAGTGCTGCTGGTGGCATAAAAATGAACAAGGCCTGGATTGCCCCTGACTTCTCATCTCCACCAGAGGAGAGCTGAGCAGATGATGAACATAAGGGATATTTTAATCACTTATAATGTACTCAATCTACTGTAGTGTATTCCCATGCACCTTTTCCACCACAAAGAGTATATGGTTGAATCTTGTTTTCTCCTCCTCATCCAGATTGTATATATTCACTCCACTCTAATTTTTTTTAATAGGGTCAGCTCAACTGCAGGCCCTCAACTAAAAAAATTTTTATAGGTTCATCTGAACCACTCGCATATAATGTTTTAGAGCGTCAGCTGTACAGCATGCCCTCGCATATAATGTTTTAGAGCGTCATTTGAACAGCATGCGCTTGCATATAATCTTTTAGAGCGTCAGCTCACCTGCAGACACTCGCATATAATGTTTTACAGGGTCAGCTCAACTGCAGGCCCTTGCATATAATGTTTTACAGGGTCAGCTCAACTGCAGGCCCTCGCATATAATGTTTTACAGGGTCAGCTCAACTGCAGGCCCTCACAAATAATGTTTTACAGGGTCAGGTCACCTACAGGCCCTCACCTAAATTCTTTTACAGGGTCGGCTCAACTGCAGGCCCTCGCATATGTTTTACAGGGTCAGCTCACCTGCAGGTCCTCACCTACAACCTTTTACAGGGTCAGCTCACCTTCTGATGACGACAGCGAAGTCTTGCCTGTTGGTACTCTGGCACACATGGCTGACTTCATGTTAGGCTGCCTTTCCCACGACCCTCGCGTTATACGCATTTTAGATAACACAGATTAATGGTTTTTCACCCTTCTCGACTCCCGCTACAAAGAGAACTTTTTATCTTTCATTCCTCTGGTGGAGAGGACAAGCAAAACGGTGCTATACCAAAAGGACCTTGTTGAAAAATTGCTCCAAAGTTGATAGGGCAAACATCCAAATGCATCGTCGCCGTCCCAGGGACGTGCAATTGCCTAAAAGTTATCTAGAGTCAACAAATCTGCAGCAGGCCCTCACCTACAAGTCCAGTCTCAGTAGCCAAGAGTCTGGTCAACACAATCCTCACCATGATGGCACACTGGGTGAACGTTGTGGAGGCCGGGAGCAAGTTGGCTGCTGGCACCAGACTTCCCCTCCAATAGATCCTCGTTAACGGAAAGTGTACTCATTCCAATAACAGGGACACTTAGGAGTGCTGTATTGTTATTTATTGTCACTACTTCCCTAAGTCGGGAGTGAGAAATTGCCACGCGCCTGCTGCCTTCCTTGGATTCTTCTGCTTTAATAACTTGACCCACCCTCTTTGGGTGGTTCACAATTAGGAAAAAAAAAAGGGGGCAAGGCAACAACAATGTCACGGCTGAGGATAGGGGAAATCCTCAGCCGTGCGATGCCAGATGCTGTTGGCCTACTCGGCCAGGAGAACAGGATAGGGAGCAGGTCACCTCCTAACAGCGTCCCTACCCTGACCCTAACTCCTAACTGCATGGGCCGACCTTAAAGGTAGGAGGACCCATGCGCAGGAACCTCGGATCCCTAACTCACCCTCCGTCCGGTCCCTGCGCTAGGAGTCAGGGTAAGACGACCTACTCCTCCTAGACGCGGAGGAGCAGGAGTCTCACTGGCCAAGCTGTTGGGAAAAAGGGGAACACAAACAGCTTTACGGGTATGGCAGGCGAACTAGAAGTTCCACCAACCTGCCACAGCCTTGCTGACTGGATCCCTGTGCAACAGGAATCCAGAACCGTAAACTGCACAAAGTAACAAGGAAGGTCCCAACAGAACATCACATACAACATGACATACAAGAAGACAAACATAACGACAATATTTTTATGACCACAGGGGTGGCTCTCACAGGCAGGAAGAAACACAGGAGGCTGCTCCAGCCAGCATGACTGAAGCAACCTCCTGAGCCATGTAAAAGTGAGAGGCTTTATTGGCCAAGTAGCCACACCCACAGTCAGACACACCCAGTGACACACACGCACACTGGGAAGGGAGTTAACCCTTCCAACACCACAGAAGGGAAAAACACCACTTAAACGGGAAGTGCACACAATACATACAACGTGCATAACATACACACACACACCTAACATAAAGGTTGCTAGGTGTAACCGCATGAAGATGCCGCAAGCTGCCTAACACCAGCTCAGGCTGCTATCTGCGACAATCTCCAACCACATGTTGCCCGCGGCAACCACAAGTGAGGCAACACACAAGTAGCCCTCACCTGTGGTTGAACTACCAAAAACAAACCGCAGGCAACCGCATGCGGTTAAGGAGTCACGGTCCTAGCCATGGCCGTGACAAACAGCCAATCAGATTTCAGCCATTGACCTCCCTTGGATGTGGTATCCCTTTCTCAAGCTCCCTCTCCGGCATCGAACCCGGATTCCCCCTTACTTGTGATCGCCATGGTAGGCGCAGAAAAGAACATCGAAAGTTGTTAGGGCAGACATCCAAATGGATCGTCGCCGTCATGGGGAGTGCAATCGCCCAGAGGTAATCTAGAGTCACCAATGCAGCAGCAGGCCCTTGCCCCTAAGGTTTTAGATGGTCAGATCAGCAGGCCCTTGCTCCAAATGTTTTTGTTGTTCAATTATTTTATTCAGGCATAAAAAAAGTAACAACATGTACCATTATAAAGTGCGAAACACAACATAATTAAAAGTGATATCAATAGGGTTGCATTAATTTAAGCAAGAAGCTCTTACTTACATAGAACCCATGGCAAAGAGTGTTTCTTAAAGCCTATGGACGAACATGAAACAGGACAAACGGGGGGAGACGAACTTAGACAACACAAACAAACACAAAGGGGTAAAGACATACTGTAAGTATCTTCAATGCAAGCAAGCATCTACAATCTACCTGTACCGATCTAGCCAATCCATAAACCTCTGGGACTCTTTAAACAGAATCCATGGCCTCCACACTTTCAGATATTTCTGATCCAGTCCCGCATCCTCAGCAATCAATTCCTCCATTCTACGTAAGTTCTCAAACGTCTCCAACCATTCTGTCATTTTTGGAGTGTCCTGTGATTTCCAATGCCTAGGCAACACCAGACGAGCCGCCTGCATAAAAAATCTCAGGAGGCCCCTCTTGGCTACCAGAACGGATCCATCGAACATTGATAACAGAGCTTCCTCCAGCGACCAATCAGATGTCACACCCAACATACTATTGTACAGCTCATTCAAGGCCGACCAAAAGGGAGCAATTTTCCTACACCGCCACTAGATATGGGACATTGTACCCACCTCCTCCAAACATCTCCAACACAGATCAGAGCACTCCGGGAAAAAGGAATGTAGAACAGCAGGGGTCCTGTACCACCTAGAAAGTATTTTAAAATTCTTCTCCTGTATCCCACAGCATATGGAGGACCTGTGAGACAGCACAAATGATTTTTCCCATTGATCCTTAGAGAACACTTTACCCAGTTCACTCTCCCAAGCCCTCACATAAGGCAAGGCAGAGGCAGGTCCAGCACTCTCCTGTAGCAGCCCATACACCAGAGACACCAGATGCGTAGGGGGAGATGACTGTGAACAAACTGCTTCAAAGGGGGTCAAATCCCTAGCCAGGGCCTCTAACGGGCCTAGGGATAACACATAATTCCTCAAACCTCTATATAGGATCCACGCCCCACTATTGTTACATCCCGGCAGGTCATCTAAAGTACGGACAGAGGTTCCCGAGATCAGTTGACTCACCCTTAGTCCCTCCTTCTTCTGAAAACCCAATATTTCTCTCTTACCCTTTCCCAGCGGGAAAGCTGGATTATCAAAAATTGGTGTCATAGGGCTTGGGAAGGATGAACAGCCAAGCGCAGCTGCACACCTGTCCCACACCTGTAGTACTCCAGCTGTAATACTCGGGAGTGTATTACCACGCAAATTTTTTGGGATCCATAGAAGATTTTGGGGGGGAACCTCTATCTCACTTCTCTCAAACCGAACCCATCTTTTACTAGAGCTATTGTGAAACCAGTCTAATATGTATGCAAGAATTGCCGCTCTATGATACAGTTTAATATCAGGGACTCCTACTCCTCCCCTATCCTTAGTTCTAAAGAGGAACTTGATCCCCAGCCTAGGGGTAGATCCAGCCCATATGAATTTTATAAACAAGGATCTTATGGTTTTAAAGAACACGCCTGGCAATGGAATGGGAATGGTCCTTAGAACATAAAGAATCCTAGGAAGCACATTCATTTTTAACGCGTGTATTCTACCAAACCACGACAGGGGTAAGTGCTTCCAAACCTCCAAATCCCTCTTAATTTCTTCTATTATCATAGAGAAGTTCAGCCGATAAAGATCCTCTAACTGGGCAGGGATGGCCACCCCCAGGTATGAGATGTAATCCGTCTTCCACTGGAACGGAAAAGCTAGCTTCAAGGCTTGCACTGTGGTGTGTGGTACCGTGACATTTAGTATCTCAGATTTGTGAAAGTTCACCTTAAAATTGCTCAGGTCCCCAAATACAGAGAACTCTTTCGTAATATTTGGTAAGCTAACAACTGGATCCGTACAGTAAACCAGTAAATCGTCTGCATATATTGCAATTTTGGATTCCAATGTACCAAAATAAAGACCTTTAATTGATGCATTGGCTCTCAGTGCCCTTGCCAGAAACTCCATGACCAGAATATATAGCAATGGCGACAGCGGACACCCCTGGCGAGTCCCATTGTGGATCTCAAAAGAGGAAGACAAAGCGCCATTTACTCTCACCTGAGCTCGCGGCTTATTGTAGAGCGCCATTATTCTGAGTAGCATGTTAGGTCCCAACCCAAACGCCAGCAAGGTCTCCCTAAGAAAATCCCAGTCGACGCGGTCAAACGCTTTTTCCGCGTCGACTGAGAGGAGACACAGAGGCGACCCACTAGTTCTAGCCTTTGCAATATGAGCCAAAGATCTGATGGTGTTATCCCTAGCTTCCCTACCGGGGACAAACCCCACTTGGTCTGCTGACACCAGGGAAGGAATATGTCCCCTTAGCCTATTTGCCAATATTTTCGCGTAAATTTTCACGTCCACGTTAATTAAAGAAATTGGTCGGTAATTACAACATGCCATAGGATCCTTTCCCGGCTTAGGAATGACACAGATATGTGCCGTAACTGCCTGCGCCGGGAACACATCTCCATGATCTAGGGAATTACACATAGCCTTCAGAGGACCCAGTATCTCTGCCAAAAACTTTTTATAAAAACGGGGTGTAAATCCGTCGGGGCCAGGGCATTTACCAACCTCCAACGCCTTTACCACCCCTCTGATCTCTTGATCGGTCACCTCTCTTTCCAAATCCAAGCTGTCTGTAGACGAAAGTTTAGGTCCCTTCAACTCAGCTAGATACTGTTTTATTTTATGGGCTTTAATATCAGGAGCCAAATCTGCATATTTACCTTTCAAGCTGTATAGCTCCTCATAGTAGGCCCGAAACTCCCTCAAAATGTCTTCTGTAGCATGGACCTTCCCCCCCACTCTACAATTTAGTGAGGAGATATAACCGGATGCCGTGCGTGGTCTTAATGCCCTCGCCAGGAGTCTGCCGCTCTTATCGCCTAGTCCATAGAACAAACTTTTCAATTTGTCTCTGGCTCCCAAATATTTCTGGTCAATGAGCTTCCGCAACTCACTTCTAGTGTCGCAGAGCTCCTGAAACACCGCAGGATCCAAATTGTTCTTATGAGACTTCTCCAGATCCGCTACCTTCCTCAAAAGTTCGACAATCTTAGCGGCCCTCATTCTCTTGAGTCGGGACGCGTGAGAAATCAGACGACCTCTGATCACACACTTAAGCGCCTCCCATTTAATAGTGGATCTGGAGGAGTCCCCTGTATGAACCTCCACAAATTCCTCAATTACCTTCTTAATGTCAGCCACACACACACTGTCCTTCAGTACATTATCATTCAATTTCCAGGAGCTCCTTGAATGAGTGGGATCTCCCAGGTCTAAGGCTACCCAAGTCATTGAGTGGTCAGAAAATAGGATAGGTTCTATTGCTGCAGTCGGGTGTAGGTCTAATAAGTCATGTGAGACAAACACATAGTCCAGGCGGTGGTATGATTTATGTGTCATAGAAAAGAATGTAAAATCCTTTCCTGTTGGGTGCAGTATTCTCCACACATCCACCAACCGCAGCGCCTGTAGGTGTCTCTGAAAACCACGGGCTACCCCAGGAGAAGTGGAGGACTCACCTGAGGACGTGTCTAGTTTAGCTTCTAGGGGGAGGTTGATATCACCACCTAGGATAATCTTTGCGCCGTCCGCAAAGTCCTCCAATGCGGCGAAGGCTAAATTCGCAAAGCCACTCTGACCTGTGTTGGGACAATATATATTAGCAAGAATCAATAATCTGGAGGCAATATTAACTTTCAGAAATAAGTAACGACCTTGGCCATCTCGGCGGGTATCCAGCACACTACAGGGTACATTTTTATGAATAGCTATGGCAACCCCCCTTGATTTAGATTCAGCATAATTACTATGAGCCCATGTGGTGAAGTACCTATTTTTGCATGAAGGGGCGTGACCTTCCTTAAAATGGGTCTCTTGCAGGAGGGCTATATCGACTTTCTGTTTGTGAAGGCTATATAGTATTTGATTCCTCTTGGCCGGCTCATTCAAACCATTAACATTATATGAGCATACTTTAATGGGCCCCATATCGGATAGAAGATGTGTTTCTGTAAGTTATTAGATACCAAACATATAAGGACAGAACCACTGCCCTAGGGAAGACAAGACACAAAAGGGAGGACATACAAACAACATATATAACAGATAAATCCCCATGGTATGGGGCATCGAAAATAACAATACTTCCAATTGTCAATAGGCAGTGGAATAAGACAACCCTCCACCACCCACCCATTTAAGGGAGAAGAGGAAGCCCTAGATGACAAAGCAGGTCCCCCCCCCCCCCATCTCCATATGATATTATCATCTGATATTTAGAAAAAAAAAAGCTACACAGAAATAGTGTTAACAAAAATCCTGCATTAAGCAAACTGTATAGGCCCTTATGGCCCACCCATTTACTGACTGAAACTTATTGAAACCAACAACAACAACAACATGACCCATGATATGATAACCTTCAACTCTCATGCTGCCCTGAGCATAGCACACATTATATGTGTGAACATAACAGAAAGGCCTGTCGACCATTACCACATTAGCATGAGGCAGGCTATGATTTATATTAGTGGTCTATTATACGACCACTGCAAAGAGGCAATTTGTCCCACGTTTAGAAAGACCAGCTTCATGGCGACTTCCTTTGCCTAGAAGCCCTTGGGGAGACCTCAGACCACCTTTCTCTTTGTGGTCCAGGTGCAGGCTCCATAACCAACGGCCACTCCGGTAGTGATACGCGTGGAAGCGACAAAGTCTCCAGAAACTTGGGGAGGTCCTCCGGATCTCTGAAGACCGCCGATCTGCCATCTTTCCTTACATGCAGCTGAAAGGGGAAGCCCCATCTATATGGTATCTCTCTCTCTTTAAGCAAGGTGAGTAGAGGCTTTACCGCCCTTCTAAGTTGGAGGGTACGTCTAGAGAGGTCCGGCAGAATCTGTACCACAGAACCTCCTAATTCCAGAGTGTCCGCTTGCCTCGCCGCCCTTAGTATTTCTTCTTTCACTCTAAAAAAGTGCACTCGGCACACAATGTCCCTTGGTCTGGAGACGTCCGTAGGTTTAGGCCCTAAGGCCCTATGCAGACGGTCTAACTCCACCGGCAATTGTGCTGTTTCGCCCAGCAGTGTGCTGAAAAAGGTCTGGATCGTTGCCTCAAGTTCAGACGTGGTTATTGATTCCGCCACCCCTCGGATCCGCAGGTTATTCCTGCGATGGCGGTTCTCCAAGTCATCCACATGTGATAACAGGTGGCTGATCTGTTGTGAGTGCGCTGACAGTACCTTGTGCTGATCATCTAATTGGTCTTGAAAGGTCTCCTGTGTCTTTTCAGCAGCCTCGACCCTGGTGCCCAGGTGCTTGATTTCCCCCTTCAGGGTTTCCATCTCCGAGCGGTATGTCTGCTCCAGCCTCTGCACCGATTGGGCTAGGTCGTCCTTGGTAGGGAGAGCCTGCAGAAACGTGCGGATATCCCATTCACCCTCTGCAGTGCCGTCCGCCGGGCTTTCTGGTTCTTTTTCTTCATGTGGCGGGCTCAGATTAACAGCGGTCGTAGGCGCCTTTTTCCCGGTCGCCATCTTGGGCGTCTCTGCCGGCCCTGTGCCACTCGGCTGGGATCCAAAAAACTTCTCGATCCCAGACCCCTCCGGCTGCTGAGCAGGCTCCTGTACCCCCTTGGCAGTCTTGCGGCCCATCAGGGATCGTGAACGAGCAGGAATGTAGGTAGAAATAGCTTAATAAGCGGAGATGGCGGGAGAGCTTCACTAACGTGCGTCCTACTCCGCCATGAGCAAGCCCCGCCCCCCCCGCTCCAAATGTTTTTGTGGGTCACCAGCAGGCCATCAATCATAATTTTTCAAGGGTGTGTATGATGCCCTCCTTTATGTGTAACAAAGGGTGTTTTGGAGTGCCGGTTCCTTGTAATTCTTGGTAGCCCTTTCACTTAGTGCATAGGATTTATGAGTGTAGGAGTCCCACTACCTGAACAATTGTACCAAAATGTGAATGAGGCCCTTCTTTATGTGATATACAGGCTGTTTTGGAGTGCCTCTTGCTTGTAATTTTTTGCAGCACTTGCACTTTATATACAATTGAATATACTGGAAAGAATGTTTCCTAACAATTTGTCCTGATAAATTGATTTTTTGAGGGGTTTTGTGCATATTTTTGTAAAGTGGCGTACAACTCGGACAACATGGTTCCCAACAGCGACCTGGGAGTCAAAGATGCATCCAGACATCGTCCCCATGCTGTTCCCGATCCATTTATGTGGTGTTTCTGTCACTTTGACTTTTTCCAATGGACCAGGCACCCTCCCCTCTTCAGAGCAGGGGGTGCCTGGTTGTCTCCCATTGACTTCCATTATACTCGGGTGCTCGGCCGAGCACACGAATATAGCAAAGTGTTCGGGCCGAACACCCGAATACTTTGGTGCTCGATCATCACTAATGTTTTCCCTTTATTAACCCTTTCTAACCCCGGCCAGTTTTCACCTTCCTGTCCAGGCCATTTTTTGAAAATCCGACGTGTCACTTTATGTGGTAATAACTTTGGAAAACGTATTTATCCAAGCCATTCTGAGATTGTTTTCTCGTGACACATTGTACTTCATAATAGTCATGAATTTGAGTCAATATATTTCACCTTTATTTATGAAAAAATCCCAAACTTGCTAAAAATGTTGAAAAATGTCCAATTTTCAAAATGTCAATTTCTCTGCTTGTGAAACAAAGTGATACCAAATAAAATATTTATTACGGTACTTAACATTCCCCATAAGTCTACTTTATGTTGGCATCATTTTGTAAATGTCATTTTATTTTTTTAGGGTGTTAGAAGGCTTAGAATTTTAGAAGCCATTCTTAAAATCTTTAAGAAAATTTCTAAAACCCACTTTTTTAGGACCAGTTTAGGTCTAAAGTCATTTTGTGGGGCTTACATAGTTGAAACCACCCATAAATCACCCAGTTGTAGTAACTATACCCCTCAAGCTACTCAAAACAGATTTTACAAACTTTGTTATCCTTTGTTAAACTTTAAGTGTTCCACAAAAATTTAAGGAAAATGGAGGTTAAATTTCAAAATGTCACTTTTTTGGCAGATTTTCCATTTTAATTCATTTTTTTCTTTAACACATCGAGGGTTAACAGCCAAACAAAACTCAATATTTATTACCCTGATTCTGCAGTTTACAGAAACACCCCACATGTGGTCGTAAACTGATGTAAGAGCACACGGCAGGGCGCAGAAGGAAAGGAACGCCATATGGTTTTTGAAAGACAGATTTTGCTGGACTGCTTTTTAGATGCCATTTTCCATTTTAAGCCCCCCTGATGCACCCTTACAGTAGAAACTCTCAATAAGTGACCCCAAATTGGAAACCAGGGGATAAGGCGCCAGTTTTATTGGTACTATTTTGGGGTACATATTTGTTTTGGCACCGTTTTTATTTTTTGCAACATTTATCTGACAGGGTAGATCATGTGCTCTTTTTATAGAGCAGGTTGTTACGGACGCAATGTTGTCAAATATGTCTACTTTGTTTCAGTTTTACATAATAAAGCATTTTTGGGAAAAAAATTATTACCGTATTTTTCGCCCCATAAGACGCCCCCCCCCAAAGTGAAATCCCCTGTGTCTTATGGTGCGAATGCTTCCATTTTACATCACAGTCTGCGATGCTGCAGCATCGCAGCCTGTGATGTATGAGTGGGGAGAGAGGAGGGGCTGGAGTCCGGGACTTGGGGCGGGGCCCGGTGGAGTCACTGTACTCTTACACCGGGCCCAGCCCCTCACCGCAGTATTTCTAAACATTAATTTAATAAGTTTAACTAAAGCTGCGCTCTCCCCTGTATCCGAACTGTACTTACTAACAAGCTTCCATAGCAGGCAGAGCGGACGGCAGTAGTAACGTCACACACTGATGTTGCGTGCCTGCTCCTCCCACTTTGTAGGCGGTGTAGGCGCGTGACGTCAGTGAGTGACGTTACTGCTGCCGTCCGCTCTGCCTGCTATGGAAGCTTGTTAGTAAGTACAGTACTGATACAGGGGAGAGAGCAGCTTTAGTTAAACTTAAGAGGTTAAGGATTAATATTTATAAATACAGCGGTGAGCGGCTGGCCGGTGTATTGAGGGACACTGTTATGAGGGGGATCTGTGGATGACACATATATAGCAGTGTCATCCACAGATTCCACCCCCCATAACAGTGCCATCCACAGATCCCCCACCCCATAGCAGTGCCATCCACAGATTCCACCCACAGATCCCTCACCCCATAGCAGCGCCATCCACAGATGCCCCTCCCCATAACAGTGCTATTTACAGATGCCCCTCCCCATAACAGTTTCATCCACAGATCCCCCCATAACAGTTCCATCCACAGATTCCCCCATGACAGTGCCTTCCACAGATCCCCCACCCCATGACAGTGCCACCCACAGATTCCCCATGACAGTGCCACCCACAGATCCCCCATGACAGTGCCACCCACAGATCCCCATGACTGTGCCACCCACAGATCCCCATGACTGTGCCACCCACAGATCCCCCATGACTGTGCCACCCACAGATCCCCCATGACAGTGCCACCCACAGATCCCCCATGACAGTGCCACCCACAGATCCCCCATGACAGTGCCACCCACAGATCCCCCATGACAGTGCCACCCACAGATCCCCCATGACAGTGCCACCCACAGATCCCCCATGACAGTGCCACCCACAGATCCCCCATGACAGTGCCACCCACAGATCCCCCATGACAGTGCCACCCACAGATCCCCCATGACAGTGCCACCCACAGATCCCCCATGACAGTGCCACCCACAGATCCCCCATGACAGTGCCACCCACAGATCCCCCATGACAGTGCCACCCACAGATCCCCCATGACAGTGCCACCCACAGATCCCCCATGACAGTGCCACCCACAGATCCCCCATAATAGTGCCATCCACAGATCCCCCACATGACAGTGCGTCATCCACAGATCCCCCATAATAGTGTCATGCACAGACCAACATTAGTTCACAACCCACCAAAAGCACACCTTTTGGTTAAAAATATATTTTTTCTTATTTTCCTCCCCAAAAAGCTAGGTGCATCTTATAGGCCGGTGCGTCTTAAAGGGCGAAAAATACAGTATGTTTTTGTGTCTCTATTTTCTGAACGCCTTATTTTATTTATTTTTTCTGCTAATCGTCTTGTGCAGTGGCTCGTTTTTTGCAGAAAGAGTTGACGTTTTCATTGGTACCATTTTTGGGTACATATTATTTTTTGATCATTCATTATTACACTTTATGGGGCAAGGTGACCAAAAAATTGGTAATTTTGGCACAGTTTTTATTCATTTATCCAGCGTTCACCTGAGGGGTTAGGTCATGTTTTTTTTTTTTTTATAGTGCAGATCGTTACGGACGTGGCAATACCTAATATGTATACTTTTTCTTATTTAAGTTTTACACCCTAATAGCATTTTTGAAAAAAAATTAGGTTTTCGTGTCTCCATAGTCTGAGAGGTAGGGTCTCCTTTTTTGCAGAATGAGGTGACGGTTTGGTACTATTTTGGGGCCATACGCCTTTTTAATCAATTGGTGTTGCAATTTTTGTGATGTAAGGTGTCAAAAAATTGCTTTTTTTGGCACTGTTTTATTTTATTTTACGGTGTTCATCTGAGGGGTTAGGTCATGTGGTATTTTTATAGAGGAGGTTGCTTCGGACGCGGCAATACCTAATATGTCTACTATTTTTTATTTATTTCACTTTAGCACAATAATAGCAGTTTTGAAGCAAAAAAAAACATATTTTAGTGTCTCCATTTGCTGAGAGCCATAGCTTTTTTATTTTTTGACCGATTGTCTTAGGTAGGCTCTCATTTTTGGGGGGATGAGGTGACAGTTTAATTGGTGCAATTTTGGGGAGCATACGCCTTTGTTCTCTTGGTGTTGCAATTTTTGTGATGTAAGGTGACAATGATGGCTTTTTTTTATACAGTTTTTATTTTTTATGGTGTTCACCTAAGGGGTTAGGTCATGTGATATTTTTTATAGAGCTGATTTTTACGGACGTGGCGATACCTAATATGTATGCATTTACTTCACTTTAACACAATAACAGCATTTTTGAAAAAAAATGTTTTAGTGTCTCATGTTCTGAGAGCTATAGTTTTCTTTTTTGAGCGATTTTCTTATGTAGGGGCCCGTGTTTTGTGGGATGAGGTGACGGTTTTATTGGTATCATTTTGTGGGACATATGCTGTTATGATCGCTTGGTGTTGCACTTTTTGTGTTGTAAGGTGACAAAAATGGCTTTTTGACACAGTTTTTATATTATTATTTTTTTATGGTGTTTATCAGACGGGGTGGATCATTTGATATTTTTATAGTGGCGGTCGTTACAGATGCGCCGATACCTAATATGTGTGTTTTTAACTTTTTTTTTTTTTTTACTTTATTTCTGACTTTAACTTTTGGGGGTCTGATCCTCTGCCATGCATTACAATACATCTGTATTGTAATGCATTGCCTGTTAGTGTATTACACATAGTAATACACTAACAGGTTGCCTAGGAGACCCAGCCTGGGGCTGGATCTCCTGGGCACCCATAGAAGGAAGGTCCTGATGCCGTGCAAGGCATTGGGCAGCCTCTGCACGGCATCCGGCTGCCTTCGCACCCATCTGGTCCCTGCCACAGCAGCGTGGGGACCCGATGGGCTCCCTCAACCGCAGCAAACCCCTTCTATGTCGCGGTCATCGTGGCGGCATAGAAGGAGTTAATGCGGCGGCATCTGTGTTTTCACCGCTGCAGGGGTCCGGCTAACGGGAACAGGCAGTCCCCTGCAGCTGATCGGGCAGGCGCAGCTCCTGCACCCGCCCGATCAACGGGCTGTTATAGCACGGCGCTGGGCGGCAAGTCAAGTTCCGCTGCTCCGTACTATTAAAGACCTGGGGTTATAGACCCGTTCATTAAGGGACTAGTTTATTTGCATTAAAAGAAATAATGGGTAAAAGCAGATTTATTTATTTTATGTGCTAATGCTGACATATTCCGCACTTGAATAGGAAGGAGCCATCCCATAGAAGTGAATGGGCCGGCTTCTTGTAATTACACCAGGTAAACAATGAAGGGAGCGCAGCCCTCAAACATTTGATCAGCGGGTGTGCTGGGTGTCTGACCCCTGCTGATCTGATATTGATGACCTGTTTTGAAGATAGGTAATCAATATTAAAGGCTATGGATGCACTAAAAATCTATTATCCCATATCTTACTGTAATGCAGCACATAATAAAATTGCACTTGTTTGTTTACTGGCATCAGCTTTGCTTCACATGCTCTCAGAAATGCTCTGATATGAGTTTTGCTCACTGTTGTCATCTCCTGTGAGAATCTGTGGGTGTTCCTGTTGATTTCACATGCACCAGCACAAGCTCTTCTGTCCCGCCCCCACATCCTGTTACACAGCAGAGCTAGCAGCCACTTACATATAGGCTGCTGGAACTTGCAAGTAACTTGGTAGTAAGATTTCATTCCACTCCACAACATGGTGAGTCTTACAGTTTGCTCAAACCTGTAATCAGCAGATCTTTTTCTCATTTTCCATTCTGTAGAAAGTCCATTATTTGTGGACGCAATAGATATTTCTGCTGGTAACGTTAGTGCAGCGATCTACAGTCAGAACCATGGAGTTATAAGCAGGATATAGATATCATTACTGTTAGCTCTCACATGGTCACAACATGCACTCTGTTCTGAATACAGTATTGTGTGCAGTCTCTTGTGAATACAGTATTTGTGTGCAGTCCGCACAGTGAACTGTCACTTTTCCCACACAGATTAGTACAGTGTGACGATACACAATGATGTGTACACATATAAGTACACAGTGGGGGAGATTTATCAAATCTGGTGTAAAGTAGAACTGGCTTAGTTGCCCTTAGCAACCAATCAAATTCCTCATTTCATTTTCCAATGAAGCTGTGAAAAATAAAAGGTGGAATCTGATTGATTGCAACTATGCCAGTTCTACTTTACACCAATTTAAGTGATATATATATATATATATATATATCAGGGTGGATTTGATTTAAATCAAAATGATTTAAATCACTAGTCAGTAAGGCTTGATTTAAATCATAGTTTTCTACATAAAGACTAATTCTTGCTGGTATAACATAATATGCAAGTAGATGAAGATTTTTAGAATAACAACTTTTCATATTAGTTTGATTAGGTTGATTCTGCATTCATAGGTTTGTAGAAGTTAGGATTAAGATATTTTTCTCAACTCTGTTCATGTTATAACATTTTTGCTGTGAAGAAGAGGCATGTGATCTCTGCTGAGTCAAATTCAGTTTGGAGAACTGCAAAAGTAAACCAAGCATCTGTGATAATATCTTGTAGGCAGAGAAACTGCCCAATAATCTTACAAAAACCTCTGGAAGAGCATGACATTGTGAATGGATTAATGGAATTTATTTACCAAATAAATTACACATATAGAAACATAGAATGTGTCGGCAGATAAGAACCATTTGGCCCATCTAGTCTGCCCAATATACTGAATACTATGAATAGCCCTTGGCCCTATCTTATATGAAGGATGGCCTTATGCCTATCCCATGCATGCTTAAACTCCTTCACTGTATTTGCAGCTGCCACTTCTACTTCCTGATATTACTTTTAAACCTTTGCCCCTCTAATTTAAAACTATGTCCTCTTGTAGCAGTTTTCTTCTTTTAAATATTCTCTCCTCTTTTACCTTGTTGATTCCCTTTATGTATTTAAAAGTTTCTATCATATCCCCTCTGTCTCGTCTTTCTTCCAAGCTATACATGTTAAGGTCCTTTAATCTTTCCTGGTAAGTTTTATCCTGCAATCCACGTACCAGTTTAGTAGCTCTTCTCTGAACTCTCTCCAAAGTATCAATATCCTTCTGGAGATATGGTCTCCAGTACTGAGCATAATACTCCAAATGAGGTCTCACTAGTGCTCTGTAGAGCGGCATGAGCACCTCCCTCTTTCTACTGGTAATGCCTCTACCCATACACCCAAGCATTCTGCTAGCATTTCCTGCTGCTCTATGACATTGTCTGCCTTTTAAGTCTTCTGAAATAATGACCCCTAAATCTATTTCCTCAGATACTGAGGTTAGGACTGCACTTATCAACCTTAAATTTTAGTTGCCAGATTTTTGACCATTCCTCTAGTTTTCCTAAATCCTTTTCCGTTTGGTGTATCCCTCCAGGAACATCAACTCTGTTACAAATCTTTGTGTCATCAGCAAAAAGACACACCTTACCATCGAGGCCTTCTGCAATTTCGCTGATAAAGATATTAAACAATATGGGTCCCAGAACAGATCCCTGAGGTACCCCACTGGTAACATGACCATGGTCTGAATATACTCCATTGACTACAACCCTCTGTTGTCTGTCCCTCAGCCACTGCCTAATCCATTCAACAATATGGGAGTCCAAGCACAGCCTTATTCTACATAATTAAAAAATGAATCTTTATTTCATGATGGAATAACCTTTGGATGGTAATATATTTTCCTCAAAAAAGATTTAATATAAAAAAAATCAGATTTAAATTTAAAAAAATCTGATTTTTAAAATAAAAATAAATAAATAAAAAATCATTGATTTTTATCCACCCTGAGATTATATATTAGCAGAAGGACCCGGCTTCACACAGGTACCATATTTTTTCGCCCCATAAGATGCACTTTTTCCCCCCAAAAAATGGGGGGGAAATGCCCCTGCGTCTTATGGGGCGAATGCTGAAAGTTTAACATCGCAGTCTGCGATGTACGAGCGAGCGGGGGTCCGGGGGAGAGACTGGGAGGAGGAGCTGGGGGCCGGCAATTGCCGCGCCGCGGTGCAGTCACTGTACTATAGCCCCGCCCCTCCGCTCCAGTGCTGCACAAATATAAACTCCCTGATGTCACAGCCTGTGCCGCCTACTTTATGAATGAAGCAGGCGGCGCAGGCAAGTGACGTCAGTGAGTGACGCGCCGGCCGCCCTGCCTTCCGGCATTGTACAGAAGCTATTAGGATGTACGGTACTATTAGGAGTTGGGGGGCATGTGTAATCATTTTTAATTTAATAAGACATTTTATATTTGTATACTGGGGGGGGTGGGGGCGGGGGCATCTGTGGATAACATCCGTGGATGGCACAGATAAGGGGTGGGGGTCTGTGGATGGCACTGTTATGGGCTGGGGGGGGTCTGTGGATGGCACAGTTAAGGGGTGGGGGTCTGTGGATGGCACTGTTATGGGCTGGGGGGGCTGTGGATGGCACTGTTATGGGGTGGGGGGGTCTGTGGATGGCACATATATAACAGTGCCATCCACAGATCCCCCCTGTAACAGTGCCAGCCACAGATCCCCCCTGTAACAGTGCCAGCCACAGATCCCCCCTGTAACAGTGCTAGCCACAGATCCCCCCTGTAACAGTGCCAGCCACAGATCCCCCCTGTAACAGTGCCCGTCATTCACAGATCCCCCCCATAACCGTGTCCGTCATCCACAGATCCCCCCGTAACAGTGTCTGTCATCCACAGATCCCCCCACAACAGTGTCCGTCATCCACAGATCCCCCCTGTAACAGTGTCCGTCATCCACAGATCCCCCCATAACAGTGTCCGTCATCCACAGATCCCCCCATAACAGTGTCCGTCATCCAGAGATCCCCCCCATAACAGTGTCTGTCATCCACAGATCCCCCATAACAGTGTCCGTCATCCACAGATCCCCCCTATAACAGTATCCGTCATCCACAGATCCCCAGTAATAGTGCCATCCACAGACCATTAGTTCCAAACCCACCAAAAGCACACCTTTTGGTTAAAAATATATTTTTTCTTATTTTCCTCCCCAAAAACCTAGGTGCGTCTCATGGGCCGGTGCGTCTTAAAGGGCGAAAAATACGGTATATTTCATCCATTTCATTTTATGTTTCCTTGTGTCGTAAAAAGATATCAACAGTTTCCCCCATAACAGTGACCTCTACAGTACCCGTCCCTTTAACAATAACCTCCACAGATGCATTTTTCAGAGCTTTAGGTCTCCTCTAGGATGACCCGAACCGAATCTCCCCGGCCGAGACTAAATTACGCGTCCTGCGTCAGGGAGAGTGTTCGGCGGAGATCTATTGTTCCTAATTTAGGAGGTTGGCTCCGGATACTGAGTGGAACGATCCAGCTCTCCATAGACAGTTTTGTCAGGGATTATCTGAGAGGCTGAGGGACCCTTTGGAAGCCGCAATGTCTTTGGCTGTATGTATTGATAGATGCCTGAGAGAGAGAGAGCTAAGGGCCCACTCTCTCAGGACGTTCTATTACATATCGTACCATATTTCTTTGACTCTTTGGGTGAAGAGACGTTTGAGCTTATACCTGGGGATGAACCCATGCAATTAGGGGGATCTGCTTGCAAAAGTAGGAGTCGCAAGCTGGGAGTATGTTTTTTCTGCGGTCAAAGGGGACATTTTGTTAATATATGTCCAAGCATTCAGCGGCAAAAAGAGAAGCAAAAAGGGGCGTCTAAATCCCATCTGACTATCTGAGTTGTGAGTGGGGAGTCAGAGAATGTGCATTTGTATTTTAACAGTGACCTCCACAGTGCCCGCCCCTTTAACTTTGACCTTCTCAATGCCCTCCCCTTCAACAATGTACTCCACTGTGCCCATCAGTTTAATTGTGGCCCCTGCCCCTATGCATGTAGCAGTGTAGTTGTGCTGTCATACGACTGAATATTTAAGGACCTGTGATCAGTTATGGCAACCTGGAGTAGGACCTGCGAGCTTCTATTGGCTGATAAGGGACATGTGACCGTGTGTATGGCAGTTGGGATATGAGTAAAAAACTTGCAGGCTTCTATTGGCTAATGCAGGTAATTTTTGGGGGGGAATCTCTCAGGAACGGTAAGTACTAGAGAACTGAGACCCAGTCTAAAACATTCGCGGACACCTAATGTACCTGTGTGCCGAATTTGGTGAAGATCGGTCCAGTCGTTTGGTCGCATATCACATATCCACTTCAGGTATCGTGGTATCAACCAGCCCCACCTCTTGGCTTCACTTTTTATCTCCTCCTTCTTTGTAGGTGATGGGGGGGGGGGGGGGGAGAATTGTAGCTGGTGGTTAGCCCTTTTTAACCACCATATATGTGTTCCCCCTGATGAACCCAAATACTGGGGGAAATGCGTCGGGTTTATAGGGTACTAATTGGTTTGCTAGGGGCGCATTTAGGGCAATCCAGAGCAGGCACGAGGACGGAGGATCACCACCACTAGGTGATGCCTCCGGGCTCAGGATCAACCAGGGTAATTATAGGTAAAGGTTTTTTCCTCACATGGTTTTATCAGCCAATGGCTGGCTTCAGCAGTGACATGCTGCGTGTGGCCACATCACCACTGATGCCAGTGATTGGCTGGAGAGGTGCATGTGACCATAGCCATGCACTGCCAAGTAAATACAGCACAGGGAGATAAGTATAACTCTTCGGTTTCAGGGGCCATGCTGCAGAATGATATTCGAGGCAATTAAGTGCTCATATATTATATCTGGCCAGTAAAATCGTGCTGCTAATCAGTCGATAAACAAGGAATCAATCGTTTGTTGGCTGATTTGCATATTTTATCAGGATGAAAGGTTTACAATCATCTGCAGCACATCTCCCTGTGTAATCAGAGATGGGCAACCAATAACCAATATAACTAAATGAAGGCGGAATGACTGTGATAGCGATCATTCCTCCACAGTCACTTTACACTGGCTTGTGTAATAGGCTGATGCAAATGAGCACCGATCAACATTTTTTTATTATTTGCGGCCCCTTGAAATAGAGTGATGTGACAATGCGGCCCTCAGACCAAAAAAAGGTTCTGCACCCCTGCTCTAACCTCAGCACTAGAGCTTCAACTATCCTTATTCTGTGCCACCTACTAAGCTTCAAGCGTGTTCCTGCTGGGAAAGTTGTTCTCACAGCACTCCAACAACTACAGTCAGCCAATCACAAAGCACCACTGCCTGTGTGTATAGGTTGCCAATTAAAAGGGGTTTTCAGGGGGGGGCCTGACTGAGCTTGATGGCGGCTGCTTGAGAGCGGAGCTCCCGCTACTAGACCCCGTTTTAGCCCATTTCTGAGCACTACCCAACAGAAGGGATGAAGATCCAGCCTAAAGATTCGGCTAGAGACACTACTGACCTGAAAAGGCACTCATCGCAGCGCTCCGACATGGAGAAGTTCCTCCAAAAGACAGCTCCCCAGCTACCCGCGCGTACAAATAAGATGGCGGCATGGCGAGGAGGAAGCATCTGGGGATGCGGCTTGCGGAATCCCGTGCGGTGAGCTGAGAGAGGTGAGCGGATCGCAGTTTGGCGATGAACCGGCGGCTCTCACCCGTGATTTTCTAGAAAGAGAAGGCTTTAGCCCCAATAGCAGCAGACCTAGCCACCATAAAGGCTGACGTCCGCCATATTGGGGACAGGGTTGAGTCCCTAGAACAGGTGCAAGACGCCATGCTCACCTTCAATACAGCTGTTAAAGGCGCACTAAGCTCCCACACCAGAGCCATGAATACTCTCTTGCTTCAGATGTAAGATCAAGAGAATAGGAGTCAGCGACGCAATATAAGGATCCGAGGCCTCCCGGAGGCAGAAGACAGGGAAGATCTATTGCATGTAATGGAGTCGCTTTTCGCCATCCTGCTTGGCCCAGGTAGAGCCGGTAGCGTCACAGTTGAGAGGGTACACCGGTCCCTCCGACCCAAGCCAGGAACCTCCGAAAACCCTAGAGATATCATATGTGGCATACTAAGCTACAGGGACACTTAGGAAATTCTGCAAAATGCGAGAGAGAGAGGGGAGGTGAAACTACAGGGAGTATGCATCCAAATATTTCAAGATCTAGCAGCCTCAACCCTTTATAAAAGGAGAATGCTTAAGCCACTTACAGACCTCCTGCGCACCTCGAAAATCCCCTATAGGTGGCTATTCCCTTTCGGCATACTCATCACTGCAGGGAACCGCCGATTCACTGTAAGATCACCTGCAGACCTGCCACCCATCTGGGACATGCTGAACCTACCACCAGTGGAGATCCCCTCCTGGCTCCCTATTCCTTCTGAGGAAGAATTACCTCCGCTACCAGCGATATCACCGTGGATGAAGCCAAGACCCCAGCCGAATGGGCGAAACAGGAAAGCCGCATGGAAAGAGATGGACACCTGAACTTCTTACTGACGGTGATGCTGATCACAGTTCTGTGTACATCAGGGAAAGTTACCCCTAGAGTATTATAAGTAGTGAAGCTAGCCCTTTAAGGGCAATACTTATTAATCCTTATTAACCCTATGTTAAATTGTTACTGTAGGTTTACATAATTAAGGGCTCTCTTATTATCATTATACTTTAAGTGGAGCATATATGTTGGATTAAAATGGGTAGTTATTTTGCAGAGTAAAGTCCATCCAAATGGGCTAACGGAGGGGTCTAGGCCGATCAGGATATACTGGTGATGTTTGATTACCTCCTCCCCCATAGGAGAATTCCACCTGGAATTCAGATATATTCACACAATTGCACTGTTACTGTATGGTTCCGTGTTGATTTTTCTATTGTATCTATTGTTATATACTCCAACTCTTGGTCACATATATATCATGCAAGTCAGTCTCTATGTGGCACATGAATGGCTCCATTAGTGCTTAATGTAACAACTTTCAATGTACATGGCTGCAAAGGCCCTGTTAAGAGGAGCCGAGTATTTCAAACCATCAAGAAAGCAACAATTGATATAATTATGCTGCAAGAAACACATTTTACAGCACTTCATGTACCTAATTTAGGCAACTCCTGCATTTCATTATTGGTACCATTCATGTTCAGACAATTCGGCCTCGAAGGGGGTCAGTATTGGGCTAAAAAAGAGTGTACCCTTCACCTTACATTCTCAGCTATCAGATTTGGAAGGTAGATACCTCCTGTTAAATTGTGAAATAAGCCATACAATGGTCACCCTATGTAATCTTTATGCCCCGAATGTTAAGACAGTTCACTGGCAAAATCGCTACCTTTGCTTCCGGCATGCTCATAATAGGGGGGGATTTTAACCTGACCTTAAATCCATTACTAGACTCCATCCCAGAAATCAGCTAAACATTTAAAGCACTTAAATCCCTACAGACGTGCTTGAGGGATTTACATATTAGTGATATTTGGAGGTCAGTCCATGGTGAAAGGAGAGACTATACATATTATTCAAACCCGCATAGGTCTTACCAGAGATTGGACTACCTTTTTATATCAGAATTTTTTTTACCCTTAGTTCAGTCCTCAACAATTGATAACATTACAGTATCAGATCATGCTTTGGTATCCTGCGCCATTCAGCTCCCAAATTTAAAAGGGAGAGAGTGGACGTGGAGACTAAACCACACATTGCTAGACACACAGGCACATGTAGATGCTATTTCAAGGAAATTACAGGAGTACTTTGCCCTCAACGAAAATACTGTGACGACACCTGCTATAATATGGGAGGCGCACAAGGCAGTAATACGTGGGGAATTCATAGCACTGGGCTCACACATTAAAAAAGAACGTACAAAGCGTCTGACGGAGCTTTTAACCCGCATCTCCCAGCTTGAAAGATCCCACAAAAGGTCATTAGCCTTGAAAGACTTAGAGAAACTGGTGTCGCTCAGACAAGAGCTTAAGACATTGCTAAACATTAAAGTAGCAAAGGCGTATCTAAGGGTTAAGCACAAGCATTATATACACGGGAATAGAGGTAGTAAAATTATGGCGGCACTTATAAAAAAGCGAGTAGAGCAATCCTACATCAAACAAATGAAAACGCAAGATGGGGCCCTTACTACAGATACTGATAGTATCTCCAAAGTTTTCACTACATACTACCATGAACTATACAATATAAGGAAAGATGAACCCAGTGAAGTTGTGAAAACCCGGCAGGAAGAGACATCAACCTTCTTGCAGGAACTTGTCTTACTGGTAGTTTCAGAAATGGACAAAGAGATTTTATTGGCTCCTATAACATTAGAAGAGGTAGGAAAATCCCTAAAATCGACCCCCAAAGGCAAGAGTCCGGGACCTGATGGTCTGACGGTTGCTTGCTATAAACGGTTTCTTCCCACACTAGGCCCCCAGCTAGTAACTCTTTTTAATTCCTTATTGAAGGGTACACCTTTAGTTAGGCAAGCGCTAGAGGCACACATCACTGTACTGCCCAAGCCGGGCAAAGACCCAAACCTCCCAGCCAGTTACAGACCAATCTCACTTCTGAATGCAGATATCAAACTATGGGCGAAAATTCTAGCTTTTAGAATTGCACCCTTACTTAATTTGATATCTACAAACAATCTGGCTTTGTAAGGGGCAGGGAGTGCAGGGATAGCACATTTCGAGTCATTCAAGCACAGCAATATGCCTTGTCACACGGTCAGAGAATCACATTTCTCAGCACCGATCCCGAAAAGGCATTTGACAGAGTGGATTGGCAGTTCATGGAAGCCACCCTATATAGATTTGGCTTTCCTCCTCAATTCGTGGCCGCTGTGCTGTCACTGTACTCCTCACCCACTGCAAAAATACGTATTAATGGTATCCTCTCACCTTCCTTTGCTATACGCAATGGGACACGGCAACTCTATTTATCCTTTGCCTAGAAACATTCCTCCAAGCTATCAGGCAAGACCGGGAAATACAAGGGATACGAATAGGCCCTCAAACACACACAATAGCCGCATTTGTGTACGATATGCTATTATTTTTATCCGATCCAATAGCAGCGTTCCCAGCACTCCTAAAGCAGCTAGATAAATTTGGGACCCTATCCAATTTTTTTTATAAATCTTGCCAAGTGTGTAGCATTAGGGATTAATACCCCTCAGTCAGCTATAGCACAACTCAAAAAGGACTACCCCTTTCAATGGAAGGCGGACAATATCAGCTATTTAGGAGTTCAAATGACAAAAGATCCCGAGCAGCTTTTCCCCCAGAACTACCTCAAACTGCTAACTGACATCAAACTTCAGCTTAAAGAACTAAAAATCCCCTACTTAACTTGGCTAGGGAGGAAAAACGTCTTAAAAACATATATCCTTCCTAAACTGTTATATTTGATGCAGACGTTGCCAATATTCCCACCTCACCACTACCTCGCGCAGCTCCGTAAGGTGTTCTCCACATTTGTTTGGAACCATACTAAGCCTAGACTCGCCTACAAAAGATTAATTTTGCCCAGACACAAAGGAGGGTTTGGACTTCCAGATGTGACCGGCTATTATAGGGCAATACAGATAAGATTACATTCAGAGCTAGTCAACCCTGGGATAAATAAACTAGGTTGCCAAATAGCAAGAAAAGTTTTAGGGCCGAGAGGCCTAGCTATGCTGTGGGATTTCCGCACAAAACCCCAACATAGACTAGAGGCACCTAGCTCATTAAAAGGTATCTTGGACTCTTGGTACAAAATAACAGGATCTTTAAATCTCTCTCATTGCCTTTCACCTTTTACGCCTATCAAGCACTTACCTTACATATTTAATGCAGACTTCAAAGATGATCTAGGACTTTGGGCAGCATTAGGTAATATAGCAGTAGGAGATTTTTTAGAAAATCGACTAGTCCCCACCCTACAAACTCTGAAAGCACGGTTCAAGTGTATCCCATGGTCCTTAACCCACTATTCCCAAATGAACAAGATTTGTACACAATATTTGACAAACACTCCCAGCGATTATACCCCCACATGGTATGATGCAGTGTGGAATCAGCCAATAAGCAAAAAAGGAACTATCTCGCTGCTGTATAACAAAATACTGGAAATGGATTCAGATGCTAAACCATTGTTTATTGAACAATAGGGAAAAGAGTTAGGCCACTCCTTAGACGATGAGACTGTAGGAAGAATATTTACCCATTCCCATGGGTACTCGCGGTGTATAAAAATCCAGGAAAACTCCTTTAAACAAGTCACCAGATGGTACAAAACACCTGACAAACTTCATGCTATTAGCCCTTCTTAGGCTACTTTCACACTAGCGTTCGGAGCGGATCCGTCTGATGTTTCATCAGACGGATCCGCTCCGATAATGCAGACGTTTGCATCCGTTCAGAACGGATCCGTCTGCATTATAACTTAGAAAATTTTCTAAGTCTGAAAGTAGCCTGAGCGGATCCGTTCAGACTTTACATTGAAAGTCAATGGGGAACGGATCCGCTTGAAGATTGAGCCATATTGTGTCATCTTCAAGCGGATCCGTCCCCATTGACTTCCATTATAAGTCTGGACGGATCCGCTCGCCTCCGCACGGCCAGGCGGACACCCGAACGCTGCAAGCAGCGTTCAGGTGTCCGCTCACTGAGCGGAGTGGAGGCTGAGCGCTGGCAGGCGGATGCATTCTCAGTGGATCCGCCTCCACTGAGAATGCATTGGGGCCGGACGGCTGCGTTCAGGACCGCTCGTGAGCCCCTTCAAACGGAGCTTACGAGCGGACACCTGAACGCAGGTGTGAAAGTAGCCTTACTCTGCAGATTGCTGGAGGTGCGGAAAGGAAAAAGGTACTATGTACCATATTTGGTGGTCGTGTCCATTAATTACCAAATACTGGGATATGATCTCCAAAGAGGTACAAAAAATATGTACAATAACCTCTCCAAAATATTGGCTATCTAAGGAGATCCCGAGTCTTAAAGAATGGGTATATAAGGTCCAAGACATATGCCAATTAGAAGAATTAACGAGCTGGGAATCGCTGTCACATGATAAATATTTAATTGCATGGGGAAAATGGTTTGAATGGTATAAAAAATTCACTAGCTAGCAGTTTCTATATGTACTTTCCATATTCTTCTTATCTATAGATAAATTCACATTCTATGTTACCTGATATAACAGGAAGAATGGGTGGGATACGAATGCTTTACATCCACTGTTGCTATATCTAACCATGTACACAACAATGGACCTCACAATAAGTTAAGTCAGACATGAGGCTGGCCACGTGCTTGCTTAAAACAAAATTGTATATGTACGCTTGCTTATGAAAATGGACACTTACTCAACTGTGACCTTTAATGTACTTGGAGTAGTTTATTGTTATTTGTTACTATTTGAATACGAAATGACATTTGCTAAAAATATTCAGTCAAAATGAAAATAAAGATTTGACAAAAAAAAATAAAAAATGGGTTTTTCATGACAGGTGAACACCCAGCACCCCCACCAGTTAGCTGTTTGAAGATGCTGCGGCACGCTGGTGAGAACTGCAGCCAATTCTGCCATAGTTTTTTTTTTTTGCACTTTCATTTTATGATGTTAATAAGGCTGCAGGACTAGCAGTTGTTATTTGTATTCTGCAAGTGAATATGATCACTGTAATACTGTACCAAATATGAATATTTTTAATACTTGAGCATATATGCAGAAACGATAGTTTTTATGTTGCTGCAGTTCAAGCCATATTTATTCATTTTTCCAAAAATGTAGCTGTATTTGTGTTTTTTTCGCAGGATAAGATGTAGTTTTCATTGGTACCATTGTGGGGTACGTGGTACCTATTAATTAACCCTTAGGATACCTGAGGTTTTTGTGTTTTCATTTTTCTTCCCTATTTTCCTTGAGCCATAACTTTTTTTTATATTTCCAGTCACATACAGTGGGATGCAAAAGTTTGGGCAACCTTGTTAATCATCATGATTTTCCTGTATAAATCGTTGGTTGTTACGATAAAAAATTTCAGTTAAATATATCATATAGGAGACACACAGTGATATTTGAGAAGTGAAATGAAGTTTATTGGATTTACAGAAAGTGTGCTATAATTGTTTAAACAAAATTAGGCAAGTGCATAGATTTGGGCACTGTTGTCATTTTATTGATTCCAAAACCTTTAGAACTAATTATTCGAACTCAAATTGGCTTGGTAAGCTCAGTGACCCCTGACCTACATACACAGGTGAATCCAATTATGAGAAAGAGTAATTAAGGGGGTCAATTGTAAGTTTCCCTCCTCTTTTAATTTTCTCTGAAGAGTAGCAACATGGGGGTCTCAAAACAACTCTCAAATGACCTGAAGACAAAGATTGTTCACCATCATGGTTTAGGGGAAGGATACAGAAAGCTGTCTCAGAGATTTCAGCTGTCTGTTTCCACAGTTAGGAACATATTGAGGAAATGGAAGACCACAGGCTCAGTTCAAGTTAAGGCTCGAAGTGGCAGACCAAGAAAAATCTCGGATAGACAGAAGTGACGATTGGTGAGAACAGTCAGAGTCAACCCACAGACCAGCACCAAAGACCTACAACTTCATCTTGCTGCAGATGGAGTCACTGTGCATCGTTCAACCATTCGGCGCACTTTACACAAGGAGATGCTGTATGCGAGAGTGATGCAGAGGAAGCCTTTTCTCCGCCCACAGCACAAAAAGTGCCGCTTGAGGTGGGCTAAGGCACATTTGGACAAGCCATCTTCATTTTGGAATAAGATGCTGTGGACTGGTGAAACTAAAATTGAGTTATTTGGCCAGAACAAGGGGCGTTATGCATGGAGGAAAAAGAACACAGCATTTCAAGAAAAACACCTGCTACCTACAGTAATATATGGTGGTGGTTCCATCATGCTGAGGGACTGTGTGGCCAGTGCAGGGACTGGGAATCTTGTCAAAGTTGAGGGACGCATGGATTCCACTCAGTATCAGCAGATTCTGGAGACCAATGTCCAGGAATCAGTGACAAAGCTGAAGCTGCGCCGGGGCTGGATCTTTCAACAAGACAACGACCCTAAACACTGTTCAAAATCCACTAAGGCATTTATGCAGAGGAACAAGTACAACGTTATGGAATGGCCATCTCAGTCCCCAGACCTGAATATAATTGAAAATCTGTGGTGTGACTTAAAGAGAGCTGTCCATGCTCGGAAGCCATCAAACCTGAATGAACTAAAGATGTTTTGTAAAGAGGAATGGTCCAAAATACCTTCAACCAGAATCCAGACTCTCATTGGAACCTACAGGAAGCGTTTAGAGGCTGTAATTTCTGCAAAAGGAGGATCTACTAAATATTGATTTCATTTCTTTTTTGTGGTGCCCAAATTTATGCACCTGCCTAATTTTGTTTAAACAATTATAGCACACTTTCTGTAAATCCAATAAACTTGATTTCACTTCTCAAATATCACTGTGTGTGTCTCCTATATGATATATTTAACTGACATTTTTTATCGTAACAACCAACGATTTATACAGGAAAATCATGACGATTAGCAAGGTTGCCCAAACTTTCGCATCGCACTGTAGCTGTATGAGGGCTTATTTTTGGCGGGACAAGTTGTACTTTCTAATGTTATAATTATGGCATAAAATATAGTGGGAAGAGGTAAAAAATTCCAAATAGGGTGGAATTTTAAAAAACAAAACGCAATTCCTCCACCGTTTTACATGTTTTGTTCCCACGGCGTTTTCGTTTGTGGCGAAACCGACCCATGCTTTTCATTTTCTGGGTCAGTACGATTACAACGATTCCCCATATGTATAGGTTTTTTATGTCTAAATAGTGTAAAAATAAATGTCAACTTTGATTAAAAAAAATTTTTACATCACCATTTTCTGACCCCCATAACTTTTTGATACTTTTGTCTACTGAGCTGTTTAGGGGCTAATTTTTTGCGGGACAATCTGCAATTTTTATTGATACCATTTTGGAGTGTGCGTGACTTTTTGATCACTTTATTTTTTGGGGGGTAAGAGAAGCAATGAAAAATGGCAGATTGGCCATTTTGACCCTTTTTTCCGTTACGCCATTCGCCTTATTGGAATTTTTTTAATATTTTAATAGTATGGGCGTTTTCGGGCGCGATGATACCCATGATGTTTATATTTATTGTTATTTAGATATACATTTTTTAATTATACAGAAAGTGGGGTGCTAAAATTTTTTTTTTATATATAGATTTTTTAATATATTTTATTTAACATTTTTACATTTTTTGTGATGATTTTGAAGCTCATATACACTCACCTAAAGAATTATTAGGAACACCATACTAATACGGTGTTGGACCCACTTTTGCCTTCAGAACTGCCTTAATTCTACGTGGCACTGATTCAACAAGGTGCTGATAGCATTCTTTAGAAATGTTGGCCCATATTGATAGGATAGCATCTTGCAGTTGATGGAGATTTGAGGGATGCACATCCAGGGCACGAAGCTCCCGTTCCACCACATGCCAAAGATGCTCTATTGGGTTGAGATCTGGTGACTGTGGGGGCCATTTTAGTACAGTGAACTCATTGTCATGTTCAAGAAACCAATTTGAAATGATTCGAGCTTTGTGACATGGTGCATTATCCTGCTGGAAGTAGCCATCAGAGGATGGATACATGTTCTCATTCTGTTTACGCCAAATTCGGACTCTACCATTTGAATGTCTCAACAGAAATCGAGACTCATCAGACCAGGCAACATTTTTCCAGTCTTCAACAGTCCAATTTTGGTGAGCTTGTGCAAATTGTAGCCTCTTTTTCCTATTTGTAGTGGAGATGAGTGGTACCCGGTGGGGTCTTCTGCTGCTGTAGCCCATCCGCCTCAAGGTTGTGCGTGTTGTTGCTTCACAAATGCTTTGCTGCATACCTCGGTTGTAACGAGTGGTTATTTCAGTCAACGTTGCTCTTCTATCAGCTTGAATCAATCGGCCCATTCTCCTCTGACCTCTAGCATCCACAAGGCATTTTTGCCCACAGGACTGCCGCATACTGGATGTTTTTATCTTTTCACACCATTCTTTGTAAACCCTAGAAATGGTTGTGCGTGAAAATCCCAGTAACTAAGCAGATTGTGAAATACTCAGACCGGCCCGTCTGGCACCAACAACCATGCCACGCTCAAAATTGCTTAAATCACCTTTCTTTCCCATTCTGACATTCAGTTTGGAGTTCAGGAGATTGTCTTGACCAGGACCACACCCCTAAATGCATTGAAGCAACTGCCATGTGATTGGTTGACTAGATAATTGCATTAATGAGAAATAGAACAAGTGTTCCTAATAATTCTTTAGGTGAGTGTATAAACCTATAAATAATGTTTTTTAATTTTTGATTTTGTTCTATGATGGATTTTTAAAAGGAGATTTACACTAGATATTGCTAATTTCTTATCCTGGCCTGCCATCTGTGATCTCACTTGATCATGGCATCAAAAGCCTTTAATTACCGCGATCGGCATTATTGCCGGTCACGGTAATTAGGCGCAGGTCTCTGCTGTTTGAAATAGCAGGGATCTGCCGGCCATGGTGCCCGCAGGCACCATGTTTCCTCATCGTTCCAGTGCTCCAAGCCTAATTCGGATAATCGCCCTAGTATTGGGGTCCAGGTATGCTAAAATGTGCCTGTGTCTAAATTATGACTTCTCTTAACCTGGCCTTAGGTCTCATTTACATTACAGCAACTAATTCCTTTAAGACAGACCAAATCAAGAGTTAAACCTAAACCAGGCATTATCAACCTGCAGCCCTCCAGCTGTTGTAAAACTGCAACTGCCAGCGTGCCTGAACAGCCTACAGCTATCAGCCTACAGCAGGGTCATGGTGGGAGTTGTAGTTTTACAACAGCTTGAGGGCCGCAGGTTGAGCATCCCTGACCTAAACCACAAACAAAGTATACACTGATGAGCAAAAGGGTAACAATGTTTAGAACTTTTGACTTTCAGGCTCCATATCTCACCATCCACTACAGCTTCGAATGTGGGACTCCCATCATTTTATAGAAAATCATCTTAGTTACATATACGAAAGAATACGAAATGTAGTCCGTCCATGTATTCCAAAGCCAATAGGTGGACGTCCAGGCAAAATATTAGTCAACAAGTCGGCTCATGACAAGGTCTATCAGTTCTGTCATGACAAACACGGCAGAGGAGTTGGCTCATATGCTTCGGAATAGTGAGATCACAGACAACCATGCAAGCACCGTGTGATGCGCATTACATGGAATGGTGGCCAGAAAAAAGGTGAAGAAGCCTTGAATTCAATAAACGGATGATTTGGAGCGTTGAGATGAATGTCAATAGACTGGGCTCTGATGGGTTTAGATAGGTCTGGAAGAAACAAAGGAAAAGGGTTAATGGATCAAGAAATTGAAGGAACTGTGAAGTTCAGTGGAGGAAGCCTGATGATATGGACTTGTTTCACAGCCAAAGGCATTGGATACTTGACTAGGATTGATGTTGGTCCTAATGGTGAACTACAATCGTGGCCAAAAGTTTTGAGAATTACATAAATATTGGAAATTGGAAAAGTTGCTGCTTAAGTTTTTATAATAGCAATTTGCATATACTCCAGAAAGTTATGAAGAGTGATCAGATGAATTGCATAGTCCTTCTTTGCCATGAAAATTAACTTAATCCCAAAAAAAACTTTCCACTGCATTTCATTGCTGTCATTAAAGGACCTAATGAGATCATTTCAGTAATCGTCTTGTTAACTCAGGTGAGAATGTTGACGAGCACAAGGCTGGAGATCATTATGTCAGGCTGATTGGGTTAAAATGGCAGACTTGACAAGGAGGGTGATGCTTGAAATCATTGTTCTTCCATTGTTAACCATGGTGACCTGCAAAGAAACGCGTGCAGCCATCATTGCGTTGCATAAAAATGGCTTCACAGGCAAGGATATTGTGGCTACTAAGATTGCACCTCAATCAACAATTTATAGGATCATCAAGAACTTCAAGGAAAGAGGTTCAATTCTTGTTAAGAAGGCTTCAGGGCGTCCAAGAAAGTCCAGCAAGCGCCAGGATCGTCTCCTAAAGAGCGGGACTTGTGGTCAATCCTCAAGAGGCGGGTGGACAAACAAAAACCCACTAATTCTGACAAACTCCAAGAAGTGATTATGAAAGAATGGGTTGCTATCAGTCAGGGATTGGTCCAGAAGTTGATTGAGAGCATACCCAGTCGAATTGCAGAGGTCCTGAAAAAGAAGGGCCAACACTGCAAATACTGACTCTTTGCATAAATGTCATGTAATTGTCGATAAAAGCCTTTGAAACATATGAAGTGCGTGTAATTATATTTCACTACATCACAGAAACAGCTGAAACAAAGATCTCAAAGCAGTTTAGCAGCAGACTTTGTGAAAACTAATATTTGTGTCATTCTCAAAACTCTTGGCCATGATTGTATATATGAGTATCCTACAAGATGAGTTACTTCATACAGTCGAGCACTGTGGGTATGAAAAGGACCCAAAGCATACGTCGAGATTGGCGAAGAAATGTTTCAATGACAATGAAATAGAGGTGCTGGATTGCTCCCCAGAGTCCCCAGACCGCAACCCAATCGAACAGTTGTAGGTAGAGTTGAATAAAAAGTTGTATTCATACCTAGGTGAGCCAACCAGTATGGACCATGACAAGAATCTGCATAACTAATCATATGCTAAATAGTTGCTAGTCCAATTTATGTATGAGATAACCAAGATGATTCTCTATAAAATGATGGTAGTCTCAAGGTTGAAACTGTAGTGGATGGTGCGATATGGAGCCTGAAAGTCAAAAGTTCAAACATTGTTACCCTTTTTCTCGGCAGTGTAATAGGAACATGCAGGCTGGGTTTACACATTCTGCTTTTAGCTTCAAAAACTGCATAAAAAAACCTGGTGTGGATCATAAAGCCTGAGTAAGAATAAGGGCTCATGCGCACTGCCGTTAGTGTTTAGTGGTCTACAAATCTTAGATCCTGATGTCATTTATTTTCAACTTCTGTAGAAATGTTCTATCCTTGTCCACAAAACGGACAAGAATAGGACATGTTCACAGTATGCTGGGGCCCCATTGAAATGAATGGGTCCAAATTTGATCCACCAAAAATGCAGATCAGATGCGGATGAAAACTATGGCCATGTGCATGAGCCCTAAAGGACAAATACTACCTCACCTCATGTTTCTTTATCCTGGTTTTGGCTTCAAAAACTGCATCAGAAAAACAAAACATGGAAAACAGCCTTAAACTTTTTTAGGCCCCGTTAACACGGTGTCTTTCGGCACAAATTCCACTCAAAAAAGCTACTACATGGAATATGCATTTCAATGTTTTCGAAGATTAGCCATGCTGCCATTAGCATGGCTAGTGCCTTAAAGCTGCAACTCCATTAATTCACCGCTTAGCTACATTCAATGGGGATCCATGAGCAGGTCTGCAACATTGAAACTGAAAAACTGACATAAACAATGGTGATTTTTGCTGCGGATTTTGCCATTGTGAAATCCACCATGTGAATGGGGCCTTATGCATCCACTCCAGACCAAATCAGTTAGTGAAAGAGGTCATGGGTGACACTGATTCATTTACTGTAAACCCTGAGGAATATTAGTTATTAACCTTTAACTACCCTAGTACAAAACAGATAATGCCATTAATCACATCACATTTATTGCCATTCACTGTATGCTGGAGGAACTGCGCTCCCAGTGACATCACAGGGCTGGTAATGTCAGGTCCTGCTGCAGCTAATGAATAGCGAGGGTTCAAAGAGTGAGTGTCCGTGCATGTTTAACCCCTTCAGGACCCTGCCATTCTTCACCTTAAGGACCAGGCAATTTTTTGCAAATCTGACATGTTTCACTTTATGTGGTGACAACCTTAAAAAACTTTTACTTATCCAGGACATTCTGAGATTGTTTTCTTGTCACATATTGTACTTCATGACAGTGGTAAAATAGAGTAAAAAAATTAATTTTTATTTTAAAAAAAAGCCAAATTTACCCAAAATTTTGAAAAATTAGCAAATTTCGAAATTTATATTTCACAACTTTTATAATAGTAATACCTCCAAACATTGTTATTACTTTATATTACCCATATGTCTACTTCTTGTTTGGATCATTTTGTGAATGCCATTTAATTTTTTTGGGAGGTTAGAAAACCCACTTTATAAAGACCAGTTCAGGTCTGTAGTCGCTTTGTGAGGCTTACATAATAGAAAACAACTAAAAATGACCCCATTTTAGAAACTACACCCCTCTAAGTATTCAAAACTGATTTTACAAACTTTGTTAACCCTTTAGGTGTTCCACAAGAATTAATGGAAAATAGAAAGAACATTTCAAAATTTCACTTTTTTGGCAGATTTTCCATTTGAATCTATTTTTTCCAGTTACAAAGCAAGGGTTAACAGCCAAACAAAACTCAATATTTATGTCCCTGATTTCGTACAGAAACACCCCATTTGTGGTCATAATCGGCTGTATGGGCACACGGTATTGCGCAGAAGGAAAGGAACACCATATGGTTTTTGGAAAGCTGGTTTCATTGGGATAATTTTAAGCTGCCATGTCACATTTGCACCCCTAGAGTAGAAACTCAAAAAAGTGACCTCATTTTAGAAACTACGGGGTCAAGGTATACAAAACTCATTTTACAAACTTTGTAAACCCTTTAGGTGTTCCACAAAAATTGATGGAAAATAGTGATGAAATTTCAGAATTTCATTCTGAAATGCGGAGTTTCCATTTTAATAAAAAAAAAATCCACTAACAAAGCAAGGATTAACAGCCAAACAAATCTCAATATTTATCGCCCTGATTCTGTAGTTTACAGAAACATCCCATATGTGGTCGTAAACTGCTGAATGGGCACACGGCATTGCGCAGAAGGAAAGGAACGCTATACGGTTTTTGGAAGGCAGATTTTGCTGGACTGTTTTTTTGACACCATGTCCCATTTGAAGCCCCTCTGATGCACCCCTACAGTAGAAACTCAAAAAAAGTGACCCTATTTTGGAAACTACGGGATAAGGTGGCAGTTTTGTTGGTACTATATTAGGGTACATATGATTTTTGGTTGCTCTATATTACACTTTTTGTGAGGTAAGGTAACAAGAAATAGTTGTTTTGGCACAGTTTTTACTTTTTGTTATTTACAACATTCATCTGAAAGGTTAGAACATGTGGTACAGTATTTTTATAGAGCAGGTTGTTACGGATGCGACAATACCAAATATGACGATTGTTTGTTTCAGTTTTACATAACAAAACATTTTTGAAAAAATATTTTTTAGTGTCTCCACATTCTGAAAGCCGTCTTTTTTTTTTTTTTTGGGCCTCTGTCTTGTGTAGGAGCTAAGTTTTACACAATAATATCATTTTTGAAACAAAAAATAAAACCTGTTTTAGTGTCTCCAAATTTTGAGAGCCATAGTTTTTTCAGTTTTTGGGCGATTATCTTAGGTAGGGTGTGATTTTTGCGGGATGAGATGATGGTTTGATTGGCACTATTTTGGGATGCATATGACTTTTTGATCGCTTGCTATTACACTTTTTGTGATGTAAGGTGACGATAAAATGTTTTTATCTTTTTTTTTTACGGTGATCACCTGAGGGGTTCGGTCATGTGGTATTTTTATAGAGCAGGTTGTTACGGACGCGGCAATACCTAATATGTATACTTTTTTTTATTTACCGTATTTTTCACTTTATAAGACCCACTTTTTTCCCCCAAAAGTGGGGGGAAAATGGCCGTGCGTCTTATAAAGCGAATACTTCGCTGGCCGCGCTGTGCAGCATGTGTGAAGGGAGGAGGCGGGGACACTCATGGCGGGTGCCTGGTGCAGTGACTCTACTCTAATACACCGGGCCCCGCAACTGTTAAACATTCAATCTGATCTACATAATTGTATACGCGCTGTACGGTTCTTACTGTAGTACTGGAAGTATAGCATTAAGACGGCGCAGCTCCCTCCTCATGCGCCGCCTGCCCCAGCTCCCTCTGTCATGCGCCGCCTGCCCCAGCTCCCTCTGTCATGCGCCGCCTGCCTGTTCATTCATAAAGTGAGATAAGCAGGCAGGCGGCGCATGAGGAGGGAGCTGGGGCAGGTGGCGCATGACTGAGGGAGCTGGGGCAGGCGGCGCATGAGGAGGGAGCTGTGGCAGGCGGCGCATGACCGAGGGAGATGCCGGTCTGCGCCATCTTAATGTTATACTTCCGGTACTACAGTAAGTACCGTACAGCGCGTATACAATTAGATATAAATCAGATTGAATGTTTAACAGTTGCGGGGCCCGGTGTATTAGAGTAGAGTCACTGCACCGGGCCCCGCCATGAGTGTCTCCGCCTCCTCCCTGCACACTGATGCATCTGATGGGGGATCTGTAGATGACACTTATGGGGATCTGTGGATGACATAAGTGTCATCCACAGAGCCCCATAAGTGTCATCCACAGAGCCCCCATCAGTGTAATGCACAGATCCCCCCTCAGTGTCATGCACAGATCCCCCCTCAGTGTCATCCACAGATCCCCCCTCAGTGTCATCCACAGATCCCCCCTCAGTGTCATCCACAGAGCCCCCCTCAGTGTCATCCACAGAGCCCCCCTCAGTGTCATCCACAGAGCCCCCCTCAGTGTCATCCACAGAGCCCCCCTCAGTGTCATCCACAGAGCCCCCCTCAGTGTCATCCACAGAGCCCCCCTCAGTGTCATCCACAGAGCCCCCCTCAGTGTCATCCACAGAGCCCCCCTCAGTGTCATCCACAGAGCCCCCCTCAGTGTCATCCACAGAGCCCCCCTCAGTGTCATCCACAGAGCCCCCCTCAGTGTCATCCACAGAGCCCCCCTCAGTGTCATCCACAGAGCCCCCCTCAGTGTCATCCACAGAGCCCCCCATCAGTGTCTCATCCACAGATCCCCATAACAGTGCGTCATCCACAGATCCCCATAACAGTGCGTCATCCACAGACTACCATTAGTTCAAAACCTACCAAAAGCACACCTTTTGGTTCAAAATATTTTTTTCTTATTTTCCTCCTCAAAAACCTAGGTGCGTCTTATCATCAGGTGCGTCTTATAAAGCGAAAAATACGGTACTTAAGTTTTACACAATAACAGAATTTTTTAAATAAAACAATATTTTAGTGTCTCCATTTTCTGAGCCATAGTTTTTTCTATTTTTTGGTCGATTGTCCTAGGTAGGGGCATATTTTTTGTGGGATGAGGTAACTGTTAGATTGGTACTCTGTTGGGGGGTATACGCCTTTTTGATCGCTTGGTGTTGCACTTTTAGTGATGTAAGGTGACCAAAAAATTGTATATTTAGCACAGTTTTTATTTTATTTTTTTGACGTTGTTCATCTGAGGGGTTATGTGTTAGTTCTATAGAGCCGGTCGATACGGGCGCGGCGATACCTAATATGTGTAATTTTCTTTTTTTTCCCCTATTTTTTAAAAAAATTTTCCCTTTATTTTGGCAAAAGGATATTTAGAATTTTATTTTCATTGAAACTTTACATTTTTGGGGAAAACATTATTTTTTTTCACTTTTTTTGTCCCACTGTGGGACTTTAACTTTTGGGGGTTTGATCCCCTTTACAATGATCCACCGATGCCGACGCATGCAGCAGGGATCCGGCTATCAGCGAATGCCGGACCCCTGCCACGGATCGGGTGGGCGCATCTCCTGCACCCACCCGATCACAGCACTATACATGTACGGCGCTGGTCCTTTAGTCACGAACATCTGCGCCGTACATGTACAGCGCGGGTCCTCTACGGGTTAAGTGAATGAAGTATTTTATTTTATTTTTTTCGTATTAATGTCGGCACTAGCAGGGATGTGGGGGAGGCGGGGGCCATTATATATGTATGTGGGCACAGCTCGTATAAAGGTTTTACAGCAGATTTATTTGTGGTGTAAAATTACGCCGATGTGTAAATCTACCCTTAAAGGGCATCTCTCAGCTTCAGCACATGCTGATGAGTCTCCATATTCATGAGCTCACGGCTCTCCACGCCCACCTGCCTCTGACAGGTTTCAGCAGGAGGGCGGGGAAAGCCAGGAGCTCATGAATATGGTCCTGGAGCGGCAGGTGCTACAGCTGTTTAGCACAAGATTTTATGAAGATAGTTGGGTCAATTAAACAAAGTGACCCAGCATGTTGCTATGGGGATCTGTCACTAGTTTTATGTTGCCCTTAGTTAGGACACCATAAAACTGGTGACAGATTCCCTTTTAAGGGGTTGTCCGGTTTCATGTTATTGATGATCTTACGAACAGCTTTACAGGGAGTGCAGAATTATTAGGCAAGTTGTATTTTTGAGGATTAATTTTATTATTGAACAACAACCATGTTCTCAATGAACCCAAAAAACTCATTAATATCAAAGCTGAATATTTTTGGAAGTAGTTTTTAGTTTGTTTTCAGTTTTAGCTATTTTAGGGGGATATCTGTGTGTGCAGGTGACTATTACTGTGCATAATTATTAGGCAACTTAACAAAAAACAAATATATACCGATTTAAATTATTTATTTTTACCAGTGAAACCAATATAACATCTCAACATTCACAAATATACATTTCTGACATTCAAAAACAAAACAAAAACAAATCAGTGACCAATATAGCCACCTTTCTTTGCAAGGACACTCAAAAGCCTGCCATCCATGGATTCTGTCAGTGTTTTGATCTGTTCACCATCAACATTGCGTGCAGCAGCAACCACAGCCTCCCAGACACTGTTCAGAGAGGTGTACTGTTTTCCCTCCTTGTAAATCTCACATTTGATGATGGACCACAGGTTCTCAATGGGGTTCAGATCAGGTGAACAAGGAGGCCATGTCATTAGATTTTCTTCTTTTATACCCTTTCTTGCCAGCCACGCTGTGGAGTACTTGGACGCGTGTGATGGAGCATTGTCCTGCATGAAAATCATGTTTTTCTTGAAGGATGCAGACTTCTTCCTGTACCACAGCTTGAAGAAGGTGTCTTCCAGAAACTGGCAGTAGGACTGGGAGTTGAGCTTGACTCCATCCTCAACCCGAAAAGGCCCCACAAGCTCATCTTTGATGATACCAGCCCAAACCAGTACTCCACCTCCACCTTGCTGGCGTCTGAGTCGGACTGGAGCTCTCTGCCCTTTACCAATCCAGCCACGGGCCCATCCGTTTGGCCCATCAAGACTCACTCTCATTTCATCAGTCCATAAAACCTTAGAAAAATCAGTCTTGAGATATTTCTTGGCCCAGTCTTGACGTTTCAGCTTGTGTGTCTTGTTTAGTGGTGGTCGTCTTTCAGCCTTTCTTACCTTGGCCATGTCTCTGAGTATTGCACACCTTGTGCTTTTGGCCACTCCAGTGATGTTGCAGCTCTGAAATATGGCCAAACTGATGGCAAGTGGCATCTTGGCAGCTGCACGCTTGACTTTTCTCAGTTCATGGGCAGTTATTTTGCGCCTTGGTTTTTCCACGCGCTTCTTGCGACCCTGTTGACTATTTTGAATGAAACGCTTGATTGTTCGATGATCACGCTTCAGAAGCTTTGCAATTTTAAGAGTGCTGCATCCCTCTGCAAGATATCTCACTATTTTTTACTTTTCTGAGCCTGTCAAGTCCTTCTTTTGACCCATTTTGCCAAAGGAAAGGAAGTTGCCTAATAATTATGCACACCTAATATAGGGTGTTGATGTCATTAGACCACACCCCTTCTCATTACAGAGATGCACATCACGTAATATGCTTAATTGGTAGTAGGCTTTCGAGCCTATACAGCTTGGAGTAAGACAACATGCATAAAGAGGATGATGTGGTCAAAATACTCATTTGCCTAATAATTCTGCACGCAGTGTATTTATGCCCCATAAAAAATACTTGTTTGTGGTCTCACAATGCCTGACAGAGAGTGGCTTGTTCTCGTAACCAAGTTATAGAAAAAAAAAGGGAATGCAAACCAAAGACTGCCCTTTATATGACAGGAAACCAGTGGTGCCCAGCGGACCTCATTAATGTCGTGGTGTCCATCATTTTACCAAACAAAATAGCACAGCTCGTGGCTCTGTTTTTTCCTCCATTTTTATTGGACCTGCAACATAGACTCCTAACACTGATGTGCAGAAAGTTGAAGGCTGTCAATCATTAATATGACTGCCTAATTGACTCCTAAGCCCAGAAAGAGCAGAGAGTTAAATGGAAAAAATTTAAATTTTTACTGGAACTTTTCTAACAAAGCTACCGTATATATCAATCTGCTTAGCTCCTCCTGCTCTATAACCTGTTGCCTGCAGATCAGACTGCATTATCAATGTGACTAACTCCTATAAGCCAGGAAAATATACAGTCAAGAATCTTTCATTTTCCAGATGTATAACTTGGAGAGTTTTCTCCTTCCATGTTGCTAAGTATTGGCAACAAATAGGTTTTGAGGGGGTGGGGGAAATCGGTGCTATACCCCCATAACTGATTCCACTAGAAGATACTTGTGTTGCCTTGCAACCTGTGATATGTATTATTATTATTATTATTAAATATTTGTATTGTTAAGTGTAAAAAGTCAACTGTATTAAATTTTATAATAATCTCTCCTTACAGTCTCTAGATGAACCTCCTTTCCTTTCGGTTGGCACAGATGTCAGTGCTAAATACAGAGGTGCATTCTGTGAAGCCAAAATAAAGGCAACAAAAAGGCTTGTGAAGGTTAAGGTAGGAGGCTCACTAAATTGTGTCAATGGACAATATGCTATTTGATTTCTTATCTTATATTTACCTTCTTGTATGCTGTAAAAGAAAAATCTCTCAATAGTAGAAATAGAAGTTTACAGAACCACAAAGTTGCTGCAACCATTATATGGTCATAATTGCTGTATTTTTGTCACATTCTAAAAGCCATACCTTTTTTTTTTTTTTCTGTTAATGTAGTTGTATGAGGGCTTGTTTTTTGGTGGGATGAGTTATATCTTTCAGTGGCACTATTGTAACATACATATAACCTATTGATTATATTTTAGTAACTTTTTTTGTGGGGAATGATAGTAGAAAAACAGCATTTCCACCATAGTCATTTTGGAAACTACAGCATAAGGTGGCAGTTTTGTTGTTACTATTTTAGGGTACATATGATTTTAGAAAAAAACTCACTGAAAAACTGGCCTAAACTGGTGAAAATGCTCCAAACCGAGACACCGTAGCGTGTCTATAACCGGGGGAGCAATTCCTCCGTATGCGGTCCGAAGACAACGGCAATCCCCAGCAAAAAATTAATACAATGGAGGATGCCGGGGCAGACCGCATGCACCACAAGAACATCTTACACAAAATGATACATTGTGCAGATGAAAAAATATACATACACAATTCACTGCAAAAAATGCACCAAAATGATACGCAACTGACAACACTAGCCAATTCCTCAGGAACACATCGGAGCCCCTCATGCACCACGTCACGGTGTCTCAGCACGCATGGGGTCCTGCCACTCAACTGCCCGTGGTGTGTGAACAGGGTCTGAACCAACTCACAGCCAGACTCTCACATGCCTCCATAGTGGTATCACCAATGCACTGTGAGGTAGGATAAAGCTGTGATCCGCACCTACAACAGACCATGTGACACAGAACACAAAAGGATGTTACCAACAAAATAAAATGACACATTCCCTACACATAAGGAAAAAATGCATATGATTTTTGGCTGCTCTATATTACACTTTTTGTCAGGCAAGGTAACAAAAAATTGCTGTTTTGGCACCATTTTTATTTTTTGTTATTTACAATGTTCATCTGACAGGATAGATTATGTAATATTTTTATAGAGCAGGTTATTACGGATGCGACGATACCAAATATGACTACTTTTTTGGTTGTTTGTTTCAGTTTTACATAATAAAGCATTTTTGAAAAAATAATTTTTTTTGTGTCTCCATATTCTGAAAGCCATAGTTTATTTTTTATTTTTGGGCAACTGTCTTATATAGGGTCTGATTTTTTGCAGGATGAGACGACTGTTTTATTAGTACAATTTTGGCGTGTGTATGACTTTTCGATCATTGGTATTACACTTTTTGTGGTGTAAGGTGACAAAAAATGGCTTTTTTGACACAATTTTTATTTTACATTTTTTTTATTTAACAGTTTTTATTGAATTTCAGAAGACATACATGACATAAGATCAGGAAATTAAATACAAGGAATTGTAGCATCAAATAATTATTTTTTGATATTGGGGAAGTAAGTAATAGTCTGGAGTGATGGTTGTCATACAAAGGATATAACGAGATAACAAACTGACAAACGTGTCAAGGGAGATGCATAGGTTCATATCATACTGTTAGCCACATTATTTTAAGTAAAATGCCTATAAGACTTCCACGGAGTCCAGATTAAGAGGAAAGTATTTCTAGAATGAAGTTACCAATGTGAGATCTCTTCCAGATGATAAAATTTGTCTACTTTGTTGATCCAATGGTCAACGCTTGGTATATCAGAAGAGCGCCAGAGTGTAGGTATTGATAGGCGGGCGGCTTAGATTAAGAAGGAGAAAAGGGATGCTTTATGAGTGTCACCTCCCCGGATGCCAAAGGATAAGAGGGCTATTTCAGGAGAGCCAGGGAAATTTCAGTGGCAAATTTTGTTACTCAGAAGAAAGATCTCTTTCCACCAAGCAGCTATAAGAGGGCACTTCCACCATATATGGATGAACGTGCCTCTATCAGTTCGATATCTCCAGCATAGGCCTGGTATGGTTTGAAAATAAGGAGAAATCCTATCCAGGGTTCTGTGCCACCTGGACAAAACTTTGTATCCATTTTATTGCACACGGACACATTGTGAAAGTTTGTGGGGAATTCTGAAGAGTTTATTAATCTCTTTCTCCCACAGGCCTATTACAGCCGGTTTGACATCCGGGGAAGGGAGACCCAGTTTAGTGGGGTATCTAGAGGAAGTCAATAGACTCTCAAACCAATCAAGGGGTTTCCGAGTATTAAAAGATTTAGCCCAGTAATTGATTTCCTTTCTGAGGGAGTAGAGGAGAAAACTATGTGAAGGAGGAATACCCAATGTCAACCCCAGCACCAATTCTGAGGGCGTGCAGCCTTCTGTGTCCAATAGATCCGTTAACAAAGTAGAGGATGATCTGGCCGCGAGAGGACAGGTTTCTCTAAGTGCTTTAGGGGCGAGAGAGATCACATCTTTAATTTGGAGAAGAGGGGATGGTACAGCAAAGGATTTATGAATGGTAGAGAACCACTCCCATACCTTTAGGGTGCAGCGTACCATATTTTTATTTAATTTTTTGATGTTCACCTTAGCAGTTAGGTCATGTGATATTTTTATACAGCAGGTATACGGACGCGGCAATACCGAATATGTATACTTTTTTTATTTATTAAAGTTTTACACGATAACAGCATTTTTTAAACAAAGAAAATCATGTTTTAGTGTCTCCATATTCTGAGAGCCATATTTTTTTTTATTTTTTGGGCGATTTTCTTAGCTAGGGTCTCATTTTTTGTGGGATGAGATGATGGTTTGATTGATATGATTTTGGGGTGCATATGACTTTTTGATCGCTTGATATTACACTTTTTGATGTAAGGTGACCGAAAATGGCTTTTTTGACACAGTTTTTATTTTTTTTTAAATTACGGTGTTTACCTGAGAGGCTAGGTCATGTGATGTTTTTACACAGCACATGATTACTGACGCGGCGATACCTAATGTCTACTTTTTTTATTTATTCAAGTTTTATACACTAATATTTTTGAAACCAAAAATAAATAAATTATGTTTTAGTGTCTCCATAGTCTGAGAGCCATAGCTTTTTGATCACTTGGTGTTGCACTTTTAGTGATGTAAGGCAAATTTTTTTATTTTTTCTTTAGCACAGTTTTTATTTCACTTTTTTGACAGTGTTCACTTGGGGGGTTAGGTCATGTGATGTTTTTATAGAGTCGGTCTATACGGATGCGGCGATGCCTAATATTTCTACTTTTCTTTTTTTCCCTATTTTTTAAAAAACATTTTTTTACTTTATTTTGGAAAAAGGACGCTTTTTTTTTTTAAATGAAACTTTTATTTTTTTATTATAAAAAAAAACACTTTTATGTCACTCAATTTTACTTTTTGTATTTGTCCCACTGTGGGACTTCATCTTTTCAGGGTTTGATCCCTGTTTCAATTCAGTATTGTACTGAATTGAACTGTCAGCGTCTCACACAGTAAGATGCTGGCAGTTGCCTAGGAGACCCAGCGCTCAGGCTGGATCTCCTGGGCTTCCGTAGACTGGCAGCTCCGATGCCTGTGTAAGGCATAGGGGCTTCTATGGCACCCATCGACCCCCTGACTGCCACACGTGAAAGGGTTAATCCTCTGGCATCACCTCACACACCGATGCCGGCGGATGCAGCAGGGGCCCGGCTATCAGTAACAGCAGGGGCCCGATCCCATCATGTACATGCATGTTAGGATCCAGCAAGGAGCCGCATTCACTCACGTACATGTACGTGATAATGCGGGAAGGGGTTAGATTCATTTTCATGCATTTCTTGAAAATAAAATTAAAGTTACAAAATAATGCCAACATAGGCATATGGTGAATGTTAATTCTTAACTATTTTATAAGGTATTACTATTTTTAGAAAATAGCAAATTTCTCAAAATTTTCTCTAAATTATTATTATTTTTTTAAATAAATAAATAAAGGTAAAACATGTCGCCTCAAATGTACCACTAACTTCCTCTGGATCAACTTGCAGGATAACGGGCTAAACTGGATGGATGTACTGTGTGTCTTTTTTTTTGCCTTACAAACTATATTACTATGAAGTACCATGTGTCACAAAAAAAAAAACAGTCTCAGAATGGCTTTCATAGTTATTAGCACATAAAGTTTTGCAAAAATGGCTGGGTACTGAGGGGCTAAACTGAACAAGTAGACGGCACGGGTGGGACATCTAACTCGGAGCTTTTCCACTGTAGCAGAACTTCAGTGGTGTTTCTGGTGGATACTCAGACACTGTGTTTCAAAACAGGTAAGGAATTTGTCAGACAGGTTATCACTATTGTCTGATTGCAAATGAGCATAGGCGAGTAAGGTGTTAAATTGCTGTTGGGGGGAGGAGCTTTTGTGGGAGTGTGTGTATATATAGCAACATAGTATTAGCTTGCCTAATTATAACTTGCTGCGTTTTCCAAGTGCTGATTTTTATAAGTGCATTGGAGATACTCAGGAGGTAATCTGGAGGTGGATACAATCTAAACAATTAAGATTTGTTTGTTTAAAATCTTTCCCCTCTTTACAATAGCAGACCTGGTTCTGTGCAGAAATTGTTGTGCTTTTATTTCAGGTTCCACTCTTCAGAGGTTTGGATACTGTCTGATCTGTACACAGCTCTCCATAATGCAGCAGGAAAACGCCTTTTTGAAATATGAGATTTGTAAATTAATCGTTAAACAAACTCAGGCTGAGAACGTTGCAATGCCACTGCCACTGCCACAGAGGCCCCCTAGAAATGGAAGATGGGTTACTGCAGGTTCTGGTAGACTGAGAGTTGTGGATAGAAGACATGTCCCACAGTCTGTGGCTCTCCATAATTCATTTGCAGCACTTTCAGAGTGCAAGAGCAACAGGGAGGATGGCTCAAGCACAGTGGGTGAGGAACAATCATCTCCCATGCCTAAAGTATGCAAGACTGCAGCCAAATACAAAAAGGAGAAGGTGAGGACTTATAGTAAGCAGCTGTTGGTGGGCGATTCCATCATAAGAGGTGTGAAGTATGAGGAAAACAGTGTTGTGAGATGTCTCCCTGGTGCTACCGCTAGCAGGGATAGACGACGGAACCTTAATATTGTTAGGCAAGCAAAGCAGGAAAGGGAGGTAGATGTTATTGTCCATCTTGGGACAAATGATCTGGCTTGCAATGAGGTTTCAAAGGTGAAATAAGCTTTTCACACACTTGGAAAGGATATACGGGAGGTTGCATCAACTGTTTCATTCTCTGCAGTTTTGCCTTTGCATACCCTTCAGCATGACAGGAAGATGCGCATTAAGGAATTCAATGTATGGCTTGGTGAATGGTGTCTGAACCAAGGGTTTGGCTTTGTGTCTCATGTTAGCTCTTGTTGGAATGGAAAAGAACTGTACAAGAAAGATGGTTTGCATCTTTCTCTCAAGGGAACAAATGTCCTCGGTGAACAGTTCCAAGTATTTGCTAAGGAGCATTTAAACTAGGAAAGGGGGGCAAAAGAGTGATAATCCAGCAGTCCAACTGCCCCCCGGAACAATGCCAGAAGATGCCAGTAGCACAAAGGTTAAGAAATGACAAGCTCAGATTCTTGTCTACAAATGCTCGCAGTTTAGGGAATAAGATCAATGAACTTGAGGCTATAATGGCATCTGAGAATATAGATGTAGTGGCTGTTACTGAGACGTGGTTCAATGGGAGTAATGACTGGGATATAACAATACCAGGGTTATCTCTATACAGGAAAGACAGAGAAGGCAAGAAGGGGGAGGGGTGGCCCTATATGTGAAAGATAGCATGAAATCTAATTTGATACAAGTTAGCGAGAACAATTTAGAGTCAGTTTAGGTTACCTTGCAGCTTGATAATCATAAGGTAACTTGTGTAGGTGTGATATATAGACCACCTAGCCAAGTCAAAGAATTAGATGATCTAAAAGCAAAAAAAGGAAGAGACCACTGTGGTACTCAGCAGAAGGGGCCAAAATCATTAAAAACAAAAAGATAGCATTTAGGAATTATAAAAAACAAACAAAAAACGAGGATGACAGGCAAATTTATAAGATTAGGCAGAGAGAGAGGCCAAACAAGTTATAAGAGCTTCTAAAGCACAGGCAGAAGAGAAATTAGCTCAGTCAGGGAAAAAAGGGAATAAGTCATTCTTCAGATACATAAATGAAAAAAGGAAACTAAAACAAGGAATTACAAAATTAAAAACAAAAGAAGGAAGATAAAGAACTAGCTGACTGCCTCAATGAATACTGACTGCCTCAATGAATACTTCTGTTCAGTTCAAGGAAAATGAAGGAAAAGGACCTCAATTAGGAAAGAAGACTAATGAATCTTTTGATGCATGTGTCTTTACAGAAGAAGAGGTTCTAAGTCAGCTGTCTAAAATTAATACAAATAAGTCACAGGGACCTGATGGGATACACCCAAAGCTATTAAAAGAGCTCAGCGGCGAACTAGCAAAACCATTAACAGATTTATTTAACCAATCACTGGCAATAGGAGTCGTCCCGAAAGATTGGAAATTAGCAAATGTTGTGCCCATTCACAAGAAAGGTAGTAGGGAGGAATCCGGCAACTATAGGCCAGTAAGCCTGACATCAATAGTGGGGAAATTAATGGAAACCATACTTAAGGAGAGGATTGTGGAACATCTAAAATCCCATGGATTGAAAGATGAAAAACAGCATGGGTTTACTTCAGGGAGATTATGTCAAACTAATCTTATTGATTTTTTTGATTGGGTGTCTAAAATTATAGATGGCGGGGGTGCAGTAGACATCGCTTATCTAGACTTTAGTAAGACTTTTGATACTGTCCCACATAGAAGGCTTATTAGTAAATTGCAGTCTTTGGGCTTGAACTCCCATATTGTTGAATGGATTAGGCAGTGGCTGAGGGACAGACAACAGAGGGTTGTAGTCAATGGAGTATATTCAGACCATGATCTTGTTACCAGTGGGGTACCTCAGGGATCTGTTCTGGGACCCATATTGTTTAATATCTTTATCAGCGAAATTGCAGAAGGCCTCGATGGTAAGGTGTGTCTTTTTGCTGATGACACAAAGATTTGTAACAGGGTTGATGTTCCTGGAGGGATACACCAAATGGAAAATGATTTAGGAAAACTAGAGGAATGGTCAAAAATCTGGCAACTAAAATTGAATGTTGATAAGTGCAAAATAATGCACCTGGGGCGTAAAAACCCAAGAGCAGAATATAAAATCAGTGATACAGTCCTAACCTCAGTATCTGAGGAAAGGGATTTAGGGATCATTATTTCAGAAGACTTAAAGGTAGGCAGACAATGTCATAGAGCAGCAGGAAATGCTACCAGAATGCTTGGGTGTATGGGTAGAGGCATTACCAGTAGAAAGAGGGAGGTGCTCATGCCGCTCTACAGAGCACTAGTGAGACCTCATTTGGAGTATTGTGCTCAGTACTGGAGACCATATCTCCAGAAGGATATTGATACTTTGGAGAGAGTTCAGAGAAGAGCTACTAAACTAGTACATGGATTGCAGGATAAAACTTACCAGGAAAGATTAAAGGACCTTACCATGTATAGCTTGGAAGAAAGACAAGACAGAGGGAATATGATAGAAACTTTTAAATACATAAAGGGAATCAGGTAAAAGAGGAGAGGATATTTAAAAGAAGAAAAACTGCTACAAGAGGACATAGTTTTAAATTAGAGGGGCAAAGGTTTCAAAGTAATATCAGGAAGGCCTCATGCACACGGACGTTTTTTTTTTGCGGTCCGCAAAACGGATTTCCGTTGTTCCGTGATCCGTGACCGTTTTTTTATCCGTGGGTCTTCCTTGATTTTTGGAGGATCCACGTTTTGGTGTCCGCCTGGCCGTGCGGAGCCAAACGGATCCGTCCTGACTTACAATGCAAGTCAATGGGGACGGATCTGTTTGACGTTGACACAATATGGTGCAATTGCAAACGGATCCGTCCCCCATTGACTTTCAATGTAAAGTCAGGAGTCCCTATTAATATACCATCAGATCAGAGTTTTCTCCAATCCGATGGTATATTTTAACTTGAAGTGTCCCCATCACCATGGGAACGCCTCTGTTAGAATATACCATCGGATTTGAGTTAGATCGTGAAAACTCATATCCGACAGTATTGTCACAGCTGAGGATGGGGAAAACCCTCAACCGTGCAATGTCGGAAGCTGGTGGTCGCTGCTTGGGCAGGAGCACAGAATTAGGGAGCAGGTCACCTCCTAACGCATTCCTAATCTGACCCTGACTCCTAGCTGCATGAGCCGACCTTGAAGGTAGGAGGGCTCATGCTCCGGAACCTCGGATCCCTAGTAACCCTCCGCAGATCCCTAAAGCTAGGAGCAGGGTAAGACGACCTGTTCCTCCTAGACATGGAGGAACAGGAGTCTCACAGGCCAGGCTACAATAAAGGGGAACATATACAACTCATGGCAGTGGCAGGTAAATGCCATAAGCACAACACCCACCTGCCACAGACACAAAGCCTGGAACCCATGCGCAAGTGCTGCTGTCCTAACACAGAAACGGACACAGCACACAACACACATCACACAGGAACCCAGGACCATAAGCTGCAATAAGAAACATACAACAGACACATCTTCATCACATCAAACAAGATTTATGACCACAAGGGTGGCTCTCAGTGCCAGTTTTCACACACACAGAAGGGAATTAACCCTTCTCACACCAGGGAAGGGAAGACAACCACTTAAAGGAGAAAGTGTCCAAATGAACATCACACTGCAGCTGTTACCGCAGGCAACGACATGCGTGGCAACCATGTCCTGGGAGTCAGCCTGAAGGCCGGGAGACTGCCACCACATGTACACTATACCAAACGTTGCCACGGGCAGCCACAGTGAAGGGAAGTGTCAGAGTGCACACCTACATAAACCTTGTGCACACCAGACATACAAAGTGCATAACATACACACACACGCACAACCAGGAGTTACCGCATGCACTTGACAGCAAGCTGCCCAGCAACAGCTCAGGCTGCTATACTGCCAAGTACAACCATGTTACCAGCGGCAACCACACATGAGGCAACATACCAGCAGCCCTCACCATGTGGTTGACAATAAAACCAAACCACAGGCAACTGCATGCGGATCCTGAGTCACGACCATGACCATGGTATATTCTAACACAGAGGCGTTCAAGTTAGAATATACTAAAAGAACTGTGTACATGACTGCCCCCTGCTGCCTGGCAGCACCCGATCTCTTACAGGGGGCTGTGATTCGCACAATTAACCCCTCAGGTGCCGTACCACCAATGAATGTACAGTAATACAGGGGAGGGAGGGGGGCCGCACTGGCCACCAATGAATTTAAAACTGGGGAGGGAGGGGGGGTGCCCCCTCCTGCCTGGCAGCACCTGATCTCTTACAGGGGGCTATGATACGCACAATTAACCCCTCAGGTACGGCACCTGAGGGGTTAATTGTGCGAATCACAGCCCCCTGTAAGAGATCAGGTGCTGCCAGGCAGCAGGGAACAGTCATGTACACAGTTCGTAGTATATTCTAACTTGAAGCGTCCCCATCACTATGGGAACGCCTCTGTGTTAGAATATACTGTCGGATCTGAGTTTTCACGAAGTGAAAACTCAGCTCTGAAAAAGCTTTTATGCAGACGGATCTGCGGATCCGTCTGCGTGAAAGTAGCCTACGGCCACGGACGCCAATCTTGTGTGCATCCGTGTTTTTTCACGGACCCATTGCCTTGAATGGGGTCCGTGAACCGTTGTCCGTCAAAAAAATAGGACAGGTATTATTTTTTTGACGGACAGGAAACACGGATCACGGCCGCGGATGAACAACGGTGCATTTTCCGAGTTTTCAACTGACCCATTGAAAGTCAATGGGTCCGCAGAAAATCACGGAAAACGGGACAACGGCCACGGATACACACAACGGTCGTGTGCATGAGGCCGAAGTATTACTTTACTGAGAGAGTAATGGATGCATGGAATAGCCTTCCTGCAGAAGTGGTAGCTGCAAATACAGTGAAGGAGTTTAAGCATGCATGGGATAGGCATAAGGCCTTCCTTCATATAAGATAGGGCCAAGGGCTATTCATAGTATTCAGTATATTGGGCAGACTAGATGGGCCAAATGGTTCTTATCTGCCGACACATTCTATGTTTCTATTGATTGTATAGTCTTCAGACCTGTAACATCAACCACTGAAAGGCTGGCTTAAAAGTAAGCTAGGAAAAATATTTCCCCTTTTTGCTACAGAATGGGTCTTATATGTTATTTCAGATATGACTTTGGGGAAGACATTCTTACACTGACGAGCAAAAGGGTACCAATGTTTTGAACTTTTGACTTTCAGTCTCTATATCTCACAATCCACTACACCTTCGAATGGGAGACTACCATCATTTTATAGACAATCATCTTTGATATCTCATACATAAATTGGACTTGCAACTGTTTAGCATATGATTAGTTATGTAGATTCTTGCTGAGTTTCGTTATGTAGATTTTCTTGGTCGAGATACCGCTATTGATGAGCTGGATGATGCGGTTTCTCTTTTCTTGGGAAATCTTCTCCAACTACTCCTGGATTCGAACCAGTGGCCCTTCACTTGGGAATCAACCTAATAACACACTGAGCTTTTAGGGAATGTGAGAACATGTTGTAATTTGTAATATACGAGAAGAAAGATTGTTCTACCACCAGGAGCAAAACAGTAACAATGCAGTTGCATGACAAGAATCTGCATAACTAATCGGATGCTAAATATTTGCAAGTCCAATTTATGTATAAGATAGCCAAGATGGTTACTATAAAATTATGGTAGTCTCCTGTTCGAAGCTATAGTGGATGGTGAGATATGGAGCCTGAAATTCAAAAGTTCAAAGCAATAACTAAGGCTCATCGGAGCCAATACATTGTAATACTGTACGGAGCTCCTGCTTCATACAGTATTAGAACAACTTTTTATGCGAACCGACTTCGGATTTTTCCTCAGAAGTTGATTCGCTTATCCCTACTCGTCAGTGTACCTGTTTACAGTTACTATATGTAAATTATTAATCTATTTCCTATTGTATCCCATAGGTAACATTTCGAAGGGATGCCACAATTGGAGAGGTTCAGGATGATCATGTTAAAGGTCCGCTGAAGGTAACTATCTTTACAATTTTTCTCTTTATAAATACACAATATTGTTTGTTATGACAAAAATTGACTTGGTGTCCACACGTAATTAAGGAATGTTTATCAAAACTGTATCATACCAGTGTTGATCCCCCTGTACTGGTGTGAGATGCGCCTAATTTATTAAAAGACCGAAGCTTCTTAGTAAATTAGGCGCACTGCTCTGCGCCAGATGCTGAAGTCTGTGCCAGCTACAGGCTTGCTTAGACTTTAGCTATAATTTACTCCACTTTCTGGCTAAAGTTATAGTAAATTGGCGGGCAGCACAAAGCCCTGTCTTTCCTGCTAAGCCCCACCCCTTCTATTGGGAATTCAGAAAAGTGCAGAGAACCTTAAAAAGTCACAATCTATTGCACAATAAACGCCATAACTTTTAGTAAATGTCGACTGTTGAGTCCGAGAATCAGTGTCAATCACATGACACAGCTGAGAACCAATAAAGTGGACAACTCACAACTAAAGCCTATGGTAAAAAGCTTACAACTAGGGATGAGCGAACCCGAACTGTATAGTTCGGGTTCGTACCGAATTTTGGGGTGTCCGTGACACGGACCCGAACCCGAACATTTTCGTAAAAGTTTGGGTTCGGTGTTCGGCGCTTTCTTGGCGCTTTTTGAAAGGCTGCAAAGCAGCCAATCAACAAGCGTCATACTACTTGCCCCAAGAGGCCATCACAGCCATGCCTACTATTGGCATGGCTGTGATTGGCCAGTGCAGCATGTGACCCAGCCTCTATTTAAGCTGGAGTCATGTAGCGCCGCACGTCACTCTGCTCTGATCAGTGTAGGGAGAGGTTGCAGCTGCTGTTAGGGCCAGATTAGACAGTGATTAACTCTGCAAAAACACTTAATTCAGTGATCGATCAACAGCTGTGGATCATTGAACTGCTGCTATTTCATTGCTCACTGTTTTTAGGCTGCCCAGAGCGTTTTTATGTCACTTTTTTCTTGCGTGATCGGCGGCCATTTTGTGTCTTGTGGTGCGCCAGCACAAGCTGCCACCAAGTCCATTTAACCATCAATAGTGTGGTTATTTTTTTGCTATATCCTACATCAGGGGCTTGGCTGTGCTTGCTATTTTATTGAGGGGTAAAATACAATTGCCAAAATAGCAGTACACTAAATCTGGTGTTTCAGCTGTGGCTAGCCAATTGTAATACTGTCTGCTGTCTGCCGAAGCACATTTTTTGTTCTGGGTTGAATGCAATTCCCAACTTAGCAATTCCCTAAATAATGTTTTTCTGCTGTATCAGGCCAAGTTTAAATCGATCCATAAAAGGGTATATTAGATTTAAGGTGCGGATAGTGTCATCCTCAATAACTTCACACGCTACCGTGCATTTCCAAGTTTAATTCTGTCCGTAAACGTATACCTGTCACCCAGCGCCTAAATAATAGGCCTAAAATTTATATTCAGCTAAATCTGTGTTTATTGCTGAGGCTGGTCAATTCATTTAGTGTCCGCCAAAGCACAGTTCTTGTTCTGGGTTGAATACAATTCCCAACTTAGCAATTCCCTAAATAATTTTTTGCTGCTGTATCAGGCCAAGTTTAAATCGATCCATAAAAGGGTATATTAGATTTAAGGTGCGGATAGTGTCATCCTCAATAACTTCACACGCTACCGTGCATTTCCAAGTTTAATTCTGTCCGTAAACGTATACCTGTCACCCAGCGCCTAAATAATAGGCCTAAAATTTATATTCAGCTAAATCTGTGTTTATTGCTGAGGCTGGTCAATTCATTTAGTGTCCGCCAAAGCACAGTTCTTGTTCTGGGTTGAATACAATTCCCAACTTAGCAATTCCCTAAATCAGTGGTTTCTGCTGTATCAGGCCAACTTTAAATCTATCCATACAAAGGGTATATTAGATTGAAGGTGCGGATAGGGTCATCCTCAATAACTTCACACGCTACCGTGCATCTCCAAGTCTAATTCTGTCCGTAAAAGGGATACCTGTCATCCAGCGCCTAAATACTAGGCCTACAATTTATATTCAGCTAAATCTGTCGTTACTGCTGTGCCTGTATTAGTGTAATACGGTACCTAAATAGATGGCCAGATAGTGTTAGGTGCCTTTAAAAAAAAAAAGGCCTGAATTTGAATTCAATACATTGGGCCAAATAATTTTTTTCTTATTGTGGTGAACGGTAACAATGAGGAAAACATCTAGTAAGGGACGCGGACTTGGTCGTGGTGGTGTTAGTGGACCCTCTGGTGCTGGGAGAGGACTTGGCCGTTCTGCCACAGCCACACGTCCTAGTGAACCAACTACCTCAGGTCCCAGTAGCAGCCAGAATTTACAGCGATATTTGGTGGGGCCCAATGCCGTTCTAAGGATGGTAAGGCCTGAGCAGGTACAGGCATTAGTCAATTGGGTGGCTGACAGTGGATCCAGCACGTTCACATTATCTCCCACCCAGTATTCTACAGAAAGCGCACAGATGGCGCATGAAAACCAAACCCATCAGTCTGTCACATCACCCCCATGCATATCAGGGAAACTGTCTGAGCCTCAAGTTATGCAGCAGTCTCTTATGCTGTTTGAAGACTCTGCTGGCAGGGTTTCCCAAGGGCATCCACCTAGCCCTTCCCCAGGGGTGGAAGAGATAGAATGCACTAACGCACAACCACTTATGTTTCCTAATGATGAGGACATGGGAATACCACCTCAGCACGTCTCTGATGATGACGAAACACAGGTGCCAACTGCTGCGTCTTTCTGCAGTGTGCAGACTGAACAGGAGGTCAGGGAGGAAGACTGGGTGGAAGACGATGCAGGGGACGATGAGGTCCTAGACACCACATGGAATGAAGGTCGTGCCACTGACTTTCAGAATTCGGAGGAAGAGGCAGTGATGAGACCGAGCCAACAGCGTAGCAAAAGAGGGAGCAGTGGGCAAAAGCAGAACACCCGCCGCCAAGAGAGTCCCCCAAAGGCAGCTTCAAGGAGTTCCCTGGCGTGGCAGTTCTTCAAACAATGTGCTGACGACAAGACCCGAGTGGTTTGCACGCTGTGCCATCAGAGCCTGAAGCGAGGCATTAACGTTCTGAACCTTAGCACAACCTGCATGACCAGGCACCTGCATGCAAAGCATGAACTGCAGTGGAGTAAACACCTTAAAAACAAGGAACTCACTCAGGCTCCCCCTGCTACCTCTTCTGCTGCTGCCGCCTCGGCCTCTTACTCCGCCTCTGGAGGAACGTTGGCACCTGCCGCCCAGCAAACAGAGTGTTCAGCTCTCCATCTCACAAACATTTGAGAGAAAGCGTAAATTCCCACCTAGCCACCCTCGATCCCTGGCCCTGAATGCCAGCATTTCTAAACTACTGGCCTATGAAATGCTGTCATTCAGGCTGGTGGACACAGACAGCTTCAAAAAGCTCATGTCGCTTGCTGTCCCACATTATGTTGTTCCCAGCCACCTCTGCTTCTCCAAGAGAGCCGTGCCTTCCCTGCACAACCAAGTATCCGATAAAATCAAGTGTGCACTGCGCAACGCCATCTGTGACAAGGTCCACCTAACCACAGATACGTGGACCAGTAAGCACGGCCAGGGACGCTATATCTCCCTAACTGCACACTGGGTAAATGTAGTGGCGGCTGGGCCCCAGGCGAAGAGCTGTTTGGCGCACGTCCTTCCGCCGCCAAGGATCGCAGGGCAACATTATTTGCCTCCTGTTGCCTCCTCCTCCTACTCTGCTTCCTCCTCCTCTTCTTCCACCTGCTCATCCAGTCAGCCACACACCTTCACCACCAACTTCAGCACAGCCCGGGGTAAACGTCAGCAGGCCATTCTGAAACTCATATGTTTGGGGGACAGGCTCCACACCGCACAGGAGTTGTGGCGGGGTATAGAACAACAGACCGACGAGTGGTTGCTGCCGGTGAGCCCTCAAGCCCGGCCTGGTGGTGTGCGATAATGGGCGAAATCTCGTTGCAGCTCTGGGACTAGCCGGTTTGACGCACATCCCTTGCCTGGCGCATGTGCTGAATTTGGTGGTGCAGAAGTTCATTCACAACTACCCCGACATGTCAGAGCTGATGCATAAAGTGCGGGCCGTCTGTGCGCGCTTCCGGCATTCACATCCTGCCGCTGCTCGCCTGTCTGCGCTACAGTGTAACTTCGGCCTTCCCGCTCACCGCCTCATATGCGACGTGCCCACCAGGTGGAACTCCACCTTGCACATGCTGGACAGACTGTGCGAGCAGCAGCAGGCCAAAGTGGAGTTTTAGCTGCAGCACACACGGGTCAGTCGCACTGCGGAACAGCACCACTTCACCACCAATGACTGCGCCTGCATGCGAGACCTGTGTGCCCTGTTGCGCTGTTTTGAGTACTCCACCAACATGGCCAGTGGCGATGACGCCGTTATCAGCGTTACAATACCACTTCTATGTCTCCTTGAGAAAACACTTAGGGCGATGATGGAAGAGAAGGTGGCCCAGGAGGAGGAGGAGGAAGAGGGGTCATTTTTAGCACTTTCAGGCCAGTCTCTTCGAAGTGACTCAGAGGGAGGTTTTTTGCAACAGCAGAGGCCAGGTACAAATGTGGCCAGCCAGGGCCCACTACTGGAGGAGGACGAGGATGAGGACGAGGTGGAGGAGGATGAGGATGAAGCATGTTCACAGCGGGGTGGCACCCAACGCAGCTCGGGCCCATCACTGGTGCGTTGCTGGGGGGAAACGCAGGACGATGACGATACGCCTCCCACAGAGGACAGCTTGTCCTTACCTCTGGGCAGCCTGGCACACATGAGCGACTACATTCTGCAGTACCTGCGCAACGACAGCAGAGTTGCCCACATTTTAACGTGTGTGGGCTACTGGGTTGCCACCCTGCTGGATCCCCGGTACAAAGACAATGTGCCCACCTTACTTCCTGCACTGGAGCGTGATAGGAAGATGCGCGAGTACAAGCGCACATTGGTAGAGGCGCTACTGAGAGCATTCCCAAATGTCACAGGGGAACAAGTGGAAGCCCAAGGCGAAGGCAGAGGAGGAGCAAGAGGTCGCCAAAGCAGCTGTGTCACGGCCAGCTCCTCTGAGGGCAGGGTTAGCATGGCAGAGATGTGGAAAAGTTTTATCAACACGCCACAGCTAACTGTACTACCACCTGATACGGAACGTGTTAGCAGGAGGCAACATTTCACTAACATGGTGGAACAGTACGTGTGCACACCCCTCCACGTACTGACTGATGGTTCGACCCCATTCAACTTCTGGCTCTCCAAATTGTCCACGTGGCCAGAGCTAGCCTTTTATGCCTTGGAGGTGCTGGCCTGCCCGGCGGCCAGCGTTTTGTCTGAACGTGTATTCAGCACGGCAGGGGGCGTCATTACAGACAAACGCAGCCGCCTGTCTACAGCCAATGTGGACAAGCTGACGTTCATAAAAATGAACCAGGCTTGGATCCCACAGGACCTGTCCATCCCTTGTGCAGATTAGACATTAACTACCTCCCCTTAACCATTTATTCTTGTACTCCAGGGCACTTCCTTATTCAATCCTATTTTTATTTTCATTTTACCATTATATTGCGGGGCAACCCAAAGTTGAATGAATGCCAGGGCCTAAAAATATCTGACAGTGGCCTGTTCCAGTGTTGGGTGACGTGAAGCCTGATTCTCTGCTATGACATGAAGCCTGAATCTCTGCTATGGGACCTCTCTCCTCTGGGTGCCGGGGCCTAAAAATATCTGACAGTGGCCTGTTCCAGTGTTGGGTGACATGAAGCCTGATTCTCTGCTATGACATGAAGCCTGAATCTCTGCTATGGGACCTCTCTCCTCTGTCTGGGTGCCGGGGCCTAAATTTATGACAATGGACTGTTCCAGTTTTGGCTGACGTGAAGCCTGATTCTCTGCTATGACATGAAGCCTGATTCTCTGCTATGACATGAAGACTGATTCTCTGCTGACATGAAGCCTGATTCTCTGCTATGGGACCTCTCTCCAATTGATATTGGTTAATTTTATTTTATTTTTATTTTTTTTAATTCATTTCCCTATCCACATTTTGTTTGCAGGGGATTTAACTACATTTTGCTGCCTTTTGCAGCCCTCTAGCCCTTTCCTGGGCTGTTTTACAGCCTTTTTAGTGCCGAAAAGTTTGGGTCCCCATTGACTTCAATGGGGTTCGGGTTCGGGTTCGGGACGAAGATCGGGTTGGGTTCGGATCCCGAACCCGAACATTTCCGGGAAGTTCGGCCGAACTTCTCGAACCCGAACATCCAGGTGTTCGCTCAACTCTTACAACATGTACCTTTCTAAAGGGCCAGAGACTAAGAATTTTTGTGGAAGTGCTTGTTTAATGTAGCCTTGTTGCTAGAATTTCATCTATAACGTTGTCTTAAATATTGTACTGTATGCTTCAAGCAAAATCAAGTTGGAATATATATAAATTAGATTGATTTCTTAAAGTTTTCTGTATTCAGGATATTGATGGCCTAGTCACAGGACAGGCCACAAATATCACATCGTGGGGGCCTAACTTTCAGCAACCCTGTACAAGACCTCCCTGTAGATGCTTGCACAAGCATTGTAGCCCCTTCAATCAGTTGATCTGTGGGAATGAGGAGAGTTGGATCCCCACTGATCTGATATAAATGGTCGAACCTGAGAGTAGGTGATCAATATTCTGAACCTGGGAAACCGCCTTTAAAGGGTTTCTCCGGCCACTACTTGAAAATTGTTCATCTTCATAACCTGTGGAGGGAAGATTATTACACCAATACTTACCCTCCACAGCGCAGCCCTTCCTATTATACTCTTCCTGAAGCGTTTTGAAGTCTTCCTTTCCAGCTCAGTCCCCTTTGTTTCCTTACTGAGGTAGGAGATGGTACATCATCACTGAAGTCACCGCCTCCTGCCAGCCTTCTTCGGTCCCGTCACTTGCACACTACTGCGCATGCGCCGGGACCTCCGGCCGTCTTCTGAGTGTACAGGCTTCTATGTGAAGCCTGTGTTGACTCATGTACAGCGCGATGTAAGCGCTGTACAGGAGTGACAGTGTAGCGATCAGCCACAGAGGCTGATCGCTATGCTGTGGAGGTCATTGGGGGAGCTGTGCTTGGCAGATAGGGGACACTTTGGATGGCACATTGGTGCCCTTGTGGGCACTGTGGATGGCACATGGTTGCCCTTGTGGAAACTGTGGATGGCACATAGGTGCCCTTGTGGTCACTGTGGCTGGCACATGGGGGCACTGTGGCTGGCACATGGGGGCACTGTGGTTGGCACATGGGGGCACTGTGGCTGACACTGTGGATAGCACATGGGGGCACTGTAGATAACATCTAGAGTGACCCTATAACAGTGATATCCACAGTGCTCCCTTAACAGTGACCCTGTTATGGGGGTGCTGTGGATGTCACTGTTATGAGGTTTCTCTAGATGTCACTGTTATGGGGCACAGTGGGTATTACTGTTATGGGGCACTGTGGGTATTACAGTTATGGGGGCACTGTGGATGTCTCCGTTATGGGGGCACTGTGGATGTCTCCGTTATGGGGGCACTGTAGATGTCTCCGTTATGGGGGCACTGTGGATGTCTCTGTTATGGGGGCACTGTGGATGTCTCTGTTATGGGGGCTCAGTATGAGTAATAGGGATCATACAAACTACTGTGATCGGCCCAGGAATCCATGGCTCAGTCCATGTTTTAGCCACAATTTCCAGGCCAACCTCGGCTCCCCCAACCAGATAAGAGACTGGCTGTATCATACATTACTGTCATATCGTCAGTTCGGTCAGGAGAGTGCGGTCGGCCTGGGAGATGCGGCGACACACGGACCATGTTTCCCAGGCTGATCATGGTCTTATCTCATGTGTATCACACATGATGACCCAAGATAAACCCTTCAGCAGTCAGGACCAAAAAAGATAGGATTAGGCCACATGCACAGGACCATATCGGTTCTGCTTTCTCCAAGTAGCAGATCTGCTAAATAAGGATACTGCCTGTGTGAGATGTGCCTTTTTTCCAGAGCCATTGAATTCTATGGGTTTTAGATCTGCATTATGAGGACCAGAATAAGACATGTTCTATCCTTTGCTGTACTGATATATGGATGTTGAAAGCAGTGTCAGTTCTTCCAAAAAAAAAAAAAAACATGTCCTATTCTGGTCCTCATAATGCAGACCTGAAATCCATAGAAATCAATGGGACTGCAAAAAAAAAAAAAAATGATGTTGCACACGGACAGTATCCTTATTTAGCGAATCTGCGACTCGCAGACCCGAAAAATGGATACAGTCGTGTGCATAAGGGTTTAGATACACAGCTCAGCAGGCAGGATCATACAAGATAGGATTAGATACACAGCTCAGCAGGTAGGATCATACAAAATGGAATTAGATACACAGCTCAGCAGGCTGTATCATAGAAGATGGGATTAGATACACACTTCAGCAGGCAGTATCGCATGCAACAGGCTATGTATTAGGCACACACACATGTTAGGATTAGATACAGATGTGTTTGGATATGATGTGTTTATTACACTCTGGAGATGGTGAGGGAAGAGCCCGTGGGCTGTCAGTGATGGGATTTAGACACTGAGTGAGAAGCAGATTCATGTCTGGGTGTAGAAATATGGACACAGGAGTTATAGGTGGAGTACCTGCTGCAGGTATAACGTTATATTTTCCTACCTCGTGAGATTTCCCTACCCTCGTCACTTCCGGTCGCACCGGACATGACGTAAGGAGGTGTGCCACGCCGCGCAGGTGCACAACGACGGGGTAGGGAAATTTCACAGCAGAGGGCGCATGCGCCGGGAGCCTCGCCAGTGATTAGGGTAGAGAAAAATTAAGGGCCAGTGCGCAGGCGCGGTGATCGGATGGATGTTCTCAGCTGGACACCGGCCGACACTGCGCATGCGCCGGGAGCTTCACCAGCGGTTAGGGAAGGAAAAAATTACGGTTTGCGGCTATACCTGCTGTTTGCGGCGGCGATCGGCGGTATCATCGGGTCTCCATGCGGCTGTAGAGGGAACCCGATGGCATGGAAGGCAGCGCGATGCCTAAGAAAGGCATCGCGCTGCCTTCCGGTGACGAGCCTGTGAGAACCAGCCCCCTGGATCTCACAGGCCGAAAAGCTGTATGAGTAATACTCACTGTATTACTCATACAGCCAATGCATCACCAAAAGTTCAAGTCCCAAAGTGGGACAAAAATCAAAGGGAAAAAAATAAAGTTTAAAAAATAAAGTCCCCCCCCCCCCAATTAAAAGTTTTAAGTAAAAATAAACAAAAGCATCATTTTTCCCAAATAAAGTTAAACAAAATTGTTAAAAAAATAGGTGAAAAAACAATATTGCTTACCGGTAATTGGTTTTCTTGATACCCATGACGGCACCCCATGCGACCAGGCACCTCCCATCCAGGACAGGAAACCTGAGAAGATAAAAGGTTCACACCCCCCACCAAGCACCAGTGACAGTAATAAACAGTACTCCGGAGGTGAACACACATAAGAAAAGAGAGCGAGAGAGATCCAATACGGTACATTATATCTCTTCTGAACGATACTGCTCATTAGAAGGGAGAGGAGTAGCAGGCTACTCCATAATAAACCTATTAGGGTAACTATAATACCTATAAATCTTTTATTTTATTTATTTTTTTGGGGGAAGGGAAAATTTTGGGGGTGCCGTCATGGGTATCAAGAAAACCAATTACCGGTAAGCAATATTGTTTTCCCTTCACCCATGATGGCACCCCATGCGAGATAGACTATTAATAAGGAAATTAGGGAGCGACCACCGCCTGAAGCACCTTCCTACCAAAGGCGGTATCTGCGTGAAGTTGGAACCTGTAAGGATGCGTTCACACGGGCGAGATTTCCGCGCGGGTGCAATGCGGTAGGTGAACGCATTGCACCCGCACTGAATCCGGACCCATTCATTTCAATGGGGCTGTTCAGATGAGCGATGATTTTCACGCATCACTTGTGCATTGCGTGAAAATCGCAGCATGCTCTATATTCTGCGTTTTTCACGCAACGCAGGCCCCATAGAAGTGAATGAGGTTGCGTGAAAATCGCAAGCATCCGCAAGCAAGTGCGGATGCGGTGCGATTTTCACGCATGGTTGCTAGGTGACAGTCTATTCACTGTATTATTTTCCCTTATAACATGGTTATAAGGGAAAATAAAAGCATTCTGAATACAGAATGCTTAGTAAAATAGCGCTGGAGGGGTTAAAAAAAATAAACAAATTAACTCACCTTCTCCTCTTGATCGCGTAGTTCCCAGTCTCTTCTGATGAGCTGTCGGCTAAAGGACCTTTGGTGACGTCAGATCACATGCTCCAATCACATGGTCCATCACCGTGTGATTGGAGCATGTGATCTGACGTCACCACAGGTCCTAGCCTGTAGTTCATCATTAAAGAGGTAAAGAAGAGACCGGGAACTACGCGGAGGAGGTGAGTTAATTTTTTTATTTTTTTTTTAACCCTCAATTGATCACCTACTATGCATTCTGTATTCAGAATGCTATTATTTTCCCTTATAACCATGTTATAAGGGAAAATAATACAATCTACACTACAACTAACCCAAACCAGAACTTCTGTGAAGAAGTTCGGGTCTGGGTACCACAGTCGGTTTTTTATCACGCGCGTGCAAAAAACATTGCACCCGCGCGATAAAAACTGAACATCGGAACGCAATCGCAGTCAAAAGTCGCGCGGGTTTGCCGCAACACCGGGACGCATCCGGACCTAATCCGGACACGCTCGTGTGAACCCAGCCTAATGCTTTAAGAACGTGTGTGGAGAACTCCACGTTGCTGCTCTACAAATTTGAGCCAGAGAGGCATCCACCTTCTCGGCCCAGGACGTAGCCACCGCTCGGGTGGAGTGAGCTCCAAACCCTGAAGGGGGCGAGAGACCCTGTGCTAGGTAGGCTTCGGAAATAGCCCTTTTGACCCATCAAAATTAACGCGGACAAAAGTGAACTCCTGCTTCTCTCCCAGACACACCAGGCTAAAGATTATGAATACCAAAATTTCCCGGTGAAAATAGCCAAACATACGGTTCGCTATCTGGGCATCAATCTTGGAAAAACCCCGGAATCAATATACTCATTGAACTATCCTCCTTTGATCCGGAAAATTCAGGGGGACATAGATAGGTGGATTCATCTCCCCCTCTCCTTACTGGGCAGATGTTATTTATTAAAAATGATCAGTTTCGCACGGTTATTATACCCTATGCAAACGATACCATTATTAATTAAACATGCAGATATACAATCTTTAGAATCAGCGTTCCGTTACTTTATTTGGAAGGGCAAGCGTCCGAGGATTTCACTACGGAAACTGCAGCTTCCAAGAGAGAAGGGAGGGGTGAATTTCCCTGACATTAGGAGATATAACCTTGCCAGTAATCTTAGACATGCCCTGGATTGGTTGTCAGGAAGAAGTAGTTACTCGAATTATAATTTGGAATCGCACTTAGCCGCCCCCTGGTCTTTAATAGCGCTGCTCCATACTAAGTTTGCTAATCTACCTCAACCTCTGAAAAAAAGCCTTATCGTAAAAGACACGGTGGCAACGTGGAAAGCGGTACGCAAAGAATATGGGTTACCATTTTCCTTGTCGAAATATATGACTATTTGGGGACATCCCAAATTTTTGGAAGGCAGACTTAACAAACAATTTCGCTAATGGAGAGAGAAGGGAATACGCTCGGTAATTGATGTATGGCATAGTACAAGCCTCCGTTATCTTAGCTTTGAGGAATTGTGTACCAAATATAACTTAAGCTCTAGCCACTATTTGGCATATCTTCAGGTATACAATTTTTTAAAACACAGGATAATTGACCTTAGAAAGGAATTCCCCACAAATAGATTTGATCTCCTTAGAGGCACAACGACTACCCCATTGTCCTTATCAGACTTACAAGGCAGATTACATGGAGCCCGACAGGAGAATTTTCCTCTTCAGCCATTCAGGGCATGGGATAAGGAGTTGGATGAGCAAGGAGTACATGATGACATCTTGAAGGGATGGTTATGTCTGAGAAAAATGACCCCCAACGAAGTCTGGCGAGAAACTCAATTTAAAATAGCGCATAGGGCCATATATGGGTTTTATAAGACACAATCGACTGTTCAGGCAAACAAAATAACACATTGCCCAAAATGTAAACTGCAGAATTCCAACTTATTCCACGGATTGTGGAATTGTCCTAAAATAATGGAGTTTTGGGTGACCTTCAAAGAGTGGCTAAAAAACGTAATGCACATTAACTACAGGGTTAATTTTATTTCACTTTTGTCCCAAAGGTACGAAGATAACGCAGATTACACATATATGTATCCTAGCGGCAAACAGGTGTATACTCAAGAACTGGCTACTCCAGACAACCCCCTCTCTTGGGGAGATTATCATACAAGTAAAATGGTGCTTGCACAGAGAGCTTTATTTGGCAGAGCAGGGTACAGAAAAGGCACTTTTAATGACCGGCGTCACGCACAGGGAGGGAAAAGGGAAAGCCCTGCCCAAGGGAGAGGGAAAGGTGGTGACCCCTGACTCACCTTACGGCTGGCACCTGACTGCCCTGACGTCCCTAGACGGGTTCCTCACCCGTGCGGCGATCACGTGCCTAAACCCTGGCTTTCCCTAAAATGAGCCCTAGATAGTGAACGGGCCGGTGGGATCGCTAGTCCGCACTACTGACACTAAGAGGGAAACACCAGGGAGAGGACAGACAACACAGACAAACACATACACCTAGGTGGGCGACCACAGCAGACCACAAAGGTCCAACAGGGATCCGGAGGGTAGCGTTCTGGACCAACAACCAGAGAACGCAGCAACACAGCTCCAGAGGGTCAGAATAGATGTCCAGGCAGGAAGCTCTATATCTGGCAACCAGAGAAGTGTGAGAGGGGAATATAAGGAGGTTGGGAGTGCTGGACAAGGAACAGCTGAGGAGAAAGAGCTACGGATCCCTGAGTGAGCCAAAAGGGTTGCAAAGCAAACCCAGAAAGCTACCATAAGGAAACAGCCCTATCTTACATAGCGCGCGCAGCCAACCGCTGCGACTTCCTGACCCCGGGTATAACGGAGTCAGGCGTGGTTCTTGACACCCTCGTGACAGCACTGCAAAAGTTAATGACCAGATGGAAGGGATTTATCATTAACGTTTTAGAACCCGTTGAAATCAAATTGCTTATGGACCCTTTAAAGCAAACGCCCTGGTATTTACTGGAACAGATGAAGGGTTCTTTGGGTAAGCTGGAACAGTATGACCTCTAATGACCCTAGTTCAGTGTCAGTTGCTGAGGAATCTTGGGGAATCAGAAGAGCGTTTGTGATGGATAATAATTTGATCTTCTTGAGGCTAGGGGAGGGGGGAGGGGAGGGATTTTGAATATGTTACAGCTACTATGTCAGTTACATTAATTTTAGATTGTCACTGTGATGCGACATCCTCCGATTGATATTTCATTGTGCCATCTGTCAATGTACCTATGCAAAATGATATTGTAAACATTGGATGTATGTATATTGTATCCACAACTGATGTTCATCAAACTAAATGAATAAAATTTGGTTTAAAAAAAAAAAAAACACACAAGTCTGAGATGGTGACAGGCAAGACTTTTTCCAATTTATTTTCCAGCCCAGGTTTTTCAACAGGGAGCAGGAAACACCGATGTTCTGGATTAACTTTTCTTTGGTCTGGGAAATAAACAGGAAGTCGTCTAGATATGGCAGCAACGGAACCCCTGACAATCTTAGAAAGGAAGCCACCTCCGCAATCACTTTTGTAAAGATTCTGGGGGCTTGTGAAACCCCAAAGGGTAGGGCTTTGTACTGCAGGTGTAGACACTCTCCCTGAACCCATGGTTACTCCATGGTAATATGCGTCCTCTAAGTCCAGAGTCGCCATCCAGCAGTCTCTTGCTAGGAGATCTATGGTTGATCTTATGGTCTCCATGCGAAACTTCTTGTATCTGAGGAACCTGTTTAGCTTTAGGATCACTCGGAAGGAGCCATTGGGTTTTTTTACTAAAAAAAGAAGGGAGTAAAATTCCTTGCCTCTCTCTGTCTGTGGAACCCGGGACTACTATACCCTTTTGTAGAAGAAGCAACACCTCTGACTCTAAGGCCTGCCTCTTGATTTGGTCCTTGGGGCAGTCTGTCTGAACGAATGAATCCCGGGGACGGGTCAGAAACTCCAACCGGAACCCTTCTTCGATCCCTCCGAGGATCCATCCGTTTTTGGTTACCGTCTTCCAGGCTGGGAGAAAAAGAGAAAATCTTCCCCCTACCTGGGATTCGGCGTCATTGTTTATCCTTTGGCCTTTGGTCCTGGGGCTTAAAAAGGAAGCCGCCGGATTTTTTAGGGAATCTATCTTTTTCCCTTCTGTCATACTGTCTACCCCTTTGTTTTTATTCTGGTATCTACGAAAAAAGGGGGGGCGTTGAGAAACCGGAAAGCCCTTCTTTTTGTCTGAGGCTTTTTCAAGTATGTCGTCAAGAGACGACCCAAAAAGCCTGTCACCCTCACAAGGGATGGAGCACAGTCTGGCCTTCGAGCCCTGATCTGCTTTCCAGGATTTCAGCTGAAAACCTAATCATATCCGTGGAGGCATCTGCTAGAAAGTCGGCGGCCTTAAAAAAGGTACGAAGGGAGGCCAAAACTTCTTCTCTTGGCTTTTTTAACTGAGATGCTGTTCTAACTGTTCCAGCCAGATATGCAGCAACAGCAGGTCTCAGGCAAGCAGAGGACGATTCCCACGCCTTCTTTAAATAAAAATCTGCCTTTTTGTCTAAAGGGTCAGATAGGCTACCCAAGTCATCAAACGGTAGAGCAGACTTCTTGGCGATCTTTGCTACCGGGGCGTCTACTGTAGGGGCCTTGTCCCAAATAGCTGCTACTTTCTCATCAAAGGGATATTTCCTTTTAACTGAATTTGGGATAAAAAAAATTCTGTCAGGATTTTTCCATTCCCTTCTAATTAATGCTTGTACGTTTTCATGAATGGTAAAAACCCTATGCTTCCTGGGGCCTAAACCCTGAAAAGCTAGATCTGCTGTTGACTTAACATGTTTCACATCCTCTAGTTGCATTGTCGCTCTGACTGCTTTAAGAAGGTTTGGGGTGTCCTCAGGTGAAAAATAGGAACTCCCTGCCCCATTTTCTGACGATGTAGCGTCGTCAGAAAATAACTGACCCGCTTCTCTTTCCTCCATGTCGGAGAGGTCTAAATCAGAATCCCTAACCTCCGGGGATTTTTCTGGTGACCTATGGCGGCCTTTATTCAAAGACTTTAAGGAGGCCGTGACCTCAAATCTTATTAAGGACCTCATATTCTTGGAGAGACTCTGAGATTCCTCCGCCACCAATTTATCAATGCACGGCTTGCATAATGGTTTAGAATAGGAGGATGCCAGGGCCACTCTGCATCCCGCACACTCCTTATGTTTCGTCTTTGAAGCCGCTTTTTTGGGGGTCTTTGCAACCTACAACAACCAAACAAACAACACCCCATTAATAAAAAGATCCACCTCACCGCTGATGTTTATCCCCACTCCTCAGGACTGGTACCGGACTGGCAGGCCTCGAGGGTTCCAGGGGTTCGGCGAGTCCATCTGCTGGCTCAGACATTTTCACTGGAAAAAGAGCCTCTTCAGCACAGCACTGTGTGCTACATCAGCTGGCTGGATTCCCCCCGCCGCCACGTTTATATTTTAAAAGACGCGCCTAGGCTATTCCGGCGCTTTCTTCCTCCTTCCGAGTTAAGCCCCGCCCCGCTGCGTCGGAGGCGCACGCATGCGTAGAAGCCTCCCCGACACCAACAGGAAGCCGGGCAAAGACGCCGAGCAAGAGGGAAGCCGCCTGAACACGGCCACAGCGGCTCCCTCGGAATCGGTGCCGGAATGCGGGGGAAAAAACAGACTATAGGCAGCAGCCCCAGAGAGCCTTCAGCCGCCTGGGGGAGGCCACCTACCGGATAAGAACCTGGGCCTCCCCCCAGCTGCAGGTGAGAACCATTCCTTAAGAACTTCCCAGGAACTTCCTATCCGGAGGACAGGACACCTGAACTGGTGCTTGGTGGGGGTGTGAACCTTTTATCTTCTCAGGTTTCCTGTCCCGGATGGGAGGTCCCTGGTCGCATGGGGTGCCATCATGGGTGAAGGGAAATATAGTAATAAGTAATACATATTAGGTATCGCCGCGTCCGTATCGACAGGCTCTATAAAAATATCACATGACCTAACCCCTCAGATGAACACCGTAAAAAATAAAAAATAAAAACTGTGCTAAACAGTCTTTTGCCACCTTAAATCACAAAAAGTGTAATAGCAAGCGATCAAAAAGTCATATGCACCCCAAAATAGTGCCAATAAAACCATTATCTCATCCCGCAAAAATCATACCCTACCCAAGGTAATCACCCAAAAACTGAAAAAATTTGGGCTCTCACACTATAGAAACACTAAAACATTATTTTTTTTGCTTCAAAAATGAAATCATTGTGTAAAACATACATAAATAAAAAAAAGTATACATATTTGGTATTGTAGCGTCCGTAATAATTTTCTCTATAAAAATATCACATGACCTATCCCCTCAGGTGAATACCGTAAATTTTTTTTAAATAAAAACGGTGTAAAAAATGCAATTTTTTGTCACCTTACATCACAAAAAGTGTAATAGCAAGCGATCAAAAAGTCACACGCACCCCAAAATAGTGCCAATTAAACCGTCATCTCATCCCACAAAAATCATACCCTACCCAAGATAATCGCCCAAAAACTGAAAAAATTATGGCTCTCAGACTATGGAAGCACTAAAACATGATTTTTTTTTCATTTAAAATAAGAAATCATTGTGTAAAACTTACATAAATAAAAAAAATGTTTATATATTAGGTATCGCCGCATCCGTGACAACCTGGTCTATATAAATATCACATGATCTAACCTGTCAGATGAATGTTGTAAAAAACAAAAAATAAAAACGGTGCCAAAACAGCTATTTCTTGTTACCTTGCCTCGCCTCACAAAAAGTGTAATATAGAGCCACCAAAAATCATATGTACTCTAAACTAGTACCAACAATACTGCCACCCTATCCCGTAGTTACTAAAATGTGGTCACTTTTTTGGAGTTTCTACTCTAGGGGTGCATCAGGGGGCTTCAAATGGGACATGGTGTCAAAAAAAACAGTCCAGCAAAATCTGCCTTCCAAAAACCGTATGGCATTCCTTTCCTTCTGCGCCCTGCCGTGTGCCCGTACAGCAGTTTACGACCACATATGGGGTGTTTCTGTAAACTACAGAATCAGGGCCATAAATATTGAGTTTTGTTTGGCTGTTAACCCTTGCTTTTTAACTGGAAAAAAAATATTAAAATGGAAAATCTGCCAAGAAAGTGAAATTTTGAAATTGTATCTCTATTTTCCATTAATTCTTGTGGAACACCTAAAGGGTTAACAACGTTTGTTAAATCATTTTTTAATACCTTGAGGGTGTAGATTCTAAAATGGTGTCACTTTTATGGAGTTTCTACTCTAGGGGTGAATCAGGGGGGGCTTCAAATGGGATATGGTGTCAAACAAACCAGTCCAGCAAAACCTGCCTTCCAAAAACCGTATGGCATTTTTTTCCTTCTGCGCCCTGCTGTGTGCCTGTTCAGCGGTTTACGACCACATATGGGGTGTTTCTGTAAACGACAGAATCAGGGCCATAAATATTCAGTTTGGTTTGGCTGTTAACCCTTGCTTTGTAACTGGAAAAAAAAAATTGTAATGGAAAATCTGCCAAAAAAGTGAAATTTTGAAATTGTATCTCTATTTTCCATTAATTATTGTGGAACACCTAAAGGTGTAAAATCAGTTTTGAATACCTTGAAGGGTGTAGTTTATAGAATGGGGTCATTTTTGGGTGGTTTCTATTATGTTAGTCTCGCAAAGTGACTTCAGACCTGAACTGGTCCCTAAAAATTGGGTTTTTGAAAATTTCTGAAAAATTACAAGATTTGCTTCTAAACTTCTAAGCCTTGTAACATCCCCAAAAAATAAAATATCATTCCCAAAATAATCCAAACATGAAGTAGACATATGGGGAATGTAAAGTAATAAATATTTTTGGAGGTATTACTATGTATTATAGAAGTAGAGAAATTGAAACTTGGAAATTTGCAATTTTTTACAAATTTTTGGTAAATTTGGTATTTTTTTTATAAATAAAAATGAATTTTTTTACTTCATTTTACCAGTGTCATGAAGTACAATATGTGACGAAAAAACAATCTCAGAATGGGCTGGATAAGTCAAAGCGTTTTTAAAGTTATCACCACTTAAAGTGACACTGGTCAGATTTGCAAAGAATGGCCTGGTCCTTAAGGAGAAATAATGCTGTGTCCCAAAGAGGTTAAGGCGGATTTACACCACATAATTGTCAGGCTGATTATTGGGAACGACTGTTACTACAAACTTTCATTCCTGATGATAGGCCCATGAAAATATGCTGACAATCGCCTGCTGAACACACAAAATGTTCATTGAACAGACAAAATAACCTTTCATGCAGTACATTAAATCATTGTTTGTGTGTCGCAGATAATGCCTTATGAACATTCATCTGCTGCCCAGAAACAATGAATGTGTATTTTAGTAACCATTACTCAACTCTAAACAATAGAGGTGACGTCTTCATGACAAATGCAGCTCTTTACTTGTATTGACGAGCAAACAATTTTTAGGAATAAACAGTCCCTTCCCAATAATTGCCTGCTTAGCTGGTCAGTGTAAATCTGTCTTTATTAGCAACTTTCTCCAAAAATAAGATCTGATCTCTGATGCTATAGTAATGATTTGGATTACAATTTCCTTGTCTTCCCTAATACATATCTAACTCTTAACCCTCTTAAAGTCTATTTATATATAATTTTTTCATTGTTTCTTCTTCCCAGCCATCCAAGAGTAATATGGAGAGATTTATCAAAACTGGTGTAAAGGAAAACTGGCTTAGGTGCCCATTGCAACCAATCAGTTTGATCCTTCCATTTTTCAAAGGAGCTCTGAAAGGTGTGATCGGATTGGTTGCTATAGGCAACTAAGCCAGTTTTCCTTAACACCAGTAGTAATAAAGTTTTCCGTTCATACAGCCGTATAAGGCTTGTTTTTTTATGTTGTATTTAATTTAATAAGTTGTATTTTTACTTTTTAATTTTTTTATATCTTGCATTGGTAATGTGAAAAAATTCTTTGTGGGGTGAAATTGAAACAATGGCAATTCCACCAAGGTTTTTGGGGTTTCATTTTTATGATGTTCTCTGTGCACCAAAATGACATGACAACCTTATTCTGCTAGTCAATACATAACTTTTTTATATTTCTGTCTGAGAGCTGTGTGACGGTTTGCTTTTTGTGGGTGTAGCTGTATATTTTATTGGTACCTTTTTTGGGCTACATATTACTTACCCCCTTTCATGACTGGGCCTAAAAAAGGCCTGAATATCACTATTTTTAGTGATTTTGTGCACGTGGTGGTTTAGTGACCCTAAAATTTTTTATTTGTTTGACTACCAATATAATTTTTGCGATTTTTAATTACAGCTTTTTATTTCTTAAATATTAAAACTGACTAAAAAATTCATTATTGCAGTGGGTTCCCTGTTTTGTGACGATTGTTTTTATATACAACATGTATAGGTTTGCGTGAACGGGGCGACTATGGTGACAGTTTCCGCTAGCGACGGCATTTTTAAAATATTTTTCTATTTGTATTTTAGATTTAGATTTTTGCTCATATTTAAATTTATTTTTGGCACATAATATGTCCCCCAGGAGGTCATTAAAAGGTCTCCTTAGACCCTGCAGCTTTGCTCTTACACCCAGACACCCGGCTCGTCCGCTTCCTGCTCTCCCACCTGCGCTTGTGCAGTCCTCTCCTTCCGGCACAGGAGAGGGCAAGAGCGGTGATAAACCACTCCTATCTTCTCCTCAGGGTCCCAGCTGTGTCTCACAGCCAGGACCCGACCTGCTCCTGCTAGATTGCAGGAGCTTTAATCCCAGCGCCGGGATTAAAGCACTGCCTTACCGTTTGTATACGTGCTATCTGCATGGGGCAGGTGCAGTTAGGACGTATATAGTCAGTGGGCAGTCAGGAAGGGGTTAATGATGACTTTTTTTATTTAACTCCTTCACGCACAGTGCAGTACATGTACGGCGCTGGGCTGGTGTTTAAAGATGGCGCCCGCTCCTGCCCGATGCGGGCAACATAGCCGCGGGTGGCCACCTGCTTCTTTTAGCAGACACCTGCGGCTCATGTTCACTATCGGCAGTAATGCCGATCGCGGACATTTAACCCCTCAGATGCTGAACCCTGACCACAGCATCTGAACGCACTGAAACCGAAAGTGCTCACTTTCGGTGGTGCTCCGGCTCCCCCATGTGGCGATCAGAGGAGCAGGAGCATGTATGCAGCAGCCCCTTTCTTTATGAATGACAGGAGGCTGCTGCATAGTATTTCCTATGGAACCCTATGCCTGTAATAGGGCTCCATAGGAAAGTAGTAAAATCATCATAGATTCCAATGCAATTGCATTGGAATCTATGTTAATAGCAATCAGATGATTCAGATGATTTATAGTTCTTATGGGAACTATAAAAAAGTGTAAAAAAAAAAAAAAGTAAAAAAATAAATAAATAAAAAACATTAAAATTCTAATCACCCCCCTTTTCCCAAAATAAAAATAAACAAATAAAATAAATACACATCATGGGTGTCGCGATGTGTGAAAACGCCCATACTATAAAAATATATTCTCTATACGGCAAACAGTAAAAATGGAAAAAAGCGTCAAAATGGCCGATTCACAGCTTTTGGTTGTTTCATTTTCTACAAAAAATTTAATAAAAAGTGATCAAAAAGTCATACACACCCCAAAATGGTATCATTGAAAAGTTCAGATCGTCCCGCAAAAAATGAGCCCCCATACAGCTCCGTACACATAATTACTAAAAAGTTAAATGGGTCAAAATATGGCGACAAAAAAATAAAACTAGATTTTTTCCCCCACTTTTTAATTTTTCAAAACACAAGAAAGACTATACATATAAGGTATCGCAGGATTCGTATTGACCTGTAGAAGTAACCGGTCAGTTTTATTGCACATTGATCGTCGGAATAAAAAAAAAAAACGTAAAAAACTGTGGTGGAATAGCTTTTTTTTTTTTTTTTTTGCAATTTCACCCCATTTGGAATTTTTCCTGCCTCCCACTACATCATATGCAATATTAAATGATGGCATTGGAAAGTACAACTTGTCCCACAAAAAAACAAGTCCTCATATGGCTATGTAAATAGAAAAATAAAAAAGTTATGGCTCTGGAAAGGCAGGGAGCGCAAAACGAAAACGTAAAAGAAAAAAAAAAGGGCTTGAAAGGGTTAATTTTGTCCAGCTTTAATTTAAAAGTGTAACTTTTTTTTTTATCAGATTGGAGCTGTGGTAGAAATCAAAAGTCCAGATGGAACTTATCAGGAAGCTGTTATCAATAAGTTAACTGACGCAAGCTGGTATACAGTCGGTGAGTTTAGTAGATTCAATTGTGAGTTATAATGATATGTATATAATCCAAGCAATTTAAGTATTTGTTTGTAAAACACCAGTTGTGAACCAGTTTATTAGGCTATTGCATAAATACACTTTCTTTAACATTGAAATTGCAGCATCAAGGACAAGCCATAAGGTTATGCAAATCAAGGAAGTAGCAGTTGTCGCTAACATCTGCAGATGTTCACATTTTTAAGCACCTAGCTCCAATCTGTGGTATGTGGGAGGGGCATAAAAGCCAAATTGAAGCAAAGCTACATGAAAGCTAAAAAATCAGATCAAGTTATGTGGGATGTTCATCAATATGCCAGTTATCGCCACTTTCCACAAACTGAGAGGGACAGAATCCTTAAACTGAGAGACCTTGGTTTATAATTCCGGCAGCTATGCACCTAGGACAAGATGACAGTACTGTTCAACGTGGCTTGTCCCGGTGGTTGGGCGAACGACAAACTGGCATGACTGCAAGAGATGCGCAGAGGAGAACCACTGCAACGGACAGATTTTTGGATTAGTAGAATGGCTTGTAGTGATCCATTCTGTACTGCAAGTGAAATTGGATGTTTCATCCCAAGTCTAGGATGGCAAACACAGTCTATACAAATAATCAGAAGACGTTTGCACTATTGACCTCGCACCATGGCTCAAAGGTTAGCTTGACGTAAAGCAAGCATGCAATCGAAATTTGTTTGGAAGCGATGAGTCCCTTTTTTGTCTTAGATGCATAGATAACCAGAGATTGGTCTAGAGGCCACATGGGCAACGTCATGAAGAGGCCTTTGCAAGGGAACATCACTCCTGTTCTACTCCTATTATTATGATGTGGGGTGGAATAATGTACAGTAGCCAGACCCCTCTAATCTTCATTTCAGGTACACTAACATTTCAGCGTTACATTAATTTGGTTGTGAAACCAGTGGTACAGACAATTTTTCAAACTGCTCAAAGGAGCTGATTTTCAACAGGACAGTGCCAGGCTACATGTTACACGTGATACTGTGAGCAGCTTACATGGCATAAAAATGCCACTGTGGTCTGCAGTGTATCCAGACTTGTCTCCCATCGAGCACATCTTGGATATCATTGGTCGGCAATCGCAAAGGGAGCCGCCGGCAGCCGATCTTGATGCCTTGCATGCCTTAGTGCATTCAGCATGGTAGAAGAATATTCCTCACACAACCATTAATAACGTCATTGACAGTGTGCCAAGACATGTAATTGCTTGTATTTCTGTGCATGGTACTTATACTCCACATTGAATAAATCTAGGTGTTTTGAATATTATGTTTCCAATTTTTTTTTATCATTTGCCATTTGCATATTATTAACATGTCTATCAATCCTTTAACTTTCATAATTTCACAACATTTTCTTCTCAGTACTGCAATTTTAATGTTGAGGAGTGTAGATAACTTTCCAATACAATGTTAAAATAGACTTAAAAATAAGAATGCTGTTTTAAAAGTGAGGACTACTTAAAGAGGATCTGTCACCACTCCTGACAAGTCTGTTTTAATAGCTTCATGCATTCTCCGTGTAATAACAATTCTGGAGCATCTACTCTTATGGCTCTATGTTGTGCCATTGCTCTATTATTTTAATATTTATATAAGTTAGAAATATTTGCTAACTGTCTGCAGTTAGGGTACAGAGCGGTGGTAACAAGTTGGGGGGGTGTTGCACAGAACTCGCTCTATCCAGTCAGTGCTTCCATTTTCAGACTTTGCAGGGACACTCCCCCAACTGGTTACCCCGCTTTCCCCTCTGTACCCTTACTGTAGACTGCTAGCAATTCATTCATAACTTCTAGTAGAAATAATAGAGGAATGGCACAACATAGAGCCATAAGAATAGATGCTCCAGAATTGTTATTACATTTGGAATGCATGTAGCTATTAAAACAAGCAGGTCAGGAGTGGTGACAGGGCCTCTTTAATAATAATCCTTGTGATGTTGCTAGGGATTTTATTGCCCAGGTATAGCTTTCCAGGCTTGATCAGCAGAATACATTTACCGGTTTATCAGTCAGCGGACTTTTAACAATATGCAAGTTATCATGATCTGCTTAACACCTTAAGGACCCAGGATGAGAATGCCAGTACTTTGTGCCCCAGGACGAGCATTCTCAGGCTGGGTCTCATAGGCAAACTATCAGTGTATTAGGCCTCATGCACACGACCGTTGTTCCGTTTTCCGTGATTTTCTGCGGACCCATTGACTTTCAATGGGTCCGTTGAAAACTTGGAGAATGCACCGTTTGTCATCCGCCTCCGTGATCCGTGTATCCTGTCCGTCAAAAAAATATGACCTGTCCTATTTTTTTGACGGACAACGGTTCACGGACCCGTTCAAGTCAATGGGTCCGTGAAAAAACACGGATTCACACAAGATTGGCATCCGTGTCCGTAGGCTACTTTCATACAGACGGATCCGAAGATCCGTCTGCATAAAAGCTTTTTCAGAGCTGAGTTTTCACTTCGTGAAAACTCAAATCCTACAGTATATTCTAACACAGAGGCGTCCCCATAGTGATGGGGACGCTTCTAGTTAGAATATACTACAAACTGTGTACATGACTGCCCCCTGCTGCTTGGCAGCACCCGATCTCTTACAGGGGGCTGTGATCCGCACAATTAACCCCTCAGGTGCTGCACCTGAAGGGGTTAATTGTGCGTATTATAGCCCCCTGTAAGAGATCAGGGGCTGCCAGGCAGCAGGGGGCACACCCCCCTCCCTCCCCAGTTTTAATTTCATTGGTGGCCAGTGCGGCCCCCCCGGCCCCCCCTCCCTCTATTGTATTAATATCATTGGTGGCCAGTGCGGATCGCTAATCAGCATTTGTACTTTTATAGTATCTGTAAGTGATCAAAACTGATCACAGTCAGATTTATAATTGTATTAGTGTCACCTTAGCTCGCCCTCCACCCAAAACGCAGTGTTTGCCCGATCAGGCCTGATCGGTCGCCCACACGTGCGTTCACCTACGCCTGCCCCGCCGCAGTGACCAAATTTTTTTTGTTTTTTGATCACTGCGCAATCACTTTACAAGCGCTGCGGCGATAAAAAAATCAGTTTTGATATTTTTTATCAATCGCGGCGGCCTCCGGTACTTCGCTAGCCTCCCATTTGTAAGACAGGCTTGCTTTTTTTTCTTGGGTAGACTCAGGGAATACCCCTAAATTTAGTAGTCCAAATGTCAAACAGGGGGTATTCTTCTGAAGAGGCCTACAGGATTCTGACCCAGTTGGATGAGGAATGGGAACCCTCATCTGACGAATCTAGCGGGTCAGAATATGAACCTGTAGAAAGCAGTGGCAGTCTGACCCAAAGTTCGGACGAGGAGGTTGAGGTCCCTGATAGCACCAGGCGTACCCGGCCCCTTGTTGCTAGACCACAGGTTGCGCAGGATCCGTTTCAAGGGCAGCAGAGTGGGGCTGGCGCTGTCGGATTATGTGGTGAGGCATACAACAGCAGCGCAGCCCATCCTGGACCTAGGACCAGCACTGCCGTACAACATGGTGAAGTGGCGAGCACCAGAAGGGCAGTTGAAGCTGGTACGGTGGCACGTGCCTGGCACGTGCAATAGTTACCCCGTCGCAGCCACCGCACAGACAGGCCCGTAGAGCCCCTAGAATCCCTGAGGTTCTGGCAAACCCCGATTGGCAGTCCCCAACTTCAGCCGCACCATTAGTTCCCCCTTTCACCGCCCAGTCTGGAGTTCAGGTTGAGACAGCTCAGATCGGTTCTGCCCTGGGATTTTTTGAGCTGTTCTTGACTGCGGAGCTCTTGGACTTAGTCGTGGCAGAAACAAATCGGTATTCCACTCAATTTATAGCCGCCAACCCAGGAAGCTCTTATGCCCAGTCTTTCCGGTGGAAACCAGTCCAAGTTTCCGAATGAAAAAATTTTCTGGGCCTTCTCCTGAACATGGGTCTAACCAAAAAGCATGAATTGCGGTCATATTGGTCCACGAACCCGATTCATCACATGCCCATGTTCTCTGCTGCTATGTCCAGGACACGTTTTTGAGACCAACCTGCGTTTCCTGCACTTTAGCGACACCACAACCTCCCGTCCCAGATGCCACCCAGCTTTTGACCGGCTCCTCAAAATTCGGCCCCTCATAGACCACTTCAACCAGTAATTTGCAGATTTGTATACCCCTGAGCAAAACATCTGCGTAGACGAGTCCCTAATACATTTTACCGGGCGCCTTGGCTTCAAACAATACATCCCAAGCAAGCGCGCCCGGTATGGGGTCAAATTGTATAAGCTCTGTGAAAGGGCCACAGGCTATACCCACAAATTTCGGATCTATGAGGGAAAAGATCAGACCCTGGAGCCGGTCGGTTGCCCTGACTACCTGGGGAGCAGTGGGAAGACAGTCTGGGACTTGGTGTCACCCTTATTTGTCAAGGGGTACCATCTTTATGTGGACAATTTTTACACAAGTGTGCCCCTCTTCGGGCATTTGTTCCTTGAACAGATTGGCTGCTGTGGCACCGTGCGACCTAGTCGCCGGGGCTTCCCCCAACGGCTCGTTACCACCCGTCTTGCAAGGATGAGAGGGCTGCCTTGTGTAACGAAGAACTGCTCGCGGTGAAATGGAGAGACAAGCGTGACGTTTACATACTCTCCTCCATTCACACAGACACGACAATCCAAATTGAACGGGCAACCAGTGTCATTGAAAAGCCCCTCTGTGTCCACGACTATAATGCGCTCATGGGAGGGGTGGACTTCAATGACCAGATGTTGGCTCCCTATTTAGTTTCCCGACGCACCAGACGCTGGTATAAGAAGGTGTCTGTATATTTAATTCAATTGGCTGCATATAATAGTTTTGTTCTCTACAGTAAGGCTGGGAGAACACGATCCTTCCTCAAATTTCAGGAAGAGATCATCGCGACCCTCCTGTATCCAGGAGGTTCCGTGGCCCCAACCACCAGTGTAGTGAGCCGTCTACACGAGCGACATTTCCCCAGTGTCGTTGCTGGTACCTCAAACCGACCGCCACCCCGAAAAAAATGTTGTGTCTGTAGCAGGAGTGGAATAAGGCGTGACACCCGCTATTTCTGTCCTGACTGCCCTGACCACCCTGCCCTATGCTTTGGAGAGTGTTTCCGGAAGTACCACACACAGGTACACTTAGCATAGGGATTGCATCTCACAGGACAGGCACACAGGGCTATTAGGGCCCTTTCTCTCACAGCTGCTGCAAACCTCTCCTTTCACCTGGGATAAAGTGCATAATGTACTTCGCCACATCTTTGGGCGATTTGCGCTTTGCACATTGTCCCATGGGGAAGGAGAGGTTTGTCCTATAAAAGGTAAAAAAAAAAAACACCAGTAAGCAAAAAAGTTAACTTTCAGTTAAAAAAGTTAAAAAAAAAGTTTATATGTTCTGTTCAAAAGTTATTATAAAGTTTATAAAATTTATTGCGTTGCGGCCTGTTTTTTTTCTTTTTTGTTTTGTTTTTTTTACCTTCCAGGTGGACCAACCGATCGACTAGCTGCAGCACTGATGTGCATTCTGACAGAAGCATTGCGCTGCTGTCAGATTACACACAAGTCAGTGTATGCGGCGCTGCAAGACGAGATTTCTCCTCTGCAGTAAAAGATACGTTTGCCGAGGCATATGAGCTGAGGAGGCGGCGGTGTTCATATGCTTTGGCAAACACTTTGTGTGTGTATATATATATATATATATAAAAATTAAAAAAAATCACGGCAATGATTTATTCATCCACATCGATTGATGTGAATGGAGAAATCTGGTTTGCCAGGGCATACGGGCTAAGTGGGTATGGATGTTAGGCGGAGCTCCTATGTCCTGGCAGACGCCTTTCCTCTCCTTTTTTTTTTTTTGGCAGAGATTTTTTCATCCACATTGATCGATGCGAATGAAGAAATCTGTGCCGTTCATTTTTTCTTTCAGCCCAGAGGCTGAACGGAAAAAAAAAATCTCATTACCCGTATGCTCAATATAAGGAGAATAGCAGAAACTCCTAATGCTGGCCATACATGTAATGATTGCGGAGACCCTCAAATGCCAGGGCAGTACAAACACCCCACAAATTACCCCATTTTGGAAAGAAGACACCCCAAGGTATTCACTGAGGGGCATATTGAGTCCATGAAAGATTGAAATTTTTGTCCCAAGTTAGTGGAAAGGGAGACTTTGTGAGAAAAAACAAAAGAAAAATCAATTTCCGCTAACTTGTGCAAAAAAAAAAAAAAATTCTATGAACTCGCCATGCCCCTCATTGAATACCTTGGGGTGTCTTCTTTCCAAAATGGGGTCACATGTGGGGTATTTATACTGCCCTGGCATTTTAGGGGCTCTAAAGCGTGAGAAGAAGTCTGGGATCCAAATGTCTAAAAATGCCCTCCTAAAAGGAATGTGGGCCCCTTTGCGCATCTAGGCTGCAAAAAAGTGTCACACATGTGGTATCGCCGTACTCAGGAGAAGTTGGGCAATGTGTTTTGGGGTGTCATTTTACATATACCCATGCTGGGTGAGATAAATATCTTGGTCAAATGCCAACTTTGTATAAAAAAATGGGAAATGTTGTCTTTTGCCAAGATATTTCTCTCACCCAGCATGGGTATATGTAAAATGACAACCCAAAACACATTTCCCAACTTCTCCTGAGTACGGCAATACCACATGTGTGACACTTTTTTGCAGCCTAGGTGGGCAAAGGGGCCCAAATTCCAAAGAGCACCTTTAGGATATTACAGGTCATTTTTTACAGATTTTGATTTCAAACTACTTTGCACGCATTTGGGTCCCTAAAATGCCAGGGCAGTATAACTACCCCACAAGTGACCCCATTTTGGAAAGAAGGCACCCCAAGGTATTTCGTGATGGGCATAGTGAGTTCATGGAAGTTTTTATTTTTTGTCACAAGTTAGTGGAATATGAGACTTTGTAAGAAAAAAAAAAAAAAATCAGCATTTTCAACTAACTTGTGACTAAAAATAAAAAGTTCTATGAACTCACTATGCCCATCAGCGAATACCTTAGGGTGTGTACTTTCCGAAATGGGGTCATTTGTGGGGTGTTTGTACTGTCTGGGCATTGTAGAACCTCAGGAAACATGACAGGTGCTCAGAAAGTCAGAGCTGCTTCAAAAAGCGGAAATTCAAATTTTTGTACCATAGTTTGTAAACGCTATAACTTTTACTGAAACCATATTTTTTTTTTTTACCCAAACATTTTTTTTTTATCAAAGACATGTAGAACAATAAATTTAGAGAAAAATGTATATATGGATGTCGTTTTTTTTTGCAAAATTTTACAACTGAAAGTGAAAAATATCGTTTTTTTTTGCAAATAAATCGTTAAATTTCGATTAATAACAAAAAAAGTAAAAATGTCAGCAGCAATGAAATACCACAAAATGAAAGCTCTATTAGTGAGAAGAAAAGGAGGTAAAATTCATTTGGGTGGTAAGTTGCATGACCGAGCAATAAACGGTGAAAGTAGTGTAGGTCAGAAGTGTAAAAAGTGGCCTGGTCATTAAGGGTGTTTAAGCTAGGGGGGCTGAGGTGGTAAATACAATAGAGGGGGGGCCGGGGGCGGGGCGCACACTGGCCACCAATGATAATACAATGGAGGGAGGGAGGGGGGCCGAGGGGGCCGCACACTGCCCCTAATGATAATACAATAGAGGGAGGGAGGGGGGGCCGCACACTGGCCACCAATGATAATACAATAGAGGGAGGGAGAGGGGGCCGGGGGAGGGGGGGGGCGCACACTGGCCACCAATGATATTCAAACTGGGGAGGGATGGGGGTCTGCCCCCTGCTGCCTGGCAGCCCCTGATCTCTTACAGGGGGCTATGATACGCACAGTTAACCCCTTCAGGTGTGGCACCTGAGGGGTTAATTGTGCTGATCACAGCCCCCTGTAAGAGATCGGGTGCTGCCAGGCAGCAGGGGGCAGTCATGTACACAGTTCGTAGTATATTCTAACTAGAAGCGTCCCCATCACCATGGGAACGCCTCTGTGTTAGAATATACTGTCTGATATGAGTTTTCACGATGTAACTCAAATCCGATGGTATATTCTAACATAGAGGCGTTCCCATGGTGATGGGGACGCTTCAAGTTAAAATATTAGATTGGAGAAAACTCAGATCCGATGGTATAATAGGGACTCCTGACTTTACATTGAAAGTCAATGGGGGATGGATCCGTTTGCAATTGCACCATATTGTGTCAACGTCAAACGGATCCGTCCCCCTTGACTTGCATTGTAAGTCAGGACGGATCCGTTTGCCTCTGCACGGCCAGGCAGACACCAAAACGACTTTTTTCTTCATGTCCGTGGATCCTCCAAAAATCAAGGAAGACCCACGGAAGGAAAAACGGATCACGGAACTACGGAACCCGTTTTTGCGGACCGCAAAAAAAAACGGTCATGTGCATGAGGCCTTACACAGATGTAATGTGCTGCCTTGAAACAGGGATCAGACCCTGTAATGTTGAAGTACTATAGTAGGACAAAAATAAAAAATAATAAAAGTGAAAAAACTGTGGGCCAGATTTATCATTACTATGACAGCTCACTCCACTTTCACATATGGCTAAAGTCAGTTTTAGCCAAGTCAGATTTATGATCGGCCCTTTAAGACTGTAATAAATGTGGTTTGACGGTAGCAGTTTGTCAGTAAGCAGCTTTACAAAAGTCGCACATCTTTACGAAAAAGTCGCACGTCTTTACCAAAAAGTCGCATGTTCTATTAAAAAGTCTCAAAAGATAAGCATGGTCCTCACTGGAGTGAAATTGCGTATTTTTTTGGGACTTTTTAAATAGTCGCAATAGTAAATCTGTCTAGAGATTCATTTACATAAGAAAACACGCCCACTTTCAGAAAACTGGCGAGCATAGTGCAGAGCAGAAAAAAGTCGCAAATTTTTGCGCAGTTTTAGTGATTGCGCAAAAATTTTCGACTTTTTCACTCCATTATTCTGACTTGAGCTAATGATAAATCTGGCCCAGTGTGTTTAACAATGAAAAAAAAATTTAAGTTTCAATTAAGAAAAAAAAGCCCCTTTCCCATAAAAAGAGACATTTATAAAATTGTAAAAAATAGAAAAAAAATACATATATTCGGTATGCGTGTGTAACAAATATCACATGATTTACTCCGTCTGGTCAAAAAATGAGACCCTACCTAAGACAATCACCCACAAAATAATGGAGAATATGGAGATACTAAAACAAAACGCTGTTATTGTGTAAAACTTAAATAAACAAAAAAAGTTTACATATTAGGTATCACCGCCTACATGACCTAACCCCTCAGGTGAGCACCGTAAAAAAATAAAAATAAAAACCATGTCAAAAAAGCAATTTTTTGTCACCTTACATCACAAAAAGTGTAATACCAAGCGATCAAAAAGTCATGAGCACCCTAAAATTGTACCAATCAAACTGTCATCTCATACTGAAAAAATTGAGCCCCTACATAAGACGCCTAAAAAATAAAAAATATTAAAAAAATATATAAAATAACTATGGTTTTCAGAATATGGAGACACAAAAAAAAATTTTTTTTTTGGTATTGTAACAACCTGCTCTATAAAAAATACCACATGATCTAACCTGTCAGATGAACATTGTAAATAACAAATAATAAAAATGGTCCCCAAACTGTTATTTTTTGTTACCTTTCCTCACAAAAAAGTGTAATATAGAGCAACCAAAAATCATATGTACCCTAAAATGGTACCAACAAAAACTGCCACCTTATCCCGTAGTTTCCAAAATGGGGTCATTTTTTTGGGAGTTTCTACTCTAGGAGTGCATCAGGGGATCTTCAAATGTGAAATGGCAACTTACAATTATCCCAGTGAAATCTGCCCTCCAAAAACCATATGGCGTTCCTTTCCTTCTGCTCCCTGCCGTGTGCCCGTTCAGCAGTTTACGACTACATATGGGGTGTTTCTGTAAACTACAGTATCAGGATAATAAATATTGAGTTTTGTTTCGCTGTTAACCCTTGCTTGATTACTGGAAAAAATTGAAAATCTGCCCAAAAAGTGAATTTTTGAAATTTCATCTCCATTTTCCTTTAATTTTTGTGGAACACCTAAAGGATGAACAAAGTTTGTAAAATCAGTTTTGAATACCTTGAGGGGTGTATTTTCTAAAATGGGGCCATTTATGGGTGGTTTCTATTATGTAAACCTCACAAAGTGACTTCAGACCTGAACTGGTTTTTAAAAAGTGGGTTTTGCTTCTAAACTTCTAAGCCTTCTAACGTCCCGTCCCCCCAAGAAAAAAGAAATGTCATTCTACAAAGTGATCCAAACATGAAGTAGACATATGGGAAATGTAAAGTAATGCCGTAACTATTTTAGGAGGTATCAGTATCTGTTTTATCTGTTTTAAAAGCAGAGAAATAGACATTTCGAAAATTGCAAATTTTTCCAAATTATTGGTAAATTTTGTATTTTTTTTATAAATAAAAATGAAATATTTTGACTCAAATTTACCACTGTCATGAAGTACAATATGTGACGAGAAAACATTTTTAGAATGGCTTGGATAAGTAAAAGCGTTTTAAAGTTATCACCACATAAAGGGACACATGTCAGATTTGCAAAAAATCGCCTGGTCCTCAAGGTGAAAAATGGCAAGCTCCTTAAGGGGTTAAGTATTCTGATATTAAAAGTTAGGGAATTGTTTGTTTCTAATGCTGGCCATACACATTGCGGACCTTTTACACTGGCCCAGAATCACCTCGTTCATCGGGTAATTGGATCATTTGTGCGAACACTAAAATTGTCGTTTCCTGGTGGCAGATCGTGCTGTGTAAACATTATCTTCTGCCAGGAATCAGAGTCGTTATGGGGAAGATCAATGGCATTAGCGATCACTCCTCCCCATACTCTGGAGGAGATCGCTGCATGTAAATGCAGTGGTCTCCTCCACTAGCGACCAGCAGATTGTCGGGAAGGAATGCTTCCCTCCCTACAATCTACCGGTACATTGTCCCGTGTAAAGGGACCTTTAGATAGAAGTTGGTTGATGGTTGAACAAATACAGATCTGCTAAACGTTCATTTCACAGACAAGACCATACACATTTTAGAACATATAGGGTAATACAGATCTTTCTGGGAAGTTTCTTTGAAATAAAGATCTTTTGTCCAACTATCGTATGAAAATATTAAACACGGCTGACTTGTTTTCAAGTGATAATGGTCTGTCATTGGTTGGCCAAAATGATCCTTTGTTTTGTTTTGTTTTGGTTGAAATTGTCTGTTTTGATCAACTTGATCAGTAAGCCACAACTAACATTACAGTATTATTTTTGACCAATAGTGTTTGATGATGGTGATGAAAAAACTTTAAGAAGATCCTCACTTTGCTTAAAGGGAGAGAGACATTTTGCAGAGAGTGAAGTAAGTATAAAGTTATGTATCCCAAGTTTTTACTGTGTGGCTGATTTGGGATCAATAATTTCTCCTGCTGTGTCACAACATCACGTTTAAAATTTCAAGTATCAAAATTAGGGTTATTCACTTTAGAAAAAAGACGACTGAGGGGAGATTTAATTACTATGTATAAATATATCAGGGGTCAGTACAGAGATCTATCCCATCATCTATTTATCCCCAGGACGGTGACAAGGGGACATCCTCTGCGTCTGGAGGAAAGAAGGTTTGTACACAAACATAGAAAAGGATTCTTTACGGTAAGAGCAGTGAGACTATGGAACTCTCTGCCTGAGGAGGTGGGGATGGTGAGTTGCTACATAATACCCATCTCTGGTGATCCCACTCTCTTCCCTGCAAGTGTTATCTTATGGTACTTAGTTCTGTGTATGTCTATGATACATAATGAACTTTATGGCACATCCAGGTCTTTAGCTTCGTTTCTTTACCTCTACATAGCATTTCTCCTCATGTGTTATGTTTGATTGAGTAATACGTTAATAAGCTAAATTACCCCTAGATCTAAGCTCACACCCAATAAATCTAGACACAGTCTAAGGGGAGGCACTCGTGTAGGGATAGGTATTATTTGATTTAAAATGCCATATTTGTCTAAGTGCCATCTTGTTTAAGTGCCTAGCAGTTAGGGCAGGAAATACTAGGGATGCTATGTGATTTACACAGACAAAGTTGTTCACAGCGCAGGTATGTTGCAGTATTGTTTCGCCTTGCTTCCTGCTTCTTTTTTCATTGCTGTGTTTTACCTTCAAATTTCTCCATAACTTCCACCTCTTATTCTTTCTTTTCACATCAGTCTCTCCTTTCTTACAGTTTGCATACGCTTTTTACTTCCTTCACCCTGACCCATCTTTTCCCATAGTAAAACACAAGAAACATGCTCGCAAATCGTTCAACCGTCTGCTCTTTCTATTCTATGCTTTCTGAAACTCTTTGTCTTGACTTCGTCCTTTCAAAATCTCATTTTCTATGGGGACGGAATGGATGTGGACAGTACACAGTGTGCTGTCAGCATCCGCATTTGCGGAGAGCGGCCCCGATCTTCAGGTCCGCATCTCCGCAAAAGATAGAACATGTCCTATTCTTGTCCGCAGCTTGCGGACAAGAATAGGCATTTCTATAGGGGTGCCGGGCGGGTGTCACTCGTATAGTGTATTACTGTAGTGCAGCGGCGACATGAAGCGCACGGCGTCATAGCAACCAATGACGCCGTGAGCTCCTGCTCTGAACAGGAATTCAGCCTGGCATACCACTGACCGCTCTCGGCCGCGGAACACGGCCGTGTGCATTCGGCCAAAGGGTGTGCACACTTATGCAACCATATTATTTTATTTTTATATTTTTTCTTCCCTCTACCTAAAAGTCCGGTCCGTATACGGAACTTTTCATTTCAATGGGTCCGCAATAAAATGTAATGTACTCCGTATGCATTCTGTTTCCGTATCTCCGTTCCGTGCAAAGATAGAACATGTCCTGTATTTGGCCGCAAATCACGTTCCATGGCTCCATTAAAGTCAATGGGTCTGCAAAAAAAACGGAATACATACGGAAATGCATCCGTATGTCTTTCGTATCAGTTCCGTTTTTTTTTGCAGAACCATCTATTGAAAATGTTATGCCCAGCCCAATTTGTTCTATGTAATTACTTTATACTGTATATGCCATACAGAAAAACGGAACCGAAACGGAAACAAAAAAACGGAACAACGGATCCGTGAAAAACGGACCGCAAAACACTAAAATAGCCATACGGTAGTGTGAAAGAGGCCTAAAGGTTCTGAAATGATTTATCTTTGTCTCATTTTTTTACATCACAGAAATCTGACATTTTAATAGGGGTGTGTAGACTTTTTATATCCACTGTGTGTATAAGTCTAAAAACAGACAATTCAAGGGTTATCCAGGAAAAGATATTTATGACTTATCCCGAGGACAGGTCATCAGTATCAGATCTGCAGTGTTGCGACACCCCAGACCCCTGCTGATCAGCTGTTAGATGAGGCCTTGAGCTCCACATCCTCTTCCTAGTGATATCACTGTACATCGGTCACATTGCCTAGTTGCAGCTCAGCCCCATTCGAGTCAGTGGGGCTAAGCTGCAATACCAAGCACTGCCACTATATGATGTACGGCGCTGTCCTTAGAAAGCTGCTGGGAGCCTGCATCATTCACCAGAGCTTAGGTGAGCTCAGCGGCTACCTGAAACAGAAGTGATTATGATGACCTTTAAATCTAAAAGTATGCTGACTACCGGACCATATATTTTTTTTCAGATAACTCTAGTCAAAACACCACAGTGGGGATGCAGTGAGTAAAAACTATAAAGTATACAAGAATCAAGCAATTGTTTATATTACAAGTATCAGCATCCAAGGCCAGCATTATATATATGAAATATGTTTAACTTCTACAACGCTAAATGCAAAGTTACAAAAAGAATATCAAACTTATATATAGCAACAAAGGAACATGGTTAGGGAACAACAAAATAACTTTTGATACATATATAACCACAAATGAACATGGTTGATAATATCAACATCCAATAATTTTTACCAAAATCACCATGCTGTGAAGATCAATCTGTTATCTGAAAAAACTATATATGGTCCACAAACTGTTGTCTGTTTTTATACTTCGTTAAGGCTACTTTCACACTAGCTTTCTATTTTCCGGTATTGAGATCCATCATAGGGTCTCAGTACCGGGAAAAAACGCTTCTGTTTTGTCCTCATTCATTGTCAATGGGGACAAAACGTAATTGAACAAAACTGAATGCTACAAAATGCATTCCATTCCGATTGGTTGTGTTCTCATACCAGAGAGCAAACTGCAGCATGCTGCAGTTTTCTTTCTGTCATAGGATGCGGAGCAAGACGGATCTGTCATGACCCACAATCTGTCATGACTTTCAATGGAGTTCATGGCGGATCCATCTTGGCTATCTTAAAGATAATACAACCGGATCCAGCAAAAACGCTAGTGTGATAGTAGCTATATATGTGCACTATATATTTATTTATTTTTGTATGGGTTTTATCTCTTTTTTTGTCTGCTTTTATTCTGCTTCTAATAAACTTGTTTTAATTATATTACCTAGACCTAGAGGGGTGACTTTACATATTTATAATCACATATTTTATAATGATCAGAGCCTGAGGATAGTTCATCAATATCAGGAGTCTGGAAAACCCCTTTAAATTCCCTAAAACTGCTGATAAGACTGATGTTAGTATCTTTTGTTTCAACAGACACTAGACCAACTTCCACTGACCAATCCAGAACATTTTGGAACTCCTGTAATAGGAAAGAAAACAAATCGGGGAAGGAGATCTAATCACATGTGAGTGTCTTCTACACTGAATTGTAACATTTATTCACCAATTTAGTATTTTGATTTAACAGACTAATATTAAATATTTTCTCAGTTTCCTCCTGAAGTCAGACAACACGGGATGCTCCTGTAATTCATTACTTATCTGACGGATCCTGCACCACCACTCTGCTTCTTCCGGCTGTAGCTGTGATGTCATATCAACAACAATGTGAACACTGCAGCCAATCACCAGCCTCAGTGGTTTGTAAAGAGAGCCATGATTGGCTGCAGCGGTAACATGATGTCACCGCTACAGCCGGATAAACAGATCCCGGCTGGGAGAACCAGAGCAGCAACACAGAATCTGTCAAGTAAATAATGATCACTTCTTTATTGCTGGTAGACCTCTTGTGTTGCCTGGGTTCCTCCTGAAACGAGACAAACCCTTTAAAGGGGTTTTCCAGGACCTAGTTTATCACTATAAGATCTGTCAGTGTGTGACTCCTTTCACTCTGGCCAATAAGCTACGGTGCTGAAGCCTGGCATCGGAACCACAGAGCTCTGTAAAGTGTGTAGTGGCTGTGATACATTCATAAAGAAGTGAACAGTATCAGAAGAGATACAATAGGAAGAACAATAAAGCATAAAGCTGAATTTGGTCTGGTGAGATGTATCTATTATTTATTCGAAAGTTGACAGCATCAATCAATGGTATCAATGGTAACATTGCAGCTCATAGATTGAGAAAGTCCATCTATGAGCCAACACTTTGCTTTGTGTACTCAGTATGAATAAAAGAACTGCATCGCTGAACAATCCAAAAATATCATCGTTATTGAGGCTGCGCTTTGTTAAGACCTCTACATCAGACCAGATCATATAAATCCAGATCGTGACAAATACTTTATTTGAAGTGGAATTTTCTTGGAGTGTTTCTACACTTTGTTTTAAATACAAAGAAGACACAATAAACAAAGAGCACTTACAGTATAAGAACTACATTGAATTCATAGTTGGATAACAACAACACCAAGAAGAACCTGAGATTGTTCTGTTAATTAAGATTGAGCAGTCCCAGTGCCTCTGTACACATAATCAACTTGGCTACAATACTCTGAACCAATATCTTGTGTCTATAGCCTCTGTCCACAACGGTGGTTTCCTCTAGGCATCAGACCCTCTAACCAATTCTGTGTTGGCCGATCCACAAAGGAACACTCTGCCAACAAATTCTGTATCTTAGTGCTGCGCTTAAAAGATAATATAGGTTTTCTCACTGGTACATATCCTTAAAGGAGTATTCCATCTCTAACAAGTTCTGTGTTGGCTCATCTACAAAGGAACCCTTCAGCAACAAAGTCTGTATCTTAGTGCTGCACAGCCAGATCGTATCCACAGGGTTTAGGGCCCCCAATCTCAAATATTGCACATAACGGTTACTGACAAAAAATATAGGGTGGTGAACACTGTAGCCACAGTCTTGATATTCTGGGTATATCAAGTTATCCCCTATCCACAGGATATTTGTTAATTATTAGATCGGATGGGGTCCTCCCGCTGGGACCTCCACCGATTACAAGGGCCCCAAACCCTGTGGAACCCCTTCCTGAAATGAACTGAGCGAGTGGTCGGAAATGCACGGCAATTCCGTTCATTCGTATGGGAGCTCCGGATATAGCTGAGTTCTGTACTCTGCTATTTCCAGAACTTCCATAGAAATGAATGGAGCGGCTGTGCACATTTCCGACCACCCACACAGTTCATTTCCTGGGGATCCATGGGGTTTAGGGCCTCTAATCTCAAATATTGCACATAAGGGTTACTGACAAAGTAATTCATCTTCCCTTTCGAAAGAGACAAAAATAGGGTGGTGAACGCTGGAGCCACAGGTGTTCCTATTACCATACCCAGAATCTGATGATACAGGATAATTCTGTAAATATGACATGTCTCTTTATGTGGTAATAACTTTGGAATGCTTCTACTTATCCAAGCTATTATAGAGATTGTCTTCTCGTGACACTTGTTAATGGTAAATTTGATTTGCTTTACCTTCATTTACAACAAAAAAAATCCCAAATTTAGAGAAATGTGCAAGAACTATTTTCTAAATTTCAAAAGTTTCAATTTCACATTTTTTTAATTCTCTGCTTTTAAGACATATAGCCATCCCTCATAAAATAGATATTAACCCCTTAAAGAACCAGGCCCATTTTCATTTTTGCATTTTTGTTTTTTCTTCCATACATTCCAATAGCCATAGCTTTTTAAATTTTCCATTCATATAGTCATATGAGGGCTTACTTATTGAGATTTTTAATGGCATCATTTAATTTACCATGTCTTATATTGGAAAACAGAAAAAAATTATTTGTTGGGTGAAACTGAAAAATCCCACAATGCAAAGTTTTTTGTGTTTTGATAAAACGGTGTCCAGTGTGCACTAAAAATGACATGATGTCCTTATTCTGGGGGTCAATACGATTACAGTTGACACCAAATAAGGAGGGGGTTTGGGAAAAGGTTTCTAATAGTAGAAATTCATTTTTGAAGTTATTACCCTAAGTCTCGTGAGACTTTGCGAAGTAATAACTTCAGCTGTTAGGAGCCAATACATTCTAATACTGTACGGAGCACTCACTCCGTACAGTATTCTAGCGAAGTTTTCTGCCAATCGACTTTGGATGTTTCATCTAAAGTCAATTTGCTCATCTCTAGTGATAACTGTGTAATTGTACTGACCCAGGGAATGAAGGGGGCAGGTCAGTTTTACTGCATAGGGAACGCTGTAAAAACAAAACCCATAAAAACTGGTGAAATAGCATTTTTTCCAATTTCACCCTATTTGGAAATTTTTTTTCCAGCTTCCGACTACATTGTATGCAACAATTGGTGCCATTAGAAAGTACAAATGGTCCACAAAAAGCAAGCCCGCATACAGCTATGTCAACTGGAAAAATAAAAAGTGTTATGCAGGGTGGATTTGATTTAAATCACGATTTAAATCACTAGTCATCAAGGCTTGATTTAAATCATAGTTTTCTACATAAAGACTAATTCTTGCTGGTATAACTTATAATATGCAAGTAGATGAAGATTTTTAGAACAACAACTTTTCATATTAGTTTGATTAGATTGATTCTGTATTCATAGGTTTGTAGAACAGCACAGTTAGGATTAAGGTATTTTTCTCAACTCTGTTCATGTTATAACATTTTTGCTGTGAAGAAGAGGCATGTGATCTCTGCTGAGTCTAATTCAGTTTTGAGAACTGCAAAAGTAAAGCAAGCATCTGTGATAATATCTTGTAGGCAGAGAAACTGCCCAATAATCTTACATGGAAGAGCATGACATTGTGAATGGACAAAGGGGGAAACTAACTCTCCTTAGGGAGAGAGCACCTTAATCAGTGTGAGGAGACTTTTAGGCCATACATGCTCCTCTGGAATTCTGGGAGGGAAGAAATGCAAATGAGCTCTTAACAAGCTTTGACTCTAATGCCACCAGATGTAAGGCAGCTTATCTTATAAGTCAATATTCAGCTCTTAAAATAAGCCTTGAGACATGACTTGGATATCAAATAAGCCAGCACCTCATCTGCAGACAGCTGTTTCAGACACAGGCCTCCTACCCAGTTAAGCCAGTACTCTCTGCTCTGCACTGATGAAGGGCAATCACCCCGAAACAGCTGTCTGCAGATGAGGTGCTGGCTTATTTAATATCCAAGTCATGTCTCAAGGCTTATTTTAAGAGCTGAATATAGACTTATACGATAGCTGCCTTACATCTGGTGGCATTAGAGGCAAAGCTTGTTAAGAGCTCATTTGCATTTCTTCCCTCCCATTGTGAATGGATTAATGGAATTTATTTACCAAAAAAATTAAACATATACAGCCTTATTCTACATAATTAAAAAAAACTAATCTTTATTTCATGATGGAATAACCTTTGGATGGTAATATTTTCCTCAAAAAGCATTTTATATATATAAAAAAAATATCTGATTTCAATCAAAAAAATCGGATTTTTTTTTATTTTAAAAATCATTGATTTTTATCCACCCTGGTGTTATGACTCATAGTCAGGGAGGGAAAAAATGAAAACACAAAAATGAAAAATCTTCTGGGGCTCAAAAGGTTTAGGACCAATTTTAAAAACTACATCCCTCTAATTATTCAAAACTGATTTTTACAAAATATTCTACATAAACTAAAAGAAAATGGTGGTGAAAAATTTTTGCTGATTTTTCCATTTTAATAAATTTTTCCTGTAACACAGCAAGGGTTAACAGCAAAAAAATAAAAATAACTGATTCTGCAGTTTAATAGGGGACTTTTGAGGGTCTGATCCCTTCTACCAATGCAGAGTAATATCTATCGGTGATTGTGAGCCAAAACCAGGATTGGAGCCTCCTCAGAGATAAGATAGAAGGGAAAGATCTGCACCTGTTCTGTGTTTAGAGCCGCACCTGGTTTTGGCTCAAAATCACTGATGGAAATCACTAAACAAAACAGTGACATGTGAATAAGGGCTCATGCACATGACCCTAGCATGTTTTGTGATCCACAAATTATGGATCTGCAAAACACGAATAACGGCCTCATTGGTTCTGCATTTTGCAGAACAGAATGTCCTGGCCTCTATAGAACAGTCCAAAATCTGAAGTCGATTAATTCCCCAACTTAGTTTTAGGCTACTTTCACACTAACGGTTTAGTTTTCCAGTTTTCTATCCTCTGGATAGATCATCAGCTTCTGATCGGCGGGGTTCCGACACCAGGGACCCCCGCCGATCAGCTGTTTGAGAAGGCAGCGGTGCTCCAGCAGCGCCGCAGCATTCTCACGGTTTACCGCCGGCCCACTGACGTCACGACTAATATCAACTAGCGTGGGCGGGGCTAAGCTCCATTCAAGTGAACAGAGCTTAGCCCCGCCCACGCTAGTTGATACTAGTCGTGACGTCACTGGGCCAGCGGTAAACAGTGAGCAGGCCGCGGCGCTACTGGAGCGCCGCTGCCTTCTCAAACAGCTGATCGGCGGGGTTCCCGGGTGTCGCCCCCCCGCCGATCAGAAGCTGATGATCTATCCAGAGGATAGATCATCAGTTAAAACAAAGTGCAGAACCCCTTTAAAGTCGTGTCAAAGGCTGAAGTTATTCACTGAAATCTCACGCGACTTTAGACTTAATGAATTTTGTCTACGCGAGGCACATACATTTTAAGGCCTATTGCACACGGACGTTTTTTTTTCCCGTTTACTGGACGTTTTTTGCGTTCCGTATACGGTCCGTATACGGAACCATTCATTTCAATGGGTCCGCAAAAAAAACGGAATGTACTCCGTATGCATTCCGTTTCCGTATTTCCGTTTTTCCGTTCCGTTTTAACATAGAACATGTCCTATTATTGCCCGCAAATCACAGTCCGTGGCTCTATTCAAGTCAATGGGTCCGCAAAAAAACGGAACACATACGGAAATGCATCCGTATGTCTTCCGTTTCCGTTCCGTTTTTTGCTGAACCATCTATTGAAAATGTTATGCCCAGCCCAATTTTATCTATGTAATTACTGTATACTGTATATGCCATACGGAAAAACGGAACGGAAAAACGGAACAGAAACGGAAACACAACGGAAACAAAAAACGGAACAACGGATCCATGAAAAATGGATCGCAAAACACTGAAAAAGCCATACGGTCGTGTGCAATAGGCCTAATGCTGTATGGAAACAGGTTTCCATACAGCATTAAAACTAAGTTGGGGATCAAATCGACTTTGGATCTTGGATCTGAAGCTCGATACACTCACACCTAAGTCTTATCCTTGTCCATAAAACGGACAAGAACGGGATATGTTCCATATTTTTGGAGGTGCCACGAAACAGACATATGGATGCGGCCAGCACACTGTGTTCTGTCTGTATGTTTTGCGGCCCCACTGAAAAGAATGGATCTGGATCCGACTTGCACAAAAAGGTGGATTGTATGGGGAAAAATGTGGGAATGCCATTTTTTTTGTGGACGGACGGACGTTACAAGGCTTAGAAGTTTAGAAGCAAATCTTGAAATTTTTCTGAAAATTTCTAAAACCCACTTTTTCAGGAGCAGTTCAGGTCTGTAGTCACTTTGTGAGGCTTACATAATAGAAACCACCCAAAAACTCTTTTTACAAACTACACCCCTCAAGGTATTCAAAACTGATTTTACAAACTTTGTTAACCCTTTAGGTGTTCCACAAGAATTAATGGAAAATAGAGATAAAATTTCACTTTTTTGGCAGATTTTTCATTTGAATCCATTTTTTCCAGTTACAAAGCAAGGGTTAACAGCCAAACAAAACTCAATATTCATGGCCCTGATTCTGTAGTTTACAGAAGCACCCCATATGTGGTCGTAAACTGCTGTACGGGCACACGGCAGGGCGCAGAAGGAAGGGAATTCCATACGGTTTTTGGAAGGCCGATTTTGCTGGACTGGTTTTTTGACACCATGTCCCATTTGAAGCCCCCCTGGATGCACCCCTAGAGTAGAAACTCCAAAAAAGTGACCCCATTTTGGAAACTACGGGATAGGGTGGCAGTTTTGTTGGTACTATTTTAGGGTACATATGATTTTTGGTTGCTCTATATTACACTTTTTGTGAGGCAAGGTAACAAGAAATAGCTGTTTTGGCACAGTTTTTATTTTTTGTTATTTACAACATTCATCTGACGGGTTAGATCATGTGGTATTTTTATAGAGCAGGTTGTCACGGACGCGACAATACCTAATGTGACTACTTTTTTTGGTTATTTGTTTCAGTTTTACATAACAAAGCATTTAAAAAAAATATATTTTTTCTTTAGTGTCTCCACATTCTGAAAGCCATAGTTTTATTTATTTTTTGGGCGACTGTCTTGTTTAGGGGCTCATTTTTTTCGGGATGAGATGATCGCTTGCTTTTACAATTTTTGTGATGTTGTAAGGTGACAAAAAATGGCTTTTTTTACACCGTTTTTATTTTCTTTATTTTTACGGTATTTACCTGAGGGGTTAGGTCATGTGATATTTTTATAGAGCAGATTATTACAGACGTGGCGATACCTAATATGTCTACTTTTTTTTCATGTAAGTTTTACACAATGATTTCATTTTTGAAACAAAAAAAAATAATGTTTTAGTGTCTCCATAGTCTGAGAGCCATAGTTTTTTCAGTTTTTGGGTGATTATCCTGGGTAGGGTATGATTTTTTGCGGGATGAGATGACGATTTGATTGGCACAATTTTGGGGTGTGTATGACTTTTAGATCGCTTGCTATTACACACTTTTTGTGATGTAAGGTGACAAAAAAAATGCTTTTTTTTACACCATTTTTATTTATTTACGGTGTTCACCTGACGGGTCATACATAATTTGTATACTTTTTTTAATTTACTTACATTTTACACAATACCAGCATTTTTTAAACAAAAAAAATTATGTTTTAGTGGCTCCATATTCTGAGAGAGAGTTTTATTTTTTGGGCGATTGGCTTAGGTAGAGGCTAAATTTTTGCGGGATGAGTTGCCGGTTAGATTGGTACTATTTTGGGTGGCATACGCCTTTTTGACCATCTGGTGTTGCACTTTTTTTACACCGTTTTAAAAAATATATTTTTATGGTATTTATCGGACAGTGTGGATTATGGGATATATTTATAGAGCCGGTCATTACGGACGCGGCGATACCTAATATGTGTGTTTATTTTTTTATTTATTTTTTATTCTATAATAAGGGGAAAGGTTCATTTTTTTTATTTTTATTTTTTTACTTTATTAATATTATTACTATATTAATTTTATTAAAACAAAACTTTTTTTTTCTTTACTTTATATCTGAAGTTCACTTTTGGGGGTCTGATCTCCTGTTCAATGCATTACAATACATTTGTATTGTAATGCATTGCCTGTTCGTGTACTACAGTGAGTAGTACACAAACAGGTTGCCTAGGAGATCCAGCCTGAGGCTGGATCTCCTCGGCTCCCGTAGAAAGCAGTTCCTGATGCCGTGCAAGGCATCGAGTCCCCATGCATCAGGCTGCCTTCTGAGACATCGAGTCCCCGCCACAGCAGCGCGGGACTAGATGGGCTCCCTCAAACAAAAACCCAGTAGCGGCATAAAAGGGGTTAATCCGCAGCGATCGCCGATACGGATCCTCAGCATTGACCCAGGGTGCCTGCTGATTGATTTCAGCAAGCATCCAATTACGATAAGTACCAGGACATCAGGACGTTCCTAGACACCCTGTGTCTGTAAGAGGTTAAAGGGGTTTTCTCACTTCAGCAAATGGCATTTATCATGTAGAGAAAGTTAATACAAGGCATTTACTAATGTATAGCGATTGTCCATATTGCCTGCTTTGCTGGCTTGATCATTTTTCCATATCATTATACACTGCTAATTTCCATGGTTATCCTGCAATTCAGCAGCGGTGCCCATACTTGCACACTATAGGAAAAAGTGTCGGCCTATGAGCAGACCCATGGTCCCAGCTATCAGAGAGGCTAGCACCTTTTCCTATATTGTGCAAGCATGCCACTACTGCTGGATTACAAGGAAGCAGTGTATAATGTGATGGAAAACTGACTCAAGCCAGTAAAGGAAGCAATATGGACAATCGCAATACATTAGTAAGTATCTTGTATTAACTTCCTCTACATGATAATTGCCAGTTGCTGATGAGAGACATCCGCTTTAAGGGCTCTTTCACACGAGTGGATGCCGTGCGAGTAATCGGTTGTGTGAAAGACAGACAAGCCCCGCTCTGTACAGCAGAGACACGGAGCATTAACATGATTGATAATGCTCTGTGCCTCTCTGTGACCTTTTTACTACAAAATCACAGTGAGATAAAGTTGCCATTGTGGTTTTGTAGTAAAAAGATTCCGGAGAGGCACGGAGCATTATCAATCATGTTAATGTTCTGTGTCTCTGCTGTCCGGAGCGGGGCTTGGCTTTCAATCACGCTGTGGATGATGCGCACGGCATCCGTTCGTGTGAAAAAGCCCTAAGTCTTTAACTTGTTCGGCCACTTTTCATTTCAGAAAAGTAGGTGTAAATAATACCAGGTAGAACCTAGTGTAGTTCAGTAGCAGGCAGCCCACTTAACCACCTAACTGTTTTGCCTGAGCTCAGCTTGGGCTGTGGGAAAAGTACTTAAAGGTGTTGTGTCACTTCAGCAAATAGCATTTATTATGTAGAGAAAGTTAAAACAAGGCACTTACAAATGTATTGTTATTACCCATATTGCCTCTTTTACTTGCTTGATTCATTTTTCCATCACATTATATACTGCTTGTTTCCATGGTTACGACCACCCTGCAGTCCAGAAGTGGTGTGTCACGGATGTAGTAGGGAAGAACACCAAAAGACAACAAGACGGAAGGGAAAAGACACTAGGCCTCACCGCTAGGGAAGGAAAAGGGTCACCACCTATGAAACCCTGCTCCTGACCATAACTCCTATCCGTATGGGCACCTCTCGATGGTAGAGATGCCCATACACAGGAACCTAGAAAACCCTGGTGGCCCTCAGATGCCCTAGACTTAATGACAGGGCAGAGACAACCCGCTCCTTCCCTGGTGAAGGAATCAGCGTCTCACTGAGGGGGGGGGGGGGGAAATACAAAACACAACAAGCGGAACACTTAACTTCTAAGGATGATGGATGATCAGGACTTCAACTAGAACCACACTTCAGCTCTTCCAACACCAAATGAAGCTATCCAGAGCAAGGAGTGATGGGTGAAGTCAAACTAAATAGGGGGAGGTAAAGGTCACATGATCCACACCTGAACAGGAGGCATGGACATACAAGCAACACACAGACAAAGTGAAACCAAAAGATGCTGTCAGATCACTAATGGGCAGATAATCTTTCAGACCTTCTCAAACCTGTCACCGGTGTGACATGGTGACAGTGCTTGCACACTATAGAAAAAAGCACTTGCCTAGGTGCTCTCCCACGGTCCCAGCCACCAGAGATGCTGTAGTGTACAAGCACAGCCACCACTGATGATTGCAGGGTGGTTATAACCATGGAAAACGAGCAATGTATAATGTGATGGAAAAATTAAATCACAGTACATTAGTAAGTGGCTTGTATTAACTTTCTCTACATGATAAATGGCACTATATACATAGGATATAAAAAGTCTACACACCCCTGTTAAAAGGTCAGGTTTCTGTGCTGTAAAAAAAGGAGACAAAGATAAATCATTTCAGAACTTTTTACACCTTTAATGTGACCTATAAACTGTACCACTCAATTGAAGAACAAACTGAAATTTTTTAGGTGGAGGGAAGAAAACCAAAAAAACTAAAATAATGTGGTTGCATAAGTGTGCACACCCTCTTATAACTGGGGATGTAGCTGTGTTCAGAATTAGGCAATCACATTCAAAATCATGTTAAATAGGAGTCACCTGCCATCATTTAAAGAGGACCTTTCACCTGTATAAACTATGTTAACTGAGTTTGCTGCCATATAGAGCGGCACCCGGGGATCTCACTGCACTTACTATTATCCCCGGGCGCCGCTCCGTTCTCCCGTTATAGGCTCCGGTACCTTTGCTTCTTAAGTTATAGTAGGCGGGTCTTCTCTTGTCCTGTGGGCGTCTCCTTCTCCTAGGCTGCAGCGCTGGCCAATCGCAGCTCACAGCCTGGGAGAAAAAAACCTCCCAGGCTGTGAGCTGTGCGCTGCGATTGGCCAGCGCAGCAGCCTAGGAGAAGGAGACGCCCACAGGACAAGAGAAGACCCGCCTACTATAACTTAAGAAGCAAAGGTACCGGAGCCTATAACGGGAGAACGGAGCGGCGCCCGGGGATAATAGTAAGTGCAGTGAGATCCCCGGGTGCCGCTCTATATGGCAGCATACTCAGTTAACATTGTTTATACAGGTGAAAGGTCCTCTTTAAAGTGCCTCTGATTAACCCCAAATAAAGTTCAGCTGCTCTAGTTGGTCTTTCCTGAAATTCTCTTAGTCGCATCCCACAGCAAAAGCCATGGTCCACGGAGAGCTTCCAAAGCATCAGAGGGATCTCATTGTTAAAAGGTATCAGTCAGGAGAACCATGGAATACAGTGAAGACAGTCATCATCAAGTGGAGAAAATATGGCACAACAAGAACTGGACGTCCCTCCAAAATTGCTAAAAAGACGAGAAGAAAACTGGACTGGGAGGCTACCAAGAGGCCTACAGCAAGATTAACCACCTCAGCCCCCAGTGCTTAAACACCCTGAAAGACCAGGCCACTTTTTACACTTCTGACCTACACTACTTTCACCGTTTATTGCTCGGTCATGCAACTTACCACCCAAATGAATTTTACCTCCTTTTCTTCTCACTAATAGAGCTTTCATTTGGTGGTATTTCATTGCTGCTGACATTTTTACTTTTTTTGTTATTAATCGAAATTTAACGATTTTTTTGCAAAGAAATGACATTTTACACTTTCAGTTGTAAAATTTTGCAAAAAAAACGACATCCATATATAAATTTTGCTCTAAATCTATTGTTCTACATGTCTTTGATAAAAAAAAAATGTTTGGGTAAAAAAAAAAAATGGTTTGGGTAAAAGTTATAGCGTTTACAAACTATGGTACAAAAATGTGAATTTCCGCTTTTTGAAGCAGCTCTGACTTTCTGAGCACCTGTCATGTTTCCTGAGGTTCTACAATGCCCAGACAGTACAAACACCCCACAAATGACCCCATTTCGGAAAGTACACACCCTAAGGTATTCGTTGATGGGTATAGTGAGTTCATAGAACTTTTTATTTTTTGTCACAAGTTAGCGGAAAATGATGATTTTTTTTTTTTTCTTACAAAGTCTCATATTCCACTAACTTGTGACAAAAAATAAAAAGTTCTACGAACTCACTATGCCCATCACGAAATACCTTGGGGTCTCTTCTTTCCAAAATGGGGTCACTTGTGGGGTAGTTATACTGCCCTGGCATTCTAGGGGCCCAAATGTGTGGTACGGAGTTTGAAATCAAATTCTGTAAAAAATGACCTGTGAAATCCGAAAGGTGCTCTTTGGAATATGGGCCCCTTTGCCCACCTAGGCTGCAAAAAAGTGTCACACATCTGGTATCTCTGTATTCAGGAGAAGTTGAGGAATGTTTTTTGGGGTGTCTTTTTACATATACCCATGCTGGGTGAGATAAATATCTTGGCAAAAGACAACTTTTCCCATTTTTTTATACAAAGTTGGCATTTGACCAAGATATTTATCTCACCCAGCATGGGTATATGTAAAAAGACACCCCAAAAAACATTCCTCAACTTCTCCTGAATACAGAGATACCAGATGTGTGACACTTTTTTGCAGCCTAGGTGGGCAAAGGGGCCCATATTCCAAAGAGCATCCTTTCGGATTTCACAGGTCATTTTTTACTGAATTTGATTTCAAACTCCTTACCACACATTTGGGCCCCTAGAATGCCAGGGCAGTATAACTACCCCACAAGTGACCCCATTTTGGAAAGAAGAGACCCCAAGGTATTCGCTGATGGGCATAGTGAGTTCATGGAAGTTTTTATTTTTTGTCACAAGTTAGTGGAATATGAGACTTTGTATGAAAAAAAAATAAAAAATCATCATTTTCCACTAACTTGTGACAAAAAATAAAAAATTCTAGGAACTCGCCATGCCCCTCACGGAATACCTTGGGGTGTCTTCTTTCCAAAATGGGGTCACTTGTAGGGTAGTTATACTGCCCTGGCATTCTAGGGGCCCAAATGTGTGGTAAGGAGTTTGAAATCAAATTCTGTAAAAAATGACCTGTGAAATCCGAAAGGTGCTCTTTGGAATGTGGGCCCCTTTGCCCACCTAGGCTGCAAAAAAGTGTCACACATCTGGTATCTCTGTATTCAGGAGAAGTTGAGGAATGTGTTTTGGGGTGTCTTTTTACATATACCCATGCTGGGTGAGAGAAATATCTTGGTCAAATGCCAACTTTGTATAAAAAAATGGGAAAAGTTGTCTTTTGCCAAGATATTTCTCTCACCCAGCATGGGTATATGTAAAATGACACCCCAAAACACATTCCCCACCTTCTCCTGAGTACGGAGATACCAGATGTGTGACACTTTTTTGCAGCCTAGGTGGGCAAAGGGGCCCATATTCCAAAGAGCACCTTTCGGATTTCACAGGTCATTTTTTACAGAATTTGATTTCAAACTCCTTACCACACATTTGGGCCCCTAGAATGCCAGGGCAGTATAACTACCCCACAAGTGACCCCATTTTGGAAAAAAGAGACCCCAAGGTATTCGCTGATGGGCATAGTGAGTTCATGGAAGTTTTTATTTTTTGTCACAAGTTAGTGGAATATGAGACTTTGTATGAAAAAAAAAAAAAAATCATCATTTTCCACTAACTTGTGACAAAAAATAAAAAATTCTAGGAACTTGCCATGCCCCTCACGGAATACCTTGGGGTGTCTTCTTTCCAAAATGGGGTCACTTGTGGGGTAGTTATACTGCCCTGGCATTTTCCATGGGCCCTAATGTGTGGTAAGTACTTAAATGACCTGTGAAATCCGAAAGGTGCTCTTTGGAATGTGGGCCCCTTTGCCCACCTAGGCTGCAAAAAAGTGTCACACATCTGGTATCTCCGTACTCAGGAGAAGGTTGGGAATGTGTTTTGTGGTGTCATTTTACATATACCCATGCTGGGTGAGAGAAATATCTTGGCAAAAGACAACTTTTCCCATTTTTTTATACAAAGTTGGCATTTGACCAAGATATTTATCTCACCCAGCATGGGTATATGTAAAAAGACACCCCAAAACACATTCCTCAACTTCTCCTGAATACAGAGATACCAGATGTGTGACACTTTTTTGCAGCCTAGGTGGGCAAAGGTGCCCAAATTCCTTTTAGGAGGGCATTTTTAGACATTTGGATACCAGACTTCTTCTCACACTTTGGGGCCCCTAAAATGCCAGGGCAGTATAAATACCCCACATGTGACCCCGTTTTTGAAAAAAAAAACCCCAAGGTATTCAATGAGGGGCATGGCGAGTTCATAGAAAAAAAAAAATTTTGGCACAAGTTAGCGGAAATTGATTTTTTTGATATTGTTCTCACAAAGTCTCCCTTTCCGCTAACTTGGGACAAAAATTTCAATCTTTCATGGACTCAATATGCCCCTCAGCGAATACCTTGGGGTGTCTTCTTTCCAAAATGGGGTCATTTGTGGGGTGTTTGTACTGCCCTGGCATTTGAGGGTCTCCGCAATCATTACATGTATGCCCAGCATTAGGAGTTTCTGCTATTCTCCTTATATTGAGCATACAGGTAATGAGATTTTTTTTTTCCGTTCAGCCTCTGGGCTGAAAGAAAAAAATGAACGGCACAGATTTCTTCATTCGCATCGATCAATGTGGATGAAAAAATCTCTGCCAAAAAAAGAAAAAGGAGGGGAAAGGCGTCTGCCAGGACATAGGAGCTCCGCCCAACATCCATACCCACTTCAGCTCGTATGCCCTGGCAAACCCGATTTCTCCATTCACATCAATCGATGTGGATGAATAAATCATTGCCGGGATTTTTTTTTTTTATATATACAAAGTGTTTGCCAAAGTATATGAACACCGCCACCTCCTCAGCTCATATGCCTCGGCAAACATATCTTTTACTGAAGAGGAGAAATCTCGTCTTGCAGCGCCGCATACACCGACTTGCGTGTAATCTGACAGCAGCGCAATGCTTCTGTCCGAATGCACATCAGTGCTGCAGCTAGTCGATCGGTTGGTCCACCTGGAAGGTAAAAAAAACAAAACAAAAAAGAAAAAACCAGGCCGCAAAGCAATAACTTTATTAACTTTAGAACAGAACATATTAACTTTTTTTAAACTTTTTAAACTTTTTTACTTACCGGTAATTTTTTTTTTGTTTAGTTTTTTTTACCTTTATAGAACAAACCTCTCCTTCCCCATGGGACAATGTGCAAAGCGCAAATCGCCCAAAGATGTGGCGAAGTACGTTATGCACTTTATCCCAGGTGAAAGGAGAGGTTTGCAGCAGCTGTGAGTAAAAGGGCCCTAATAGCCCTGTGTGCCTGTCCTGTGAGATGCAATCCCTATGCTAGGTGTACGGAAACACTCACCTAAGCATAGGGCAGGGTGGTCAGGGCAGTCAGGACAGAAATAGCGGGTGTCACGCCTTATTCCACTCCTGCTACAGACACGACATTTTTTTCGGGGTGGCGGTTGGGTTGAGGTACCAGCAACGACACTGGGGAAATGTCGCTCGTGTAGACGGCTAACTACACTGGTGGATGGGGCCACGGAACCTCCTGGGTAAAGGAGGTTCGCGATGATCTCTTCCTGGAATTTGAGGAAGGATCCTGTTCTCCCAGCCTTACTGTAGAGAACAAAACTATTGTACAGCGCCAATTGAATTAAATATACAGACACCTTCTTATACCAGCGTCTGGTTCTGCGGGAAACTAAATAGGGAGCCAACATCTGGTCATTGAAGTCCACCCCTCCCATGAGCGCATTATAGTCGTGGACTGAGAGGGGCTTTTCAATGACACGGGTTGCCCTTTCAATTTGGATTGTCGTGTCTGCGTGAATGGAGGAGAGCATGTAAACGTCACGCTTGTCTCTCCATTTCACCGCGAGCAGTTCTTCGTTACACAAGGCAGCCCTCTCCCCCCTTGCAAGACGGGTGGTTACAAGCCGTTGGGGGAAGCCCACGCGACTAGTTCGCGCGGTGCCACAGGCGCAAATCCGTTCTAGAAACAAATGCCTAAAGAGGGCCACACTTGTGTAAAAATTGTCCACATAAAGATGGTACCCCTTGCCGAATAAGGGTGACACCAAGTCCCAGACTGTCTTCCCACTGCTCCCCAGGTAGTCAGGGCAACCGACCGGCTCCAGGGTCTGATCTTTTCCCTCATAGATCCGAAATTTGTGGGTATAGCCTGTGGCCCTTTCACAGAGCTTATACAATTTGACCCCATACCGGGCACGCTTGCTTGGGATGTATTGTTTGAAGCCAAGGCGCCCGGTAAAATGTATTAGGGACTCGTCTACGCAGATGTTTTGCTCAGGGGTATACAAATCTGCAAATTTCTGGTTGAAATGGTCTATGAGGGGCCGAATTTTGTGGAGCCGGTCAAAAGCTGGGTGGCCTCTGGGACGGAAGGTGGTGTTGTCGCTAAAATGCAGAAAACGCAGGATGGTCTCAAATCGTGTCCTGGACATAGCAGCAGAGAACATGGGCATGTGATGAATTGGGTTCGTGGACCAATATGACCGCAATTCATGTTTTTTTGTCAGGCCCATGTTGAGGAGAAGGCCCAGAAAAATTTTAAGTTCGGAAACTTGGACTGGTTTCCACCGGAAAGGCTGGGCATAATAGCTTTCCGGGTTTGCGGTTATAAATTGTGTGGCATACTGGTTGGTCTCTGCCACGACTAAGTCCAAGAGCTCCGCAGTCAAGAACAGCTCAAAAAATCCCAGGGCCGAACCGATTTGAGCCGTCTCAACCCGAACTCCAGACTGGGCGGTGAAAGGGGGAACTACAGGTGCGGCTGAAGTTGGTGACTGCCAATCAGGGTTTGCCAGCACCTCAGGGACTCTAGGGGGTCTACGGGCCTGTCTGCGCGGTGGCTGCTACGGGGTAACTACTGCACGTGCCACCGTACCAGCTTCAACTGCCCTTCTGGTGCTCGCTACTTCACCATGTTGTACGGCAGTGCTGGTACTAGGTCCAGGAAGGGCTGCGCTGCTGGTGTATGCCTCACCACGTGATCCGGCAGCGACAGCCCCACTCTGCTGCTCTTGAAGCGGATCCTGCGTAACCTGTGGTCTAGCGACACGGGGCCGGGTACGCCTGGTGCTGCCAGGGACCTCCACCTCCTCGTCCGGGTCTCTGACTTTGGGTCAGAGAGCCACTGCTTTCCACAGGTTCATATTCTGACCCGCTAGATTCGTCAGATGAGGGTTCCCACTCGTCATCCGACTGGGTCAGAATCCTGTAGGCCTCTTCAGAAGAATACCCCCTGTTTGACATTTTGGACTACTAAATTTAGGGGTATTCCCTGAGACTACCCAAGAAAAAAAGCAAACCTGTCTTACAAAGGGGAGGCTAGCGAAGTACCGGAGGCCGCTGCGGTTGATAAAAAATATCAAAACTGATTTTTTTATCGCCGCAGTGCGTGTAAAGTGAATGTGCAGTGATCAAAAAATAATAATTTTTTGTCACTGCGGTGGGGCGGGTGTGGGTGAACGCACGTGTGGGCGACCGATCAAGCCTGATCGGGCAAACACTGCGTTTTGGGTGGAGGGCGAACTAAAGTGACACTAATACTATTATAGATCTGACCGTGATCAGTTTTGATCACTTACAGATACTATAAAAGTACAAATGCTGATTAGCGATACGCTAATCAGCGAATAAAAGTGACTGCGGTGCGGTGCGGTGGGGTGGGCACTAACTGACGCTAACTACCTAACCAAGGGGCCTAAACTATCCCTAAAACCTATCAGTCAATACCAGTGAAAAAAAAAAAGTGACAGTTTACACTGATCACTTTTTTTCCTTTCACTAGTGATTGACAGGGGCGATCAAAGGGGTGATCAAAGGGTTAATTGGGGTGCAGGGGGGTGATCTGGGGCTAAGGTGTAGTGTTTGGTGTACTCACAGTTCAGTCTGCTCCTGTGCTGGATCCAACCGACGAAAAGGACCAGCACAGGAGCAGAGAAGCCATATAACAGATCATATTTACTAATATGATCTGTTATCTGGCTTGTGATTCGATTTTTTAAAAATCAGCAACCTGCCAGCGCCGATCATTGGCTGGCAGGTTGCTGATGCAATTCTCCTCGAACTTTTGCCGGCCCGCGATGCGCATGCGCGGGCCGGCTGTGACCGAAATCTCGCGTCTCGCGAGAGGACGCGCCGGCGCGTCCACTCGGAATGAAACAACCACCTCCAGGACGCGTCTGTGCGTACAGCGGTCCGGAGGTGGTTAAAGGAGCTGCAGGAATATCTGGCAAGTACTGGCTGTGTGGTACATGTGATAACAATCTCCCGTATTCTTCATATGTCTGGGCTATGGGAGTAGAGTGGCAAGACGAAAGCCTTTTCTTACGAAGAAAAACATCCAAGCCAGGCTACATTTTGCAAAAACACATCTGAAGTCTCCCAAAAGCATGTGGGAAAAGGTGTTATGGTATGATGAAACCAAGGTTGAACTTTTTGGCCATAATTCCAAAAATATGTTTGCCGCAAAAACAACACTGCACATCACCAAAAGAGCACCATACCCACAGTGAAGCATGGTGGTGGCAGCATGGTGGTGGAGGGCTGTGCACAGGAGAAGCCCTCGCAATCTGACAGATTTGGAGTGTTTTTGCAAAGAAGAGTGGGCAAATCTTGCCAAGTCAAAATGTGCCATGCTGATAGACTCATACCCAAAAAGACTAAGTGCTGTAATAAAATCAAAAGGTGCTTCAACAAAGTATTAGTTTAAGGGTGTGCACACTTATGCAACCATATTATTTTATTTTTATATTTTTTCTTCCCTCTACCTAAAAGATTTCAGTTTGTTTTTCAATTGAGTGGTACAGTTTATAGGTCACATTAAAGATGGAAAAAAGTTCTGAAATGATTTATCTTTGTCTAATTTTTTTTTAAATCACAGAAACCTGACATTTTAACAGGGGTGTGTAGACTTTTTATATCCACTGTATATGTATATATATATATATATATATATATATATACAGTACAGACCAAAAGTTTGGACACACCTTCTCATTCAAAGAGTTTTTTTTTTTTTTCATTTTCATGACTTTGAAAATTGTAGATTCACACTGAAGGCATCAAAACTATGAATTAACACATGTTGAATTATATACATAACAAACAAGTGTGAAACAACTGAAAATATGTCATATTCTAGGTTCTTCAAATTAGCCACCTTTTGCTTTGATTACTGCTTTGCACACTCTTGGCATTCTCTTGATGAGCTTCAAGAGGTACTCCCCTGAAATGGTTTTTACTTCACAGGTGTGCCCTGTCAGGTTTAATAAGTGGGATTTCTTGCCTTATAAATGGGGTTGGGACCATCAGTTGCGTTGAGGAGAAGTCAGGTGGATACACAGCTGATAGCCCTACTGAATAGACTGTTAGAATTTGTATTATGGCAAGAAAAAAGCAGCTAAGTAAAGAAAAACGAGTGGCCATCATTACTTTAAGAAATGAAGGTCAGTCAGTCAGCCGAAAAATTGGGAAAACTTTGAAAGTAAGGGCTATTTGACCATGAAGGAGAGTGATGGGGTGCTGCGCCAGATGACCTGGCCTCCACAGTCACCGGACCTGAACCCAATCGAGATGGTTTGGGGTGAGTTGGACCGCAGAGTGAAGGCAAAAGGGCCAACAAGTGCTAAGCATCTCTGGGAACTCCTTCAAGACTGTTGGAAGACCATTTCAGGGGACTACCTCTTGAAGCTCATCAAGAGAATGCCAAGAGTGTGCAAAGCAGTAATCAAAGCAAAAGGTGGCTACTTTGAAGAACCTAGAATATGACATATTTTCAGTTGTTTCACACTTGTTTGTTATGTATATAATTCCACATGTGTTAATTCATAGTTTTGATGCCTTCATAGTCATGAAAATAAAGAAAACTCTTTGAATGAGAAGGTGTGTCCAAACTTTTGGTCTGTACTGTATATAAAATCTTTTTTTGTTTGCCTTTATTCTGCTTGTAATAAACTGCCTAGAGTGGTGACTATGCATATTTATACTTCCTTGACTTTTTCAGCTCTGTGTGCACTCAGAGCATGTTTTCACCACTCGGCCAAATAGGTGATCCACTATCTTTGAATCCAGGATATAAAATACGTGATACTTTACCGATCTCCTACCACTCCCTTTCCACCACTTCCAAATCCCTGCCAGCCTACTTCTTGGTCCCTCCTACAAGGAATAACAGGTTACCTAGGCCTAGGAGGTAGAAATGTTATAGAAATGTTAGTCATGCCGCACAGTGAGCGCCGTAAATAAATTCTACAAAATAATGCAAAAAATTTTGTTTTTAAACTTTTTCCCTAAAAATAAAATAATAAAAGTTATTTACTACACTATATATACCCCAATATGATTTCTAAAAAACCTACAACTAATCCCCCCCAGAATTTGGAAGAAAAATAAAAAAATTAAAGTTATGACTTTTGGGGGGGGAAAATATTATCGGTCCTTAAGGCTAAAATTCATTGTCATTAAGGGGTTAAAAATTAAATTGTGTCCCCTCAGTTGTGTGCCAACAAGATTTATTGCAGACACATATTAAAAATCTACATTAAAAAAGTTGCATTTTTTGGAGGGTTTTTCCAATTTTAATATCTGTTAGGAGGTTAAAGGAGTTGTCTCATCTCGCCATTACCAAGGCGAGATGAGAGAGTCCCAAACACTAGCCAGCCGGGAAACACCGGGGGCGCTCGCTGTTTCAGTAACTCCCTTTGCTGTGCATGAGAAATACAGAAACAGCTTACTGTAGCACAGCAAGCTATGCTGTTTCTGAGCTAGGGAGAGAGCATAGCTTGCTGTGCTATGTTTCCGTATTTCTCATGCACGCCAATGGGACCTACATTCTAATACAGTACAGAGCGTTGGCTCCGTATAGTATTGAAACAAATTTTTATGCGAAAAGACTTCGGATGTTTCATCCGAAGTCGCTTTGCTCATGCCTAAATATAAACATCATGGGCCATCATCACCATGGCCGAAAATGCCCATACTATTAAAATCTTTTTTTACATTTCCAATACGGCGATTAGCGTAACGGAAAAAAGGGTCAAAAGCCGATTTGCCATTTTTTTTATTGCTTCTCTTACCTAAAAAAATAATGTATCAAAATGTGATCAAAAAGTCACACACACTCCTAAATTGTATCAATAAAAGATTGTCCCGCAAAAAATTTGCCCCTATACAACTAAGCAAACATAAGTATAAAAAAGTTATGGGGGTCAGAATATGGTGATTTTTTTTTATTTTGTTTTATATACCGCTTCCCACTACATTGTATGCCATAATTAATGGTGGCATTAGAAAGTTCAACTTGTCCCGCAAAAAATAAGCCCTCATACAGCTACAGTATGTGAACGGAAATATAAAAAAAAGTTATGGCTCAAGGAAGATAGGGAAGAAAAATGAGACCGCAAAAACGAAAAAAAAACTCCGGTAGTGAAAAAGTTAATACAGTAGGTGTGCACTGTTTTCCAAAATACAATACACTAATATTAGCAAAGTTGCCATAATGTACATTCTTAGTAAGTTAAAGGAAATGTTGTCAACACATGAATTGTGTTGACCTTATGTTTTTGTTCAAAATACATTTTTTACGTTTTCTTTTTTTTGTCATTTTTATTATTCCACGTCAAGGAGTTTTTCTATGGGGCCGGCGAAAATAGTTATGCAGCCAGGTGCCCCCCTATATGTTAGTTATGCCCCCTATATATAATAGTTATGCAGCCAGGTGCCCCCCTATATGTTAGTTATGCCCCCTATATATAATAGTTATGCAGCCAGGTGCCCCCTATATACTAGTTAATACAGCATAGTAAGTATTTGAACACCCTGCGATTTTGCAAGTTCTCCCACTTAGAAATCATGGAGGGGGTCTGAAATTCACATTGTAGGTGCATTCCCACTCTGAGAGACAGAATAAAAAAGAAAAAAATCACTAAATCACTGTATGATTTTTAAAGAATTTGTCTTGCACTGCTGAACATAAGTATTTGAACACCTGAGAAAATCATTGTCAATATTTGGTACAGAAGCTTTGTTTGCAATTACAGAGGTCAAATGTTTCCTTTAGTTCTTGACCAGGTTTGCACACACTGGAAGAGGGATTTTGGCCCACTCCTCCACACAGATCTCCTCTAGATCTGTCAGGTTTCGGGGCTGTCGCTGAGTAACACAGAGTTTCAGCTCCCTCCAAAGATGTTCTATTGGATTTAGGTCTGGAGACTGGCTAGGCCACTCCAGAACCTTGATATACTTCTTACGTAGCCACTCCTTGGTTATCCTGGCTGTGTGCTTCGGGTCGTTGTCATGTTGGAAGACCCAGCCACGACCCATCTTCAATGCTCTGACTGAGGGAAGGAGGTTGTTGCTCAGAATCTCACAATAAATGGCCCCATTCATCCTCTACTTAGTACAGTGCAGTCGTCCTGTCCCCTTCACAGAAAAGCACCCCCAAAGTATGATTTTACCACCCCCATGCTTCACAGTAGGGATCGTGTTCTTGGGATGTAAGGCTACTTTCACACTAGCGTTCGGAGCGGATCCGTCTGATGTTTCATCAGACGGATCCGCTCCGATAATGCAGGCGTTCGCATCCGTTCAGAACGGATGCGTCTGCATTAAAACTGTATGAAAGTAGTCTGAGCGGATCCGTTCAGACTTTACATTGAAAGTCAATGGGGAACGGATCCGCTTGAAGATTGAGCCATATTGTGTCATCTTCAAGCGGATCCGCCCCCATTGACTTACATTGTAAGTCTGGACGGATCCGCTCGCCTCCGCACGGCCAGGCGGACATCCGAACGCTGCAAGCAGCGTTCAGGTGTCCGCTCACTGAGCGGAGCGGAGGCTGAACGCTGGCAGGCGGATGCATTCTCAGTGGATCCGCCTCCACTGAGAATGCATTGGGGCCAGACGGATGCGTTCGGGGCCGCTCGTGAGCCCCTTCAAACGGTGCGCACGAGCGGACACCCGAACGCTAGTGTGAAAGTAGCCTAACTCATCCTTCTTTTTCCTCCAAACACAATGAGTGAAGTTTAGACCAACAAGTTCTACTTTGATCTCATCTGACCACATGACTTTCTCCCATGCCTCCTCTGGATCATCCAGATGGTCATTGGCAAACTTCAGACGGGCCTGAACATGTGATGACTTGAGCAGGGGAACCTTCCGTGACGGCTGTTCCACCGACAGTGACCTTTGAAACTGTGGTCCCAGCTCTCTTCCTCACCTTTCTTATCATCAGTGATACCCCACGAGGTGAGATCTTGCATGGAGCCCCAGTCCGAGGGAGACTGACAGTCGTCTTTAGCCTCTTCCATTTTCTAACAATTGCTCCAACAGTTGATCTATTTTCACCAAGCTGCTTGGCAATTGCCCTATAGCCCTTTCCAGCCTTGTGGAAGTCTTTGGTCTTGTCCATGGTAGTAGTTGGCGTCTGACTGACTGTGGGTGTCCTTAAAGAGCTCAGACAGGTGTTACTAAGTTAGATTATGAGTGGAGTAGAGGTGGACTTTTTAAAGGCACAGTAACAGGTCTTTGAGAGCCAGAATTCTTGCTGTTTCTCAGGTGTTCAAATACTTATGTTATGATAAATAAATTCTTTAAAAATCATACAATGCAATTTCCTGAATTTTTTTTAAATTCTGTTTCTCAGAGTGGGAATGCACCTACATTGTGAATTTTAGACACTCCACGATTTCTAAGTGGGAGAACTTTCAAAATCGCAGGGTGTTCGAATACTTCTATTCCTCACTGTACTAGGGGGGCACATGGCTTCATAAATAGTATATAGGGGGGGGGGCACATGGCTGCATAAATAGTAAATAGGTGGGGCACCTGGCTGCATATCTAGTATGTAGAGGGGCATATGGCTGCATAACTACATACTAGTTATGCAGCCAGGTGCCCCCCCTATATACTATTTATGCAGACATGTGCCCCCCCCCCCCATATACTATTTATGCAGCCAGACCCCCCCCTATATACTATTTATGCAGCCAGATGCCCCCCCTATATACTATTTATGCAGCCAGATGCCCCCCCTATATACTATTTATGCAGCCAGATGCCCCCCCTATATACTATTTATGCAGCCAGATGCCCCCCTATATACTATATATGCAGCCATGTGCCCCCTCCCCCCTATATACTATATATGCAGCCATGTGCCCCCTCCCCCCTATATACTATATATGCAGCCATGTGCCCCCTATATACTATTTATGCAGCCATGTGCCCCCTATATACTATTTATGCAGCCATGTGCCCCCTATATACTATTTATGCAGCCATGTGCCCCCTATATACTATTTATGCAGCCATGTGCCCCCTATATACTATTTATGCAGCCATGTGCCCCCCTATAGACTATTTATGCAGCCATGTGCCCCCCTATATACTATTTATGCAGCCATGTGCCCCCCTATATACTATATATGCAGCTATGTGTCCTCTCAAAGGAAGTTAAACAAAATAACTCTAAATCCTCACCTAGTTCCTCAGGATCTCAGCTCCAGCACAGTCCTCCCCAGCAGCAGCGCGGTGTACAGGTACACATTGGGCTGCTGTGTAGGAGGACGAGCTCACAGCTGATTCCCAGCCTACCCCTCCTCCTGCTACACAGACCAGCAGCGCCATGTCTGACACTACATCGCGCTGCTGCTCAGAGGCAGCTGAGATAAGGATGTAAAACATGGGGGAATAGCGCTGGAGGTGACAGCCATAAAGTTAGCTGATGGGGCCGAGGGGAGGGTATAATAAAAAGACCGTTTTCCTTAGTGCAATACCTATGTAAATTAAACTGGCAGGAAGCAGAATCCTTGCAGACAGGAGCCCAAGACGAGGGAACCCAAGCCACGCCTATCCTCTATGCCGGGTAGTGTGAGGGGCGTATGTTCACCCAGCAGACATCTGCAGCGTGTCTAACTCAAAAACACAAATGCAATAGCACTCTGCAACCAGCACTCTGCCCTGCCTCTATGCTGGATGAGGCATTGGTGTACATTTTGGCCAAAGCGTAATAAGCCACTCACCACGTCAAGGTCACCTCTATGAGTGGTCCCTAACACTAGTTCCTACCTGTTTATGGGCCATGATAGCCACACAAATTCCAGGGAGCGCAGGCACAGCATGCACGCCAGGCACACTCTGCTTTTAACCCCGTCCGGTGCCGTGACAGCTTTCATCGGATCCAGGGATGCAAGTACCAACATGCATGCTGAGCCCACTATATACTTCTCCTGGAGCCAAATGGCTACTGGTAGGCACTATAAAAGTAGACTCAGTTTCATACTGACTTTAAAACCAGCCTCCAGGGCAGACTAACTGGTCAGGTGTGCATGACTGCATGGAGATCGCCACGCCTCCAATATATACTACAAAGAAAAAATGTGGGGGATTCAGTCAGCACAACCCTGTATGCAGGTGCACATCGCTATGGCGAAATACATATACAAACTCAAAAACACAAATGCAATAGCACTCTGCAACCAGCACTCTGCCCTGCCTCTATGCTGGATGAGGCATTGGTGTACATTTTGGCCAAAGCATAATAAGCCACTCGCCACGTCAAGGTGGCCTTTATGAGTGGTCCCTAACACTAGTTCCTACCTGTTTATGGGCCATGATAGCCACACAAAGTCCAGGGAGCGCAGGCACAGCATGCACGCCAGGCACACTCTGCTTTTAACCCCGTCCGGTGCCGTGACAGCTTTCATCGGATCCGCAGCGTGTCTGCTGGATGAAAGCTCTTTCTTCTTAAAGAGGCAGAACAGCGGAGGTCTAGGCGCAAATAGTAAGAAGACTACAAAGTCTTGTCGCCATTTTGCAATTCTAATTCAATTCTAAGTCGCATTGGCGACCATTTTGGTTGCCATCTGGAGCCCTGTCCACTTTATAAGCAGTGGACTATTATTTTGTGTTGACTTTCTTTCATTTCTTCTATTTTTTAGCTGTGTGGTTACACCAGTGTATTAATAAAATCGTTTAGGAATAGAACTGATGTTTCTAACTAGGCAAATGTAGCCGCTTTCCAATTAAGGGTACTTTCACACTAGCGGTTTTCTTTTCCGGCATAGAGTTCTGTACTAGGGGCGTCCATATCGGAAAATAACTAATCAGTTTTATTCCCATGCATTTTGAATGGAGAGCAATCCGTTCAGGATGTCTTCAGGTCAGTCTTTTTGACTGATCAGGACAGAGCTAATACCGCAGCATGCTACAAATTTATCTCCGGCCCAAAAAACTGAGGACTTGCCTGAATGCCGGATCCGGCATTTTTTTCCATAGGAATGCATTTGTGCCGGATCCGGCATTCAAAATACCGGAATGCCGGATCCGCCCTCCTGGTCTGCACATGCGCAGACTGAAAAAAAGGTAAAAAAAAAATAGATGCCAGATCCGATTTTCCGGATGACACCAGAAATACGTATCCGGCATTTCAATTCCTTTGTAAGACGGATCAGGATCCTGATCAGTCTTAAAAATGCCTACAGTTGGCATACGTTTTGACGGATCCGGCAAGCAGTTCCTGGCGATAGAGTTCACTCTGCCGCAAGTGTGAAAGTAGCCTAACTCCCTTTATCTCCAGTGGCTGGTTTCTCACATTTTACTGAGGGTCACATGACCTGTGATATCAGCTTCTCTCCCTGCTCTGATAATGTTGGTGCACAAGGCTGAGAGATCTGTACACTAGATGTCACTGTGCTGGCCACGCCCCCCTGCACTGCCGTCTGCTGCTTATTGCTCTCTCCCAGGATTCTTAACCCCTTCAGCTGCACAGACTCAGGGCTGAAGTGTTTACTGTGTAGCTGCAGGCAGTGAGGAGACAAATGCTGGGCACAGGAGCTGAAAAAGAAGTTCTGCAGAGCATTGCAGGTAGGGGGAAGATCCTGTGTGTATTAGCAGTGTCATTGTACAGCTAGGACTTGTAGTCCTACACATCCAACATGCTGCTGAGTCTTCCAGTAGGCAGGCATGTCACTCACTGCAGTACTTGTATACGCTCCCTTAGCAGTACAGGGGGAGGGGCATTGATTGTTGTTTCTGCAAGTAAACAAAGGGCCAGAAGAGAACCAGGGAAATGAGTAAATAGTTATTTTTTTGCCTAAAACTTGCTTAGCTTAGTTATATATCGCTGACCATCAGATTTACAGTGCTATATCTTTTTTTTTCCATTACTCGGACAACCCCTTTAATATGATATTATTTAACCCTTTTAGGATCAGGCCATTTTCTGTGTTTATATTTTTCACTCCCTGCCTTCCCAGAGCCATAACTTTTTTATTTTTACATTTATCGCTGTATGAGGGCTTGAAATGGGGTGGAATAAAAATAAACAGCATTCCACCACGGTTTTATGGGTTTTGTTTTTACAACGTTTCATATGCAGTAAAACTGACCTGTTATTGACATTCTCCTGGTCCATGCAATTATGACAATACATAATATGTATAGGTTTTCTTGTGTTTTAATCCCTTGGATACCTGAGTTTTTTAGTTTTTTTTTCCTTTTCATTTTTCTTCCCTATCTTCCTTGAGCCGTACATTCTTTATTTTTCTGTTCACATATCCATATGAGGGCTTATTTTTTGCGGGACAAGTTGTACTTTCTAATACCACCATTTAATATGGCATACAATGTAGTGGGAAGCAGGGAAAAAATTCCAAATGGGGTGGAATTTGAAAATTCCTCCACCGTTTTACGGGTTTCGTCCCTAAAACATTCCCTTTGTGGCAATGTGGGGCCAGCATGGTGCGAGCGGGCGCCATGTTTAACTATTGCTCCAGCGCCGTACTGCGGTAACAGAAAGGGTTAATCCAAAAAAAAAAAAAAAAAACTTGCATTCCTGTTTTTTTTTTATCTCACAGATGCCGTAGTCATATTTGACCATGGCATCTGAGGCTTTAAATGTGTGCAATCAACATTTTCCACAATTGGATACATTAGCCCTGGGTGTTTAAAACAGCAGGCACACACCAGCTATAATGCCCACTGCGTTCGTAAGCAGGCGCCATCTTTAAATACCCGACCGACGTTAGGTGGTTGGTAATGGGTTAATAGATTTATAGGAGAGTTTTTTTCTCTGTGTCCTTTTTTTTATATATAAGCTATACGCTGAACTTCAATGGGCCCGCAATTTTTTTTAAATGACTCTGTGTGCATTCCGTTTCCATATGTCAGCATGGCCGTTCTGCAAAAAAATAGAATGTATTCTATGATTGTCCAGGTTATGGACAAGGATAGGACTGTTCTATTAGGGGCCAGCTTTCCGTGCCGCAAAATAAGGAATGCACATGGTCGATATCCGTGTTTTGCGGATTCGCAATTTGTGGACTGCAAAACATCCAAGGGCTGTGTGCATGAGCCCTTACTTTGTGCACCCTGGAGCTTGTTTATAATCATAAGATTTTTGTGATATGGAGTACTTCAGTTCAAGAATAAATCTGTACAAGGTTCTACACATGCTGTAAAAAGATAAAAATAAAAAATAACAACTTATAACCATCTTACTGATCCCCTGCCGCTACAGTTCAGACTGTGCAAGGTCCCCTCTGCACGCACGTCATTTTAATGTCTCAACAAGGAAATGGCTGTGAAATTCTGCTCAGCCAATCACTGGCCGTATCCTTGACCCGCCTCAGCCAGTGATTGGATCTTTCACACAATGAGCCGTAAGTGTCCCTCCTTGACTATCCAAAAAGTAGGGTGGTATGTGTATGATTACTGGGGTCCCCCCCAGCAGTCACGAGAACAGGGCTCCCCGAGTACAGTTGTGACTGGAGGTAGTGTGCATGTGTGACCACCTCTCCATTCACTCAATACAGCTTTCGGTTAAATCCAGCAGTCAGCTCTATAGATGTGCTACTGCTTTCTTGTACAACTGGGTCATGTGATTCTGGACTATAGCTTGGTCATGAGGTTTTTAATAATAAAAAAATAACTATGACATCTACTGTATATTCCCCGACAGGAAATATGAAATAGGGTTGTCTTAATGAGATAAACCATTTCATAATGTACATTTACACTACTATTTTTGTATTTTATAGTCCAGAGGACGAGTCATCCACATCATCGAGCGATGAAGATGAGGAAGAGTACAAACCTGGAGATGAGTTACTAGGGAAGGTTGTCTGTGTTTCCTTAAATTTTGGGGACAAAAAGAAAGTCACCTGGGTTCCAGCGCTGGTAAGAACTGATTTTTAACGTAGTCCGATGTATAAGAACTTTTATTTGCTGAAATTACTTAATTTAAGTCTTGTGATTGAGATGTAATAGGGGCCTAGGTACTGTAGCAGCATTTGCAACATGGAGGAAAAGAAATCAAGGAATGTCGACCTAATTTATAATTTATTTTAGATCTGTTAACCCCTTAACATACATGAATTCAGTTCTTGACAGTCTCATAAGTTTTAAATAGAGTGGCATGTGTATATTTGACCTCTGCTCATTCAGATGGAGGACATGAGATCCCTATTCTCAAGATCAGTAGAAGTCCTGCCTGTTGAACCCCCACTGATCAGACACTTGCCACGCCCCAAAATAGGCCAGTCTTTGAAGAGGACCTTTCCATTGATTATTTTATTTTTTTTGTTCAGTTTAAATACCATTCTGTACCACCCTGTCACCCTGCCTGTTTTTTTTTAAATATCGCTTGTACACCCCGCTGTGCCCCCTTGCTGTTTTCCCGGCCAGTATGTTAATACTGAGCATCGGTACTGGGAGGAGGAGAAGCCAGGGTACCTTAATGGGCGTTTCCTTCTCCCTGGCTGTGCCGCGATCCAATCACAGCGGAGAGCGTCACAGCCAGTGAGAAGGTGAGCTTTTTTTTTCTCCCTGGCTGTGGCGCTTTCTGCTGTGATTGAGAAACCCTGGCGTCTCCTCCTCCCTGTACCGATGCTCAGTATTGACATACTGGGCGGGAAAACAGCAGGGGGGCACAGCGGGGCATATAAGCGATATAAAAATAAAAAAAACAGGCAGGGTGGCAGCATCGGGGGGGGGGGGGGGGGGGGGTTGCTGGGTACCAGGCAAAGAAAGGTATTAAAAAAAATCGCTGAAAAGTCCTCTTTAAATCCCATCAAGGGCATTAGGGGCGTATTGCTAGGATAATACTCCAGTGTCTTATAGGGGTGGGACCTCTGGGACCTACACCTATCCTAATGATGGAGCCTGCAAAGTGCTGGAGGGCACACCGCGCAAGCACGGCCACTTCTCCATTGACTTCTATGGGGCTGAACAGTGCTCGGATATTTTCAGCAGTTCCATAGACATGAATGGAGGGCGGCCGCATTTGCGCCCCCCCCCCCTGTGCTTTGCATACTCTGTTCTAAGGATAGTTGCGGGTCCCAGAGGTGGGATCCGCACCTATGAGACATTAGGAGTATATCCTGGCAGAATGCGCTAAATGTCCAAGATGGGACAACCCCTTTAAAGTGGTTGGCCACTTTTTGGCTACTTGTGACCAATGTATAGGTAAAATGAATATTCAGCACTTACCAATATATCCTTTGTTGTATTCTGTTAGGCAAATCCCCTTGTTAGGCAAATCTTCTGTGCTGTCCTCATAGAGGTTCTGTTCATAAGATGGCTGCTGATGGAGGGTCATGTGACCAGACACATAATTCAGTCTTCTCAATTCAAACACACTGTAACTGCACTAAACTCCCAACAGTGAACGGGCAGGTGCAGTGTATTTGAATGGAGGAGACATCACATGGAGGTGATTTTCCAGGTCACATGACCCTCTATCAGCAGCATTTAATGAACAAGACCTCTGTGTGGACAACAAAAAAGACTTGGCAAACAAGGAAGCATACCTTCTGAAATATAGAAAATGGCACAGAATTTCAACAAAGGCTGTATTAGTAAGTGCCATATAGTCACCTTACAAATTCATTGGTCAGTAGTAGCCAGAACGTGGACAACTCCTTTAATCACTTCACATCCGCCCATAGGATATAAACTACCTATGGGTGGATGTTTGTTCTGGAACGTCCATTCAGAGATGGCAGCTGCATACTAATCTTGCAGCTGCCGAGTGGGGGGCAACCCAAAGAGAAGGCAGAGACAGTTCCCAGGTGTCCCTGCCTTCTAGATCTCTGTATACACAGCGCTCAACGAGCCCTCTGTATACAGATCAGGAAGTGCTATGCCGCTTCCTGGGCCGGCCCGGTAGTCATGTGACCGCTGGGGCCGGGAGAGTACAGGAGCTGTCTGGTCTTCCATAGACCTCGATCAGCCCTGCACTGAGGCTATACAGCACAGTATACTGCTGTAGAGCCTCTCTGGGGGTGTATTTCCACTGTACCTGGGGCTACTATGTCAGTCCCAGTTACAGGAGAAATCAATAGAGAAAAAAATATATAGTGAATTGACCTTATGGGGGAGGCAAAGTGTAAAATAAAGATAGAAAAAAATAAATAAAATAGATATATTTGGTATTGGCGCGTATAAAAAATAAATAAAAAACAGTGTCAAAAAAAGCAATTTTTGTCACCTTACATCACAAAAAGTGCAACCCCAAGTGATCAAAAGGCGTATGTCCCACCTTATTACGCCAAAAATGAGACTCTACCTAAGACAATTGGTCAAAAGATTAAAAAATACTAATGACTAATGACTAAAATGACTAATAGACAATGAAGACAAAACGGCTATTATTCTGTTAAAAAGAAATAAATAAAAAAGTAAACATATTGGGTATCTCCACGTCCGTAACAACTTGCTCTGTAAAAATACTGCATGAACTAACCCCTCAGATGAACACTGTAAAAAATGATAAAATAAAAGCGTTGTCAAAAAAGCCATTTTTTGGCACCTTGCATCACAAAAAGTGTAATAGCAAGCAATCAAAAAGTCATATGCACCTCAAAATAGTGCCAATCAAACAGTCACCTCAGCCCACAAAAAATGAGATCCCTACCTAAGTCAATTGGTCAAAAAATAAAAAAAACTATGACTCTCATACAACTGAGACACTAAAATATGCATTTTTTTAAAATTCAAAACAGCTATTATTGTGTTAAAGTGAAATAAATAAAAAGTAGACATATTAGGTATCATCGCAACCGTAACAACCAACTCTATAAAAATATCACATGACCTAGCCCCTCAGATGAACACGTAAAAAATTTAATAAAAAAAGTGCCAAAAAAGCAATTTTTTGGTCACCTAACATCACATAAAGTGCAACACCAAGCGATCAAAAAGGTATATGCCCCCCAAAATAGTACCAATCAAACAGTCACCTCATCCTGCAAAAAATTAGACCTCAACTAAGACAATCAGTCAAAAAATAAAAAAGCTATGGCTCTCAGACTATGGAGAGACTAAAGCATAATTTTTTTGTTTCAAAAATGCTATTGTGTAAAACTTTAATAAATGAGAAAAAGTATACATATTAGGTATTGCAACGTCCGTAATGATCTGCTCTATAAAAATGTCACATGACCTAACCCCTCAGGTGAACGCTGTAAAAATAAATAAATAAAATCTGTGCTAAAACAACCAATTTTTTGGTCACCTTGCCCATAAAGTGTAATAATGAATGATCAAAAAATCATATGTATCCTAAAATGGTACAAAAAAAACGTCAAGTCTTCCTGCAAAAAACAAGCCCCTGCGCAAGACTGACGGCAGAAAAATAAAAAAATATGGCTTTCAGAAAATGGAGACACAAAAACATAATTTTTTTTTCAGAAATGCTTTATTATGTAAAACTGAAACAAATAAACAAAGAAAGTAGACATATTTGATATCATTGCGTCCGTAACAACCTGCTCTTTAAAAATAGCACATTATCTACCCTGTCAGATGAATGTTGTAAAAATAAAAACAGTGCCGAAACTGCCATTTTTTGGTTACCTTGCCTCACAAAATTTTTTATATATAGCAATAAAAAATCATGTACCCAGAAATAGTACCAATAAAACTGGCACCTTATCCACTAGTTTCCAAAATGGGGTCACTTTTTGGGAGTTTCTACTGTAAGGGGGGCTTCAAATGGGACATGGCATCTAAAAACCAGTTCAGCAAAATCTGCCTTCCAAAAACCTGGCACTCCTTTTCTTCTGTTTACGACCACATGTGGGGTGTTTCTGTAAACCGCAGAATCAGAGTAATAAATATTGAGTTTTGTTTGGCTGTTAACCCTCGACGTGTTAAAGAAAAAAATTGATTAAAATGGAAAATCTGCCAAAAAAGTGAAATTTTGAAATGTCATCTCCATTTTCCTTTAATTCTTGTGGAACACCTAAAGGGTTAACAAAGTTTGTAAAATCAGTTTTGAGTAACTTGAGGGGTATAGTTTCTACAATGGGGTAATATAAATTACGCGATATAAATTTGTGCCACGATATGGATTTTGTGCATATCGCCTATATCGCCGGACCGCGATATGATCGCGCTCTCGGCGCGCACCATGTTCTCCTGAGCTGGCACAGTGGAGAAGGAGGCAGTCCCTCCCTCCCCACTGTGCGCGGCTGCCGCTGACCACCAATGAGAGCTGAGGAGGAGGGGAGGGACTGTGGCCACTGCGCCACCAATGAATGCCTGAATACCAACTTCATGTGCCGGCCATATCCCTGCCCCTATGACTGCACGCTGCGATCCGCCGCAATTAACCCCTCAGTTGAGGGGTTAATCGCGCGGATCACAGCGTCCTGTCAGAGGTCGGGTGCCGGGAATATTCTTCAGTCTCTGCATTGGTGGCAGTGGGCAGTTCCGATCGGAGTCCCAGCAGTGTAATGCTGGGGCTCCGATCGGTTACCATGGCAGCCAGGAGTCACGCTCCTGAAGTCCTGGCTGCCATGGTATGTTAGTGAGCAGCATTATACTCACGTGCGCCGGTCGCTCCTTCTTCTGTCTGTGCGGCGCATTGCTAATGCTTATAGCATTAGCAATGCGTCGCACAGACCTATGAGAAGGAGGAGCGTCCGGCGGCCACGGCGCACGTGAGTATCATGCTGCTCACTAACATACCATGGCAGCCAGGACTTCAGTAGCGTCCTGGCTGCCATGGTAACTGATCGGAGCCCCAGCATTACACTGCTGGGACTCCGAACGGAACTGCGCACTGCCACCAATGATGGGGGGAGGAGGGGGACCCTGTGGCCACTGCCACCAATGATTAATACTGGGGAGGGAGGGAGGGGGGGGTGGGTTTGAGTTACCAGAGGTGGCTGATAAGAGTGAGAGGCTGGGGGGCTGATCAGGGGCTGGGGGGCACATGAGAGGCTGGGGGGCAGATCAGAGGCTGGGGGGCGGATCAGAGGCTGCGGGGGCACATGAGAGGCTGGCTGCCATGGTCAGCTCCCTGCTGTTGTGTGCACAGGGCAGCAGGGAGAGTGTAAAGTCCTATTCACCCTAATAGAGCTCTATTAGGGTGAATATGACAAGGGTTCTAGCCCTTAAGGAGGCTAATAGTTATTAAATAAAAAGTAAAAAAAAAAAAAAGTTTAAACACCCCCCCCAAATATAGAAAACAATATATCGCGATATATATCGCATATCGCACATGCCTAAAATTATATCGCAATATAGATTTTAGGCCATATCGCCCACCCCTAGATGGTTTCCACTATGTAAGCCCCACAAAGTGACTTCAGACCTGAACTGGTCCTTAAAAAGTGTGTTTTGGAAATTTTCTTAAAAATTTGAAGAATTGCTTCTAAAATTCTAAGCCTTCTAACATCCTAAAAAAATTAAATGACATTTACAAAATGATGCCAACATAAAGTAGATATTTGGGGAATGTTAAGTAAATATTTTGAGGTATCACTTTGTTTTAAAAGCAGAGAAATAGAAATTTCAAAAATTGCGAATTTTTCCAAATTTTTGGTACATTTTGGATTATTTTATAAATAAAGTTGAAATATATCAACTCAAATTTACCACTGTCATGAAGTACAATGTGTCACAAGAAAACAATCTCAGAATGGCTTGGATAAGTAAAAGAATTCCAACGTTATTACCACATAAATTGACACATCAGATTTGCAAAATTAGGCTTTGTCAGGAAGGGGGTAAATGGCCCAGATGTGAAGTGGTTAAAGGGAATCTGTCACCAGTCTTATTATGTCCTAACTAAGGGTAACATAAACTAGTGACAGATCCCCTTAGCAACATGCTGGGTCACTTTGTTTAACTGACCCAACCATCTTCAAAATGTTGTGCTAAACCACTCTAGGCCCATATTCATGAGCTCCTGGCTTTCCCCGCCTACCTGCTTATACCTGTCAATCAGAGGCAGGTGGGCAGGGAGAGCTGTGAGCTCATGAATATGGGGACTCATCGGCATGTGCTGAAGCTGTTAGAACCTAGCAGCAGAAAACTGGTGACAGTCAGATTCCCTTCAGGGTGCATTCACACTTCCGCAAAATGGCAAAATTTTGCGGAATGGATAAGAACCCATTCATTTTCAATAAGGCCGCATCCGCACTTCCATTCCACGGCCCCACAAAAAAATAGAACATGTCCTATTCTGCAAAATACGAAAAGCAGATGGACGGTGTCCGTGTGTTGCGGATACAAAATTTGCGGACCGCAAAACAGTTGCGGACGTGTGAATTGTGACCTATTTTGCACTTCAGGACGCAGTAATTTATGGCAGATGTTGGATCTTTAACCCCTTAAGGACCCGCGCCGTACATGTACGGCGCAGCTGGACATGACTTGAGGACGGGTGCTGGGGCAGGATCGCAGGGGCAGTCCTTTTTTTACAGACGCCATTTTGCCCGTGCCCTTTTTTGGTCATTTCTTTTTTAAGGTTTACCAGCTCTGCACCACTTTTTCTGCGTGCAAACTGTGACCGCCAAGCACTGATCAGTTTGTAATCCACTATTCATTTTTTTTTCATTGTGCTTTTTTATTTTATTTTATTTTTTTAAGTAATAGTTAGAAAGTTAGAATTATATAAACTGCGTGCAGAATTATTAGGCAAATGAGTATTTTGACCACATCATCCTCTTTATGCATGTTGTCTTACTCCAAGCTGTATAGGCTCGAAAGCCTACTACCAATTAAGCATATTAGGTGATGTGCATCTCTGTAATGAGAAGGGGTGTAGTCTAATGACATCAACACCCTATATTAGGTGTGCATAATTATTAGGCAACTTTCTTTCCTTTGGCAAAATGGGTCAAAAGAAGGACTTGACAGGCTCAGAAAAGTCAAAAATAGTGAGATATCTTGCAGAGGGATGCAGCACTCTTAAAATTGCAAAGCTTCTGAAGCGTGATCATCGAACAATCAAGCGTTTCATTCAAAATAGTCAACAGGGTCGCAAGAAGTGTGTGGAAAAACCAAGGCGCAAAATAACTGCCCATGAACTGAGAAAAGTCAAGCGTGCAGCTGCCAAGATGCCACTTGCCACCAGTTTGGCCATATTTCAGAGCTGCAACATCACTGGAGTTCCCAAAAGCACAAGGTGTGCAATATTCAGAGACATGGCCAAGGTAAGAAAGGCTGAAAGACGACCACCACTGAACAAGACACACAAGCTGAAACGTCAAGACTGGGCCAAGAAATATCTCAAGACTGATTTTTCTAAGGTTTTATGGACTGATGAAATGAGTGAGTCTTGATGGGCCAGATGGATGGGCCCGTGGCTGGATTGGTAAAGGGCAGAGAGCTCCAGTCCGACTCAGACGCCAGCAAGGTGGAGGTGGAGTACTGGTTTGGGCTGGTATCATCAAAGATGAGCTTGTGGGGCCTTTTCGGGTTGAGGATGGAGTCAAGCTCAACTCCCAGTCCTACTGCCAGTTTCTGGAAGACACCTTCTTCAAGCAGTGGTACAGGAAGAAGTCTGCATCCTTCAAGAAAAACATGATTTTCATGCAGGACAATGCTCCATCACACGCGTCCAAGTACTCCACAGCGTGGCTGGCAAGAAAGGGTATAAAAGAAGAAAATCTAATGACATGGCCTCCTTGTTCACCTGATCTGAACCCCATTGAGAAGCTGTGGTCCATCATCAAATGTGAGATTTACAAGGAAGGAAAACAGTACACCTCTCTGAACAGTGTCTGGGAGGCTGTGGTTGCTGCTGCACGCAATGTTGATGGTGAACAGATCAAAACACTGACAGAATCCATGGATGGCAGGCTTTTGAGTGTCCTTGCAAAGAAAGGTGGCTATATTGGTCACTGATTTGTTTTTGTTTTGTTTTTGAATGTCAGAAATGTATATTTGTGAATGTTGAGATGTTATGTTGGTTTCACTGGTAAAAATAAATAATTGAAATGGGTATATATTTGTTTTTTGTTAAGTTGCCTAATAATTATGCACAGTAATAGTCACCTGCACACACAGATATCCCCCTAAAATAGCTAAAACTAAAAACAAACTAAAAACTACTTCCAAAAATATTCAGCTTTGATATTAATGAGTTTTTTGGGTTCATTGAGAACATGGTTGTTGTTCAATAATAAAATTAATCCTCAAAAATACAACTTGCCTAATAATTCTGCACTCCCTGTATATATATATATATATACACTGCTCAAAAAAATAAAGGGAACACAAAAATAACACATCCTAGATCTGAATTAATTAAATATTCTTCTGAAATACTTTGTTCTTTACATAGTTGAATGTGCTGACAACAAAATCACACCAAAAAAAAAAATGGAAATCTAATTTTTTAACCCATGGAGGTCTGGATTTGGATTCACACTCAAAATTAAAGTGGAAAAACACACTACAGGCTGATCCAACTTTGATGTAATGTCCTTAAAACAAGTCAAAATGAGGCTCAGTAGTGTGTGTGGCCTCCACGTGCCTGTATGACCTCCCTACAACGCCTGTGCGATCCTGAGGGATCTCCTCCCAAACCTGGACTAAAACTTCTGCCAACTCCTGGACAGTCTGTGGTGCAACGTGACGTTGGTGGATAGAGCGAGACGTGATGTCCCAGATGTACTCAATTGGATTCAGGTCTGGGGAACGGGCGGGCCAGTCCATAGCATCAATGCCTTCGTCTTGCAGGAACTGCTGACACACTCCAGCCACATGAGGTCTAGCATTGTCTTGCATTAGGAGGAACCCAGGGCCAACCGCACCAGCATATGGTCTCACAATGGGTCTGAGGATCTCATTTCCGTACCTAATGGCAGTCAGGCTACCTCTGGCGAGCACATGGAGGGCTGTGCGGCCCTCCAAAGAAATGCCACCCCACACCATTACTGACCCAATGCCAAACCGGTCATGCTGGAGGATGTTGCAGGCAGCAGAACGTTCTCCACGGCGTCTCCAGACTCTGTCACGTCTGTCACATGTGCTCAGTGTGAACCTGCTTTCATCTGTGAAGAGCACAGGGCGCCAGTGGCGAATTTGGCAATCTTGGTGTTCTCTGGCAAATGCCAAACGTCCTGCACGGTGTTGGGCTGTAAGCACAACCCCCACCTGTGGACGTCGGGCCCTCATATCACGCTCATGGAGTCTGTTTCTGACCGTTTGAGCAGACACATGCACATTTGTGGCCTGCTGGAGGTCATTTTGCAGGGCTCTGGCAGTGCTCCTCCTGTTCCTCCTTGCACAAAGGCGGAGGTAGCGGTCCTGCTTCTGGGTTGTTGCCCTCCTACGGCCTCCTCCACGTCTCCTGATGTACTGGCCTGTCTCCTGGTAGCGCCTCCATACTCTGGACACTACGCTGACAGACACAGCAAACCTTCTTGCCACAGCTCGCATTGATGTGCCATCCTGGATAAGCTGCACTACCTGAGCCACTTGTGTGGGTTGTAGACTCCGTCTCATGCTACCACTAGAGTGAAAGCACCGCCAGCATTCAAAAGTGACCAAAACATCAGCCAGGAAGCATAGGAACTGAGAAGTGGTCTGTGGTCACCACCTGCAGAACCACTCCTTTATTGGGGGTGTCTTGCTAATTGCCTATAATTTCCACCTGTTGTCTATCCCATTTGCACAACAGCATGTGAAATTGATTGTCACTCAGTGTTGCTTCCTAAGTGGACAGTTTGATTTCACAGAAGTGTGATTGACTTGGAGTTACATTGTGTTGTTTAAGTGTTCCCTTTATTTTTTTGAGCAGTGTACTTAATATATTTTATTTTATTTTTTTACTTTTTATTTAATAACTATTTCCCCCCCCCCGTAGGGGCTAGAACCTGGTATTTTTTCATCCCTTGTCCTATTTACCCTGATAGATCTCTATCAGGGTGAATAGGACTTTACACTCTCCCTGCTGCTCTGTGCTCTGTTCACACAGCAGCAAATAGCCGACTATGGCAGCAAGGGCTTACAGTGCTGGGGCTCCAATCAGAAGCTGCCACTACCACCAGTGAAGAGGAAGGGACCCTGTGGCCACTGCCACCAATGATTTTAATACTGGGGGGTTGAGGGGGCACTGAGCCACCAATGATTTTAATACTGGGGGGTTGAGGGGGGAGGGGGCACTGAGCCACCAATGATTTTAATACTGTGGGGGTTGAGGGGGCACTGAGCCACCAATGATTTTAATTCTGGGGGGGTTGAAGGGGGGCTGGCGCACTGCGCCACCAATGATTCTAATACTGGGGGGGGGGGGCGCACTGCGCCACCAATGATAATTAACTTTTAATACAGGAGGCGGGTACTGGCAGCAAATCAGCGGCAGTTAACCTCTCAGGTGCCGCACCTGAGGGGCTAACTGCCGCTGATCGCAGCTCCCTGTCAGAGGCAGGTGCCGGCAATGTGAGACTTAGTTAAGTTACCAGGCTACATAGAGCGGCGCCTAGGGATCTCCCTGCACCTACTATTATTCCTGGGCGTCGCTCCGTTCGCCCGCTGTGCCCCAGTTACAGTCTCCTGCTCCGTATGCTAATTACTACTATCGGAGCGATGCGGAGGAGACATCAGCTTCTCTCCTGGGCGTTCCGAGAAGTCCTCCTAACATATCTAATAGATAAACATATCGCCCCGTCCGAAAAGTCCAAACTATTAAAATAGAAAAAATCTATGCGGTGAACGCCGGAACAGAAAAAAAAAAAAAAAAAAAGAATAAATGCGTGATTCGCCATTTAAAAAAAATGCAGAATGCACGTGGCTTTTTGGGTTTATTTTTTTTTTAATGGTATCGAGTATCGCAATACTTTTTTATGGTATCGAAATAAAAAATGTGGTATCGCAACAACTCTAATGTGGATAAGTGGATAACTATTATGCCAGCATACCCCTATTCATGTCCCTAACTACCAGAGGTACTGTGGCTTGCGGCACAGTGTGCAACAATCAAAGAGGCCTCCCTAGATGCCTCGTAGGGCAACCACTGAGAATGGGTGAAAGTAGGGCTCTTCTCCATGAGATCATGCTGGTGGTTAAGTACAAGGACAAGAGGGACGTCCTTGTACTGACCACCATTCACACTAACACCAACTCCCCTGCTCCTATACGAGATACCACTACCCCCAAACCAGTTTGTATCCTGGACTACAACAGGCACATTGGAGGGGTGCATCTTTCAGATCAACTTCTGAAGCCCTCAAGTGCCACACGAAAAACAAAAGTGTGGTACCAAAAGCTGGCCGTACACATTGTAATGCAATGTTCAATATAATGTGTAATATAATGCAATGTGCAATGCGTACGTGCTATTTCAATCTGCAGGCCACACAGGAAGTTTCCTTCAGTTCCAAAAGGTGGTTATCAGGGTCCTTATTTTTCAAAGCCAGGCCAGGAAGGGTCCCAGTACTTCTGGAAGTCATGGTGCCCGTGTTGTACCAGGGCAACATTTTCCAGGTCAAGTCCCCCAGACAACAAGAAAGGGAAGGACCCAAAAAAGATGCAGGGTGTGTTCCAAAAGGGGGATAAGGAAAGACACCATTTACCACTGCAAAACCTGGCCTGTGCATGCAGGAGTGTTTTAAAATCTACCACTCATCCATGGAGTATTAATTTAATTTCATCCATGATGTACCCTGTAGTTTTACCACCTTATATCTCTGATTTAGTCCGCATAGTTTACAGATCCACTTTTCACCAACCACTACATATTTCTGTGAAACACCTGTTAGGTCCAAAGTACCCTTTCCACCACTTAAAATGTTCGCATGGGGGTGCTCTTTCCAAAATGGGGTGACTTCTTGTGGTTTATAATTTCTGGGATCCTCAGGAATTTTTTAACATTCGACATGGCACCTAATATCCATGTCTGCCAATTCAGGCCTGCCAGCAAAATCCATATTTTGCTGTTTGCCTGCTGTGCGTCCATACAGCAGGCTACAAGCACATATGGGGTGTTTCCTGAATGGGGAGAAAATGGGGAACACATACTGGGGTGGATTTTCTCCTTTACCCCTTGTGAAAGTGAAAATTTGGGGTCTGCTAGTAATCTTTCATTTTCACAAATGTGTGCTTTGAAATCCTTTAATAAACGTTTCTGCCTTCTGTGAGACATCTGTTTGCTGAAAAGTACCCTTCCCACCACTTAAAATGTTCGTACGGGGTGCTATTTCCAAAATGGGGTCACTTCTTGGGATTTTTAATTTCTGGGGCCCCCAGGATTTTTTTTTATGCGACATGGCACCTAAAATAAATGTCTGCCAATTCAGGTCAGCAAAATCCATATTTTGCTGTTTGACTCTAGTGCCCTGCTGTGCGCCCATGCATAATTTTTTGAGCACATATGGGGTGTTGCTGTATTCGGGGGGAAATGGGGAACAAATTGTGGCGTGCATTTTGTCCTGTTACCCTTTTTGAAAGTGAAAAATGTGGGTGTAAAGCAACTTTTTAGTGAGAAAACTGCAATTTTTCATTTTCACTGACAAGTGTTTCCTAATTCTAGGAAACACCTTTGAGGTCAAAGTGCTCACTACACACCTTGAAAGATTCTGTGAGGTGTGTAGTTTCCAAAATAGGGTCACTTTTTGTGGGTTTCCACTGTAGGGCCACCTCAGGGTGTCTTTATATGCGACATAGTTCCCAATTACCATTCCAGCTAAATCCACTCTCCAAAAGCCATATTGTGCTCCTTCCACTCTGAAGCCTGCTGTGAGCCCATACATCATTTTTTGATAACATATGTGGTGTTTCTGTAAACTACAGATTCAGTATTATAGATTTTGGCATTTTCGTTTGACTGTTAACCTTTTATGTGTTGCAGAAAAAAATAGATCAAAATTTAAAATCTGCTACAAAAAGTGAAATTTCTTTTCCATTTTCCTTTAATTCTCGTGGGACATCTAAAGGCTTAATAAAGTTTGTAAAATCAGTTATAAATGGCTTGAGGGGTGTAGTTTCTAAAATGGCATGATTTTATGCGTAGTTTCTAATATGTAAGCGCCACAAAGTGACTTCATAAACTAACTGGTCCTTAAAATATTGGGTTTTGGAAATGTTCTTAAAAATTTTAAGATTTGCTTCTAAACTTCTAAGCCTTCTAACGTCCCAAAACAATAAAATGTCATTTTCAAAATGATCCAAACATGTAGACATATGGGGAATGTAAAGTAATAAATATTTTTGGAGGTATTACTATCTATTTTGATATTAGAGAAATTGAAATTTGCTAATTTTTCAAACAAAATTGTGAATTTGGTATTTTTTTTATAAATAAAAATGAAATATTTTGACTCAGATTTACCACTGTCATGAAGTACAATATGTGACGAGAAAACAATCTCAGAATGGCCTGGATAAGTAAAAGTGTTTTAAAGTTATCACCACATAAAGTGACACATGTCAGATATGCTAAAAATGGCCTGGTCCCAAAGGTGAACAATGGCAGGGTCCTGAAGCGGTTAAATGGGTTTTCAGAGTTTTAAATACTGATGACTTATCTTCAGGATAGGCCATCAGTATCTGATCGATGGGGTTCCGACACCCAGGACGCCAGCTGATCAGCTGTTTAAGAAGGCACTAGTGCTCCTGTGAGCACCACGGCCTTCTCTCAGCTTTTCCAAGGCCAGTGATGACACGTTCATCGATCAGCCTAGGAGCAGCTCAGTATCATTGAAGTCAATGGGCCTGAGCTGTGATACCAAGCACAGCCGCTATACAGTATAATGTACGACACTGTGCTTGGTAAGCTGCGAGAAGGCAGCTGCACTCACAGGAGCACTAGTGCCTTCTCAAACAGTTAATCGGCGGGGGTCATGAGTGTCTTGCTGCATCTAAAAATGCATAAATAGTCAATAATGAAAAGTATTTATTCTGGTGTATGGCATAACAAAAGAAATAATCAAAATGGCTGAATAACCTTTTTTTTTGTTGTTGCTTCACATTCCAAGAAAATGAAATGAAAAGTAATTAAATATTCATACATATCCCAAAATGGTATCAATAAAAACTACAGTTCGCCCAGCAGAAAAATGAGCCCTTACATAGCTCTATAATATAAAAAATGTACAGATGTCAGAATATGGCAACTTCCAACTACATCATATGGATTATTAAGTGGTGCAATTGGCAAGTACAACCTGAAAAAAAAACTAACCTTGATTTGGCTATATGAATAGAATTTTTTTTTATAGCCACTAGAAGGTAGGGAGTGAAAAACTAAAATAATAAATCGCTGCATCAGGAAGGGGTTAAACCTGTTGATGGAGTTGATTGAGGCATAACCTTTTATTTGAAGATAAAAACAGGCTTGTCCACTTGCACTCAGAATATATTTATATAAATGAAATGTCCTGCTTCTTCTGGAACTAAGGGAAATAAATGTGTCTTTTCTAACAGGTAGTATCACCAGACTGTAGTGATGATGTGGCAGTTAAGAAGGACTTTATTCTAGTGCGTTCCTTTAAGGATGGTAAATTGTAAGTCTCTCTATTATTTTCTTTGTAGCTAATGGATCGTATACAGATGATAACAACTTTTCTTATTTTAACAGCTTTTCTGTCATGAAGACTGATATTCGAGACATTAGTGATGTTTCCTTTAAAAATGACTGTATATTAAAGCCAGGTAAGTTTTTTTTTTCAGTTTCCATTTCCAACATTTGCCTGTCTTTCTCTTTGTAATGTAATGTAATCTCCCGATCCAGAATTTAGTCACATGCCTTCCTCTTTTTTTCTACAACTCCCTGTGACATCACGTCCATTTGTTTACTGCCTGGTCTTCTGCCCTATGCTGTGTCCTGTAGCGTGGACATTCATCTAATTAGCATGGGAAAGGAGAAGGCAGGACCCTGTGATCCTCTGCATTCTCAGTGCCTGCCCTGTTTACCTGTCAGCACCAACAGTGTCAGTGCATGGGAATATAGGACCTACTTGTTCCCCATTCATGTTAAAGTGAATTTGTCACCCCGATTTTGGACTATTATCTACAGTAATACATGAGTAGTACTGCAGATAAGTAGTCCAGATCACAATTTTTTATCTCCCTACTGTCTTCCATTCCTCCTTTGTCAGCAATCAAAACTGCACTTAAATACACAGTGCGGTCTGCTGTGCTGTTCTAACATAAGAGAGAACTCGTGTTTGCATCCACGGCAGTCCTGACAATGTATTTCAATGCAGCTTTGAGTGCTGACCGCACGGAATGGGGAGCAATAGGAAACAAAAAGATAGTGATCTGGACTCTATATCTGCAATACTACTCATGTATTACTGTAGATGATACCCCAAAATCAGGGTGACAGATTCATTTTAAATAGATGGCTGACCATAATACAGGACACAGCAGAGTGCAGAAGACCAGGCTGGAAACAAATGGACGTGACATCACAGAAAGTTGCAGGAGAAAAGCCAACTACTGTAGGTGATGTGACTGCATTTTGAGTTGGATAATAGCTTGCATTCTGGTATTTACAATACAATACAAAGTGAAAGGTGGGCACACATGAGATTAAATGAGATGGGGAAAGGTTAATAGAAACTGGGAAAACACCCTCAAAATTCTATTGAATATCCCTTATACATCACCTGTAAAGCAAAGTATTCACTGGGGAACTTGCCCCGTCCTTTCTAGTGTTTTAATTATTAGGACACCGGCACATGTTGTAAGTAGAGATTAGTGAAGCGAGCTTCAGATGTTACATCCGAAGTCGCTTTGTTCATAACTTCGGAATAATACTGTACAGAGATCCGTCTCTGTACAGTATTAAAATATATGGGCTCTGATGAGCCAAAGTTAATGATTCGCGAAGCCGCGTGTAATTTTGTTGAATAACTGACTTTTCCACGACTAAACCTCTCCCCCACCAACTCCTCTGGCCTAAACTCGATCCTCTAACAGTCCCCAACCCGAAGCAGATCGGCCGGCACCACTCCTGTCAGTTTAATAATGGCTCAAATCCTACTTATCACAATCAACTACCTTATGTGTCACCCCCAATTCCTTATAGATTGTAAGCTCTTGCGAGCAGGGCCCTGACTCCTAGTGTTTCTGTTGCATATTAGCCAGTTACTTTTGTTTTGTACATAAACCTTATGAATTTGTAAAGCGCTGCGGAATATTGTGGCGCTATATAAATAAATATTATTAATAACTTCTGTAATTGATTTTTAAAGTGGAAAAAACACTTTAAAACATGAAACCAAACTCTGCTTCGGTTCCGATGTACCAATCAGAACCAAAGTCGCAAAATTCTGCACAAGCAAGTGCATAAATTCTGGCTTTTTGACGCCAGAATTCTAGAGGTCATGATGTCCAAATCGAAACACATTGCCATGTGTCCTTTATTCAATGAATTTGCAATTTTTAAATATCAGCAGCGCTGCTTCTTTTTCTGCACTAGCGATCATCATTGGTTTCCCACTCCATACCTTGCTGCAGCTGATTCTCCTTACACAACTACATGTTCAAGGTGAGCATAATATAGCCCCCCTTTCCATTTTCTTCTGCTACAGGTTATGTGCTGTGTGGCACCATGTATCTTTTTTCATTGAATTACAATTTTACTGCATAGGGGATGCCATAAAAACAAAACTCATAAACTGTGGCGGAATTTTTAATTTTTCTTTTCCAATTCCACTTGATTTGGATTTTTTTCCAGCTTCCTACTAGGGTTGTCACAATGCCAGAACTTGGACTTTGATATCATTACCAAGTACTTAATACCAAATTGATACTTAGAAAAAACAACACATTAACCGCATGTCATTCATTTTGTGAGGAGGTACTGGATGGGGTCTTTTACTATTAACGTGAGGCACATGGATAATAACGCCATGTTCCTCACATTAATAACTAGATTTGGATTTTCGGTAGAAAATACCTGTTGCTTGAAAAGAGTTTGTGCGCCTGTGGGCATGAATGCATGTGTGTAAGGCTAGTTGCACAATAGCAGCAGAGATCCAGTAGGTTGTTCCGGCAAATATGCCAAGAATCGGCCGGAAGAAAACAGCAGCATACTTGCCAGAATGTGGCCAGATCTCGGATGGTCCCCATTATAGTGAATAGTGCCGGACAGAGAATTACAAGCTGCCAGAACAGCCTGCCGAATAGCCACCATGCGAGCTGTGTCTGTGATACTGGGTGGTAGTTAGACGGTGACTGTTACGTATTCCGTGGCAGTTAAAATTTGAATCTCTGAACATTCTGACATTTTTATGGGGGATTTTTATTTTTAAATATAAATGTATTAAAAATTACAAATCTGAGCACTCCAAAAATACATACATACAGCGAGGAGAGCTTCGAAACCCAGTTTGAAAAGAGTCTGTACATTAAGCGGTTCAGGCTGTTTTAGATGCAGAGGACTGGAGAAGAAGAAATAAATAAAATCTAAAAACATGAGGAATTTCAATGTAGTGCTTGCTTTTCAGGTGACCCCAGCACTATCAGCTTCTCATAGCAGATTATAATGATCTCCCACCACTATCAGCCTCTCATATCAAATTATAATGATCTCCCACCACTATCAGCCTCTCTTATCAAATTATAATGACCCTCCAGCACTATCAGCATCTCATAGCAGATTATAATGATCACCCACCACTATCAGCCTCTCATATCAAATTATAATGATCTCCCACCACTAACAGCCTCTCGTATCAAATTATAATGACCCTCCAGCACTATCGGCATCTCATAGCAGATTATAATGATCTCCCACCACTATCAGCCTCTCGTAGCAGATTATAATGATCTCCCACCACTATCAGCCTCTCATAGCAGATTATAATGATCTCCCACCACTATCAGCCTCTCATATCAAATTATAATGATCTCCCACCACTATCAGCCGCTCATATCAAATTATAATGACCTTCCAGCACTATCAGCATGTTATAGCAGATTATAATGATCTCCAACCACTATCAGCTTCTCATATCAAATTATAATGACCTCCCACCACTATCAGCCGCTCATATCAAATTATAATGACCTTCCAGCACTATCAGCATTTTATAGCAGATTATAATGATCTCCCACCACTATCAGCTTCTCATATCAAATTATAATGACCTCCCACAACTATCAGCCTCTCATAGCAGATTATAATGATCTCCCACCACTATCAGCCTCTCATAGCAGATTGTAATGACCTCCCAGCACTATCAGCCTCTCATAGCAGATTGCAATGACTCCCCAGCACTATCAGCCTCTCATAGCAGAATATAATGACCCCCCCCAGCACTATCAGCCACTCATATCAGATTATAATGACCTCCCAGCACTATCAGCTTCTCATAGCAGATTATAATGACCCCCCAGCACTATCAGCTTCTCATAGCGGATTATAATTGCAGTACGCAGCCCTGCAGGGTATTTCGATGGTGAGGTCACGGTTAATAGGCAAACGAGGGTTGCTCTTGGTTACTCACAGTTTATTGAAAGAACCTGGGCAGGCGTACAGCAGTGATGGAGAGGCTGGCACATGAATCCTCTGGGGCACTCTCTGTGTATAGGGACCAGGCCAGTGGTAGGTGAGGTGCCCTGGGTGTTACAGGTTTAATGTGCCGGTGGCAAGATCCCTTTAAGTTCGTGACGCCAGTGCCGGTAACGGTGGCACACCGATTTATTGCAGGAATAATTAAGGAACACAAGTTGCAGTGAACCAAAACTTCCTTTTACTGAACAATCAACTATTTACAGTCTTTTGGTTAAAGTTCCATATGTCAGCAGCAGTCACAAGCAGGCTTATACAAATGGCAGGCACAATGTTCTTGCAAGATACTCAGAGGGTTAAACACTTACAGATCAGGCTGCACTTTTCCTCAGAATCCTTATCTTTATCCCAAGGCCCGTATGCCCTATTGCTGGCTTTATCCTTGGTTAGGGAAAACTTCCTCAGGTATATATATATATATATCCTTGCTTTTCATGTATCCTTCTGCCCTTCAGCTCTCTTGTCTGGCTGGAATAAAGGCTCTGCTCTGCTCTGCTATGGGAACTTGGTTTCTCTCAGAAGGCAAATCCTTCTCCTGGTGACAACTAGAGCCTGCACCTCAGCTCCTCTCTGGCTAAAGTGTATTCTTGCTTCTGACTCTACACACTCACTCTACACTACTTTCCTTGAACAGGACCTGACTATATATATTAGGGGTTACCTAGCTCCCTCTACTGTCTAGGAGGAGGAACTACACCCTAACAGGCCTGATACACAGATAACAGGAAAATACACATAAAAACATAGCAATATACATTAAAATGTAATGTAAAATACAATGCCACTGTTCCACAGGAGGTGGAGAACAAACGTGGCCCAATTGACCCTTGTGTAGTGCCCACATTTACCTAGTGGGACACTACATAATGACCCTACAGCACTATCAGCCTCTTATATCAGTTTATAATGACCTCCTAGCACTATCAGCCTCTCATATCAGATCATAATGACCTCCCAGCACTATCAACCTCTCATATCAGATCATAATAAAAGCGAAGTGTGAGTGCACTGTGTCCCTGTGTGTGTGTGTCACTAGTTTTGCACTGAGCATGCGCGGCGGGGCAACCAATCAGGACACAGCTCTCCACATGCAGCAGCACAACCCACAGCATCGCGCCGACCAATCAGCTGACACTGCTTCAACTAACTGTTTAACCCCTTCCATGCCGCAGTCCTTAGGGACCGTTGTCTGAAAGGGGCTAACCACCCTGGCAGCGGCCGGATGCTTGAAGGGTTAATGCCCCCCTTTCAAGATGCATAGCGCGTAGCACCCTCCCTCCCCCCTTCAAAATGGCAGAGCGTGCAGCATCCCCCCTTCAGGATGGCAGAGCTGCAGCGGGGTAGAGTGTTAGCTGTAACGTACAGCTAACACTCTGCTTGAAGCGGCCAACATCAGTGCTGGCACAGATGTCGGCCGTTTATACCCTTCCGTGCCGTGGTCCTTAGGGATCTCTGTATGGAGGGGCTAACCATCGGGCCGCTGCTCTGCTGTGGCAGCGGCCGATGCTTGAAGGGTAAACTAAGGAAGGGAGCTCCCTCATTCCCCCATCGGGCCGCTGCGCTGTGGCAGCGTCCCTATGGTTACCATGGCAACCCGACGCCTTCATAGGCTTCCGGCTTGCTGTGGTATATCTGTGGTATATCTAAGCCTGATAAGGATCTTGCTAAAGGCAGAAGCCTGATCAGGCTTAGTGTGAGTTTAATACACTGCAGTACACTATATAGTGTACTGCAGTGTATTGTAAGCCATCAGACCCACTGGATCATCAAGAGCCAAGTGCGTCTGGGTCCAAAAAATGTAAAAACAAAGTGAAAAAAGTAAAATAATTAAAAAAAAACTACGTTTATCCACACATAATTGGTTAAAAATTTTAAAAATAAAAAACATTAAACATGTTTGGTATCGCCATGTCCATAAGGACCTGATCTATAAAAATCATGTTACTTTTACCGCATGGTGAACACCATAAAAAAAAAAAGAAAAGCTATGATGGAATTGCAATTTTTTCCCACCACACTTCCCAAAAAATTATAAAAAGTGATAAAAAAAAGTCATATGTATCCAAAATTAGCACCAATCAAACCGTGACCTCATCCCACAAAAGGTGAGCCCCTACATCTGCCAATCGGCCCAAAAAATTAAAAATATATATGGCTTTCAGAAAATGGAGACACAAAAACATGATTTTTTTCTTCAAATATGCTTTTATAGGGAAAAAAAAATGCACATATTAGATATCATCATGTCCCTAACGACCTACTCTATAAAAACATCATGTGATCTGGTGAGCGCCATAAAAAAAAATAATAATAATAATTTGCCAAAAAAATCTATTTTTTATCACCTTACATCACAAAAAGTGTAATACCAAGCAATCAAAAAGTCATATGTGCCCCATAATTGTACCAATCAAACTGTCATCTCATCCCACAAAAATTGAGATCCTACCTAAGACAATCGCTCAAAAAATAAAAAAAATATGGCTTTCAGAAAATGGAAACATAAAAATATGTTTGTTTTTTTTCAAAAATGCTTTTATTGTGTAAAATTAAAAATGCACATATTAGGCATCACTGTGTCCGTAACAACATGCTCTATAAAAATAGTATGTGATCCAACCTGTCTGGTGAACGCCGTAAAAAAAATTAAAAATGTTTTTTATAACCTTACATCACAAAAAGTGTAATACCAAGCAATCAAAAATTCATATGCGCCCCAAAATGCTACCAGCCAAACCATCATCTCTTCCAGCAAAAAATTGAGACCCTACCTAAGACAATCGCCCAAAAAAAAAAAAATGTGGCTTTCAGAAAATGGAAACCTAAAAACATGTTTGAAAAAAAATAATAATTGTGTAAATAAAAATAAAAAAAATGACTTATTAGGTATCGCCGCATCGTTATGACCTGCTCACATTATCTACTCTGTCAGGTGAACATTGTAAAAAAACAAATAATAACAATCAGAACAGCCATTTTTTGGGTTACCTTGCCCCATAAAAAGATTAATATATACAGTCGTGGCCAAAAGTTTTGAGAATTACATAAATATTGGAAATTGGAAAAGTTGCTGCTTAAGTTTTTATAATAGCAATTTGCATATACTCCAGAATGTTATGAAGAGTGATCAGATGAATTGCATAGTCCTTCTTTGACATGAAAATTAACTTAATCCCCAAAAAACCTTTCCACTGCATTTCATTGCTGTCATTAAAGGACCTGCTGAGATCATTTCAGTAATCGTCTTGTTAACTCAGGTGAGAATGTTGACGAGCACAAGGCTGGAGATCATTATGTCAGTCTGATTGGGTTAAAATGGCAGACTTGACATGTTAAAAGGAGGGTGATGCTTGAAATCATTGTTCTTCCATTGTTAACCATGGTGACCTGCAAAGAAACACGTGCAGCCATCATTGCGTTGCATAAAAATGCCTTCACAGGCAAGGATATTGTGGTTACTAAGATTGCACCTCAATCAACAATTTATAGGATCATCAAGAACTTCAAGGAAAGAGGTTCAAGTCTTGTTAAGAAGGCTTCAGGGCGTCCAAGAAAGTCCAGCAAGCGCCAGGATCGTCTCCTAAAGAGGATTCAGCTGCGGGATCGGAGTGCCACCAGTGCAGAGCTTGCTCAGGAATGGCAGCAGGCAGGTGTGAGCGCATCTGCACGCACAGTGAGGCGAAGACTTTTGGAAGATGGCCTGGTGTCAAGAAGGCCAGCAAAGAAGCCACTTCTCTCCAAAAAAAACATCAGGGACAGATTGATCTTCTGCAGAAAGTATGGTGAATGGACTGCTGAGGACTGGGGCAAAGTCATTTTCTCCGATTAAGCCTCTTTCCGATTGTTTGGGGCATCTGGAAAAAGGCCTCTCCGGAGAAGAAAAGGTGAGCGCTACCATCAGTCCTGTGTCATGCCAACAGTAAAGCATCCTGAGACCATTCATGTGTGGGGTTGCTTCTCATCCAAGGGAGTGGGCTCACTCACAATTTTGCCCAAAAACACAGCCATGAATAAAGATTGGTACTAAAACACCCTCAAACAGCAACTTCTTCCAACAATCTAACAACAGTTTGGTGAAGAACAATGCATTTTCCAGCACGATGGAGCACCGTGCCATAAGGCAAAAGTGATAACTAAGTGGCTCAGATACCAAAACATTGACATTTTGGGTCCATGGCTTGGAAACTCCACAGATCTTAATCCCATTGAGAACTTGTGGTCAATCCTCAAGAGGCGGGTGGACAAACAAAAACCCACTAATTCTGACAAACTCCAAGAAGTGATTATAAAAGAATGGGTTGCTCTCAGTCAGGAATTGGCCCAGAAGTTGATTAAGAGCATGCCCAGTTGAATTGCAGAGGTCCTGAAAAAGAAGGGCCAACACTGCAAATACTGACTCTTTGCATAAATGTCATGTAATTGTCGATAAAAGCCTTTGAAACGTATGAAGTGCGTGTAATTATATTTCACTACATCACAGAAACAACTGAAACAAAGATCTAAAAGCAGTTTAGCAGCAAACTTTGTGAAAACTAATATTTTTGTCATTCTCAAAACTTTTGGCCACGACTGTATATACATACACACACTACCTCTACCAAAAGATTTCTATACTGCAGGAATAACCCTAATAATAACACGCCTCCCGCACCGCTCACACCAGCGCGCCAACCAATCAGGACAGGGCGCTCCACATACCGCCTTCACCGCCCGCACCTGCACGCCGGCAAGCAGGTCGGAGCGCCACCATTTCTGTTCGTTAGTCCCAGCTGCCATTTCTGTTCGTCAGTCATAGCACATATAGAGAGGAGCCCCTGTCAGCAGTCTGACCTACCAGTCGCTACCAGCAGTCTCAGCACCAGCTGTCAGTGCCATTCCTACAGCCACCAGTCACAGTGCCAGTAGTGTCAGCCACCAGTCAGTGCCAGCAGTCTCGGCCACAAGCCACAGCCAGAAATCTCAGCCACAGCCACCAGTGTCGACCACCAGCCACCAGTCTCAGCCAGCAGTCATTGCCAGCAGTCTTAGCCGCAGCCACCAGTCAGTGCCAGCAATCTCGGCCACAAGCCACAGCCACCAGTCTCAGCCACAGCCACCAGTCTCAGCCACCATTCAGTGAAAGCATTTTCAGCCACAGCCATCAGTCAGTGCCTGCAGTCTCAGCCACAGCTGCCAGTCTCGGCCACCAGCCACAGCCACCAGTCAGTGTGTTCAAGTTCCCTTGCCATTTAATATAGACTGTTCCTACTCATGTTTATGCACTACTGTTCTAGCGCCCGTTATTGTAAATGGCTTAATGTCTAGTCAGATTATAACCCCCCCCCCAGCACTATCAGTCACTCATAGCTTATTATAATGACCTCCCAGCACTATAAGCCACCCATAGCAAATAATATTGACCTCCCAGCCCTATCAGCTCCTCATAGCAGATTATAATGACCCACAGCCCCTCAGATTATAATAACCCCCAGCCCTATCAGCCCTTCATAACAGATTTTAATACCACCCAGCCTCTCACATCAGACTATAATAACATCTAGCACTATCATCCTCTCATATCAGATTGCAATGACCACAGCACTCATTATCAGCCACTCACAGCAGATTATAAAGGCCCCCCCCAGTTCTCATATCATATTATAATGATCCCCAGCACTATCAGCATGTGGAAACTATTCCCACCTTCCTTCCCCTCCCTGACACTTCCCTTCCACCCAGCTTCACAGTTTCATTGTTAGCAATGGCTGGCAGCATTGCAGTTGGAAGAGATGAAGGTGCAGGCCCGTCCTCTGCTTCACTCCTACTCCTCCCTCCATAGCATCTTGTTAGCCATGAAACTTGTTACAAGGCAGGACATGAAACAACTCCCCGGAGCAAGCAAGAGAGAGGATGCTCTGCAGACATGGGACAGCTCCGTCCTCCCAGTGCTGTCACCTTATTCTCATCCCAGCAGCCTTTTCCACTACTATATTTCCCTCAGCTCCACAGTCAGAGATGTGCGGCTACTGATGAGAACATGGCGTGTGCCGTGTTGTGCGTGCGCCATGTTCCCTGATCGGGACAATATTTGTATTGAATCGGGAATCAAAGTATCAAAAACAAAGTATTGATAGTTCCATACCTGGTGCAACCCTACTTCATTGTATCCAATAGTAAATGGTGCCATTAGAAAACACAACTTTTCCCAGAAAAAAAAAACCTCATTCGGAAAAAAATGGTAAAATAAAAAAGTTATGAAGGCAGGGAGTAAAAAAACGAAAATGCAAAAATGGAAGATCATTTTGTCAGAATGGGGTTAAGGCTGAACCCCATGAAAAAAAATGAAATAAAAAACAAAGGTTGACTTTTATTCATTCCCCCACACTACAGAAAAAGTCCCAAAAATTAAATGCTAACCCGCATTGATAGGTCATCGGTGTCAGCAGAGGTCGCAGTAACGCCTGTACAAGTGTCATAGACGCCTGTTCAGGCCAATTTACTCCCGGAAAAAAGTCTAAGGTGTACCAATGCGCCCTAGACTTTTCCGGTCATTCATCATCGCAGTGAGCGCTGTGAACTGCACAGGCAGCGCAGCGATGCTGCTGCTGCCTGAAACAACCAATAACAAAGTTCCTTACAGTAAGGAGCTTTGTTATTGGTCGGTTTGAGCAGGCTGCCGGAGCGTATGGCACACCGCTCTGAAGTGAGGTGGGAGGCATTCAATCTTCACTGGCCTGGTAAGCGGCCTGGCTGTGCTGTGAAATTTAGTGGGGGTCCGGGCTCTTCTTCTCCTCACTGCTGAGCGCGATACTGCAGATGGCCTGAATAGAAAGTCTATGGTCTTCTCCTCACTGCTGAGTGCAGTAGTGAAATGGTTGAGTGTTTCAGACTCCTGGTTATAGAGATCAGCAGGGGACACATTCTGTGGCAGCAGAGTACAAAAAAAATATATATAGGTGGCTTATTACAGCACCATGCAACCCTCCAGGTGTACAGCATGGTATTAGGGTATGGTTATATGGAGCGGCCATGATATGGTTGTTCTGCGTTCAAATAACGTGCGGCCAATTAGCCTCCAGCTTCCTTACAGTAAACTAATGAAGACCGTACTACATTATCAGTTTCCATTGTTAATGCCCGCATGGCCATTAACAATGAAGACCAACTACGCAGTGCGATCTGGAGATAAAGTACAATCCAGTATAGTGGGTCTTCCCTGTACTTTACCACTTGGCTATAATATACTGCTGTGCATTTGCTCCAGATCCTCCCAGGGGCTTATTGACCATATCCTGGAGGAAGGGGAGCAATGTTATTTACATGGAACTGTATGTTGGAGAAGCTGATGGGAGGGCACGTTCACACAGCCACTATTTATTTTTGTTGTTCAGCAGAAGAACAAAAATAACTGAGTGCTCGATCGGGCACCTAGCTGACAGGAACGGAGCTGAGCAGATTCCATTAACTATAATACAGTCCATTCAGTTTCCGTTCAGGATCTTATCTTTTTAACAGGCAAAAAAGTTCCACATGCAGGTCTTTTTGACTGGATGAAATTGTTCACATCTGCTCCTCCAACTGCAACTTTCGTACTCCATTTTGGCTAATAATACTCCTCCAAAATGGTAAGAGGAGTATTTTTACTTTTCCGGGAAAAGATTTGTGGGACCTCTGAGTGTCAGATCTGTGAAGTTGGATTCCTGGCCACCCTTCTTATCAGCTGTATGAAGGGGCTGCGTCACTTGTGAACATTTCAGCCTCTTCAGTGTTTACCTGCATGCCATCTATATAGCAGTAGCAATGCTGGCTACTTACAGTTTGGTCCCATTTGAAGAGGCTGCAGTGCTTGCACAAGAATCGCAGCCCTTTCAAACAGTTGATCTGGGCGGTTCCAGGAGTCAGACCCCCACCAATCTGAACTGATGACCAATCCTGAGGATAAACTATCAATATTCTGAGGCTGAAATACCCCTTTAAAGGGAACCTGTCACGTTGAACATGGTGTTTGAGCATGTTGCAGAGCAGTAAGAGCTGGGCAGATATTATATTTTATACGTTTAAATTCCTGCTTATTCTGGCCTTTGAAGGAGGTGATCCTTTCCGTGATTGACAGCCTTCCCTGTATGACAGTGTATACAGAGATAACTGTCAATCCACTGATAGGACAGCCTCCATGACTTCATAGATCAGAAGGAGCAGGAATTGAAATGAATCCACTACAAGTCATGCTGAATCTCTTCCCATAAAACTATATACTGTATCAACGTGCTCAGCATCTCCTGCTCTATAGTATGGTGTCTGTAGCTTACATTGCATTTTCATGTTGAGACAGGTTTCCGTTAAGGCCAAATATAGCATGGTCCATAATAGGTTAACAGAATTCAGTTGTGGTTCCCTTAACATCTCTATTTACATTTTAAAAAAGGTCAGAAAAGGTTTATGATATCCCGTCAGACAATTGTTTTTCGCAATTTATCTGTGTGTTACCTTTTCTGTTGATTGATGTTTATATTGTTTAGCTCTAGACTATGCCAAGGAATTTCTAAGAAATAAAACTATACCCCATAATTGGAAGGCTGAGATAAAAGAAGAAAGCTCAGGTAGCGAGACAGAAGATGAGGAGACCAAAGATGATCCAGATGACAGCAGTAGTGACGATGAGGCAAGTGTTTGTAAAAATTTGTTGTCTTTGCTAAAATATGTAACTGAATTAGAATGGGCTTATTGGTAACATAACCAATCTTGAATTTACCTGTTTCATCTCTTTCTGTAAAGACCATACATCCTAAAATGCAAATTACCAGAGCAAGCCCTGTGCAGATATTGAACTAATGAAGATATTGGGAAATCTTAATTCTAAAGCGTGAAGATTTGGGCATTAGGCTGTAACTACAAGATGAGCAGACACCCACTGGCAGTGATCAGAATTGTAGAAGACACTGATGCCATTTATCCCCTCAGATGCCGGCGTCAGCATCGACTGTGGCATCTGAGTTAAATGGAAGGGGGGGAACTGTCCCCTGATTCGAGCCCTCATGGCGAAATTGCAGGATTCTGATTAGTTGCTATGGCAGCCTTGTGAAGCCTGTCAAAATAAATATTGTTTTTGCCTTCTAAGAGCCATAACATTTTTACTTTTCTGTTCACATAGCCGTACTAGTACTTGTTTTTTTAGAGATAAGATATATTTTTGACAGCACCATTTAATTGACCATATCTTGTATTAAACATTGTGAAAAATTATTTGCTGTGGAGTTAAATGAAAAAAAAAATGCAGTTCTGCCATTGTTTTTTGGGTTTTGTATTTACAGCATTCACTGTGCGCTAAAAGTTACATGAAGATGTAATTCTTTAGTTTAGTATGATACGGTCATTTGATCACTTATACAACAGCCTGCTATAGTATACTGTTGCAATCTGACAGATTTTCTCAGGCTTTCTAATAATTTCTGCAGCATGCAGGGCTTAATAGGCTGTTCTTACTATGGCAGTCATGGGATCCTTCACAAGGCCTCAGGGTGATATACCAATCTATTGGCACCCGACAATTTTACTGATTTGAGGGAGCTCCTTGACAGTAGAATCAAAGGGGTTAGAAAAATGGGCTCAAATTTATTTTCGATTCTGGTCATTGTGGCTGGGTGTTAGCTGTATTACACAGCAGGCGATCACCATGTATGTAGTGTACCGCTGATGTATATTTACGTGGAGTGGTCAGGAAGGTGTTAATGCATGTTGGAAATCGAATTTTGCATCTCTGCCAGTTAGGGTACTTTCCCAGTTGAGGTTTTCTTTTCCGGCATAGAGTTCCGTCCTAGGGGCTCTATACGGGAAAATAACTAATCAGTTTTATCCCCATGTATTCTGAATGGAGAGCAATCCGTTCAGGATGCATCAGGATGTCTTCAGTTCAGTCATTTTGACTGATCAGGAGAAAGATAAAACCGCTGCATGCTACGGTTTTATCTCCGGCCAAAAAAAACGGAAGACTTGCCTGAATGCTGGATCCGGCATTTTTTTCCATAGGAATGTATTAGTGCCTGGATCCGGCATAGACCGAAAAAAAGGTGGAAAAAAGAAATGCTTGATCCGTTTTTCCGGATGCAGCGGAAAGACGGATCCGGCATTTCAATGCATTTTTCTGACTGATTAGGCATTTTTCAGACTGATCAGGAATTTTTCAGACTGATCAGGATCCTGATCAGTCTTACAAATGCCATCAGTTGGCATACGTTTTGCTGGATAACTCTGCCGCAAGTGTGAAAGTAGCCTTAGACAAAAAAGCAAACAAACACAAAGGTGCAGTAGCAGCTGCAGGCACTAAGATCTCTGCAGGCATGATATTGTTATTATTTTAAAATCCATTAAAATTGCAATACTTAATGTGCTTCTAATTTCGAGGTTCTTGCTGTATATTTTAATGAATTTATGTGAGCGGACCTGTCATGAGGCAACCTCACTCAGATGCGTCTGAACACTACACAGTATAGTGTTATTCTAACCTCTGTAACAGAAAACTGACCTCTCTCTGTCTTAGGCCTCCTGCACACGAACGTATTTTTTTGCGGTCTGCAAAAACGGGTCCCGTTTTTCCGTGATCCGTGACCGTTTTTTCGTCCGTGGGTCTTCCTTGATTTTTGGAGGATCCACGGACATGAAAAAAAAAGTAGTTTTGGTGTCCGCCTGGCCGTGCGGAGCCAAACGGATCCGTCCTGAATTACAATGCAAGTCAATGGGGACGGATCCGTTTGACGTTGACACAATATGGTGCCATTTCAAACGGATCCGTCCCCATTGACTTTCAATGTAAAGTCAGGAGTTAATATACCATAGGATGGGAGTTTTCTCCAATCCGATGGTATATTTTAACTTGAAGCGTCCCCATCACCATGGGAACGCCTCTATGTTAGAATATACTGTCGGATATGAGTTAGATCGTGAAACCTCATTTCCGACAGTATATTCTAACACAGAGGCGTTCCCATGGTGATGGGGACGCTTCTAGTTAGAATATACTACAAACTGTGTACAAGACTGCCCCCTGCTGCCTAGCAGCATCCGATCTCTTACAGGGGGCCGTGATCAGCACAATTAACCCCTCAAGTGCCGCACCTGAAGGGGTTAATTGTACTATCATATCCCCCTGTAAGAGATCAGGGCTGCCAGGCAGCAGGGGGCAGACCCCCCCCCCCCCCTCCCCAGTTTGAATATCATTGGTGGCCAGTGTGGGCCCCCCCCCTTCCTCCCTCTATTGTAATAAATCGTTGGTGGCACAGGGTGCGCCCCCCCCTTCCTCCCTCTATTGTAATAAATCGTTGGTGGCACAGTGTGCGCCCCCCCCCCTTCCTCCCTCTATTGTAATAAATCGTTGGTGGCACAGTGTGCGCCCCCCCCCCCCCTTCCTCCCTCTATTGTAATAAATCGTTGGTGGCACAGTGTGCGCCCCCCATCGGCCCCCCCTCCCTCTATAGCATTAACAACATTGGTGGCCAGTGTGCGGCCTCCCATCTCCCCCCCCGATCATTGGTGGCAGCGGGTTACTAGCAATAGTACAATAGTAAGAGATTCATACTTACCTGGGAGCTGCGATGTTCGTGTCCGGCCGGGAGCTCCTCCTACTGGTAAGTGACAGTTCATTTAGCAATGCGCCGCACAGACCTGAGGCTGTCACTTACCAGTAGGAGGAGCTCCCGGCCGGACACGAAAATCGCAGCAGCAGGTAAGTATGAATCTTCTACTATTGTACTATTGCTAAGTAACCATGGCAACCAGGACTGTAGTAGCGTCCTGGTTGCCATGGTTACCGATCGGAGCCCCAGCGATTAAACTGGGACTCCGATCGGAACTCCGCTGCCACCAATGATGGGGGGGGGGGGGGAAGATGGGAGGCCGCACACTGGCCACCAATGTTGTTAATGCTATAGAGGGAGGGGGGGCCGATGGGGGGCGCACACTGTGCCACCAACGAATTATTACAATAGAGGGAGGGAGGGGGGGGGCGCACACTGTGCCACCAACCTATTATTACAATAGAGGGGGGGGGGGAGGCCGCACTGGCCATCAATGATATTCAAACTGGGGAGGGGGGGGGGGGTCTGCTGCCTGGCAGCCCTGATCTCTTACAGGGGGATATGATAGTACAATTAACCCTTTCAGGGGCCGCACCTGAAGGGGTTAATTGTGCTGATCACGGCCCCCTGTAAGAGATCGGGTGCTGCCAGGCAGCAGGGGGCAGTCTTGTACACAGTTTGTAGTGTATTCTAACTAGAAGCGTCCCCATCACCATGGGAACGCTTCTGTGTTAGAATATACTGTCGGTTCTGAGTTTTCACGAAGTGAAAACTCAGCTTTGAAAAAGCTTTATGCAGACGGATCTTCGGATCCGTCTGTATAAAAACTAACCTACGGCCACGGATCACGGACACGGATGCCAATCTTGTGTGCATCCGTGTTCTTTCACGGACCCATTGACTTGAATGGGTCCGTGAACCGTTGGCCGTGAAAAAAATAGGACAGGTCATATTTTTTTCACGGCCAGGAAACACGGATCACGGATGCGGCTGCAAAACGGTGCATTTTCCGTTTTTTCCACGGACCCATTGAAAGTCAATGGGTCCGCGAAAAAAAACGGAAAACGGCACAACGGCCACGGGTGCACACAACGGTCGTGTGCAGGAGGCCTAAGTCCTTGGTCTACAAAAGAAACTCAGGTTAGGCTACTTTCACACCTGCGTTAGGTGCGGATCCGTCTTGTATCTGCACAGACGGATCCGCACCTATAATGCAAACGCTTGTATCCGTTCAGAACGGATCCGTTTTCATTACCATGATCATGATAATGCAAACGGATCCGTTTTGACTTACACTGAAAGTCAATGGGAGGCGGATCCGTTTTCAATTGGACCATATTGTGTCAGTGAAAACGGATCCGTCCCCATTGACTTACATTGTAAGTCAGGACGGATCCGTTTGGCTCCGCATCGTCAGGCGGACATCAAAACGCTGCAAGCAGCGTTTTGGTGTCCGCCTCCAGAGCGGAATGGAGGCTGAATGGAGGCGAACTGATGCATTCTGAACGGATCCTTATCAATTCAGAATGCATTGGGGCTAAACTGATCCGTTTTTGGGCCGCTTGTGAGAGCCCTGAAACGGATCTCACAAGCTGACCCAGAAACGCCAGTGTGAAAAAAGCCTTAGGTAGGAGCCAGCTTTATTTATTTTATGCTACGTAAAAACTGCCCAAAAGGCAAAAGTATTCAGCACTTTCTAACAACGTGAAATAAATGAGCAGGTACAAATTCTATTGCATTGCTGTAGCTGCAGTGCAATAGGCAAACATCAAAACAACATGGTTAGTACAATAATTTCTTTAGTAAATGAAAACAACGTTTAGGTCAAATCTACATGAGTTTTTGTTCAATGAAATGACTGCACAACTTGGATCACCTTGGAATAACTCCCTTCTTTAAAAGTACATGCATTTTAATTATCCTCAGGGTTTGGGCCTATATGGCAGGGAAAGAAAATAGAGCATTGGACCTTTTTTACATTAAATTTTGGAACTCTCATTAATTCTAATGGGAATTAAAATAGATGCCACAATCCTGTAGTGACTAATAAGCTATATGCTTCACAACAAAATGAAAACAGTTTACAGATTTTCTTCTATTATTTCTGCAGTTCTCAGATATAGCCGTTTTTACCACTGTCACTCCTGGCCAGTTCTGATTGCATGTAACTGTATGACTGAATGGCAGATAATGGATCTAGGTTTGGGAAAGTTTAGGCTAGTTTGACTCGAAATTAAATGCATCTGCAAAGAGTGAGTAATACAATCCACATTCATTAGTGGTCATTAATTATAATGTAAATTACCATATGTGGTGATCATCTGTTTTGGCACTATGTAAGCAAGAAGTAAAATACATCTAGTAAATACTTTTGGGGAAAAGGACATTCAGTATGTTACTGGAGAGCCATATTATAATAAGATAATGGATGTCATGCATTTTATATTGGAATTGATCGGGTAAAGTTGCATATTCACTTAACTTCTGGTAAATTAATCGTATTTCATGTTGTTTTGTTTCAGCTTTGTCACCCTGACTACTGGAGAATTTCACTTATTTTAATATGTTTATATATAAAATTAATTTCCTTTTTTGCAATAGGATGAAGTGGAACCATTTCCTGATGAAAATGATAATTTTTTACAACAACTTTACAAGTTTATGGAAGACAGAGGTGAGACTTATGTAGGCTTAGGTGTTTCAGCAGTCCAAGCTCTGATTGGACGATGGGAACTTCCAAAAGAAATACATAAATTGGTTGAAAAATAATGTTAACTCTATTGTCCAGCAATCTCATCATTAAGAAATGTCTTTATCCTATTAGCACTGACTTTGTATTTGTAAAATCTTTGTCTTTCCAAATATTGAGCAAATATCAGCAGCATTCATCCAGTAAGTGATACTAAGCCAGAGTTAAAGGGTTGCCTGGCCATTAATTTTATAGTGTAAAATAATAAACAATCAGGCCTACATTACCTACACTCTGTTGCTCCCTTTCAACATTTCCTGGTCCCCTTGCAGTCCTGGTCCCTATTGTCATGCAGAAAATGACCGCTTAGTAGTGCTGATTGAGCATGCTCGGCCGACCTGGTGTTCGGCTCAAGCATCTCGATGCTCGGCACATGGCGGTATTCGGCCGAATACCGCATGTGCTCGAGCGCAAAACTCGAATCTCCTCCACATGTGAAATTTGCTGCTCCACATCTCCAGTGTAAAGTGTGCGCATCCAAAAAATATCTGTGACAGCCAGTGTACTTTTTCCGTAGACGGTGTGTGCTGCGGACAGTAACATTACCAGTGCCACATCTGCAGTATAACGTCTGCGCTTAAAAAATGTATCTGTGACATACAGTGTACTTTTTCAATAGACAGTGTCCGCTTCTGACAGTGACATTACCAGTGGCACATCTCCAGTGTAACGTGTGCGCTTAAAAAATTTATCTGTGACATAGTTCACTTTTACAATAAACGGTGTCCGCTTCTGACAGTGACATTACCAGTGCCACATCTGCAGTGTAACGTGTGCTCTTAAAAAATTTATCTGTGACATACAGTGTACTTTTTCAATAGACGGTGTCCGCTTCTGATTTTTATCTGTGACAGTGTACTTTGTCTGTACATTACCGATGGTACCTCTCCTGTATACTGTTTCCTCATCCCAAATACCTGTGACATTCCCTGTAATTTTTTATTAGCCGCTGGTGATAGCATTGACATTATCTGCAGGCTATCTCCTGTGTGACGTTTCCACATCCCAAATACCTTTCTAAATTTGTCTGTGCATACATTTCAAATCCTACGCTCCTGTACGTGTGACATACTTAAAGCATATATAACATTTAATATGAAGAAGGCGGGCAGTAAGGGATGGAGAAGTGGCCGTGATGCTGATGGTGCATGCAGAGGCCTTGGCCATGGGCACGTTGAAACTGTGCCTTCTGCCAGAGCACAAGAAAAACAATCATCCACAGCTTCATATCCCAGTTTGCAGGGTGCCGCAGGACACCACTCTCGAAGTCAGACCAGTGCGACCAGGTGGTCGGTTGGATTGCAGCAGATAATGCTTCCACCAAGTCCAGTCTCAGTAGCCAAGAGTCTGCTCAACACAATGCTCACCCTGATCTTCCTTCCTCCCACCATGGAGAGTCTGGGCAAACAAGTGATCCCACACTCGGATATTCCGAGGAGCTCTTTTCAGCGCCATTCCTTGATTTGGCCCTCTCGCCAAGCACGCTTAAAGAGGGACAGATCTTGTGCCCTGATTCCCAAACTCTTGAGCATCCACAGTCACAAGAAGATGACGGTGGGAAACGGCAATTACTGTTTAATGAGGTGGATAATAATGAGACACAGTTGCCAATAAGTCAACGGCAATTACTGTCTCAAGAGGTTGATGAAGAGGATGAGACACAGTTGTCAATCACTGAGGTTGTGGTTAGGTCAACAAGTCAGGAGGATGATCAGAGTGAGGAAGTGGAAGAGGAGGTGGTGGACGATGAGGTCACTGACCCAACCTGGTAAGGTGGAGGGCCGAGTGAGGACAGCAGTACGGAGGGGGGGGATCTGCAGCACCGCAACAGGCTGGAAGAGGCAGTGGGGTGGCAAAAGGGAGAAGGCGGGCCACACCAAACAGGCCCACAACTGTTCCACGGAGCTTCCCCTTACGTTAATCTCCCTTGCCAAGGGGTAGGTGTTACGTAGTATGGCGCTTTTTGGAGGAAAGTGTGGACGACAAAAGAATAGTAGTTTTCAACCTGTGCCGTACCAAAATGAGCCGGGGCGTGAACACTAGCAACCTCACTACCACCAGCATGATCCACCACAAGGCATCCAAGCACCGTAATAAGTAGGACGAACGCCTGGGTACACAATCTGGGTCTGCGGGTCACACCACTGCCTCCTCTTCCCTCGTGTTACGTGCTGGCCAATCCCCTGTCAAAGGCGCAGGCCCGGATGCCTCCCAACCAGCACCTGGACCTTCGCAAGCACCATCAGCGACCACATCCACTTCCGTGTCCCAGCACAGCGTCCAAATGTCCTTACCACAGGCCTTTGAACGCAAGCGCAAATACCCAGCCACCCACCCACAAGCCATAGCACTAAATGTGCAGCTTTCCAAATTACTGGCCCTGAAAATTTGGCCATTTAGGCTTGTGGACACTGAGGCCTTCCGCAGCCTGATGTTGGCGGCCGTCCTACGTTACGCAGTCCCCAACCGCCACTATTTTTCAAGGTGTGCCGTGCCCGCCTTACACCAACATGTGTCCCGTAACACACGTGCCCTGACCAACGCAGTTACTGGCAAGGTCCACTTGACCACGGACACATGGACAAATGCATTCGGCCAGGGATGCTACATTTCCCTGATTGCACACTGGGTGAACGTTGTGGAGGCCGGGAGCATGTTGTAGCCTGGGATAGCACAGGTGCTACCGACGCCAAGGATTGCGGGCCTTATGTCGATCATGGTTTCCACCAACACCTACGTTAGTGGCTCCAAACCCCACTTCTCCGCCTCCTCCTCCACCTCCAAATTATAAGCGTGCAGCACCAGTAGGTCATCAGTTGGTAGCCGGAAGCAGTGTAGCACTGCAGTGGGGAAGCGGCAACAGGCCGTGCTAAAGATGATATGCTTAGGGGACTAGCAGCACACCGCGACAGAGCTGTGGCAGGGGATAAGAGACCAGACTGAGCTGTGGATCTTGCCACTCAACCTAGAACCAGGCATGGTTGTGTCTGATAATGGCCGTAACTTGGTGGCGACTTTGGAACTCTGCAAGCTCACACTCATACCATGCCTAGCCCACGTCTTAAATTTAGTGGTTCAGCGTTTCTCATAACCTACCCCAATTTGCCTGAGCTACTGGTGAAGGTGCGCCGCGTGTGTGCACATTTCCGCAAGTCATCGACACCTTCAGCTGGTCTGTGAACGCTGCAGCAGCGCTGGAAATTGCCAGCTCACCAACTGTTGTGTGACGTGAGCATGCGCTGGAACTCGATGTTCCACATGTGGGCCATGCTTTGTGAGCAGCAGAGGGCAGTAGTGGATTACCAGCTGCAACATGGTCGTCGCCTTTCTAGTCAGCCTCCGCTATTCACAAGCGAGGAGTGGGCATGGATGTCTGACCTCTGTGAGGTTTTAAGAAACTTTGAGGAATCAACACAGATGGTGAGCGGCGATAAACGCTATTATACAGCGTAACCATCCCACTTCTGTATCTACTCAAACACTTGCTGCTCACAATTCAGTACAACGCTTTGCATGTAGAAATGGGGGAAGACATTACACAGGGTGATAGCCAGACCACCCTCAATTTGTCTTCTCAGCACAAATTGGATGATGATGATGAGGAGGAGGAGGAGCAGGAGATGGTTGCCTCTGCTACAGAGGGTAGTACCCATGGAAGTTTAATTCCTTCTGTTCTGCGTGGGTGGGCAGAAGGGGAGGAGGAGGATGAGGAGATTGCGAGTCATCCTCCTGATGACGACAGCGAAGTCTTGACTGTTGGTACTCTGGCACACATGGCTGACTTCATGTTAGGCTTCCTTTCCCACGACCCGTGCGATATATGCATTTTAGACAACACGGATTACTGGTTGTTCACCCTTCTCGACCCCTGCTACAAAGAGAACTTTTTATCTCTCATTCCTCTGGTGGAGAGGAAGAGCAAAACGGTGCAATACCAGAAGGTCCTTGTTGAAAAATTGCTCCAAAAATTTCCATCAGACAACCCTGGCGGCAGAGTACGTAGTTCCTTGGGCAACCAAGGAGGGGAGACAAGGGGAACACACAGCAGTTCCACCAGAAGCAGGGTAACACTCTCCAAAGCCTGGGGCAGTTTCATGACACCCCACCAGCACCCTCACCCTGATGCGCGGCCTACTGTCACAAGGAGTGAAAAATTTGGGAAGATGGTGAAGGACTACATAGCAGCAGTGATGGCCAGTTCGCATTTGTTTTCAGACCGGCTCGCGGCACAGACACAGGGTAAGGGCTTACCTGTGCCTCGCCGTACTTGTGAAAAAAGATGGCAGCCCGCATATGTTCGCGGGCGAACAATGCGAACTGGCCATCACTGCATAGCAGACCGTGTCAGCGTTCTCAGTGATCCCTCTGTACCTTACAACTCCTGGGTGTCCAAGCTGGCCACGTGGCACGAACTACGCCTTGGAGGTGCTGGCCTGCCCTGCCAGCAGCCTTTTGTCTGAGCGGGTATTTAGTGCTGCTGGTGGCATTATAACAGATAAGCGTATCCGCCTGTCAACTGAAAATGCTGACAGGTTGACTCTTATAAAAATTAACAAGGCCTGGATTGCCCCAGACTTCTCGACTCCACCAGAGGAAAGCTGATGAACATAAAGGCAATTTAAATGTGTTGTTTATAATGTACTGAATACACTGTATTCCCATGCACCCCTTCCATCACAAAAATGGGTATATGGTTGAATCTTCCGTTTCTCATCCTCCTCCTCTTCCTCCTCCTCTTATTCATCGCATATAATGCCCTCGCATATAATGTTTTACAGGCTCAGCTCACCAGCAAGCCCTCACCTACAATCTTTTACAGGGTCAGCTCACCTGCAGGCCCTCGCATATAATGTTTTTGAGGGTCAGCTCACCAGCAGGCCCTCTCATATAATGTTTTACAGGGTCAGCTCACCTGCAGGCCCTCACCTACAATCTTTTACAGGGTCAGCTCACCAGCAGGCTGTCGCATATCAGGTTTTAGAGGGTCAGCTCACCTGCAGGCCCTCACCTACAATCTTTTACAGGGTCAGCTCACCTGCAGGCCCTCACCTACAATCTTTTACAGGGTCAGCTCACCTGCAGGCCCTCACCTACAATCTTTTACTGGGTCAGCTCACCTGCAGGCCCTCACCTACAATCTTTTACATGGTCAGCTCACCTGCAGGCCCTCACATATAATGTTTTACAGGGTCATCTCATCTGCAGGCCCTCGCATATGTTTTACAGGGTCAGCTCACCTGCAGGCCCTTGCATATAATGTTTTACAGGGTTAGCTCACCAGCAGGCCCTCACCTACAATCTTTTACAGGGTCAGCTCACCTGCAGGCCCTTGCATAAAATGTTTTGCAGGGTCAGCTCATCTGCAGGCCCTCACCTACAATGTTTTACAGGGTCAGCTCACCTGCAGTCCTTCGCATATCATGTTTTACAGGTTCAGCTCATCTGCAGGCCCTCGCATATCATGTTTTACAGGGTCAGCTCACCTGCAGGCCCTTGCAAATAATGCTTTACAGGGTCAGCTTACCAGCAGGCCCTCGCATATAATTTTTAAGAGGGTCAGTTCACCAGCAGGCCCTTGCATATAATGTTTTACAGGGTCAGCTCACCTGCAGGCCCCCACATATAATGTTTTAGAAGGTCAGCTCAGCAGCAGACCCTCACACCTAATGTTTTAGAAGGTCAGATCAGCAGCAGACCCTCACCCCTAATTTTGTAGATGGTTAGCTCAGCAGCAGACCCTCACCCCTAATTTTTTAGATGGTTAGCTCAGCAGCAGACCCTCACCCCTAATTTTTTAGAAGGTCAGATCACAAGCAGATCCTCACCCCTAATTTTTTTGATGGTCAGCTCAGCAGCAGACCCTCACCCCTAATATTTTAGATGGTCAGATCAGCAGCAGGCCCTCGTCCCTAATGTTTTAGAGGGTCACCAGCAGGCCATTGTAGGAGTCCCACTACCAGAACAATTGTACCACAATGTGAATAAGGCCCTCCTTTATGTTATATACAGGTTGTATCGGAGTGCCTCTTCTTGTAATTTTTGTCAGCACTTGCACTTTATATACAAGTAAATATACAGGAAAGAATGTTTCCTAACAATTTTTCCTCTAAAATCGATTTTATCTTCGGTTTTGTGCGTATTATTGTCAGTCTGTAAAAGTGGCGTACTTCTCGGACAACATCGTTCCCAGCAGCGACCTTGGAGTCCAATATGCATCCAGACATCCTCCCCGTGCTGTTCCCGAATCATTTCGGTGGTGTTTCCATCAATTTCTGACCTTTTCCTATGAACCAGACACCCTCCCCTCTTCAGAGCAGGGGGGGTGCCTGGTTTAATGCTCAGGTTCTGCCATTGACTTCCATGTGTTCGGGTGCTCGGTAGAGCACCTGAGCATCCCAAGGTGTTCGGCCCGAGCACTTTGGTTCTCGATCAACTTTACCGCTTAGCCAATCACTGACTGAGGCAGGTCGCTAAAGGTGCTGGCACACAGCACAATTCTGACGTAAACCTAAATGTAATAAAGTAAGGTGTGCAAATTTCACATGTACTAGAAGTGAATTCAACATAGTAAAATTGTTTGTAAGACTGAAAAAAGACATACGTCCAACCAGTTCAACCTGTCATTCTGCTAGTTGAACCAGAGAAAGGCAAAAACCCCTGTGAGGTAGAAGACAATTTTACTAATTTTAGAGAAAAAAATAATCCTTCCTGACTCCAAACAGGCAATCAGAATAGCACCTTAAATAATCCTCTTCTATGTTTGTGTAGAATCCTTCTTTCCTCCAGACACAGAGGATGTCCCCTCGTCACAGTCCTGGGGATAAACAGATTATGGGAGAGATATCTGTACTAACCCCTGATATATTTATACATAGTTATTAGATCTCCCCTTAGTCATCTTTTTTCTAAAGTGAATAACCTTAATTTCCATTACATCCACCATGATGGCCACAATGAGAGATGACCCTTGACCTCTGTAGGGGCAGGAATACACAGCGAGAGATTAAATTTCCCCCACCCCTCCTGCCCCTCAGTGTTTTCCTGCCCCTACGGGGTTAGCACGCAGAGAGAGTCCTCTCTATGGGGAGGTGAAGATCAGCAACAAAGTTACCTTCATCCCCTGCTGCCTTCCCGCGGCAGGGGCTAAGGCTGGGCACTGGGCAGCAGTGGGCAACGTGGACGCTCGCCCTGGCTCATGCTGGGACCTGCTCTCCCTCTTATATCACGGTCTCCCTTCCACTGCGGGTCCGAAGCAGACCGCTGATTCCAGATCCACGTGGCACGCGCGCGCTAGGAGCGTGGCGCCCCTTTGATCTTATGGTCGGCAGGCGGGAGGAGGCCGAACCAGGGCGCATAGTACTGGGAGGCGCTCCTGGATGACCTCAGACGCCAGGAAGTGTTTAAAAAGTGGCGCTCATGCATCATGCAGCTGTGCATCACCGTGACTATGTCTACTCCTGAGGCTCCTGCATCCCGTCAGAAGGGTTCTGACCCCTCTCTGGCTGCACCTACCGTGAGTTCCCCTAAGGGGAGTATGGTTATCTTTTTGTTTAGATATAATGCTTAAAACCTGATATTTGGTTGCTCTCCTCTGTTCCTTAGGAAGCTAGGGATACTAAGTCTAAGTCAAGATCTCTAAAGTGCACTACCTGTGCCAAGAGACTACCTGATAACTATAAAAAGAAGTTGGGCAAGCAATGCATTTCTGACATCTTAAAAGAGGAGCAACCATATATCCTGTCTGAAATGAAGTCTTTTATCCTGGATGAGATTGTCTTCTCTAGCATCTTCTCTAGCATCTCTGACTATTAATACGCCTTTCCCGCCTGCCAAAAAACAGAGACTATCCATTCAATATTCCTCTGATGCTGAGGACATTGATGAGGATACCTCGAGTGCTTGAGGAAGAACTTTTCTCAGAGGGTGAAATTGTAGAGGATGATTTTTTTTTCCTCGGATGAAATGGAAGAGTTACTGAAAGCAGTTAGATCTACCATGGGCATAGAGGATACTCCCAAACCTCCTACAGTACAGGATGAGATGTTCGGGGGTTTGCATACTAAAAGAACAAAAGTATTCCCCATTAATGAGAATATCAAAGATATGATATTGGAGGAGTGGATTGAACCTGAAAAAAGACTAGGGGTGTCCAAACAGTTCAGGAACAGATTAGTATTTGATCAGGCTGAATGTAAAATATTCAATGAGATACCCAAAATTGATATTCAGGTGGCAAAGGTAGTCAAAATAAGGCCTTACCTTTTGAGGATTCGTCACAATTAAGCGATCTGACGGAACGCAAAGCATATTCTTTATTAAGGAAAGCATGAGAGGCATCTATGTTTGGTGTAAAAACCAACATTGCAGCTACATCCGTGGCAAGAGTTATGTACTTCTGTTTGTCAGAGTTAGAGGATCACCTAAAGAACAAAACTCCCAGGGAGGATATCATAAATTCCATACTGCTTATTAAAATCCACAACTGCTTTTTTAGAAGATGCCTCAGCAGAGTCGGTACGTTTTGCTGCGAAAGATGCAGCCCTTTCCAATGCAGCCAGAAGAGCTTTATGGATGAAAGCATGGTCAGGGATAAAAATCTCCAAGTCTAAACTATGCTCTATTGCCTTCTCGGGGGAGTTTGTTTTTGGCCCAGTGTTAGATAAGATAGTGGAGAAAGCGGCTGCCAGAAAGAAAGGGTTTCCGGAGGAGAAAGAAACAAAAAAGATGCCCTTTTCGTCAGTTCCCTTCACAATCTAAGCCCTACAGAGGTAAGGGCAAAACAGGCCGCTGGAGCTACTCAAAAGGTGGAAGGGGTAGAGGATTTATCCTTAATCCCCAAAATAAACAGAGCAACAAACAATGAGAGTGGGAGGCAGGTTGAAGAATTTTCTGAACCAGTGGAATCTGGTTACGTCAAATCCATGGCACTAAACATGATAGCCCAGGGATACAGAATATTATTTTCTTCAACGCCTTCAGAAAAACTCTCTGTTACCACCCACAACAGAGGTATAAAATTGGCAGGGAATTCAGGACTTAATCAGATCGGGGGTAGTTATAGAGGTACCAGACTCCGAAAAGGGGAAGGGGGTTCTACTCAGGCCTCTTTCTAGTCAAAAAAACAGACAACACATTCCACACAATACTAAATCTAAAACCTTTGAACAGATCTATAGTATACAGGATGTTCAAGATGGAGTTAATTGCATCATCTACGATTCCGTTGATTCCAAAAGGTGCCTTTATGACGCCAGTGGATCTAAAGGACGCCTACTATCACATACCAATTCATCAGGCCTCCCAGAAATATCTAAGGCTTGCAATAATAGATCCTGGGGACTCCTCCATCATTTCCAGTACATAGCCCTCCCCGTTTGGTATCTCATCGGCCCCAAGAACATTCACCAAGCTGGTGGTGGAAATGATTTCCTTTCTACGCAGGAAAGGATCCAATATCATCCCTTACCTAGACGATTTCCTAATAATCGGCAATTCAAAAGAAGAAACCTCCAGGACTACAGAAGAAGTTATAAGTACCCTTTCAGGTTTATGATGGGTGATAAATCTAAAAGAATCAGTACTCGCCCCATCTACAAAAATAAGGGTCCTTGGCGTAGAGTTAGATTATGTGTCCCAGAGAACCTATCTACCCCAGGACAAAGTAAGAACTCTCAGAGACAAGATAAGTCGCTTTCAAAAATCACACAGGTGTTCCATTCGGAGGGCAATGAGCCTGTTAGGGAACTTAAACACATGCATAAACTCAGTTCCATGGAGTCAGACCCACACAAGAATCATGCAGTCATGGATCTTGAAGAAATGGGACAGGAAACAGTCATCCTTAGACAGGACGATACAGGTGCCTTCAACAGTCAAAATAGACCTAGACTGGTGGAAGGAAGAGGAAAATCTGCTCCAGGGTATAGAATTGCTCAGAAGCCCAGGTCATAACTGATGCCAGCACTTCAGGTTGGGGTGCAAATGTAGGCAACAAGTTTTTCCAGGGAGACTGGACAAACGGCATAAAATAAAGATGCTCAAATTTCAAAGAACTGAATGCAGTCCTTATGATGCTCACAGAGGCAGTAGACCTATTAAAAAACAGGCATCTGAAGGTCCTCTCGGACAATATCACGACAGTGGCGTACCTGAAACACCAGAGGGGCACGAACTCCGATTCGCTGGTGGAAGTAGCAAAAAGAATATTTTTCTGTGCAGAAGCAAACATTCTCTCCTAACAGCGGTCCACCTAAAGGGGTCAGAGAACCTAGAGGTGGACTTCCTAAGCCGAAGAAAAATAGATCCAGGAGAATGGACATTAAACCGCGACATATTTCACGAGATCACCTCCAGGTGGGGACTACCAGAGATAGACCTGTTTGCCTCCAAGGAAAATGCAAACAAAGTCCGACAGTTCTGTTCAATAAATCCAAGAGACAGACCATGGGCAATAGATGCCCTATTAATAAGATGGGAGTGGGACCTAGTCTATGCTTTTCCACCCTTTCCACTGATTCCTCGCTTACTACAGAAATTACAGAAGGAAACAGCAACAGAAATCTTAGTAGCTCCCCACTGGCCAAAGAGAAGCTGGTTCTCAATCCTGAGACAGTTGGCACTAGAAGAGCCTTGGAAAATACCCTTCTGGGAAAACGTGCTCTCTCAGGGCCCAATAAACCATCCAAACCCCCAGGTCTACAATTTGGCAGTCTGGATCCTGAGAGTGAATCACTCAGAAGACAAGGTCTTTCAGACAGAGTAATCCTTTCTCTTAAGGCAAGCAGGAAGAGAATCACATCAGCCATTTATCTAAAAGTCTGGAAAAGATTTTGCAGTTGGCAGGGAGTAGATCAGCCGAACACTCCGCCGGTTAATAAAATACTAGACTTCCTGCAAAATGGACTAGAATTGTGCCTGAGGCCTAGTACCCTTAAGGTCCAAATATCGTCCTTAAGCACCTTTTACGATACTAGTCTCGCAGAACACAGATGGATAAGGAGATTTATTAGGGCGGCCTCTAGGTTAAGACCTACCTTAAGATCTAGGATCCACAGTTGGACCTTAATGCAGTATTAGAGGGGCTAACTAGACCCCCCTTTTCTCCCTTATCTGAGATCTCTATTAAAGATTTGTCCTTCAAGTCTGCTTTTCTGATAGCCATCACTTCCGCTAGATGACTGAGTGAGATCCAGGCCCTCTCCTGTAGAGAACCGTATCTTAGGGATTTTGAGGATCGAATTGTGCTAAGACTAGATCCTGGGTTTCTCCCCAAAGTGGTTTCAAATTTTTATTGTGAACAAGAGATAGTATTACCTTCTGTCACCAGCTACCCAGAAAAGAAGTTAAAAAAGAGAAGATGCAACTCCTGGATGTTAGAAACACCATACTACAGTATCTAGATGAAGCAAAAAATTTCAGGAAAGACGACAACCTCCTAATTCAGTTTGGCGGCCGAAATAAGGGAAAAAAGCGTTCAAAAACTTCGATAGCTAGGTGGATCAGATCCACTATAGAATGCTGCTACTCCCTTCAGAACAAACCTTGTCCGGAGGGTATAAAAGCTCATTCTACCAAGGCTACTGCATCTTCTTAGGCAGAAAGAGCTGGTGTTTCATTAGACCAAATTTGCAAAGCTGCTACCTGGTCAAGTCTCAACACTTTTGTAAAACACTTTAATCTCTTTAATCTCCTTAATCTTTCCACCTCCGCAGATTTAGCTTTTGGCCAAAAGATTCTGCAGGCGGATTCCCACCCTATTTAAATATTTGTTAGTTCTCATTGTGGCCTTCATGGTGGATGGAATGGAAAATCGTAATTAGTCTTACCAGTAATTCTGTTTCCTTGAATCCACCATGACGGCCCATATATTTCCCTTCCCTTATAAAAAAATAAAAAATAAAAATATATATATATATATATATAATTTTTTTCTTATATATTAAACTAATATAGGTCTTTATTTGAGTATGAAGTAATACTCGAAAGGGGACACACACAAAATTGCTCACCTACAGAGGTGTGTATTCCTACCCCTACAGAGGTGTACGACCATGGTCATGGTCGTGACTCCTTAACCGCATGCTGTTGCCTGCGGTCTCGTGTGGTTGTTTCAACCACAGGTGAGGGCCGCTTGTTTGTTGCCTCACTTGTGGTTGCTGTTGGCAACATGTTCTTGTGATGTTTTGGCAGTATAGCGGCCTGAGCGGTTGCTAGGCAGCTTGCTGTCAAGTGCATGCGGTTGCACCTGTCTTGGTGTGTTTATATGTGTGCACAAGGTTTTGTATGTGTGATTGTTGTTTGTGCACGAGGTTTATTTATGGGTGCACGTCCCCTTTAAGTGGCTGTCTTCCCTTCCCTGGTGTGAGAAGGGTTAATTCCCTTCCTAGTATGTGAGCACTGGGTGTGTCTGTGTGGGTGTGGCTACTTGGGACTATATAGCCTCTTCTGAGAGCAGTAGTCAGCGGGGTACTTCAGCCATGGTCTGCTGGAGTCATCCTCCTACCTAATACCATCTGCCAGTGAGGGCCACCCTTGTGGTCATAGCAAATGTTTTTATGTGATGTTAAGTTGATGTGGCTTTCCTTTCATGTTTAATGCAGCTATGGATCTGGGTTCCTGTGTGTGTATGTGTGTTTGCTGTGTCCGTTTATGTATGGTCTGGACATCAGCTTGTGAGCACGGGATCCAGTCAGCAAGGCTGTGGCAGGTAGGTTTGAACTAGAGTTGTTCTCCTGCCATATCCATAGGTCTGTTTATGTACCCCATCTCCTTGCAGCTTGGCCAGTGAGACTCCTGTTCCTCCGTGTCCAGGAGGAACGGGTTGTCTACCCACTTCCTAGCTTAGGGATCGGCGGAGGGTCAGTAGGGATCCGAGGTTCCTAAGCATGAGCCCTCCTACCTTCAAGGTCGGCTCATGCAGCTAGGAGTCAGGGTCAGATTAGGGAAGCTATAGGAGGTGACCTGCTCCCTATTTCTGTCGTCCTGGCCGAGCAGCCACTAACATCTTATGGCATCGCACGGCTGAGGGTTTTCCCCATCCTCAGTCGTGACAAGAGGTCATGGGTCATCTATCATTGTGGCCGTCATGGTGGATTCAAGGAAACAGAATTACTGGTAAGACTAATTACGTTTTTTGATAATATTTCTGGGTACTGTAGTCCACCCATTCCAGTTATTACTTCAGTTGCCCTTCTCAGAACCCTTTCCAACTCTTTTTTGTTCACAGGAGCCCAGAACTGTACACAGTACTTCATGTATGGTCTGACTAGTGATTTGTAAAATGTCAGGACTATGTTCTTATCCCAGGCATCTATGCCCCATTTGATGCAACCCATTACCTTTTTTGCCTTGGCAGCAGCTGCCTGACCCTGGTTTCTACAGTTAAGGCTACTTTCACACCTGCGCTTAGGTGCGGATCCGCACGGATCCGCACCTATAATGCAAACACTTAGATCCGTTCAGAACGGATCCGTTTGCATTACCATGAACAAAAAAAAAAAAGTTTTTTTTTTAGTGTCTCCATATTCTGAAAGCCATTTTTTTTTTTTTTTGGGCGACTGTCTTATGTAGGAGCTCATTTTTTTAAATATGAGATGACAGTTTGATGGGTACTATTTTAGGGTGCATATGACTTTTTAAACGCTTGGTATTAGACTTTTTGTAATGTAAGGTGACAAAAAATGGCTTTTTTGACACACTTTTTTTATTTTATTCTTTTTATGGTGTTCACCTGAGGGGTTAGATCATGTGATATTTTTATACAGCAGGTTCTTACGGACGTGATGACACCTAATATGTATACTTTTTATTTATTTAAGTTTTACACAATAACAGCATTTTTGAACCAAAAAAAAAATTAGGGGTAGGGTCTCATTTTTTGCTGGATGAGATGACTGTTTGGTATGATTTTGGGATGTGTATGACTTTTTGATCCCTTGGTATTACACTTTTTGTCATGTAAGGTGACAAAAAAATTGCTTTTTTGACACCATTCTTATTTATTAATTTTTACGGTGTTCACCTGAAGGGTTAGGTCATGTGACATTTTAATAGAGCACGTCTTCACGGACGTGGCAATACCTAATATGTATACCTAAGTTTTACACAATAATACCATTTTTGAAATATTTTAATTTAATATTTTTTACGGTGTTTACCTGAGGGGTTAGGTCATGTGGTATTTTTATAGAGCAGGTTATTATGGACACGGCGATACCTAATACGTCTTTTTTTACATTTAACACAATAAAAGTGTTTTTGAAACAAGAAAAATCATGTTTTAGTGTCTCCATAGTCTGATAGCCATATTTCTTTTTTTGTTTTGGGCGATTGTCTTAGGTAGAGGCTAATTTTTTGCAGGATGAGGTAACGGTTAGATTGGTACTATTCTGTGGGGGGCATATGCCTTTTTGATCGCTTGGTGTTGCACTTTTAGGGATGCAAGGCTTTTTATTTTATTTTTTGACGGTGTTCATCTGAGGGGTTACGTTATATTTTTATAGAGCCAGTCGATACAGACACGGCGATACCTAATATGTCTACTTTTCTTATTTTCCCTACTTTTGACAATTTTTTTTTAACTTCATTTTGGGAAAAGGACACTTTATTTGTACTTGAAACTTTAAATTTTTTTTATTATAACACTTTTTACATTTTTTTTTACTATTTATATTTGTCCCGTTGTGGGACTTCACGTTTTCAGTGTTTTATCCATGACTCAATTCTGTACAATACATTGTACTGAATTTAACTGTCTGCCTGGGCTTCCGTAGCTGGCAGGCTCCGATGCCTGTGTAAGGCATCAGGGCTTCCATGGTAACAATCGGCCGCCTGCTAGCGCGGAGGGGCGATGGAGTCAGAGGGCGCCACCTCCCACTGTAAACCCTGCACGTGCCGCAGTCAGCGGTGACCGCAGCATGTGAAATGGTTAATCCGCCGGCATCACCGCATACAGCAATTCCGGCGGATGCAGCAGGGGCCCGGCTATCAGTAACAGCTGGGCCCTTGCTACGGATCAGGTGGGTGCAGCTCTTGGACCCTCTCAATCACATCACATACATGCACTTGGAATGCAGTAAGGCACCACATTCCCCCTCGTACATGTATGAGATTTTGCAGAAAGGGGTTAATAAATATATTGAAGAAAATAGGGCCAAATACTGACCCCTGTGGTACCCCACTAGTGACAATAACCCAATTTGAGTGTGTACCATGAATAACCACCCTCTGTTTTCTATCACTGAGCCAGTTACTCAGTGCTTGTTCACATGAATGTGTGAAGCCCGTGTTGTGGACCGCAAATTGCGGTCCGCAGTGCACGGGCGCCATCCGTGGGGCAGGCGCATGGGGATCGCAGACCCATTCACTTGAACGGGTCCGCGATCCTTCCGTTCCGCAAAAATATAGAGCAAGTTCTATCTTTTTGCGGTGCAGAAGCACTGAACGGAACCCCAGAAAGCACTCTGTAGTGCTCCCGTAGTGTTCCGTTCTTCCGTTCCGCATCTCCGGATTTGTGGACCTATTGAAATGAATGGGTCCGCATCTGTGATGCGGAATGGCCACGGAACGGTGCCTGTGTATTGCGGATCCGCAAATGCGGTCCGCAATACTTCAACGGGCATCACACGTTCGTATGAACGAGCCCTTACCCACATACAGACATTTTTTTCCAGTCCAAGTATTGCAATTTTATGTACTAACCTTTTATGTGGCACAGTATCAAATGCTTCGGAGAAGTCAAGATATATGAGATACATTGACTCTGGATTAAAAAATTGACCTCTGGGTTCTGCACCTACATCGAGAATGGACTCCTGAAGATTGTGGTGGGCACACAGCGCATGCGCAACCGCCCTCCATTCATTTCTATGGGGCCGCCGATAATAGCCGAGAGCTGGCTCAGCTATTTCCGGCAGCCCCATAGAAATGAATAGGAGCAGAAGCACAAGCGAGGTGCGCTCCCATTCACTCCTATGGGGAAAGCGCTTGGCGGTGGCCAGACCCCGAAAAACCAGGGGTTCTCCGGCCACCACCTTCCCCGCTCCGTTCTCAGTGTAGGTGTGGGTCCCAGAGGTGGAACCTGCGCCTATCAGACAATGGGGGCATATCCTAGCGATATACCTTCATTGTCTCAGATGGCAATACCCCTTTAATTCCCTTAGAATACAAGGGTGTATGCCATCTGGACCCGGTGATTTGTCTTTTTTAATATTATTAAGATGCTTCTCCACTTCTGAGTCAGACTGGCCACTTTTAATAGGGAGTTTACTTTTTTTTACTTATTCATTGCTCTCTACAACTCCTCCCTCATCACTCTGTAAAGGGCTTTCAGGTTTAAACTTTTTAGTACTTATATAATTGAAGAACATTTTAGGGTTAGTTTTACTCTCTTTGGTTATGAATTTCTCTGTCTAAAGCCTGGCTGCTTTTATCTCTCTTTTTCATGTTCTGTTTTTAACTTAGGCCGCTTTCACACGGGCGAGTTTTCCGCGCGGCTGCAATGCGTGAGGTGAACGCATTGCACCCTCACTGAATCCGGACCCATTCACTTCAATGGGGCTGTGCAAATGAGCAGTGATTTTCACGCATCACTTGTGCGTTGCGTGAAAATCGCAGCATGTTCTATATTCAGCATTTTTCACGCAACGCCAGCCCCATAGAAATGAATGCAAGTGCGGATGCAGTGCGATTTTCACGCATGGTTGCTAGGAGATAATAGGTATGAGCAACCCCGGACCCCATTAAAGTAAATTCACTCTTAATACAGAATGCTTACTAAAATGTCGATTGAGGGGGTTACAAAATAAAAAAATATTAACTCGCCTTATCCACTTGAGCGAGCAGCCGGCATCGTCTTCTTTCTTTCTTCTTTCAGGACCTGCAAAAGGACCTTTGATTACGTAATCTCGCTCACCACGTGGTCCTGCTGAATGAAGATAGAGGACAGTAACACAGCAGAGACAGAAGCTCTCTGGTTCTGTCTTCTCTTTGGAGCCTTTCAGCACTGCCCCACTGGCTCCCCTTCCTTCTCCATGCTGGCTGACGTCCCAGCCGACTGAAGGGAAAGGGCTGCTTTCTGCAGGCATATCTTGGGCTGTATAACAGCTAGAGACTCATGTTAGAGAGATAGTTAAGCTGACCATACACATTTAATAGCTCTTAGATGAACAATTGTTCCTTTGACAGCTCCCTCCCGGCTTCCCCATACACATACACATTCAGCTTGGTGTTAGTAATAAGTGCACTGGAGTAAGATGCCATGTTCTGGCTTTGCATGCACTGGAAATTGAAATCTGTGCCAGCTGGTTTCTAGTAAATCAGGCTGGCTGTGGGAGTCCACACCCCCTCCCACTTATCCCCTCCAAATTTTCCAGCCACTTTTAAAAATTACAAATTAAAGTGCAAATATTTTGTGTGTCATAATCACTATTGTGGCATAAAACATTGGTAAATCTGCCCAATGTGTCATTTTTACTGCACAGTGAACACAGTAAAAACGAAACCCGTGAAACTATGACACAATTATGTTTTTTTCCAATTCCACCCTATTAATATTAATATTTTTCACAGCTCCCCAATACATCATATACAGTACACTCATTGAAAAAATTTAATTGAATGAAACTTTATATGTTTTAATGTGAAGATGATATATGTACGGTAAGTACACTGCTCAAAAAAATAAAGGGAACACTTAAACAATGTAACTCCAAGTCAATCACACTTCGGTGAAATCAAACTGTCCACTTAGGAAGCAACACTGAGTGACAATCAATTTCACATGCTGTTGTGCAAATGGGATAGACAACAGGTGGAAATTATGGGCAATTAGCAAGACACCCCCAATAAAGGCGTGGTTCTGCAGGTGGTGACCTGACCACTTCTCAGTTCCTGGCTGATGTTTTAGTCACTTTTGAATGCTGGCGGTGCTTTCACTCTAGTGGTAGCATGAGACGGAGTCTACAACCCACACAAGTGGCTCAGGTAGTGCAGCTTATCCAGGATGGCACATCAATGCGAGCTGTGGCAAGAAGGTTTGCTGTGTCTGTCAGCGTAGTGTCCAGAGCATTGAGGCGCTACCAGGAGACAGGCTAGTACATCAGGAGACGTGGAGGAGGCCGTAGGAGGGCAACAACCCAGCAGCAGGACCGCTACCTCCGCCTTTGTGCAAGGAGGAACAGAAGGAGCACTGCCAGAGCCCTGCAAAATGACCTCCAGCAGGCCACAAACAGACTCCATGAGGGTGATATGAGGGCCCGACGTCCACAGGTGGGGGTTGTGCTTACAGCCCAACACCGTGCAGGACGTTTGGCATTTGCCAGAGAACACCAAGATTGGCAAATTCGCCACTGGCGCCCTCTGCTCTTCACAGATGAAAGCAGGTTCACACTGAGCACATGTGACAGACGTGACAGAGTCTGTAGACGCCGTGGAGAACGTTCTGCTGCCTACAACATCCTCCAGCATGACCTGTTTGGCATTGGGTCATTAATGGTGTGGGGTGGCATTTCTTTGGAGGGCCGCACAGCCCTCCATGTGCTCGCCAGAGGTAGCCTGACTGCCATTAGGTACCGAGATGAGATCCTCAGACCCCTTGTGAGACCATATGCTGGTGCGGTTGGCCCTGGGTTCCTCCTAATGCAAGACAATGCTAGACCTCATGTGGCTGGAGTGTGTCAGCAGTTCCTGCAAGACGAAGGCATTGATGCTATGGACTGGCCCGCCCGTTTACCAGACCTGAATCCAATTGAGCACATCTGGGACATCATGTCTCGCTCTATCCACCAACGTCACGTTGCACCACAGACTGTCCAGGAGTTGGCAGATGCTTTAGTCCAGGTCTGGGAGTAGATCCCTCAGGAGACCGTCCGCCACCTCATCAGGAGCATGCACAGGCATTGTAGGGAGGTCATACAGGCACGTGGAGGCCACACACACTACTGAGCCTCATTTTGACTTGTTTTAAGGACATTACATCAAAGTTGGATCAGCCCGTAGTGTGTTTTTCCACTTTAATTTTGAGTGTGACTCCAAATCCAGACCTCCATGGGTTGAAAAATTTGACTTCCATTTCTTTTGTGTGTGATTTTGTTGTCAGCACATTCAACTATGTAAAGAACAATTAAGTATTTCAGAAGAATATTTAATTAATTCAGATCTAGGATGTGTTATTTTTGTGTTCCCTTTATTTTTTTGAGCAGTGTATTTGCTGGGAAACTGTACAATTGAAAGGAGGCTCTAGTACCCTGTTGGTCCACCTGTAGCCTGGATACAAAATGAGATACGGTTGGGCATGGAGGCATACAGGGCATTTGCCCCACAGATATTGCAGCTGGGCTGTAGATCCTGCACATTCATAGGTTGCTGAAGCTGGCATCCAAGCTGGTCCCATATACTGTGGATGCTCAATTGTCGATAAAGCTGGAGGCCGGGCAGGCCAAGGAAGTGTTGCAATAATGCAGCGACATACCGGGTCCTTGCTGTGTGTGGGCAATTATCCTTCTTAAAAATGCCAGTTAGAAGCCCTGCCATGAGAGGTAACAGATGTGCCCACAGGATGTAATTCACATATCTCTGAGCTGTTAGCGTCCCTCATATCACTAGTAGGGGTGACCAACTGTCAATGTGATAGCTTCCCAGATGTTCTTACCAACATTTGGGGAATTGTGTTGCTCCACAGCAAAGGCAGGATTGAAGTGCTCACCATGATGCCTCCATACTCAAACCTAACCATCATAGGATCCCAAACAGAACCTGGATTTGTTGCTAAAGTCGATATGTTTCCATTCTGCAGCAGTCCCGGTAACATAAAATACACATACAAGTATGTGGATGCATGACTAGTCACCCTGAAACGTTAAGGTTAATACTATCAGACATCCACCATTCATCAAGATCTTATGTCACATAAACATTGTACATTGCAGTTGATCAACTTCAAAAATAGAATATGATAATAAGAAATAAAAAAATTAGAAGTAGAAACGTAAAAAAATTTTTTTTTTTATAAAAAGTTAAAAATCAAAAAGTCACTGATGCGGTTGCCAGCTTGGTAGACCAGTATATAGGAGGAATATATCGGGGTAATAGTTCAAATAATATTGCTCCTGATATTGTTAGGTTAGTGCAGATATATATTGGTGGTGTATAGACCAGACTGATATCCTTTTGACCATATTCTGGACGCAAAGTCACTTGGTAAAGAAAGATTTCTTTATATATGTCTGGCAATCTCACATAATTCTAGTTATTAGACAAAGACTTTGGTGTATGGTTTGTAATTTTGTTGCCAGTACCTTACCAGTCCTATGAGAGGAAGTCTTGTGCCAAGGACAAATCTAGATTTCCCTCCAGTTTGAGGGAAAAGAAGAGAAAAGGGAGCGCACAATAGGGTAGTATGTTCAACCAGATAGATTAATACAGTGAGAAATATCCAAACTCACCTTGTGGAGTTGTGCTCATGTAGGCACAACTCTACCCTAGACTTAGTAGAGATAAGGCCTTTTTGCCAGGACTGCAGCCGCAGATTATATATTCTTTTGGATGGGATGTCCAGTCCCCAAAAGGAATTTATAGTAGAGAAAGAGAGAGATTCTTCTTCGGCGCGAAATCACTGGTGAAGACGGTCTTAATGAAAGAATTCTTCTTGTTTAATAGAAACAACCCGTTTCAGGGATCACAATCTCTCCTTCATCAGGTTTCATAATGATACAATGAATATATCAAATAAATGAATATTTAAAGGTAAAGCATGTAAAAAAAAAACGCCAAAAGGATGCACCTAAGTGACGCCCCCTAAGGGGAGGGGCCACCCCTAGGTGTCATCCAGAGTGCAGTCTAAGTATTAAAAAACAAACAGTATTATGAGTGTGTAGCTATTTTTATAGTCTAGACATAAAACCGCTTCCACATTTATACAGAAACTAACATTATTACTGGTAGGATCGTTTAAATTGTATTAGAAACTCCCGATCATGTGATCGCAAATACAAGCGGTCACATGACTCGGGAAGCCGGAAGCAAGAGCATCCTCTAGTGATCGCCGTCCTCTTATGCAAAGACAGGGGGAGAGGCCTGGCACCGCGGTACTTGGCGTGTGTGGGGCGCATGCTCAGATGACTATTCCGGGCCGACGGCTGCAATGGGTGACGTAGGATATCACGTGATCGCATCTGTGCGGTCACGTGACCCATTGCCCTGGCAGCGCCGATGCTATAATTTTTTGAGACACAGCCCATGGGATTCAGTACAGAGTTAGTATATACTTTGTCCAAGCGATCGCTAGTGTATTTGAGTGTTTAACCAATATAAAACAGTATGATAAATAAGCAAGAAACATGGTTGTAAGATATGTATAAAACATAGGTATTTCATAAAATAATGAAAAATTCTAATAAAATTCTAGATAAAAGTAAATAAATATATATAAGAACTCGTATATAAATAGATAATAAATAGCATGCTCTGCAAGATGTCTGTGCAGGGCAAGCATGTAGCGTATCATTATACAGCGCATTTCTCAACTTATCTCAACCTTTTTGTATGTACTTAACGGAATTGACTGTTGTCTGGACTATGGATGGGAAGAGAGGAAGTGACCGGATGATTGCAATGTTGTCAGGATCGCGATTCCTCTGTTGCGCGCTCACCGGCTCACTCCGTGGCATCCCACGTGGTCGGGAGTTGCTGCGCTGGTACAGATGAGTTTAGGGAAAAAAGATGTCCTGGTGTTGGACGTACTTGGTCCAGCTGGAGTGATATACAATAAGGCGATCCACTTTTGCTGGAGTTATGAGTAATGTTCGAGCGTGTTAATTGTTTCTCATTCACTGCATGTAACCAAGGGACTGAACGGAAGACATCCTGATGCATACTGAACGCATTGCTTTCCATTCAGAATGCATTGGGACAAAACGGAAGCGTTTTTTTTCCGGTATTGAGTTCCTTTACCGGATTTCAATACTGGAAAAGAATAACGCTAGTGTGAAAGTACCCTAAGAGGTACGCTACCCAAAAGTACCCTGTGAGAGCCTATTTATAGGCCAGAGGAGGTAGCACTTTTATGCTGTCTTGTGGCAAGACCACACCTGTAATCATTTACATATCTGTCTGACACTTAGGCCTCATGCACAAGAGATTTTGCATCTGCAAAATACATACACCTTCCGCACGCAATTCGCACTCCCATTACTAGAATTTTTGTCCGCAATAAGGACAAAAATAGAAGATGGTTTATTATTTGTGGAACGGACACACAGATGCGGACAGCACATGTGTGACATCTGGGTTCTGTCCGTTTTTGTTTGCCAACCCATAGAAATGAATGGTTCCATGTGCAATCCCCAAAAAATGATAATTGGAAATGGATATAAAATACAGTTGTGGGGATGAGGACTTAATTGTATACAGAGTTTTGCAGCAGTCTGAGACTTGGGTGAGTTATTTTTAATTTTTTTTGTCATTGACTGTAGAATATTAAATTGTACCATTAGAAAGTACAGCTTGTCTCATGTGAATGTAAAAATAAAAGGTACTGGCCTTTGGAAGGTAAGGAGTATAAAACAAAGAATCTAAGTTCTCCTCTGTTTTTTCCAGGAACACCTATTAACAAGAGACCTGTGTTAGGGTACCGAAACTTGAATCTTTTTAAATTGTTCCGCCTTGTACATAAACTTGGAGGATTTAGTAATGTAAGTATCTTTCCCTCTCATTTTGCTATATATACTCTTCAACATTAAAATGACAAAACCAAGAAAGAAAAGTGGTGGAATTATTTTATTGTTTAGTTGCAAATTTTTTTATTTATTATTGAAATCACAGGTTCGATAGACATGTTAATGATATGCAAAAGATAAAAAATGGAAACAAAATATTAAAAACGTGTCGATTTATTCAGTGTTGAGTATGAGCACCACTTGCAGAAATACACACACACTTGCACACCTTGGCATTGCTTCAACAAAGTTAGAAATGTTCTGCCACACTGAATGCACTCGGGCACGCAAATGATCAAGATCCGCTGCTGGCAGCTCCCTTTACAATTGCCGACCAGTAACGTCCCAGATGCGCACGATGGGAGACAAGTACGAAGACTCTGCAGCCCATGAAGGCACGTTTAGGCCATGCAGGCTGCACACAGTAACACGAGCAGAGTGTAGCATGGCGTCCTGTTGAAAGATGGCTCCTGGGACACCTTGGAGAAATGACCATAATACTGGTTCCATGACCAAATCAATGTAACATTTAGCGGTTGTTGTACCTGAAATGAAGACTAGAGGGGTCTGGCTACTGTATGTTATGCCACCCCACATCATAATCCTGGAAGTAGGACCCATGTGACATTCCCTTTTGAAGGCTTTCATAGCATTGTTGCATGGTCTCCAGACCGATAGCTGAACAAGAGGAATCTCACAATCATCCCACACAACTTGATCCGATATTTGAGGTTTTGTGATGCTAATAAACTTTACATTTAGTGTAGCTTTTATGCTCCTCCCACATGCCACTGATTAGAGCTAAGTGTTTGAAAATATGCAGATCTTAGGACACCTGCTACTTCCTCAATTTGTATAACCTTATGACTTTGTCTTTGTTTTTGTTGTTGCAGTTTCAATATTGAGGAGTGTATATTATTTATGTGAACGTTAATGTTAAATTAGTATAATAATTTTTCAGTTCATTACTGTCTATTAAAATGTGTATATCTGAATAAATCATATTATTCCATCATGATGTATTTTTGTATATTCTGCTTTGAATTCCCAGATTGAAAGTGGAGCAGTTTGGAAACAGGTTTTTCAAGACCTTGGGATTCCTGTTCTAAATACAGCTGCTGGCTATAATGTTAAATGTGCTTACAAAAAGTAAGTATAATGGATAGGATATTTTTATAGTACTCAACATTGACTATTCATTGTTGTGTGTTTTATATACTTTATGTAATAATCCTCTATGAATTTTCTTTGTTCATAGTACTGTACTATGATTGAAAATTATACGGGTATGACAGATGATGCCAAATCATGGCAGAAGCCACATTATTATCAGAAGAAAAACAAACATTTACATTGTAATTGCTGCAGTCATAAATTTAGTTACAGTATTAATAGGTAAGTTCAGTTATTTTCATCAGTTATTGTGAGCCAAAACTAGTCACAGGTCAAAAGCACAGAAGAGAAAATCTTTACATTATATCTTATTTCTCAGTCGGCTTTACTACTGGTTTTGGCTCACAATAGCTGATGGAAATAAGTGACCACGTCACTGAAGTGTGAATTCAGCCTTAATGGTGCCTGTAGGGCATTGGCAAAGTATCTAAATTCCCCACAGGTCTGCAGAGTAAAGGGCCCCTTACACGGGTCGAGAATCCACCAGATAATTGTTCATTAGCGTTTATCTGGCGTTTATCTGGCGGTGTAAAGGTGCTGCTAATTACTAATAGATTGTGCCAGCAGCAGATCGTGCTGTGTAAACATGCTCTAAAGCTGGTAAACAATGAGTCTGTATGGGAACAAGCGATGGCATTAAGGATTCCCCCTCCCATACTATTGGGAAGATTGCTGTATGGAAATGCAGTGGCCTCCTCCACTGACAAACTGCCTAGGCTCATCTAAAGGGAATTTTATACAGATAGCTCCCAATTATACAGCGTTATTCTATTATTACACTAAGGATAATACACAAAATGCTAAAATAAATATAGAAGCCATATGTGAGGGATACCACCCCTCTTGCCCGCTTGACGTCAGCTACGTTGACGCGGTATGGTCACTGGTTACCAAGACATGACGTTACGCCCTCCCGGAGGAGCATGTAAGGTGAGCTTGGTACAGTTTACACAGACACCTCCTGTCCACGCGGGGCATAGAGAGGCAACAAGCTGAGAGAGCCTTTTCACTGCCACAGTGAAACAGCGCTTTCTCAGCCCTGGTACACTGCCACCAGATTCTCGTTTGATATAAGTCTGGTCCACTAACGGGATTATATAGGGTGAGAAACCAACCCGCAGTAGCTTATAACTTGGCCGAAAAATGGACGTGGGGATTCGTGATCGAGATACAAGACATCACAAGATTAAATTATATATTTAATCGCCTTAAGGGCACACTAGATAACACAATATACACAAAGAATATATACAGTGGTCTGAGGTTACAAATACAGGTAATATGGTACAAACAGGATTACACAGAGCACAAGTCAGTTACCGGGTAGATGAATGTTCCTTTGGGTTATGATTAGTCCTTTGCTGTATTCACATGGAGGGCAGTGATGTCAGCTGGTTGCAGGTCCCTCTAAACACATGGCACGACGCCTCTCCTTCAGAGAAAAGACACGCCCACTTGCTGGCACAAGCCCTTTAAACTGTAGCCGGACCCTCCTCTGGGAAGGGTCCACTCCCCCTCTTCTGGGCGGGCATTAAACGACCCACAAAACCCTTTAGGGTTCATAGTTTCAGACCAGAACTTCACAGGTGAATGGTTCTGGGACTAACAGATCCACCTGGGTTCCGGCTACTATTAGAGTCCAAACATGGTACCGTTATTTGGATTCTGTGGGGAGATATGTATATATCCTTTCCCTGGCATCCCACCACCAAACTAAGACTATGGGCATGTTCATCGTGGCCATCGGGACACAAATATGTATCCGGTTTGCTCCTGTGATGACTGGGCGATTCATAATTCCTTATAAATCGCCGGTTCCAAGCTGTCAGCTAGATTTTATTGAACTGGGTAATGGCTTAGACCGCTTGCAAAGAGGTTTTCCTCACAGAAGCCCCTTTCTGAAAATATCATTGTACATATTTTTTGTAAGTTTTTATTAAAATACATTTGTGAAGATTAAGTTATACCCCTGACATAGAGATGGCGAATCGATTCTGTTGAATCGATTTCTCTCATTAGCAGTACCTCTTTACTTGTGAATGACCGTCCCCACAGGTGAAGCGCCCAACTGCCTCTAGATTGACAAGGCCCGATATTTACCACAGCACTGACAATTTTCCGTCTTCACCTCTGCTCCGATTAGCAGTTCAAGGGAAGAGACTCAGCTTTAGCTTTAGAGCTGCCATCGCTGCTTCCAGAGGTACTTCATCTGCGCGGGGAGCCAATCACAGGTGAAGAAGTCCTGCTAGGAAGATGAATCGATTTGTTAGAATCAATTTTCTCATCTTTACCCTGGCCTCTTTCTGCCAAGCCCTTCAAATCGGAACTTTCCCATGTACAGAGAGAAAAAACAGTACATACTCTTTGAATTCTATGGTTTTACAAATCAGGACATAATAAATAAAAAAATCTGGTCCTTAGAAGGTCTTAAAATTTAGGTAAATACAACCTCAGGTGAACAACAAGACATGACAAACTACACCATGTCATTATTTACAGTATTTACCAAAAAGTCAGAATGCAGAAGTTGTCTGAAAAAATAAGTACACGCTTCCATAGGAATTAAGAGGGTAAGCAGATGCTGCTATTCAAATGCCCTTGATTAACTGATCATCAGCAAGTGTGACCAGACCACCTCTATAAGTTTTGCTCATTTGGAGCATTTAGGCATGTGTTAACTCAGAGCCAAGGAGGAAAGATATCCGCTAACCCCTCCCATCAGTCTGGGAAGTGTTAAAAAGACATTTCCAAACAATTTGAAGTCCACGAGTCTACAATGAGCAAGAATATTCACATGTGGAAAACATTCATGACAGTCTTTACGGGAGTGGACCTCCCAGCAAATTCACTCCAAGGTCAGATCACGCAATGGTCAGAGAAATTGCAAAATCTAAGGTTCTACAAGACTTGGTTAGCATGTAAAATGTTCAGGTGTATGATATGTGACACAGTGAGAGGTTTGGTCTGGGAAAACAGGTATTTTCGTCCCAGTATGTGCTGCTGGGCTGATTTACAGCCAGGTGAGGTCAAATACCGGACCGGATTTTAAGTGCTGATCCGGGTTTTGGCAGCACCTGGCTGACCTTAAATATGCATCTGGGCTCAGAAGCCATGTGTGTGTGCTGGGATCTGAGGCTTGTGCTGGGCTGGAGAGCTGAGACCTATGTGTCAGGGGAACAGGCGCCTAAAGCCTGTATTTGGACTTTCTGAGGCAGAACTGCCACCAAGGGGACTTTTTGTTATATTAACTTGCCATTGGGTGTGAAGTAACATGAACACTGCAAAAGTGACGTTTTATTTGGGCACCATGTGTAAATAAACACTGAAGTTAGAATTTTGCCTCTGTACTGCACCCGCTTATCCTAACTACCAGAGCGAATCCCCACAATTGGTGGAGAATGCAGGCAAGCGCTGAGAGGCAGGCTTAAGCGGCGAAATATATATATATATATTTTTTTTTTTTCTGCCTGCTATGGTTGTATTTATTGCATTAAACCCGTTAAATTTCAACCCATGACCCTTGACAAAATTGAGGCAGTAATGAAGGCACTTGTGGAGGCTAACAGGCAGCAGCAAGAAACAAACCAGCAGCTGCTACAACACGTGATGGCTTTGCAGACAGCAGGAGCAACCCTGCGCGCCCGTGATGCCCAGAAAACGGTCCGTGCGGCGATCCCCAAGATGACACCCGCAGATGACGTCAGAACCTACCTGGCGATGTACGAGAAGGTGGCCACAAGGGAGAAGCTACCCCGAGACCAGTGGGCTGAGGTAGTCGCTTTGTTTCTGCCATCCGATTCCCAGCGGGTCTATTTCGACTTGCCGGACGATCAAGCGGCAGACTACCAGAAAGTCAAGGGTAAGATTCTGGCAAGACTGGGGGTGAATGTGTTGGTCCGGGCCCAGCGGGTGCATCATTGGGGGTTCAATCCGGCTGAGCCTGCAAGACACCAGTATTATAACTTCACTTCTTTCAAAAATGGCTACAGCCTGACGTGCTGAGTCCCACTGCTATGCTGGATCATCTGTTAGCCGATAAGTTCTGGAGGGCTTTGCCATACCCTCTCCAGCACTGGATCTGTCAGGTGTCTCCTGGCAATGCCCTTGAGATGGTGAACCTGGTGGAATGCTATGAAGCTATCAGGAATCTATCAGGCCCGGAGATTTGGTACGATAAAACCCGATGTACCCACGGTGGACCTGGCTCCGATAGTCTGCTGGCGGTGTCAGGAGCCTGGCCATGTAAGGACTGACTGTCCCCATCGGGTTGAGCCCATGGACACTAACTATGGCTACCGTCAGTCGCTATATGCCAGGAGGCTGTGCAACAGGTACCCCAGAGTCTCTAGATCACTTGTGCCAGGTGGAAGTGGGAGACCCTCCGCCACACTCCGCCGGAGGCTCTGCTGGACTCAGGGAGTCTGGTGACCCTAGTATGGGCTAGCTTGGTGCGGTCCACTGAGTGTACTGGCCGGAAAGTCGGGGTAATGTGCATCCACGGAGACTTAAGACTATCCCACCGCACTGGTGTCTCTAACCACAGTGGCCGGAAGATGGACCAACGAGGTGGCTGTCGCCACAAATCTGCTTTATGAACTCATAATAGGGAGAAACTTCCCGGGCTTCCCGGCACTGTGGCCTGCTATGAGAATTGCCTATACCCATGAGACAGGGGTAACCCCAGCAGAGTGGCCTTGCTCAGGGGGGAGACCACAACACGGGGACCCGAGGCCGAAGGCCAGCGGTGGGGGTGACCGCCACTTCGATGAATGACGGGGAGACAACCCTGCTGAGTGTGATGGTGGGAGACGTGAATGACTTGCCGCTGAGTCCTGAATTGGCAGACCTCAGTGTCTCCGGGGATAATTTTGGTACCACACAACACTGGGATCCAACCCTATCCCGAGCCTGGGAGAATGTGTTAATAGTAGATGGTGAACCACAACAACCTGGGGCCGAGTCGGTGTTTCCCCGTTTTGTGGTTCATCAGGGTATGCTGTATTGTTTAAATCAACTACGGGGTGAGCATATTGAACAGTTGGTGATCCCCAAGGCTTATCACAAACTCGTCTTAGATATGCCCACCACCACGTTCTCGGGGGTCACCTGGGGTTGCAGAAAACAGAGTCGTATAGTACAGCGGTTTTACTGGCCTAGCATATTCAGAGAGGTAGAAGAGTTTTGTATGTCTTGCCCGATCTGCAAGATAACTAGCCCCCAGCCAATTTCCGTAGTCCCCTAGTTCCTCTCCCGATTATCGAAGTACCGTTTGTCCAGTTAAAGTACCGATTTGTCGAAGTACCGAAGTCCAGTTAAAACCATACTGGGTACCCGAGGCTCGGCAACAAGCCATCTCAGAGGAAGTGCAGTTAATGCTGCAACTAGATGTCATCGAGGAGTCTAAAAGTCAGTTGGCCAGTCCTATAGTCCTAATACCCAAGCCAGATAAGAAGTTACGGTTCTGTAATGATTTTCTTAACTGAACGAGATTTCCAAATTCGATGCTTATCCCATGCCCCGGGTGGATGAGCTTATCGAGTGGTTAGGACAAGCCCGATATTTTTCTGTTTTGGACCTCACAAAAGGGTTCTGGCAGGTGCCCTTATAACGGAGGCTGCCAAAGAGAAAACTGCCTTCATCACACCTGAGGAGCTGTATCAGTAAAAGGTGCTACCCTTTGGTCTGCATGGGGCCCCTGCCACTTTTCAACTGCTTATGGACATTGTGCTGCGTCCACATTGTCAGTACGCTTCGGCTTACCTGGACGGTATTGTCATCCACAACACCGACTGGGAAAGTCACCTATCCAAAGTCCAGGCTGTAGTGGACTCCCTTCGGAAGGTGGGACTAACTGTTAACCTAAAAAAATGTGCAATAGGGTTGGAGGAGACTAAGTACTTGGGGTATGTCATTGGGAGCAGAGTCATCAAACCCTAAGTGAACAAAATAGAGGCATTGCGAAATTTGCCCGACCTGTCACCACTAGGCAAGTAAAGTCATTCCTGGAAATAGTGGGCTATTACATGAGGTTTGATCCCCCACTTTGCAACGGTGGCCGAGCCATTGACATTGCTCTTGAAGTGACACAAGTCAATGATGGTTCGCTGGGAAGATCGGGTGGAAGAGGCTTTCCCCGCTTTGAAGTCGGCCCTGTGCGAGTCCCCAGTTTTGGAGACGCCAAAAGGGAGTTTATAGTACAGACCGATGCCGCCGAAGTAGGCCTCGGTGCTGTACTGTCTTAGGAAATCAACGGGGAGGAGTATCCCGTTGTCTTCCTCAGCCATAATCTCACCCCAGCCGAGACCCGGTATAGTATAGTGGAGAGAGAGTGCCTGGCTATCAAGTGGGCTCTCGAGTCTCTCCGCTATTATTTATTGGGGAGAAAATTCTGCCTGGTGACTGACCACTCCCTTCTCAAGTGGATGAGCCAGCCCAAGAACAGAAATGCCCTGGTCACCCGGTGGTTTCTCTCCCTACAAAACTTTAAGTTTTCAGTGGAACACAGGGCAGGCCGGTTACAGGGAAACACGGATGCCCTGTCCCGTGTACACTGTTTGGCATGTGTTTACCCCCTCAGGGTTGAACAAAGGGGGGGTATATGACACAGTGAGATGTTTGGTCTGGGAAAACAGGTATTTTCCTCCCAGTATGTGCTGCTGGGCTGATTTACAGCAAGGTGAGGTCAAATACCGAACTGGATTTTAAGTGCCGGTCCGGGTTTTGGCAGCACCTGGCTGTCCTTAAATAGGCATCTGGGCTCAGAAGCCATGTGTGTGTGCTAAGATCGAGGCCTGTGCTGGAGAGCTGAGATCTGTGTGTCAGGGGAACAGGCCGCTTAAAGCCTGTATTTGGACTTTCTGAGGCAGAACTGCTACAAAGGTGACTTTTTGTTATATTAACTTGCCATTGGGTGTGAAGTAACACCAACACTGCAAAAGTGACGTTTTGTTTTTGGCACCATGTGTGAATAAACACTGAAGTTTGAATCACAAACTTGTATTTTGCCTCTGTACTGCGCCCGCTTATCCTAACTACCAGAGTGAATCCCCACAGATATTACAGTTAGAAAAAGACTGAACAAGTATGAGTTGTTTAGAAGGGCCATCAGGAGAAAGCCTCTGGTGCATCTGAACAAACCACAAGACTTCTGCACCAAAGTGAAGATGTTTGGCAATAATGCACACCTCCATGTTTGGCTAAAATCAAACACAGCATAACAGCACAAACACCTCATACCAGCTGTCAAGCACTGTGGTGGAGGAGTGATGATTTGGGCTTATTTTGCAGCAACAGGAACTAGGTACCTTGCATTCATTGAGTCGACCATGAACTCCTCTTTATACCAAAGTATTCTAGAGTCAAATGTGAGGCAATCTATCCAATGGCTAAAGCTTGGCTGCAACTGGGTCATGTAACAGAACAATGATCCCAAGCAGATCAGCAAATCTAGGTCAAAATGGCTTCAAAAGAAAAGAATTAAGGTGTTGAAATTACTTTGTCAAAATCCAGACCTAAGCCCGTTTGAAATGCTGTGGTCAGGACCTTAAGAGAGTGATACATAAACGAATGCCCACAAACCTCAATGAACTGAAGCAAAGTTATTCCTCTAGAACGATTCATACAGAAAATGTTTACTTCACTTCGTTATTTTTTTTAAAGGTAGTTCTACAAACTTTTAATTAATTTTTGGCTTTATTTTTGTTGAATAAATAATTAAACATTGGAATCTGTTGTGTTTTGTTTGCCAACGAGCTGTTTGGTGTAGCTCCATCACCTGGGGGGGCGGTGTGTTGGACCCTTGCTGATCAGCTAGTGATGCCATATACTGAGGATAGGTGATCCCTTAAAAAAAAAAGGCAGAAAAATACCTTTAAAGAGGTTATACAGCTTTGTGCACTTATTTAAATTTAAATCCCCAGCCTGCTATACCTGTTGGAAAAAAAAACATACAGTCGTGGCCAAAAGTTTTGAGAATTACATAAATATGGGAAATTGGAAAAGTTGCTGCTTAAGTTTTTATAATAGCAATTTGCATATACTCCAGAATGTTATGAAGTGTGATCAGATGAATTGCATAGTTCTTCTTTGCCATGAAAATTAACTTAATCCCCAAAAAAACTTTCCACTGCATTTCATTGCTGTCATTAAAGGACCTGCTGAGATCATTTCAGTAATCGTCTTGTTAACTCAGGTGAGAATGTTGACGAGCACAAGGCTGGAGATCATTATGTCAGGCTGATTGGGTTAAAATGGCAGACTTGACATGTTAAAAGGAGGGTGATGCTTAAAATCATTTTTCTTCCATTGTTAACCATGGTGACCTGCAAAGAAACGCGTGCAGCCATCATTGCGTTGCATAAAAATGGCTTCACAGGCAAGGATATTGTGGCTACTAAGATTGCACCTCAATCAACCATTTATAGAATCATCAAGAACTTCAAGGAAAGAGGTTCAATTCTTGTTAAGAAGGCTTCAGGGCGTCCAAGAAAGTCCAGCAAGCGCCAGGATCGTCTCCTAAAGATGATTCAGCTGCGGGATCGGAGTGCCACCAGTGCAGAGCTTGCTCAGGAATGGCAGCAGGCAGGTGTGAGCGCATCTGCACACACAGTGAGGCGAAGACTTTTGGAAGATGGCCTGGTGTCAAGAAGGGCAGCAAAGAAGCCACTTCTCTCCAAAAAAAACATCAGGGACAGATTGATCTTCTGCAGAAAGTTTGGTGAATGGACTGCTGAGGACTGGGTCAATACATATTCTCTGATGAAGCCTCTTTCCGATTGTTTGGGGCATCTGGAAAAAGGCTTGTCCGGAGAAGAAAAGGTGAGCGCTACCATCAGTCCTGTGTCATGTCAACAGTAAAGCATCCTGAGACCATTCATGTGTGGGGTTGCTTCTCATCCAAGGGAGTGGGCTCACTCACAATTTTGCCCAAAAACACAGCCATGAATAAAGAATGGTACCAAAACACCCTCCAACAGCAACTTCTTCCAACAATCCAACAACAGTTTGGTGAAGAACAATGCATTTTTCAGCACGATGGAGCACCGTGCCATAAGGCAAAAGTGATAACTAAGTGGCTCAGAGACCAAAACATTGACATTTTGGGTCCATGGCCTGGAAACTCCCCAGATCTTAATCCCATTGAGAACTTGTGGTCAATCCTCAAGAGGCGGGTGGACAAACAAAAACCCACTAATTCTGACAAACTCCAAGAAGTGATTATGAAAGAATGGGTTGCTATCAGTCAGGGATTGGCCCAGAAGTTGATTGAGAGCATGCGCAGTCGAATTGCAGAGGTCCTGAAAAAGAAGGGCCAACACTGCAAATACTCACTCTTTGCATAAATGTCATGTAATTGTCGATAAAAGCCTTTGGAACGTATGAAGTGCGTGTAATTATATTTCACTACATCACAGAAACAACTGAAACAAAGATCTAAAAGCAGTTTAGCAGCAAACTTTGTGAAAACTAATATTTGTGTCATTCTCAAAACTTTTGGCCACGACTGTACTCATCTGCTTTCTGTCTCCCTGTTCAGTAAACTTCCAGTCATGTGCGCCGCTACAGCCAACAACTGGCCTCAGCAGTGACGTGTCCACATGCAGCATGTGACCCAGGAGTGATTTGCAGTTAATGCTTTAGGCAATCAGAGGATCACACAGTATTGTGTCCCCACAGAGGTCTAACATTGACGTTTCAGGGCTCTCACAAGCGGCCCAAAACGGATCAGTTCAGCCCCAATGCATTCTGAATGGATAAGGATCCGTTCAGAATGCATCAATTTTGCTGCGTTTGGTCTCTGTTGCGTTTTTTAGATGGTCACTAAAACGCAGCTTACAGCATTTTGGTGACCGTGTGACTAGTGCGGAGCCAAACGGATCCGTCCTGACTTACATCATAAGTCAATGGGGACAGACACGTTTTTCACTGACACAATATGGTGCAATTGAAAACGGATCCGTCCCCCATTGACTTTCAATGTAAGTCAAGACGGATCCGTTTTGGCTTAGACTTTTTTTTTATGAATAATGCAAACGGATACGTTATGAATGGATACAAGCGTTTGCATTATCGGTGCGGATCAGTCTGTGCAGATACAAGACTGATCCGCACCAAATGCAAATGTGAAAGTAGCCTAAGCCATCATGTGGCTATGTGAATGAAAAATGTAAGAAAATTCTTTGAAGGCAGGAAGAACGGAAACGAAAACGCCAAAAAAAAAATAATAATTAGCCAGTTCTTAAGAGGTTAAAAAAGTGCACAAAGCTGTAAAAACCTTTAGGAGAGAACACTGGACCCTCAATAAGAGCGGGTTTGTCAGGATGTAACTCATGGAATCTCTTAATCAACCGATCCACATAGACTTTCTCGGCCAACACCACTAACCTCTCCTCAGGACCATAACCTTTCCAGTGAATCAGATATTGCAACTTAATATGGATCCTTATAGAATCCAGAATTCTTCCTACTTCAAATTTAGTTCCCCTCCACCGGACCAAGAGGTTTCTGAGGAACCAGAGGAGTTACATTATTATTTTTTTTTAACAAGAGTTTGTGAAAAACATTGTGACTTTTAAAAGAATTGGGATATTTTAGATGAAAGGATGCAGGATTAATTATCTCTACAATTTCATATGGACCAATGACATTTGGTGCAAATTGTTTGTATGGTACCTTTAGACAAATATTTTTGGTAGATAACCACACTTTCTCACCCAGCACCAAATTAGCCCCTTGAGATCTCCTTCTGTTAGCAGTTCTTTTTTTTAACCTCCTGCAAACTCATCAGGTTCATATGAACCTGGTCCTAGACTGTGCACAGTTTATCAGATACAACCTCCACCTCCGGATTATCAGAAACCAATTACCTAAACACGCACATGTGAGGGTGAAAGCCATAATTATAGAAGAGCGGCGAAGTATTGGTAGAACTGTTAAGATGATTATTAAGGGCCAGTTCGGCCAATGACATACACGATACCCACTCACTTTGATTGTCAGCAACATAACATCAGATATTGTTATAAAACTTGATTCAGCCTTTCAGTCTGCCTGTTAGTTTCCAGGTTAAAGGTTTATGAGAACGAGAGTGACACCTAAACTCCTACAAAAATATCTCCAAAATGTTATTACAAATTTAACTCCTCTGTCTGACACAATATTTAGGAATACCATGGAGTTTAACCATACGATCCAAGAATATTGTAGATAATTCCTTTGCAGTAGGAAGCTTGCTTAATGGAATGAAATAAGACATTTTGGAAAATGTGTTCACAACCACCTAGATCACAGTCTTCTCGTGTGGATGATCTGTGATGAAGTCTATGGAGATGTGTGACCAAAGCCTCTTGGGGATAGGCACAGGCAAGGACACAGCTCTCCAGCAGGCTAAGTTCTGGGAATCTTGCATCTGGCAAACATTTCACAGGCTGTAACGTTTGTCTGAATATCCTTAGTTGGCCACCAATAATGCCTAGACACCAACCTACTAGTGCCATCAGTACTCAGATGCCCGCTCAACAGTCATACCACTCAGACAAAAATGTACATGTTGGAGTGCCATCGGGTACCTGAATCTGATTAGCGGAGATCTCAAAGGCCAGATCAGAAGAATTAGCAGAAACCACAATACCAAAAAAAATTCCTACAAATTCCCAAAGCCAGTCATTTACCAAATGTGCAAAGAGCGCAGGAGCATTGCTTAAACCAAATGCCATCAACAAATACTCAAAGTGTCCCTCCAGGGTATTAAAGGCTCTTTTCCACTTGTCGCCATTCCTTAATGCAAATGAGGTTATAACCCCCCTGAAGGTATAACTTGGTGAACCATTTAGCTCCCTGGATCTGATTTAAAGAGGTCTGGAATCAAAGGCAAAGGATAATGGTTCTTGACTGTGATCTTATTAAGCTCCCTGTAGTCAGTACACGGTCTAAGACCGCCATCCTTCTTTTTTAACCAGAAAGAATCCTATCCCCATAGCAGAAACAGACAGTCGGATATAACTCTTTACCAGACTTTCTTTAATGCAGTCTCTCATAGCCTGATGTTCTGGACCCAAAGGTAAAAATGTGCCCTTTAGGAAATTTGGAGTCGACAATCAACTCAGTCGTATAGTCTGTGGGGAGGGAGAGAATTAGAGCTAGGTTCAACAAACACATCCTGAAACTTATTAATGAGGTAAGACAATTGGTGAGGAATCATTTGCAACAAAGCCATGTATATAGTAGAGAGATAATCCGTAAAATCTCTACCCCAGCTCTCTAATTCCCCTGTTTCCCAGTTAATAACAGGATAATGAACCTGTAACCAACGTATTCCTAACAAGACATCAACAGAGAGTTCTCCCGTAACAAGAAATTAACAGATTTCAGAATGAAGGATCCCCACTGACATAGTTGTCTAAAGAGTACAGAATTTAATACCATCCTTCTCCAGGATGGTAGAATCAATTGCGATCACCTGAACAGGAGAAAGGAACGAAGATAAAAGAAGATCTAGGGACAACACAAATTTCTGACAAATTAAATTTGCGGCAACCCCACAGTCTACAAAGGCCTTCTGTCAGGTTTTTTATTCCCAAACTAAATGCAAATAGGCAACATAATTCTCTTAGAGACATCACTAAATACATTTTTCCCGTAGAACCGGAATCGGTAGCACCACAATAGAAACAAAGTCCCTGGCGTATTCTGAGTGTTCTTTGCTCCACAGACAGACAGGTGGCACCAAGCTGCATAGATTGTTCCAGGTCATACGGTCAGGTCCATAAATATTGGGACATTGACACAATTCTACATTTTTTGGCTTTATACACCACCAAAATGGATTTCAAATGAAACAAACAAATGTGCTTTAACTGCAGACTGTCAGCTTTAATTTGAGGGTATTTACATCCAAATCAGGTGAACGGTGTAGGAATTACAACAGTTTGCATATGTGCCTCCCACTTGTTAAGGAACCAAAAGTAATGGGACAATTGCCTCCTCAGCTGTTCCATGGCCAGGTGTGTGTTGTTCCCTCATTATCCCAATTACAATGAGCAGATAAAAGGTCCAGAGTTCATTTCAAGTGTGCTATTTGCATTTGGAATCTGTTGCTGTCAACTCTCAAGATGAGATCCAAAGAGCTGTCACTATCAGTGAAGCAAGCCATCATTAGGCTGAAAAAACAAACCTATCAGAGAGATATTAAAAACATTAGGCGTGGCCAAGACAACTGTTTGGAACATTCTTAAAAAGAAGGAATGCATCGGTGAGCTCAGCAACACCAAAAGACCCGGAAGACCACGGAAAACAACTGTGGTGGATGACCGAAGAATTCTTTCCCTGATGAGGAAAACACCCTTCACAACAGTTGGCCAGATCAAGAACACTCTCCAGGAGGTAGGTGTATGTGTGTCAAAGTCAACAATCAAGAGAAGACTTCACCAGAGTGAATACAGAGGGTTCACCACAAGATGTAAACCATTGGTGAGCATCAAAAACAGGAAGGCCAGATTAGAGTTTGCCAAACGACATCTAAAAAAGCCTTCCCAGTTCTGGAACAACATCCTATGGACAGATGAGACCAAGATCAACTTGTACCAGAGTGATGGGAAGAGAAGAGTATTGAGAAGGAAAGGAACTGCTCATGATCCTAAGCATACCACCTCATCAGTGAAGCATGGTGGTGGTAGTGTCATCGCGTGGGCATGTATGGCTGCCAATGGAACTGGTTCTCTTGTATTTATTGATGATGTGACTGCTGACAAAAGCAGCAGGATGAATTCTGAAGTGTTTCGAGCAATATTATATGCTCATATTCAGCCAAATTCTTCAGAACTCATTGGATGGCGCTTCACAGTGCAGATGGACAATGACCCAAAGCATACTGCAAAAGCAACCAAAGAGTTTTTTAAGGGAAAGAAGTGGAATGTTATGCAATGGCCAAGTTAATCACCTGACCTGAATCCGATTGAGCATGCATTTCACTTGCTGAAGACAAAACTGAAGGGAAAATGCCCCAAGAACAAGCAGGAACTGAAGACAGTTGCAGTAGAGGCCTGGCAGAGCATCACCACGGATGAAACCCAGTGTCTGGTGATGTCTATGCGTTCCAGACTTCAGGCTGTAATAGACTGCAAAGGATTTGCAACCAAGTATTAAAAAGGGAAAGTTTGATTTATGATTATTATTCTGTCCCATTACTTTTGGTTCCTTAACAAGTGGGAGGCACATATGCAAACTATTGTAATTCCTACACCGTTCACCTGATTTGGATGTAAATACCCTCAAATTAAAGCTGACACTCTGCAGTTAAAGCACATCTTGTTTGTTTCATTTGAAATCCATTGTGGTGGTGTATAAAGCCAAAAAATTTAAAATGGTGTCAATGTCCCAATATTTATGGAGCTGACTGTATGTCAGTACAGGGGGAGTAGGGACCCGATCTGGAAGATAACTTGGACCCTGCAAAACCACGTGTTCCCTATTTCGTTCTTTAAGCCGAAGATTCAAACATACTACAAGCATAACAGTCTAATCTAAAGAGTCGGGGGTAGGATAGTAACAAGTAAATATTTTAAGGCCTCAGAAGGACACAGGGTGAAATTGACACCTTTACGTAGGGTCAATCCATCCAGAAGCAATACACTACTTCCTAAACTCTGCACAATATTCCCCCACAGGCCGACTGTTTTAAACTGACCAGCTTACTTTAAGCATATGATGCTTTGTCCAGTTGATCATACAAGCCGGAGCGGAAAATAAATTGTCAACAGAGGAAAAACAGGGGAATCAGAGGGAAGAGAGAATATCCACTCCTGGGGGTCTCCCTGTAACAATGTAACATAGTAACATAGTCTATAAGGCTGAAAATAGACATCTGTCCATCTAGTTCAGCCTGTTATCCTGCAAGTTGATCCAGAGGAAGGCAAAAAAAAAACTGTGAGGTAGAAGCCAATTTTCCCCACTTTAGGGGGAAAAACAAATCCCTTGCCGACTCCATTCAGGCAATCCGAATAACTCCCTGGATCAATTACCCATCTCTAGTAACTATGACCTGTAATATAATTACACTCCAGAAATGCATCCAGGCCCCTCTTGAACTCTTTTAGTGAACTCACCATCACCACCTCCTCAGGCAGAGAGTTCCATAGTCTAACTGCTCTTACAGAACCCTCTTCTATGTTTGTGTACAAACCTTCTTTCCTCCAGACGCAGAGGATGTCCCCTCATCACAGACACAGTCCTGGGGATAAATAGGTGATGGGAGAGATCTCTGTACTGACCCCTGATATATTTATACATAGTTATTAGATCTCCGCTCAGTCATCTTTTTCCTAAAGTGAATAACCCTAATTTTGATAATCTTTCTGGGTACTGTAGTCCACCCATTCCAGTTATTACTTTAGTTGACCTCCTGGGAACCCTCTCCAGCTCTGCTATGTCTGTACCTTATGTGGGGGCTGACTAGTGATTTGTAAAGTGGCAGGACTATGTTCTCATCATGGGCATCTGTGCCCCTTTTGCTTAGTTTGCTGTTCACTAAAATTCCTAGGTCCTTTTCCATGTCAGTGTTACCCAGTGTTTTACCATTTAGTATGTACTGGTGACTTGCATTATTCCTTCCCATGTGCTTAACCTTAGATTGGTCAGTGTTAAATGATAACTGTCACATTTAGATCCTAATTTAAATTTTCATATATGTAGTTACTAATAACATGATATTCCAGAATCAGTTACTATTAGACTGACTTACCCCATATTTAATAAGATTCAGCCCTTAGCAACCAGTCTGCATAAAACTGCAATTTCACTATTCAGTTAAGATGGCCGCCACTGCCCTCACCCTAAGGCTAATCCCGTTTGCCCTAACTACCCACAATGCATTGAGCTCCTCACATGCACTAGCCAGTAACAATAGCCCCCCAAAAGTGTCAGTAACCAGAGCTCTCACCCCTAAAGGGTTAATCTCCTGCAGCACAAAGGGGTCCTCTTACCACACGTTGCTTCCATTTATAGACTGAGCAGATGGCCGATCTCCCTTCCCTGTTGTGCGCTGCTCCAACTCTGCATTCTCCAGCTCTGCTGAGTGAGGGAGCATCTGCCAAGCGCAGGGACAGGGAGAAGTGCACACAGCCCAGGCACTGTTATCAGCTGCTGGGGAGGACCTGGCTTTAATCATTTACTTACAGTCCCTGGCTGTCAGTAATGTGAGCCTGCACGCAGCCTTGCTTCTGCGTGCTCCGTCCTTCAACAGATAGACGGACCATGCCTAGCAACCCTATTTTAAGCACAGGTAAAAATAGGCAGTAAGGGGAACAAAAATGTGGAATTAAGGGGTAATTGAATACACAGTGAAAAGTTGAAATAGGGCCACCAAGGTGATATTAATCACCACAATCCAATACTCCAAAAAAAATATATACGACAGTTATCCTCTACATCTCATCTGCCACTTCTCTGCCTAAGCCTCCAATCTATACAGATCCATCTGTAGCAGTATACTGTCCTCTTACTTGTTAATTACTTTACACAGTTTAGTGTCATCTGCAAAAATTAAAATTTACTGTGCAAGCCTTCTACAAGATCATCAATAGAGTGACAGTGACCCAATCTGAGTGTGTACCGTTAATGAAATTAAAATTCCTACCCACTGTTGCTCATAACCAGAAGAAAAAGGTCTGATTCTGAAGTTACGTTTACAGCCTTCCTTAAAGGCAGAAAATAATTTTCTGTCACTTCTAATTTTAGCTTAGACAGGGAAGCTTAGGTACTGCCCAACAACCCTTGAATAGTCTCCCGTTTATGTACCCTCTGGGCCAAATCCTGGACCGTCAGGAATAGACTCTTCATTTGTTCCACTAATTCATATACAGGATTCATGATGTGAAACAAAAGGCAGATTTAGGATGGACTGGTGAATATGTCGGGACAACGCGACTACCGTCACACACAAACAGGGATAGCGAAGCCCTAAAACCTCCCGGACCCGCTATCCCTACCTACTTGCACGGTCACGCTAGGCAGTGACCCTACAACTGGGTGCGGCAGTGCCTCTGTTGAAATATGTGAGAGGACAATACACAAAGAAGGAACAACAAACAGAAAAACAATCGGAGAAAAGTTGTATGGTAAAGGATCAAATGTTAAACAAAGAAGTACAAAAAACGAGTCAAGATCAATACAATGCCAAATCGCCAGAAGCCAAAACATAGTCATAATACCATTCAAGAAATCCACAAACCAGAGGAGACTTCAAATACAACAAGGGAACAGCAGGGGGAGCCACAGGACAAGAAATTCACCAGCATCTGCACATGCATGAGCCGACCTTCTATAGTGTGCCAGTCACAGCTCACACTGGTGTCCTTACAAGTCGGGTAGAGTTGCAAGCTGAGTGCCCTGATTCTCTGAAGCCCTGACGCGCCTCATCATTGGCCTGGGACTTCAATCTCCGAGCAGGCCGCACAGCTTATCTGGTTCCCCAGCAATGGGATACTGCTGCCTCATAGAGGCAGCGCCGGCCAGAGGAACCATGACAAAACAAAGCAGAGAGACACAAAGAAGCTAGAGCAACTAACAGTGTTACATCTCAGGCATATGCTTTGTTTACATCACTGTTGCACAGTACTTATATACAACGATGGTGCTTCTAAGTGATGCTGATAGAATGTCAGAGTGAGCGAGAACTAGGTAACAAAATCTCCCTTATCTATGTGGGTAGACATAATGAGCAGCTAGTCTTTACCTACCAGCTTAGGGAGAACCGAAAATTAGAAATATAGCCTGCAAAGTGGAACATTTCTAAAAATGCCATATACAAGTGAAATAATGGTCATATAGTTTTATTCATCCTGTACACATACACACGGCGGCATATTCTACAAAGTCATCATTTAAAAAATCGCCATTCCTTGTTTGTTTCTTATTACTTACTAATCTATATATATAGATTTCTACTGCTTGTAATTGCAAACTTTTCATGAATGCCATGCAAAAACCCATGTGTTCCCCTTGTCTGTATCGAAATTAGCAGTGGGGTGACTGAATGTTTTTATTTGTGTCTTACACTGTAACATTGTTGAAAATGGGTTTTCTAAATGAAACAACCACTTTGAAATCTCCTCATTCATATGTGTTGTGATTTCTTTTACAGATACCTCTATGGTTTTGAAGAGTACTGTACTTCCACTAATATTTTTTTCCACATGGATCTGCCCAAAAAAGTAGCAAAATCAAATAAAGACACTGTCATTGAAAGCAAGATTCCCCTGAAACAGGATTCCGAAAGTGTGGTAAATCTCAAAGAAGAGCCTGATGAAAAGAATGATGTTTGTAATAATATTGATAAAGTGCCATCAGAAGAAAAGGAAATTGTAAGTCATATAATAATAACTTGTTTCATTCCTTTTATCATTTGGGAATGCATTTGGTATAGCATTTTAGGGGCCAATGTGAAAGACAAGGTTAGAGTTAGATAATTGTAATCTAATCCAAAGACAGAACGTTGCATATTAAGGATTTAGATCAGGGTTACATTTAATATTTATTGAACAAAATTGTTTCTGGAATAAAAAAAAAGGAAGGAAAAAGAAAAGGAGTAAAAAGGGGGTAATGAAGGGAACTAGGTGAACCTTTCCTGGGGTGTACCTCTGATTTGACCTCTATAGATAGAAAATGGATGTTTATCTCAGACTAGGGTGAGTATAAGAGATCACCAGCTGCTGTTTACCATACAGTTATCAATTTTGACTTTGATGACAATGAAAGGTAAAATGGTCGATATCCAAGCCTGTGCTATAGTTGTTTTTTAAGCTACAAGTATATAGATTGGTAGTTTAAATTGGGATTGGGGTAGGTTTTCGGGTCTAAAAGGGGAAAAACGAACAAGAATAGGACCATTGGCTGCTCCCTCCAGACACTGGATGTTTTCATCCGTATACAGGGAGAAGCAGCCGCGGAGGTGCAGGGACCAGGAGCTGGATAAGTTTTTTCCCATGGAGGGGCCCGGCACATGGGGGGAGGCTGTTGTAGATACTGGATAACCCCTTTAAGTCAACTGAGCTGTGCACCGACTAAATTTGTTTACATAAATTCAAAGTCAACAATAAAAAAGCAACTTTTTCACAAGGGTTTTTCCAGTTTTAATGTAACTATTAGGTGTTTAATGAGTGATAAATTTTTTCCCACTGGCTAACACGTAACCAGACTTTTTTCTGTTTTGAGCTGATGCATAGCATCAGAGGCTTTCATCCATGGGTGACACATGCAAATGATAACAACAACAACGTTAATAAAATGCAAGTAACAATGAACAAAGAAAATCATTGGACATTTAGAGAGAGTGAGGAGGAGATCTTCATACTCTTATGGAGATCTGGATGTGTCACTGGTGGCATGTAATGAGAAACGCCTTCAATACTTCCTGTCAAGTGTAGTGCACTGTGTAAGACAAGGGTGCGCACCCTGTGGCCACCAACCATTTGGTAAAACACAGGTTTGTCTTGTGGCTGCTCACATGTACCAAATTTCCTTTTCACAAGATGCACCTGATAAGATGCACCTCAGGTTTTAGAGGAGGAAAATAAGAAAAAAATTGATTTTTCATCAAACCCCCATTTCAGGTTCTCACATCAGACCCCCATATTAGATCCTGATATCAGACTCCCATATCAGGACCTCAGATCAACCCCCTCCCCCCATATCAGGACATGCAATCCAAACCCCCCATCCGATTAGACCCCCATATCAGGACCTCAGATGAGACCACCATATCAGGAATCCAGACCAGACTCCCATTAGACCTCCTTGTCAGTCCCCTGTATCAGACCTCAGATCAAACCTCCATTTCAGACCCCCATATCAGACCACAGATCAGACCTCCATGTCAGACTGCTGTATCAGATCTCCATGTCAGACCCCCATCAGACTTCTGTATCAGAGTTTAAAATAAATGATCTTACCTCTCCTGCCCCGCCCTTACTCTACAGGTCCACCCGTCTCTTCTTCAGTCGCGCTACCCCATCTTCTCTGGGCCGATACTGCACTGTAATTTGACTTGTGCAACGTCATGTCATAGTGCACGTACTACATTCTGATGCTGTAAACATCAGAACAGTGGATGGGTTAGTATACTGCAGCGCCTAACTCCTGGATCCCGCCACCTACTGCATACTAGTGAGCACTTCCATAATGGAAGTGCTCACTAGTAGTCACTTTATAAGATGCACTAACATTTTTCCCCCTCTTTTGGAAGAAAAAGTGTGTCTTATGAAGCGAAAAATACTGTATTTTTCATGTATTTTCTCATTGGATGGGAGTCCTGGAAATGTAACCAGACATACTGTATGTGATATATATTGTATGTCTGAAATGCCATAAATACAGTATTTCAGTTGGTAATAGCCCTTTAAAGGGGTTGTCCCATCTAGCAATTTCATACTCGCCTGCTGCGAGCTGCGCTGTTCACTTCCTGGTTTCCGGCTTGTGAGGCTGGGCGGCCTTAGTGAGCTTGATTGAAGGCTTGCCCCGGCCGGGCAGCGCTTCGCTGTCTTGAACGTGCATGCCGCCGCGCATGTGCCAAGGTGACTTCTTCCTGGCCAGTATAGTACGCACATGCCCAATGGTGAGTTCTTCCTGGCTGAGTATAGTACAGAGCTGCGCTACATACAGAGCATGCGCGTCTCTGTATTATACTCGGCCAGGAAGAAGTCACCATTGCGCGGCTCTGTACTATACTGGCCAGGAAGAAGTCACCATGGTGCATGCGCGGCGGCGTGCACGTTCAAGACATCGATATGCGCGTTCAAGACAGCGATGTGCGGCCCAGCCAGGGGAAAAAAAAGTGTTCTACGCAGGCGTGGCCCACTGATGCGGCACACAAGCGGTGGCCATATCTAGTGGATACCAGAACACATCAGTGGGGTAGGATTAAAAGATTTTTTTCCAAGATAGGTAGGCACTTCTAGAACAAATTAAAATCGGATCAATGACATAGGAATACCCCTTTAAGTTTTATTTTCAGCTCTCAGGCTAGGTTAAATCTGACAAAGTGGCCCTAACCAGAAAAGGTTATGTACCCTTGGTGTAAGAGAAGATGGTCTGCCTTTCAGCAATGACGCCTCAATATCTACTAGATTATTATTTTTGTTTTACGGTGAACTTTTGAAGTGGATCTAAGGAAGATCTGAGTTCTAAGGAAATTCTAAGTTCTGCATTAACCTGCCCTTTAATTCTTCATTTTCTTTTCTTCTCTCTGTTCTCATTTATTTAGGGTACTTTTTATTTTCCCTTAGTTCTAGTTAATTTTTTCATGCACAGTGTTTGCCTTGCGGGTCATGTATCCTATGTTTTATATTGATTCACTATATTGGCCTGCTTTTCATTTTTTTTCAGCTGCATATATTGCTTACTTACATTGTGTCTCAAACTTGTGGCCTTTTTTGTGATGATTGATGCATTATCTCTTTATACTATTAACATAAAATACACTTTATAATAAAATCAGGGACATTCAGCGTTCTTAACTATTTTTATGTTTTTGCTCTAGGTTAAAAACATAGATGATCCATGTTACAAAGAGATAGATGAAAAGGGAAAAGATGAGAAAACTGCAGATGAACAAATCAGTATACCAGAAGGTGAAATGCATCAAGATAAAGAGATGGACTACAGTGCTAAGAAAATAGAAGAGTAAGACCTTTCTTTTGTAAAACTAAATGGCCCCAAGTTACTAATTTATACACACTTTATGTCATCATTAGAATAATATGAAACATAAGTATGCTATTGTCATTTATAGTATGTGAAAAGTCCCTAGGTAACTAGGTAATCCTGTTAGTCTCCCCAGTGTATTAAATACATTTGAAAATTTGTCCTGAAAATATCTAACAACATGCTTAAATAATTTTTTTCAAACATTAGAACTGCTTTGCTTAAGAAGAAGGATGAAATAAAGGAGAGTAATATTGAGATCAAAGTAGAAGATAATGAAAAGAAAGAAGGGCTTGACATTTATTCAGCTGACCTCAAAGGACACATGCGGTATGATTCAGGAGAATAATAGAAGAATATTTAATGTTTTGACATATGATGTAAAAGGGAATGTTTATTCTATTAAACTAGCTGATCAGCCATTCAGGGTAGCTTCTTGGTTGGAAGTTGGAGCTGGAGCTACACTGCACCATCAACATTATAGTGGACAGTGCTTTGTAGCTCCGGTGCTGCTCCCATTGAGGACTCTGCCGCACTGACAAGCACTTAGGGGACTTGGTTATAGTAGGCGGAGTCTGCCCTTGTTCTGCTGGGCGTCTCCTTCTCCTAGGCTGTAGCGCTGGCCAATCGCAGCGCAGAGCTCACAGCCTGGGAGGTTTTTTCTCCCAGGCTGTGAGCTCTGCGATGCGATTGGCCAGCGCTACAGCCTAGGAGAAGGAGACGCCCAGCAGAACAAGGGCAGTCTCCTCCTACTATAACCAAGTCCCCAAACATACCGGAGGGCATAACGGGAGAACGGAGCGGCGCCGTAAGTGCAGTGAGATCCCTGGGCGCCGCTGTATATGTCATTATACTTAGTTCACAATGTTTGGACCGATAAAAGGTCCTCTTTAATTTACTCACTTATATAGCACTGACATATTCCACAGCGCTTTACAGACATTAGCATCATGCTGTCCCTAATGGGGATCACAGTCAAGTTTCCTATTCGAATGTCTTTGGAGTGTGGGTGGAAACTGGAGTACCTGGAGGAAACCCACGCAAACACGGGCAGAACATAAAAACTCCATGTAGATGGTTTCCTTGGTCAGATTCGAACTTAAAGAAGAACTCCCACCAAAAATGTTATTCTCTGACCTGTTAGAAAGGTACATGAAGTTACATAGTTGATACGGTTGAAAAAAGACATAAGTCCATCAAGTTCAACCAAGGGATAGGTAGGGGCACAAATCCCAGAAGGAAGTGACACGTTTTTATAAGCGTGTTTACTTTTAAGAATTAATCTAAACCCTTTTTAAAACTGTCCACTGTTCCTGCTGTGACCACGTCCTGAGGAAGTCTATTCCACAGATTCACATTTCTTACAGTAAAGAAGCTTTGACGCTTCCGGAGACTGAACTTTTTCTTCTCCAGTCGGAGGCAGTGCCCCCTTGTCTTTTGAGGGCATTTTACATGGAATAGTTTTTCACTGTATTTTTTGTATGGCCCATTTATATATTTGTATAGGTTAATCATGCCCCCCCTTAGACATCTCTTCTCAAGACTAAATAAATACAATTCTTTTAATCTTTCTTCATAACTAAGACCTCCATGCCCCTTATCAGTTTAGTTGCTCTCCTCTGTACTTTTTCCAGCTGCAGTGCGTCCTTTCTATGGACTGGTGCCCAGAACTGAACTGCATGTTCCAGATGAGGCCGCACCAACGCTTTATAAAGTGGTAATATTACATCCCTGCCCCGCGAGTCCATGCCTAGTTTAAATTTCCTTGTGGCCTTAGAAGCAGCTGATTGACATTGTATGCTGTTATTTAATCTACCATCCACAAGGACTCCCAAATCCTTTTCTATAAGTGACTCTCCCAGTGTTACATCACCTAGGACATATGAAGCATGGAGATTATTACTACCAAAATGCATAACTTTACATTTATCCACATTGAACCTCATTTGCCAAGTTGATGCGCAATCACTCAGAGTGTTCAAGTCAGCTTGTAGTTTATGGATATCTTCCATAGACTGTACAGTACTACATAGCTTGGTGTCATCTGCAAAAATAGAAATGGTGCTATTAATCTCGTCCTCAATATCATTAATAAATAAATAAAATAATAAAGGGCCCAGCACTGAACCTTGGGGTACACCAATCAAGTATTGACCGACACTGTAGGAGAGCCGAATGACCCTTTAGGAAAAAGATCAGAAGGGGTCGGAGGAAGACCAAGAAGAACAGGAGTCAGGAAATCGGAAAGAGAGAAGAAGCAGGTGTCCTGGAGGAAATAATGACTTCCCCATTTCCTAACGATAATTTGGTGATCAATCTCACGGACCATGTGTTACCACCTGGCTGTACAAGGATCCTTAGTAAAGGACTTGGTTATAGTCTAACAGAGCAATTCGATCCTGTCACATTAGAAGTGGATCTATTTAAATCTACTCGCAAGCTCTACTTACATAAGTTGTTCAGAGATGCCCCACAGAAAGTGGTCCGTACACAGGGAGAGCTACCACTGTGTCCTGACCCTGCAGCTTTTCAGATATCCACGAAATTCAACAAAGACGAGCTAGCTTGTCTTGAATTCCTCACTGGGATGGATAGCACTGAGGAACCCTCAAGCGATGCCTCTGTGGATCCATTTAGGGGTGGAGTCAAATCCACCTTTTGCCCCCCCATGCCCACCGGCAGTAGCATTGACATATTTCAACATCAGGTAATGAGAGATATCCGGGCGGTCATTTACTCCACTGCCCAACCTAACATCAGCCTAGAAGAGCAGAAAGCCCTGCATTGGCTCCGCTCTCAGGATGATGTGGTGGTGAAGCCGGCGGACAAGGGGGGGAACGTAGTTCTCATGTCAAAAGAGTATTATTTAAGCGAAGCCCTCAGACAGCTGGGGGACACTCGCGTGTATGAGAGGATACGGGGGGATCCCGTGGCTAGTACCCAGCATTTGCTTAGGTCCCTTGTCATTAAATATGTGGAGGCTGGTTTCCTCCCTAGGAATATGTTGGACAAACTTGTCCCCTCATCTCCGGATAAACCATCGTGGTACTTTCTTCCAAAGGTCCATAATTCATTGAGCAACCCCCTGGGACGTCCCATCGTCGCGGGGATTGGCTCAGTGACAGAGCCCTTGTCTGAATATGTAGACTGGCTCCTGAGACCGGCTCTTACAAGTGCCCCTGCTTATCTCAGGGACACCAATGATTTTCTACTGGCTCTAAAGGAACTGCATTGGCAAAAAGGGTACCAGTTGGTATCCCTCGATGTGGAAAGCCTCTACACCCGCATCCCTCATGATGCGGGTGTTGAGGCGGTCCTTGACATCGTAACCAATCTAGGAAAGAGCCCAATTTTTTGTGACTTCATTGGTGAGGCACTTGAATTCATCTTAACCAAAATGTGTTTCAGTTTGGAAACGAGTGGTTTAGGCAAAGGCTGGGTACAGCTATGGGGACCCCCGTCTCCTGCACATTCGCGAATATGTACCTTGCCATATTAGAGGATTTTGTGGATGACGTGTTCATAGTATGGGAAGGTACAGAGAATGAGTGCAGTGAGTTTGTTGAATTTCTCAATAGGAATGACATGGGAATGACCTTCACCCTCAATTTTGGAGGCACTAGATTAGAATTCCTGGATGTGGCTGTCCTGGTGGAGGGCGACGAGCTGGTCACGGAGGGCTTACGTAAGCCCACGGCGACCAACTCCTTGCTCCACCATGACCGCTTCGATCCACGGAATGTCAAAAAAGCCGTACCCTACGGACAGTTCATCAGATTGAGACGTATTAATAGTAGGGATAGTGGATACCGCAGACAGGCAGATGATTTAAAACAGCGATTATTGAAGAGGGGGTACCCAGAAGAATCACTCAATAAAGATATGAAAAGAGTAGAAGAGGGATTCTCCCAGGATAATCTACTGAAAAGTGGTAGTCGCAAAGGTGATCAGATGAAGATAGACACTAGGGGCACCAGTTTTGCATTCTCCTTTAAATACAGTCCCATGGCAGAGCGTATCCGCTCAGTAATATTTAAAAATTGGGACATTCTAAGGAGAGATGCTACCCTGAATGAACTCACAGAACAGAAGCCACTTATTTCTTTTAGAAGGAGCCATACTATCAAAGATAGACTCGTAAGAAGTAGGTTTCAACCTACTAAAAGTAATAACTGGCTTAGGAGCAGCCTACTTAAAGGCAATTTTAGATGTGGCAGCTGTTACCTATGCCCCCACAACTCCCAAAAGAAGTACATTGAGTTTGCAGGGACCCAACATAGAATCAACAGCTTCATCAACTGCCGGAGCACGTATGTGGTATATTTACTGCTGTGCACCTGCGGGCGATTCTATATTGGGAAGACCATCAGTTGTCTGTTTGAAAGAGTGAGGGAGCACTTTAACTCTATTAAAACAGGAAAGGGCTGCCCTAGATTTATAGACCATGTGAGAGATGCCCATGGGGTAACATTGATTGTATCTCCTTCTCCGGACTGGAGACTGTATCCACCCCCCTGCAGGGAGGGGATAGACACCGCCTCCTCCTGCAGAGGGAAGCAAGGTGGATCCTGTGGACACAAGCCCTGGGTGAGCTTGGATTGAATGACAGGAACGATCTTAGCCCCTTTGTATAGGCACTTGTTCACGGTCATGCATATAGTAGGTGTTTCTGACATTGTGTTTTTAGCACGACAGCGTCGCGCTGATACTCGGCAACATGGTGCCGAGATCTCGCACTCACTGGGATAGTGACAGCACATCCCAGCAAGCGCGTCATAGAAGCGACGGGAGATCCGACTTGGATTCCCGCCAATTCTACACGTGTGCGGCGTTTGTTATGAATCCTGAGGGGGAAGTCCCCGCCGGATTTTAAATAAAAATCCGGCCTGGGTCCCGCCCTCAGGAGCATACCGGGCCCTTAGGTCTGTTATGGGTTGTAAGGAGAGCCCCCCCTACGCCGAAAAAAACGGCGTAGGGGGTCCCCCTACAATCCATACCAGACCCGTATCCAAAGCACGCTACCCGGCCAGCCAGGAAGGGAGTGGGGACGAGCGAGCGCCCCCCCCCCCCCCCCCCTCCTGAGCCGTACCAGGCTGCATGCCCTCAACATGGGGGGTTGGGTGCTCTGGGGCAGGGGGCGCACTGCGGCCCCCCCACCTCAGAGCACCCTGTCCCCATGTTGATGAGGACAGGGCCCCTTCCCGACAACCCTGGCCGTTGGTTGTCGGGGTATGCGGGCGGGAGGCTTATCGGAATCTGGGAGCCCCCTTTAATAAGGGGGCCCCCAGATACCGGCCCCCCACCCTAAGTGAATGAGTATGGGGTACATCGTACCCCTACCCATTCACCTGCAAGAAAAGTGGTAAAAACACAAATAAACCACACAGTGTATTAAAATATTTTATTTTTCTGCTCCGGAGGCCGCCCCCTGTCTTCTTTATTAGCTCTTTTACCAGGGGGGGGCTCTTCTTCTTCCGATATCCCGACGGGTCTTCTCCGCTATCCGGGGGGTCTTCTCAACTCTCCGGGGTTCTCCTTCTGTCTTCTCCGCTATCCGGGGGGGTCTTCTCAACTCTCCGGGGTTCTCCTTCTGTCTTCTCCTTCTGTCTTGTTGTCTCCTTCTGTCTTGTTGTCTCCTTCTGTCTTCTGTCTCCGGGGTTCTCCTTCTGTTTTCGCCTCTCTCTGTTGTTGACTCGGCGCACCCCGGTTCTTCGTCTCGCGAGACGAAGAATCGGGGTGCGCCGAGTCTCGCGAGACGAAGAACCGGGGTGCGCCGAGTCAACAACAGAGAGAGGTGAAAACAGAAGGAGAACCCCGGAGACAGAAGACAGAAGGAGACAACAAGACAGAAGGAGAAGACAGAAGGAGACAACAAGACAGAAGGAGAAGACAGAAGGAGAACCCCGGAGAGTTGAGAAGACCCCCCCGGATAGCGGAGAAGACAGAAGGAGAACCCCGGAGACAGAAGACAGAAGGAGACAACAAGACAGAAGGAGAAGACAGAAGGAGAACCCCGGAGAGTTGAGAAGACCCCCCCGGATAGCGGAGAAGACCCGTCGGGATATCGGAAGAAGAAGAGCCCCCCCCTGGTAAAAGAGCTAATAAAGAAGACAGGGGGCGGCCTCCGGAGCAGAAAAATAAAATATTTTAATACACTGTGTGGTTTATTTGTGTTTTTACCACTTTTCTTGCAGGTGAATGGGTAGGGGTACGATGTACCCCATACTCATTCACTTAGGGTGGGGGGCCGGTATCTGGGGGCCCCCTTATTAAAGGGGGCTCCCAGATTCCGATAAGCCTCCCGCCCGCATACCCCGACAACCAACGGCCAGGGTTGTCGGGAAGGGGCCCTGTCCTCATCAACATGGGGACAGGGTGCTCTGAGGTGGGGGGGCCGCAGTGCGCCCCCTGCCCCAGAGCACCCAACCCCCCATGTTGAGGGCATGCAGCCTGGTACGGCTCAGGAGGGGGGGGGGGGCGCTCGCTCGTCCCCACTCCCTTCCTGGCTGGCCGGGTAGCGTGCTTTGGATACGGGTCTGGTATGGATTGTAGGGGGACCCCCTACGCCGTTTTTTTCGGCGTAGGGGGGGCTCTCCTTACAACCCATAACAGACCTAAGGGCCCGGTATGCTCCTGAGGGCGGGACCCAGGCCGGATTTTTATTTAAAATCCGGCGGGGACTTCCCCCTCAGGATTCATAACAAACGCCGCACACGTGTAGAATTGGCGGGAATCCAAGTCGGATCTCCCGTCGCTTCTATGACGGCTCTGTCTCCATCGCGGCAAGCCAGCTCGGCGCTGGCTCCCGCGATGGGGCTCGTATGTGCTCAATCTCGCCGAGAAATACAGCGAGATTGACACAAAATCGGGTTCACCTACTGTAAATATTTTGCTTATTGCTTATAACCGTTTTGTTACATGTATACAGTTTTTTGTATTTTGATTTACGCTTTTATGCGGACGCAGTCTTGTTGTCTATTCCCATGACAACGGTCTGCGCCGGGATTTAAAAGGAGCAATGCGCAAGCACGCAGTGACGCACAGCCCGAGGAAGCGCGTGTAGCGCGAAACGGCCGTCGCTGTTTGATGCGTGCTTCAGAATTGTCCGCCCCCTGCCACACTTGATTATGGAATAAACCGCTACTATTTCAACACACTTGTGAGTGCCGATGTCTATTTTTCTCTTCTACACTGGTACCATATGCACTTTACCTGCTACGTCCAGCTGTGCACCACCGACAGTGTGTGTCCTCGTCAGCCGTGGGAGTCGTGTTGACTGTCAGCGCTAATTGTCTGTGTGGCTGTGCCGCCCCCCACCTCATTCGTGTGTGTCCACCACTTATAACCTCGGGACCAATCTGCATAGGAATCATTGACCACAACTCTGTGGACACGGTCCTTCAGCCAGTTTCCAATCCAATTACAAACTATACTTTCCAAGCCTATAGACCTTACTTTACCTATTAAATGTCTATGAAGGACAGTATCAAAAGCCTTTGCAAAATTCAGAAACACTACATCTACAGCCCCCTTCTGTCCAGGCTACTGCTCAGCTCCTCATAAAAACAAATCAGGTTAGTCTGACAACTTCTGTCTTTGGTAAATCCATGTTGGTTATCACTTATAATATTATTTACACTGACATACTCCTGTATATAGTCCTTCAAACATTTTTCCCATAACAGAAGTTTAACTAACTGGCCTATAATTACCTGTGAAGGACCTAGATCCTTTTTTGAATATGGGCATCACATTTGCCTTGCGCCAATCACTTGGCATTGAACCAGTACCTAGAGAATCTTTAAAAATTATAAACAGGCACAGCTATGACTATGACTTAGCTTTTTAAGCACTCTTTAGTGTAATCCATCTGGACCCGGAGCCTTGTTCACATTTACCTTATTTAACTTATCTTGGACCATATCTACAGTTAGCCAATTGAGTATATTACTGGATGTACTAACAGCCCCGGCAACACAGATATCAGCTCCTTTCTCTTTTTTTGTATAAACAAAGCTATTTAGTAACTCTGCCTTTTCCTTATCTTCAGTGATGTAATCTGTAGTGAATGTGATCTTCTTACCAGTGACTGTATTTGTTAGTTATCCCCTCCCTTCTGCTTCTCAGCTGTGTCCTGTGATCAGCAATCAAAGTTTCCAAATAAGGCTACTTTCACACTCGCATTTTGTGCGGATTCGTCATGGACAGATCCGTTCAGATAATACAACTGTCTGCATCCATTCAGAACTTATCCGTTTGTATTATCTTTAACATAGCCAAGACGGATCAGTTTTCTATTGTGCCAGACTGTGTCAGTGAAAACTGATCCGTCCCCGTTGACTTACATTCTGTGCCAGGACAGATCCATTTGGCTCAGTTTCATCAGACGGACACCAAAAACACTGCAAGCAGCGTTTTGGTGTTCGTCTCCAAGGCGGAATGGAGACTGAACTGATGCATTCTGAGCGGATCCTTCTCCATTCAGAATGCATCAGAATGCAAACTGATCTGTTTTGGACTGCTTGTGAGAGCCCTGAATGGATCTCACAAACAGAAAGCCAAAATACGAGTGTGAAAATAGACTTAGACAGCATCTTATGTGTGCAGAGGAAGTCAGTTTCTCTATGTATTCCTATGGGAGCCTCAATGTCAGTCCTGTAGGAATGAATAGAGAAGTAACTCACTTCCTGCCTTGTGTCAGTTGGAGATCCGAGAGTTGGTCACGACACAGCTAAAAATTACATGGGAGGGGATAGCTCACAAATACAGTCACTGATGAGAAGATTACATTCACTACAGATTGTCATGTACCTTTCTAGCAGGTCAGAGAATAATATTTTTTGTGGGGGTTCTTTTTTAAGGCTGGACAAACCCTTTAATCTATGCTGTAAAATGTCCGTGAACATTTGCTTCAACTGTAACTGTAGTAAACATAGACACATTTTCTGTTGTGTACCAACTTAAATGATTTCACATGTCATCACCATATAGCGTTTGGCTGTGATTAATAACTACTCCTCTAACTTCATACTAAAATTAAAGGTCAATTGTTCACTCTGTTTCTCTTTTAGATATGAAGAATTTTTAAAAGCTGATAAGACGATCAGACCCGCAGATAAAAGTGTACAAAAAATAAAACATAGGAGAAGAATTAAGGTATTTTTAATCTCTTTGACATAGACAGAATATTAACATTTACAGTGCAACATATCTTCTTGAATTCAGGATCACAATTAGTTCTACTGAGATAACTTCCCCTGCTGTACCCACAGTCTCTGACTACAATAGTTACATAGCTACTGTACTTCAATTGAAAAAAATTGCTTTCCGACCCTACAAAGTAGGGATCGACCGATATCGATTTTTTTAGAGCCGATACCCTGTGAACTTTCAGGCCGATAGCCAATAACTTATACCGATATTCCCTATTGACCCTAATAGAGCTGTATTAGGGTGAATAGGATCTTACACTGTTCCTGCTGCCCTGTGCATAGTAGCAGGGAGCTCACCATGGCAGCCAGGGCTTCAGTAGCGTCCTGGCTGCCATGGTTACTAATCGGAGCCTCGCGATTACACTCCTGGAGCTCCGACCAGAACTGCCACTGCCACCAATGAAATTACTTAGGTTGGGGAGGGACCCTGTGGCCACTGCCACCAATGACTTTAATCCTGGGAGGGGGGGCGCAATCAATTTATTGGGCTCTGCGGCGGCCACGTCCACTGACTCTGGCCACTGAACATGGCGGGGCGCGCCAAGCGCCATGTTTTCTCGTGAGCGAGCAACGCTGGACGCATTATCGGAATATCGGCAAGGTTAGATGCCGATAACTTTGAAAATCATGAATATCGGCCAATAATATCTGTAAATCAGATAATCGGTCGATCCCTACTACAAAGAATGAAATTAAAAGTGTTCTTGTTAATTATAGTTACATAATTTATAGGAAAAGAGGAGCTATTGCCAAATTTGAAAAACTATGGGCATTGTGGATTGATACCCCTGGTTTAGTATCTACAGAATTATTGAGGTATCACCTTGGTCTGATTTGAAGGGGAATTGTATTAAGAGCTTTGGAGAAGTGGAGAGCATTGGAAAAGTGGGCTCTGTAGTCTGGCTGTCCAGCTACGGATGCTACAATGTGGATCCTAATACACTTAAATATCTACAGGGTGGGCCATTTATATGGATACACCTTAATAAAATGGGAATGGTTGGTGATATTAACTTCCTGTTTGTGGCACATTAGTATATGTGAGGGGGGAAACTATTCAAGATGGGTGGTGACCATGGCGGCCATTTTGAAGTCGGACATTTTGAATCCAACTTTTGTTTTTTCAATAGGAAGAGGGTCATGTGACACATTAAACTTATTGGGAATTTCACAAGAAAAACAATGGTGTGCTTGGTTTTAACATAACTTTATTCTTTCATGAGTTATTTACAAGTTTCTGACCACTTATAAAATGTGTTCAATGTGCTGCCCATTGTGTTGGATTGTCAATGCAAACCTCTTCTCCCACTCTTCACACACTGATAGCAACACCGCAGGAGAAATGCTAGCACAGGCTTCCAGTATCCGTAGTTTCAGGTGCTGCACATCTCGTATCTTCACAGCATAGACAATTGCCTTCAGATGATACGAGATGTGCAGCACCTGAAACTACGGATACTGGAAGCCTGTGCTAGCATTTCTCCTGCGGTGTTGCTATCAGTGTGTGAAGAGTGGGAGAAGAGGGTTGCATTGACAATCCAACACAATGGTCAGCACATTGAACACATTTTATAAGTGGTCAGAAACTTGTAAATAACTCATGAAAGAATAAAGTTAGGTTAAAACCAAGCACACCATTGTTTTTCTTGTGAAATTCCCAATATGTTTGATGTGTCACATGACCCTCTTCCTATTGAAAAAACAAAAGTTGGATTCAAAATGGCCAACTTTAAAATGGCCGCCATGGTCACCACCCATCTTGAAAAGTTTCCCCCCTCACATATACTAATGTGCCACAAACAGGAAGTTAATATCACCAACCATTCCCATTTTATTAAGGTGTATCCATATAAATGGCCCACCCTGCATACTTAAGTATAGATTGCCATCTGTTAAAACTGCATTATCATCCAAGTGGATTTAACTCCTTGATTTACTCTACATATTGGCAATGCAACAATTTTATTTGGCACATGAACTTGCATGTTTTTTTGGGGGGAAGTGTCCTTTGTGTGTGTGTGGAGGGGTCCTTGTTGTTTTCACAAAAACAGTTCAACAGAAAATGTGAAATTAAAAAGAATTTGAGTTACATAGTTGATACAGTTTAAAAAAAGCTGAGTTTGCATGAATATATTATCTGTAAACTACATATTCTGTAGGGCTGCCACGTAACTACACCTGTTGACTACAGGTGAATTCTTCCTAAATGGTGTCTGAAAATTGTGATTGAATGCATTACTGTGAGTATAATCACTTCTTCAGGAGAAGTTCTGATTGGGGGCGTGGTTTCTCCTCAAGTGAATCTCTGTCCAGGCAGGACCTTTCTTCAGAATTTTTCAGAGGCTACTACTTCATTATAAATATTTGAGTTACATGATGACAAGGGACCAAATTATTGTAACTTCTGTCAGGGGCGGATTGGGAACTTCATGTTGTAGGTGGAGCCAAACTCATAGAAGGCATAGTGAAACCAAGTAGGCATGGTCATACTGCTGGCTAGAGAGGCCAATACAAACAATGAGCCTTTTCACTAGGCAGTTCTAGTGTACAAGTAAGCAAGACATTGCACTAACAGCGCCAAAGCAGTAGAACTATAGGTGATGCAAACACGCCAGTAGGTCAGCACATTACTGGATGGTGCACATGCATCAGTTCTGTGGGAAGCACATCAGAAAAATAGAATGCAATGCAAATGAACATAATCCAACAAAGAATCTATGTACAAATTCAGCATAAAGTCTGTTACTCAATAATATAAGGAAGCATGTTGTTTTGTACTTTTTGTATGCCACCCCGACCCGGAGAAGAGTTTCCATCCTGCCTGCAAATGTTCTCTGTACCTTTTCTTTGAAGACAAGGGTTGTCTAGAAAAGCATATGTTTTGTTATGTTATTGAGTAGCAGACTTTCAAGCTAAATTCTTATACACATGCTATGTTGGATCTGCAGAGTTTTGGGGTGCCAGTTAATAGTAAATTAGCAAAAATAGCTACTAGATCTTAAAAGGGGGATTTATTAATGGTACAGGGAAATATAAAAGGAGGTTAACGATCTAACTAAAGGACAGGAACAAAGGGTACATACTAATGTGTAGGGAAGGAAGTGCCTAACTAGCTATCTAAAGTATGTACAGACATACCGTATATATATTAAACGTGAGTTCACAATTACACCCACAACTCCAACCATTACTCAGGTATTTTCCGGCCTTCTTGCTGACTTCTTGCCAATCAGCGTCCAGTAGTACAATGACTGTGTCATGGTTGTCATGAACCTATCTACTTTTGGATGGCGTTCTTGCACTTAGGCCGAATGCACATGGCCGTGTTCCGCGGGCGTGAGCAGTCCGTGGTATGCTGACCTGGATTCCTGCTGACAGCAGGAGCGCACAGCGTCATTGGTTGCTATGACGCCGTGCGCTTCATACCACCGCTGCACTACAGTAATACACTCGTATAGATCATACGAGTGTATTACTGTAGTGCAGCGGCGGCATGAAGCGCACGGCGTCATAGCAACCAATGACACCGTGCGCTCCTGCTGTCAGCAGGAATCCAGGCTGGCATAACACGGCCGTGTGCATTCGGCCTTAAAATAAGTCCTTTTAGGTAGAGTTGAGCGAACACCTGGATGTTCGGGTTCGAGAAGTTCGGCCGAAGTTCCCGAAAATGTTCGGGTTCGGGATCCGAACTTCGCCCCGAACCCGAACCCCATTGAAGTAAATGGGGACCCGAACTTTTCGGCACTAAAAAGGCTGTAAAATAGCCCAGGTAAGGGCTAGAGGGCTGCAAAAGGCAGCAAAATTTAGGTAAATCCCCTGCAAACAAATGTGGATAGGGAAATGAATTAAAAAAATAAAAAATAAAAGAAATTAACCAATATCAATTGGAGAGAGGTCCCATAGCAGAGAATCAGGCTTCATGTCACCCACCACTGGAACAGGCCACTGTGAGATATTTAGGCCCCAGCACCCAGACAGAGGAGAGAGGTCCCATAGCAGAGAATCGGGCTTCATGTCACCCACCACTGGAACAGGCCACTGTGAGATATTTAGGCCGCGGCACCCAGACAGAGGAGAGAGGTCCCATAGCAGAGAATCAGGCTTCATGTCATAGCAGAGAATCAGGCTTCATGTCACCCACCACTGGAACAGGCCACTGTGAGATATTTAGGCCTCGGCACCCAGACAGAGGAGAGAGGTCCCATAGCAGAGAATCAGGCTTCATGTCATAGCAGAGAATCAGGCTTCATGTCACCCACCACTGGAACAGGCCACTGTGAGATATTTAGGCCCCGGCACCCAGACAGAGGAGAGAGGTCCCATAGCAGAGAATCGGGCTTCATGTCACCCACCACTGGAACAGGCCACTGTGAGATATTTAGGCCCCGGCACCCAGACAGAGGAGAGAGGTCCCATAGCAGAGAATCAGGCTTCATGTCATAGCAGAGAATCAGGCTTCATGTCACCCACCACTGGAACAGGCCACTGTGAGATATTTAGGCCCCGGCACCCAGACAGAGGAGAGAGGTCCCATAGCAGAGAATCAGGCTTCATGTCACCCACCACTGGAAAAGGCCACTGTGAGATATTTAGGCCCCGGCACCCAGACAGAGGAGAGAGGTCCCATAGCAGAGAATCAGGCTTCATGTCACCCACCACTGGAACAGGCCACTGTGAGATATTTAGGCCCCGGCACCCAGACAGAGGTGAGAGGTCCCATAGCAGAGAATCAGGCTTCATGTCACCCACCACTGGAACAGGCCACTGTGAGATATTTAGGCCCCGGCACCCAGACAGAGGAGAGAGGTCCCATAGCAGAGAATCAGGCTTCATGTCACCCACCACTGGAACAGGCCACTGTGAGATATTTAGGCCCCAGCACCCAGACAGAGGAGAGAGGTCCCATAGCAGAGAATCAGGCTTCATGTCATAGCAGAGAATCAGGCTTCATGTCACCCACCACTGGAACAGGCCACTGTGAGATATTTAGGCCCCGGCACCCAGACAGAGGAGAGAGGTCCCATAGCAGAGAATCAGGCTTCATGTCATAGCAGAGAATCAGGCTTCATGTCACCCACCACTGGAACAGGTCACTGTGAGATATTTAGGCCCCGGCACCCAGACAGAGGAGAGAGGTCCCATAGCAGAGAATCAGGCTTCATGTCACCCACCACTGGAACAGGCCACTGTGAGATATTTAGGCCCCGGCACCCAGACAGAGGAGAGAGGTCCCATAGCAGAGAATCAGGCTTCATGTCACCCACCACTGGAACAGGCCACTGTGAGATATTTAGGCCCCGGCACCCAGACAGAGGAGAGAGGTCCCATAGCAGAGAATCAGGCTTCATGTCACCCACCACTGGAACAGGCCACTGTGAGATATTTAGGCCCCAGCACCCAGACAGAGGAGAGAGGTCCCATAGCAGAGAATCAGGCTTCATGTCATAGCAGAGAATCAGGCTTCATGTCACCCACCACTGGAACAGGCCACTGTGAGATATTTAGGCCCCGGCACCCAGACAGAGGAGAGAGGTCCCATAGCAGAGAATCAGGCTTCATGTCATAGCAGAGAATCAGGCTTCATGTCACCCACCACTGGAACAGGTCACTGTGAGATATTTAGGCCCCGGCACCCAGACAGAGGAGAGAGGTCCCATAGCAGAGAATCAGGCTTCATGTCTTAGCAGAGAATCAGGCTTCATGTCACCCACCACTGGAACAGGTCACTGTGAGATATTTAGGCCCCGGCACCCAGACAGAGGTGAGAGGTCCCATAGCAGAGAATCAGGCTTCATGTCACCCACCATTGGAACAGGCCACTGTGAGATATTTAGGCCCCGGCACCCAGACAGAGGAGAGAGGTCCCATAGCAGAGAATCAGGCTTCATGTCACCCACCACTGGAACAGGCCACTGTGAGATATTTAGGCCCCGGCACCCAGACAGAGGAGAGAGGTCCCATAGCAGAGAATCAGGCTTCATGTCACTTACCACTGAAACAGGCCACTGTGAGATATTTAGGCCCCGACACCCACACAGAGGAGAGAGGTCCCATAGCAGAGAATCAGGCTTCATGTCATAGCAGAGAATCAGGCTTCATGTCACCCACCACTGGAACAGGCCACTGTGAGATATTTAGGCCCCAGCACCCAGACAGAGGAGAGAGGTCCCATAGCAGAGAATCGGGCTTCATGTCACCCACCACTGGAATAGGCCACTGTGAGATATTTAGGCCCCGGCACCCAGACAGAGGAGAGAGGTCCCATAGCAGAGAATAAGGCTTCATGTCATAGCAGAGAATCAGGCTTCATGTCACCCACCACTGGAACAGGCCACTGTGAGATATTTAGGCCCCGGCACCCAGACAGAGGAGAGAGGTCCCATAGCAGAGAATCAGGCTTCATGTCATAGCAGAGAATCAGGCTTCATGTCACCCACCACTGGAACAGGCCACTGTGAGATATTTAGGCCCCGGCACCCAGACAGAGGAGAGAGGTCCCATAGCAGAGAATCAGGCTTCATGTCATAGCAGAGAATCAGGCTTCATGTCACCCACCACTGGAACAGGCCACTGTGAGATATTTAGGCCCCGACACCCAGACAGAGGAGAGAGGTCCCATAGCAGAGAATCAGGCTTCATGTCACCCACCACTGGAACAGGCCACTGTGAGATATTTAGGCCCCAGCACCCAGACAGAGGAGAGAGGTCCTATAGCAGAGAATCAGGCTTCATGTCATAGCAGAGAATCAGGCTTCATGTCACCCACCACTGGAACAGGCCACTGTGAGATATTTAGGCCCCGGCACCCAGACAGAGGAGAGAGGTCCCATAGCAGAGAATCAGGCTTCATGTCATAGCAGAGAATCAGGCTTCATGTCACCCACCACTGAAACAGGTCACTGTGAGATATTTAGGCCCCGGCACCCAGACAGAGGAGAGAGGTCCCATAGCAGAGAATCAGGCTTCATGTCTTAGCAGAGAATCAGGCTTCATGTCACCCACCACTGGAACAGGTCACTGTGAGATATTTAGGCCCCGGCACCCAGACAGAGGTGAGAGGTCCCATAGCAGAGAATCAGGCTTCATGTCACCCACCATTGGAACAGGCCACTGTGAGATATTTAGGCCCCGGCACCCAGACAGAGGAGAGAGGTCCGATAGCAGAGAATCAGGCTTCATGTCACTCACCACTGGAACAGGCCACTGTGAGATATTTAGGCCCCGGCACCCAGACAGAGGAGAGAGGTCCCATAGCAGAGAATCAGGCTTCATGTCACCCACCACTGGAACAGGCCACTGTGAGATATTTAGGCCCTGGCACCCAGACAGAGGAGAGAGGTCCCATAGCAGAGAATCAGGCTTCATGTCACTTACCACTGGAACAGGCCACTGTGAGATATTTAGGCCCCGACACCCACGCAGAGGAGAGAGGTCCCATAGCAGAGAATCAGGCTTCATGTCATAGCAGAGAATCAGGCTTCATGTCACCCAACACTGGAACAGGCCACTGTGAGATATTTAGGCCCCAGCACCCAGACAGAGGAGAGAGGTCCCATAGCAGAGAATCGGGCTTCATGTCATTCACCACTGGAACAGGCCACTGTGAGATATTTAGGCCCCGGCACCCAGACAGAGGAGAGAGGTCCCATAGCAGAGAATCAGGCTTCATGTCATAGCAGAGAATCAGGCTTCATGTCACCCACCACTGAAACAGGTCACTGTGAGATATTTAGGCCCCGGCACCCAGACAGAGGAGAGAGGTCCCATAGCAGAGAATCAGGCTTCATGTCTTAGCAGAGAATCAGGCTTCATGTCACCCACCACTGGAACAGGTCACTGTGAGATATTTAGGCCCCGGCACCCAGACAGAGGTGAGAGGTCCCATAGCAGAGAATCAGGCTTCATGTCACCCACCATTGGAACAGGCCACTGTGAGATATTTAGGCCCCGGCACCCAGACAGAGGAGAGAGGTCCGATAGCAGAGAATCAGGCTTCATGTCACCCACCACTGGAACAGGCCACTGTGAGATATTTAGGCCCCGGCACCCAGACAGAGGAGAGAGGTCCCATAGCAGAGAATCAGGCTTCATGTCACCCACCACTGGAACAGGCCACTGTGAGATATTTAGGCCCTGGCACCCAGACAGAGGAGAGAGGTCCCATAGCAGAGAATCAGGCTTCATGTCACTTACCACTGGAACAGGCCACTGTGAGATATTTAGGCCCCGACACCCACACAGAGGAGAGAGGTCCCATAGCAGAGAATCAGGCTTCATGTCATAGCAGAGAATCAGGCTTCATGTCACCCACCACTGGAACAGGCCACTGTGAGATATTTAGGCCCCAGCACCCAGACAGAGGAGAGAGGTCCCATAGCAGAGAATCGGGCTTCATGTCATTCACCACTGGAACAGGCCACTGTGAGATATTTAGGCCCCGGCACCCAGACAGAGGAGAGAGGTCCCATAGCAGAGAATCAGGCTTCATGTCATAGCAGAGAATCAGGCTTCATGTCACCCACCACTGGAACAGGCCACTATGAGATATTTAGGCCCCGGCACCCAGACAGAGGAGAGAGGTCCCATAGCAGAGAATCAGGCTTCATGTCACCCACCACTGGAACAGGCCACTTTCAGATATTTAGGCCCCGGCACCCAGACAGAGGAGAGAGGTCCCATAGCAGAGAATCAGGCTTCATGTCACCCACCACTGGAACAGGCCACTGTGAGTTATTTAGGCCCCGGCACCCAGACAGAGGAGAGAGGTCCCATAGCAGAGAATCAGGCTTCATGTCACCCACCACTGGAACAGGCCACTGTGAGATATTTAGGCCCCGGCACCCAGACAGAGGAGAGAGGTCCCATAGCAGAGAATCAGGCTTCATGTCACCCACCACTGGAACAGGCCACTGTGAGATATTTAGGCCCCGGCACCCAGACAGAGGAGAGAGGTCCCATAGCAGAGAATCAGGCTTCATGTCACCCACCACTGGAACAGGCCACTGTGAGATATTTAGGCCCCGGCACCCAGACAGAGGAGAGAGGTCCCATAGCGGAGAATCAGGCTTCATGTCATAGCAGAGAATCAGGCTTCATGTCACCCACCACTGGAACAGGCCACTGTGAGATATTTAGGCCCCGGCACCCAGACAGAGGAGAGAGGTCCCATAGCAGAGAATCAGGCTTCATGTCATAGCAGAGAATCAGGCTTCATGTCACCCACCACTGGAACAAGCCACTGTGAGATATTTAGGCCCCGGCACCCAGATAGAGGAGAGAGGTCCCATAGCAGAGAATCAGGCTTCATGTCACCCACCACTGGAACAGGCCACTGTGAGCTATTTAGGCCCCGGCACCCAGACAGGGGAGAGAGGTCCCATAGCAGAGAATCAGGCTTCATGTCATAGCAGCGAATCAGGCTTCATGTCACCCACCACTGGAACAGGCCACTGTGAGATATTTAGGCCCCGGCACCCAGACAGAGGAGAGAGGTCCCATAGCAGAGAATCAGGCTTCATGTCATAGCAGAGAATCAGGCTTCATGTCACCCACCACTGGAACAGGCCACTGTGAGATATTTAGGCCCCGGCACCCAGACAGAGGAGAGAGGTCCCATAGCAGAGAATCAGGCTTCATGTCACCCACCACTGGAACAGGCCACTTTCAGATATTTAGGCCCTGGCACCCAGACAGAGGAGAGAGGTCCCATAGCAGAGAATCAGGCTTCATGTCATAGCAGAGAATCAGGCTTCATGTCACCCACCACTTGAACAGGCCACTGTGAGATATTTAGGCCCCGGCACCCAGACAGAGGAGAGAGGTCCCATAGCAGAGAATCAGGCTTCATGTCATAGCAGAGAATCAGGCTTCATGTCACCCACCACTGGAACAGGCCACTGTGAGATATTTAGGCCCCGGCACCCAGACAGAGGAGAGAGGTCCCATAGCAGAGAATCAGGCTTCATGTCACCCACCACTGGAACAGGCCACTTTCAGATATTTAGGCCCCGGCACCCAGACAGAGGAGAGAGGTCCCATAGCAGAGAATCAGGCTTCATGTCACCCACCACTGGAACAGGCCACTGTGAGATATTTAGGCCCCGGCACCCAGACAGAGGAGAGAGGTCCCATAGCAGAGAATCAGGCTTCATGTCACCCACCACTGGAACAGGCCACTGTGAGATATTTAGGCCCCGGCACCCAGACAGAGGAGAGAGGTCCCATAGCAGAGAATCAGGCTTCATGTCACCCACCACTGGAACAGGCCACTGTGAGCTATTTAGGCCCCGGCACCCAGACAGGGGAGAGAGGTCCCATAGCAGAGAATCAGGCTTCATGTCATAGCAGCGAATCAGGCTTCATGTCACCCACCACTGGAACAGGCCACTGTGAGATATTTAGGCCCCGGCACCCAGACAGAGGAGAGAGGTCCCATAGCAGAGAATCAGGCTTCATGTCATAGCAGAGAATCAGGCTTCATGTCACCCACCACTGGAACAGGCCACTGTGAGATATTTAGGCCCCGGCACCCAGACAGAGGAGAGAGGTCCCATAGCAGAGAATCAGGCTTCATGTCACCCACCACTGGAACAGGCCACTTTCAGATATTTAGGCCCTGGCACCCAGACAGAGGAGAGAGGTCCCATAGCAGAGAATCAGGCTTCATGTCACCCACCACTGGAACAGGCCACTGTGAGATATTTAGGCCCCGGCACCCAGACAGAGGAGAGAGGTCCCATAGCAGAGAATCAGGCTTCATGTCACCCACCACTGGAACAGGCCACTGTGAGATATTTAGGCCCCGGCACCCAGACAGAGGAGAGAGGTCCCATAGCAGAGAATCAGGCTTCATGTCATAGCAGAGAATCAGGCTTCATGTCACCCACCACTGGAACAAGCCACTGTGAGATATTTAGGCCCCGGCACCCAGACAGAGGAGAGAGGTCCCATAGCAGAGAATCAGGCTTCATGTCACCCACCACTGGAACAGGCCACTGTGAGCTATTTAGGCCCCGGCACCCAGACAGGGGAGAGAGGTCCCATAGCAGAGAATCAGGCTTCATGTCATAGCAGCGAATCAGGCTTCATGTCACCCACCACTGGAACAGGCCACTGTGAGATATTTAGGCCCCGGCACCCAGACAGAGGAGAGAGGTCCCATAGCAGAGAATCAGGCTTCATGTCATAGCAGAGAATCAGGCTTCATGTCACCCACCACTGGAACAGGCCACTGTGAGATATTTAGGCCCCGGCACCCAGACAGAGGAGAGAGGTCCCATAGCAGAGAATCAGGCTTCATGTCACCCACCACTGGAACAGGCCACTTTCAGATATTTAGGCCCTGGCACCCAGACAGAGGAGAGAGGTCCCATAGCAGAGAATCAGGCTTCATGTCATAGCAGAGAATCAGGCTTCATGTCACCCACCACTTGAACAGGCCACTGTGAGATATTTAGGCCCCGGCAACCAGACAGAGGAGAGAGGTCCCATAGCAGAGAATCAGGCTTCATGTCATAGCAGAGAATCAGGCTTCATGTCACCCACCACTGGAACAGGCCACTGTGAGATATTTAGGCCCCGGCACCCAGACAGAGGAGAGAGGTCCCATAGCAGAGAATCAGGCTTCATGTCACCCACCACTGGAACAGGCCACTGTGAAATATTTAGGCCCCGGCACCCAGACAGAGGAGAGAGGTCCCATAGCAGAGAATCAGGCTTCATGTCACCCACCACTGGAACAGGCCACTGTGAGATATTTAGGCCCCGGCACCCAGACAGAGGAGAGAGGTCCCATAGCAGAGAATCAGGCTTCATGTCACCCACCACTGGAACAGGCCACTGTGAGATATTTAGGCCCCAGCACCCAGACAGAGGAGAGAGGTCCCATAGCAGAGAATCAGGCTTCATGTCATAGCAGAGAATCAGGCTTCATGTCATAGCAGAGAATCAGGCTTCATGTCACCCACCACTGGAACAGGCCACTGTGAGATATTTAGGCCCCGGCACCCAGACAGAGGAGAGAGGTCCCATAGCAGAGAATCAGGCTTCATGTCATAGCAGAGAATCAGGCTTCATGTCACCCACCACTGGAACAGGTCACTGTGAGATATTTAGGCCCCGGCACCCAGACAGAGGAGAGAGGTCCCATAGCAGAGAATCAGGCTTCATGTCTTAGCAGAGAATCAGGCTTCATGTCACCCACCACTGGAACAGGTCACTGTGAGATATTTAGGCCCCGGCACCCAGACAGAGGTGAGAGGTCCCATAGCAGAGAATCAGGCTTCATGTCACCCACCATTGGAACAGGCCACTGTGAGATATTTAGGCCCCGGCACACAGACAGAGGAGAGAGGTCCGATAGCAGAGAATCAGGCTTCATGTCACCCACCACTGGAACAGGCCACTGTGAGATATTTAGGCCCCGGCACCCAGACAGAGGAGAGAGGTCCCATAGCAGAGAATCAGGCTTCATGTCACCCACCACTGGAACAGGCCACTGTGAGATATTTAGGCCCCGGCACCCAGACAGAGGAGAGAGGTCCCATAGCAGAGAATCAGGCTTCATGTCACTTACCACTGAAACAGGCCGCTGTGAGATATTTAGGCCCCGACTCCCACACAGAGGAGAGAGGTCCCATAGCAGAGAATCAGGCTTCATGTCATAGCAGAGAATCAGGCTTCATGTCACCCACCACTGGAACAGGCCACTGTGAGATATTTAGGCCCCAGCACCCAGACAGAGGAGAGAGGTCCCATAGCAGAGAATCAGGCTTCATGTCACCCACCACTGGAACAGGCCACTGTGAAATATTTAGGCCCCGGCACCCAGACAGAGGAGAGAGGTCCCATAGCAGAGAATCAGGCTTCATGTCATAGCAGAGAATCAGGCTTCATGTCACCCACCACTGGAACAGGCCACTGTGAGATATTTAGGCCCCGGCACCCAGACAGAGGAGAGAGGTCCCATAGCAGAGAATCAGGCTTCATGTCACCCACCACTGGAACAGGCCACTGTGAGATATTTAGGCCCCGGCACCCAGACAGAGGAGAGAGGTCCCATAGCAGAGAATCAGGCTTCATGTCACCCACCACTGGAACAGGCCACTGTGAGATATTTAGGCCCCAGCACCCAGACAGAGGAGAGAGGTCCCATAGCAGAGAATCAGGCTTCATGTCATAGCAGAGAATCAGGCTTCATGTCACCCACCACTGGAACAGGCCACTGTGAGATATTTAGGCCCCAGCACCCAGACAGAGGAGAGAGGTCCCATAGCAGAGAATCAGGCTTCATGTCATAGCAGAGAATCAGGCTTCATGTCACCCACCACTGGAACAGGCCACTGTGAGATATTTAGGCCCCGGCACCCAGACAGAGGAGAGAGGTCCCATAGCAGAGAATCAGGCTTCATGTCATAGCAGAGAATCAGGCTTCATGTCACCCACCACTGAAACAGGTCACTGTGAGATATTTAGGCCCCGGCACCCAGACAGAGGAGAGAGGTCCCATAGCAGAGAATCAGGCTTCATGTCTTAGCAGAGAATCAGGCTTCATGTCACCCACCACTGGAACAGGTCACTGTGAGATATTTAGGCCCCGGCACCCAGACAGAGGTGAGAGGTCCCATAGCAGAGAATCAGGCTTCATGTCACCCACCATTGGAACAGGCCACTGTGAGATATTTAGGCCCCGGCACCCAGACAGAGGAGAGAGGTCCGATAGCAGAGAATCAGGCTTCATGTCACCCACCACTGGAACAGGCCACTGTGAGATATTTAGGCCCCGGCACCCAGACAGAGGAGAGAGGTCCCATAGCAGAGAATCAGGCTTCATGTCACCCACCACTGGAACAGGCCACTGTGAGATATTTAGGCCCTGGTACCCAGACAGAGGAGAGAGGTCCCATAGCAGAGAATCAGGCTTCATGTCACTTACCACTGGAACAGGCCACTGTGAGATATTTAGGCCCCGACACCCACACAGAGGAGAGAGGTCCCATAGCAGAGAATCAGGCTTCATGTCATAGCATAGAATCAGGCTTCATGTCACCCACCACTGGAACAGGCCACTGTGAGATATTTAGGCCCCAGCACCCAGACAGAGGAGAGAGGTCCCATAGCAGAGAATCGGGCTTCATGTCATTCACCACTGGAACAGGCCACTGTGAGATATTTAGGCCCCGGCACCCAGACAGAGGAGAGAGGTCCCATAGCAGAGAATAAGGCTTCATGTCATAGCAGAGAATCAGGCTTCATGTCACCCACCACTGGAACAGGCCACTGTGAGATATTTAGGCCCCGGCACCCAGACAGAGGAGAGAGGTCTCATAGCAGAGAATCAGGCTTCATGTCATAGCAGAGAATCAGGCTTCATGTCACCCACCACTGGAACAGGCCACTGTGAGATATTTAGGCCCCGTCACCCAGACAGAGGAGAGAGGTCCCATAGCAGAGAATCAGGCTTCATGTCACCCACCACTGGAACAGGCCACTTTCAGATATTTAGGCCCCGGCACCCAGACAGAGGAGAGAGGTCCCATAGCAGAGAATCAGGCTTCATGTCACCCACCACTGGAACAGGCCACTGTGAGTTATTTAAGCCCCGGCACCCAGACAGAGGAGAGAGGTCCCATAGCAGAGAATCAGGCTTCATGTCACCCACCACTGGAACAGGCCACTGTGAGATATTTAGGCCCCGGCACCCAGACAGAGGAGAGAGGTCCCATAGCAGAGAATCAGGCTTCATGTCACCCACCACTGGAACAGGCCACTGTGAGATATTTAGGCCCCGGCACCCAGACAGAGGAGAGAGGTCCCATAGCAGAGAATCAGGCTTCATGTCACCCACCACTGGAACAGGCCACTGTGAGATATTTAGGCCCCGGCACCCAGACAGAGGAGAGAGGTCCCATAGCGGAGAATCAGGCTTCATGTCATAGCAGAGAATCAGGCTTCATGTCACCCACCACTGGAACAGGCCACTGTGAGATATTTAGGCCCCGGCACCCAGACAGAGGAGAGAGGTCCCATAGCAGAGAATCAGGCTTCATGTCACCCACCACTTGAACAGGCCACTGTGAGATATTTAGGCCCCGGCACCCAGACAGAGGAGAGAGGTCCCATAGCAGAGAATCAGGCTTCATGTCATAGCAGAGAATCAGGCTTCATGTCACCCACCACTGGAACAGGCCACTGTGAGATATTTAGGCCCCGGCACCCAGACAGAGGAGAGAGGTCCCATAGCAGAGAATCAGGCTTCATGTCACCCACCACTGGAACAGGCCACTTTCAGATATTTAGGCCCCGGCACCCAGACAGAGGAGAGAGGTCCCATAGCAGAGAATCAGGCTTCATGTCACCCACCACTGGAACAGGCCACTGTGAGTTATTTAAGCCCCGGCACCCAGACAGAGGAGAGAGGTCCCATAGCAGAGAATCAGGCTTCATGTCACCCACCACTGGAACAGGCCACTGTGAGATATTTAGGCCCCGGCACCCAGACAGAGGAGAGAGGTCCCATAGCAGAGAATCAGGCTTCATGTCACCCACCACTGGAACAGGCCACTGTGAAATATTTAGGCCCCGGCACCCAGACAGAGGAGAGAGGTCCCATAGCAGAGAATCAGGCTTCATGTCATAGCAGAGAATCAGGTTTCATGTCACCCACCACTGGAACAGGCCACTGTGAGATATTTAGGCCCCGGCACCCAGACAGAGGAGAGAGGTCCCATTGCAGAGAATCAGGCTTCATGTCATAGCAGAGAATCAGGCTTCATGTCACCCACCATTGGAACAGGCCACTGTGAGATATTTAGGCCCCGGCACCCAGACAGAGGAGAGAGGTCCCATAGCAGAGAATCAGGCTTTATGTCACCCACCACTGGAACAGGCCACTTTCAGATATTTAGGCCCCGGCACCCAGACAGAGGAGAGAGGTCCCATAGCAGAGAATCAGGCTTCATGTCACCCACCACTGGAACAGGCCACTGTGAGATATTTAGGCCCCGGCACCCAGACAGAGGAGAGAGGTCCCATAGCAGAGAATCAGGCTTCATGTCACCCACCACTGGAACAGGCCACTGTGAGATATTTAGGCCCCGCCACCCAGACAGAGGAGAGAGGTCCCATAGCAGAGAATCAGGCTTCATGTCACCCACCACTGGAACAGGCCACTGTGAGATATTTAGGCCCCAGCACCCAGACAGAGGAGAGAGGTCTCATAGCAGAGAATCTGACTTCATGTCACCCACCACTGGAACAGGCCACTTTCAGATATTTAGGCCCCGGCACCCAGACAGAGGAGAGAGGTCCCATAGCAGAGAATCAGGCTTCATGTCACCCACCACTGGAACAGGCCACTGTGAGATATTTAGGCCCCGGCACCCAGACAGAGGAGAGAGGTCCCATAGCAGAGAATCAGGCTTCATTTCATAGCAGAGAATCAGGCTTCATGTCACCCACCACTGGAACAGGCCACTGTTAGATATTTAGGCCCTGGCACCCAGACAGAGGAGAGAGGTGTCATAGCAGAGAATCAGGCTTCATGTCACCCACCACTGGAACAGGCCACTTTCAGATATTTAGGCCCCGGCACCCAGACAGAGGAGAGAGGTCCCATAGCAGAGAATCAGGCTTCATGTCACCCACCACTGGAACAGGCCACTGTGAGATATTTAGGCCCCGGCACCCAGACAGAGGAGAGAGGTCCCATAGCAGAGAATCAGGCTTCATGTCATAGCAGAGAAACAGGCTTCATGTCACCCACCACTGGAACAGGCCACTGTAAGATATTTAGGCCCCGGCACCCAGACAGAGGAGAGAGGTCCTATAGCAGAGAATCAGGCTTCATGTCACACACCTTTGGAACAGGCCAGTTTACGATATTTAGGCTTCTGGCACCCAGACGGAGCAGAGGTTCATTCAACTTTTGGTTGCCCCGCAATATAATGGTAAAATTAAAAAAAGAGGATTGAATGAAGAAGTGCCCTGGAGTACAAGAATATATGGTTAAAGAGGACCTTTCACCAGAATAAAACATCTAAACTAACTTTACAGACATGTAGAGCGGCGCACCAGGCGCCCCACTTACTGTTATCCCTGGGCGCCGCTCCGTTCTCCCGGTATAGCCTCCGGTATCTTCATAGTTAGGCTCCACCCAGGGGAACCTGACGGCGTCTCTTTCTCCTATGCTGTAGCGCTGGCCAATCGCAGCGCTCAGCTCATAGCCTGAGAGTTTTTTTTTTTCTCTCAGGCTATGAGCTGAGCGCTGCGATTGGCCTGCGCTACAGCATAGGAGAAAGAGATGCCGTCAGGTTCCCCTGGGTGGAGCCTAACTATGAAGATACCAGAGGCTATACCGGGAGAACGGAGCGGCGCAAAGGTATAACAGTAAGTGCAGGTGGATCCCTGGGCGCCGCTCTACATGTCTGTATAGTTAGTTTAGATGTTTTATTCTGGATAAAGGTCCTCTTTAAGGGGAGGTAGTTATAAATGTCTAATCTGCACAAGGGATAGACAGGTCCTGTGGGATCCATGCCTGGTTCATTTTTATGAACGTCAGCTTGCCCACATTGGCTGTGGACAGGCGGCTGCGTTTGTCTGTAATGACACCTCCTGCCGTGCAGAATACATGTTCAGACAAAACGCTGGCCGCCGGGCAGGCCAGCACCTCCAAGGCATAAAAGGCTAGCTCTGGCCACGTGGACAATTTTGAGACCCAGAATTTGAATGGGGCGAACCATCAGTCAGTACGTGGAGGGGTGTGCACGCGTACTGTTCCACCATGTTAGTGAAATGTTGCCTCCTGCTAACACGTTCCGTATCAGGTGGTGGTGCAGTTAGCTGTGGCGTGGTGACAAAACTTTTCCACATCTCTGCCATGCTAACCCTGCCCTCAGAGGAGCTGGCCGTGACATAGCTGCGTTGGCGACCTTTTGCTCCTCCTCTGCCTTTGTCTTGGGCTTCCACTTGTTCCCCTGTGACATTTGGGAATGCTCTCAGTAGCGCGTCTACCAACTTGCGCTTGTACTCGCGCATCTTCCTATCACGCTCCAGTGCAGGAAGTAAGGTGGGCACATTGTCTTTGTACCGGGGATCCAGCAGGGTGGCAACCCAGTAGTCCGCACACGTTAAAATGTGGGCAACTCTGCTGTCGTTACGCAGGCACTGCAGCATGTAGTCGCTCATGTGTGCCAGGCTGCCCAGAGGTAAGAACAAGCTTTCCTCTGTGGGAGGCGTATCGTCATCGTCCTCCGTTTCCCCCCAGCCACGCACCAGTGATGGGTCAGAGCTGCGTTGGGTGCCACCCCGCTGTGAACATGCTTCATCCTCATCCACCTTCTCCTCATCCTCGTCCTCCTCGTCCTCCAGTAGTGGGCCCTGGCTGGCCACATTTGTACCTGGCCTCTGCTGTTGCAAAAAAACTCCCTCTGAGTCACTTCTAAGAGACTGGCCTGAAATTGCTAAAAATGACCCCTCTTCCTCCACCTCCTCCTCCTCCTCCAGGGCCACCTCCTCTTCCATCATCGCCCTAAGTGTTTTCTCAAGGAGACATAGAAGTGGTATTGTAACGCTGATAACGGCGTCATCGCCACTGGCCATGTTGGTGGAGTACTCGAAACAGCGCAACAGGGCACACAGGTCTCGTATGGAGGCCCAGCCATTGGTGGTGAAGTGGTGCTGTTCCGCAGTGCGACTGACCCGTGCGTGCTGCAGCTGAAACTCCACTATGGCCTGCTGCTGCTCGCACAGTCTGTCCAGCATGTGCAAGGTGGAGTTCCATCTGGTGGGCACTTCGCATATGAGGCGGTGAGCGAGAAGGCCGAAGTTACGCTGTAGCGCAGACAGGCAAGAAGCGGCAGGATGTGAACGCCGGAAGCGCACAGACGGCCCGCACTTTATGCAGCAGCTCTGACATGTCGGGGTAGTTGTGAATGAGCTTCTGCACCACCAAATTCAGCACATGCGCCAGGCAAGGGATGTGCGTCAAACCGGCTAGTCCCAGAGCTGCGACGAGATGTCGCCCATTATCGCACACCACCAGGCCGGGCTTGAGGCTCACCGGCAGCAACCACTCGTCGGTCTGTTGTTCAATACCCCGCCACAACTCCTGCGCAGTGTGGGGCCTGTCCCCCAAACATATGAGTTTCAGAATGGCCTGCTGACGTTTACCCCGGGCTGTGCTGAGGTTGGTGGTGAAGGTGTGTGGCGGACTGGGTGAGCAGGTGGAAGAAGAGGAGGAGGAAGCCGAGTAGGAGGAGGAGGCTACAGGAGGCAAAGAATGTTGCCCTGCGATCCTTGGCGGCGGAAGGACGTGCACCAAAGAACTCTCCGCCTGGGGCCCAGCCGCCACTACATTTACAGGGCACACAGGTCTCGTATGGATGCCCAGCCATTGGTGGTGAAGTGGTGCTGTTCCGCAGTGCGACTGACCCGTGCGTGCTGCAGCTGAAACTCCACTATGGCCTGCTGCTGCTCGCACAGTCTGTCCAGCATGTGCAAGGTGGAGTTCCATCTGGTGGGCACTTCGCATATGAGGCGGTGAGCGAGAAGGCCGAAGTTACGCTGTAGCGCAGACAGGCAAGAAGCGGCAGGATGTGAACGCCGGAAGCGCACAGACGGCCCGCACTTTATGCAGCAGCTCTGACATGTCGGGGTAGTTGTGAATGAGCTTCTGCACCACCAAATTCAGCACATGCGCCAGGCAAGGGATGTGCGTCAAACCGGCTAGTCCCAGAGCTGCGACGAGATGTCGCCCATTATCGCACACCACCAGGCCGGGCTTGAGGCTCACCGGCAGCAACCACTCGTCGGTCTGTTGTTCAATACCCCGCCACAACTCCTGCGCAGTGTGGGGCCTGTCCCCCAAACATATGAGTTTCAGAATGGCCTGCTGACGTTTACCCCGGGCTGTGCTGAGGTTGGTGGTGAAGGTGTGTGGCGGACTGGGTGAGCAGGTGGAAGAAGAGGAGGAGGAAGCCGAGTAGGAGGAGGAGGCTACAGGAGGCAAAGAATGTTGCCCTGCGATCCTTGGCGGCGGAAGGACGTGCACCAAAGAACTCTCCGCCTGGGGCCCAGCCGCCACTACATTTACCCAGTGTGCAGTTAGGGAGATATAGCGTCCCTGGCCGTGCTTACTGGTCCACGTATCTGTGGTTAGGTGGATCTTGCCACAGATGGCGTTGCGCAGTGCACACTTTTCGGATTTTATCGGATACTTGGTTGTGCAGGGAAGGCACAGCTCTCTTGGAGAAGTAGTGGCGGCTGGGAACAACATACTGTGGGACAGCAAGCGACATGAGCTGTTTGAAGCTGTCTGTGTCCACCAGCCTGAATGACAGCATTTCATAGGCCAGTAGTTTAGAAATGCTGGCATTCAGGGCCAGGGATCGAGGGTGGCTAGGTGGGAATTTACGCTTTCTCTCAAATGTTTGTGAGATGGAGAGCTGAACGCTGCCGTGTGACATGGTGGAAATGCTTGGTGACGGAGGTGTTGGTGGTACATCCTCTGTTTGCTGGGCGGCAGGTGCCAATGTTCCTCCCGAGGCCGAAGCAGCAGCAGAAGAGGTAGCAGGGGGAGCCTGAGTGAGTTCCTTGTTTTTAAGGTGTTTACTCCACTGCAGTTCATGCTTTGCATGCAGATGCCTGGTCATGCAGGTTGTGCTAAGGTTCAGAACGTTAATGCCTCGCTTCAGGCTCTGATGGCACAGCGTGCAAACCACTCGAGTCTTGTCGTCAGCACATTGTTTGAAGAACTGCCACGCCAGAAAACTCCTTGAAGCTGCCTTTGGGGTGCTCGGTCCCAGGTGGCGGTGGCCAGTAGCAGGCGAACTCTCTTGGCGGCGGGTGTTCTGCTTTTGCCCCCTGCTCCCTCTTTTGCTACGCTGTTGGCTCGGTCTTTCCACTTCCTCCTTTTCTGAACTCTGAAAGTCAGTGGCACGACCTTCATTCCATGTGGGGTCTATGACCTCATCGTCCCCTGCATCGTCTTCCACCCAGTCTTCCTTCATGACATCCTGTTCAGTCTGCACACTGCAGAAAGACGCAGCAGTTGGCACCTGTGTTTCGTCATCATCATAGACGTGCTGAGCTGGTATTCCCATGTCCTCATCATCAGGAAACATAAGTGGTTGTGTGTCAGTGCATTCTATGTCTTCCACCGCTGGGGAAGGGCTAGGTGGATGCCCTTGGGAAACCCTGCCAGCAGAGTTTTCAAACAGCATAAGGGACTGCTGCATAACTTGAGGCTCAGACAGTTTCCCTGATATGCATGGGGGTGATGTGACAGACTGATGGGCTTGGTTTTCAGGCGCCATCTGTGCGCTTTCTGCAGAAGACTGGGTGGGAGATAATGTGAACGTGCTGGATCCACTGTCGGCCACCCAATTGACTAATGCCTGTACCTGCTCAGGCCTTACCATCCTTAGAACGGCATTGGGCCCCACCAAATCTCGCTGTAAATTCTGGTGGGTACTGGGACCTGAGGTAATTGGTTCACTAGGACGTGTGGCTGTGGCAGAATGGCCACGTCCTCTCCCAGCACCAAAGGGTCCACTAACACCACCACGACCATGTCTGCGTCCCTTACTAGATGTTTTCCTCATTGTTACCGTTCACCACAATAAGAATAAAATTATTTGGCCCAATGTAATGAATTCAGATTCAGGCCTTTTTTTACAGGCACCTAACACTATCTGGCTATCTATTTATGTACCGTATTACACTAATCCAGCCACAGCAGTAACCACAGATTTAGCTGAATATAAATTGTAGGCCTAGTATTTAGGTCCTGGATAAAAGGTATCCTTTTACGGACAGAATTACACTTGGAGATGCAGGGTAGCGTGTGAAAACATATATAGGATTATACTTTGAGCACTTGTATTTTAACACTTATTGTAATATACACTTTAACGGAAAGAAATACATTTGTAGATGCACAGTAGCGTGTGAAGTTATTGAGGATGACCCTATCAGCACTTGAATTTACACCTTGAGTGTAATATACCCTTTTACGGACAGAAATACACTATGAGATGCACAATAGTGCGTGCAAATTTAAAGGATTATGCTTTCAGCAATTGTAATTTAACACTTTGTGTAATATACCCTTTTACGGATAAAAATACACTTGGAGATGCACACTGAGTGTAATATACCCTTTTACGGACAGATTTACACTTGGCCTTCAACAGCAGAAACCACTGATTTAGGGTATTGCTATTTTGGCAATTGAATTTCAACCTAGAACAAAAACTATGCTTTGACGGACACTATAAAACTTGGCCTGCCACAGCTGGAACACCAGATTTTGGGTATTGCTATTTTGGCAATTGAATTTCACCCCAGAATAAAATATATCCTTTGCCAGACAGCAGACAGTATTACACTTGGCTAGCCACAGCTGGAACACTAGATTTAGGGGATTGCTATTTTTGCAAGTGAATTTCACCCCTCGATTAAATATAGAAAATTCTATCCTGAGTTTCTAGGGGTGACAATAAGCACAGCCAAGCCCCTGATGTAGGATATAGCAAAAAAATAATAATAATACTATTGATGGTTAACCACTTAAGGACCACAGGTTTATACCCCCCTAAAGACCAGGCCCTTTTTTACAAATCGGCACTACACTACTTTCACCGTTTATTGCTCGGTCATGCAACTTACCACCCAAATGAATTTTACCTCCTTTTCTTCTCACTAATAGAGCTTTCATTTGGTGGTATTTCATTGCTGCTGACATTTTTACTTTTTTTGTTATTAATCGAAATTTAACGATTTTTTTGCAAAAAAATGACATTTTTCACTTTCAGTTGTAAAATTTTGCAAAAAAAAACGAGATCCATATATAAATTTTGCTCTAAATTTATTGTTCTACATGTCTTTGATAAAAAAAAAATGTTTGGGTAAAAAAAAAATGGTTTGGGTAAAAGTTATAGCGTTTACAAACTATGGTACAAAAATGTGAATTTCCGCTTTTTGAAGCAGCTCTGACTTTCTGAGCACCTGTCATGTTTCCTGAGGTTCTACAATGCCCAGACAGTACAAACACCCCACAAATGACCCCATTTCGGAAAGTAGACACCCTAAGGTATTCACTGATGGGCATAGTGAGTTCATAGAACTTTTTATTTTTTGTCACAAGTTAGCGGAAAATGATGATTTTTTTTTATTTTCTTACAAAGTCTCATATTCCACTAACTTCTGACAAAAAATAAAAGCTTCCATGAACTCACTATGCCCATCAGCGAATACCTTGGGATGTCTTCTTTCCAAAATGGGGTCACTTGTGGGGTAGTTATACTGCCCTGGCATTCTAGGGGCCCAAATGTGTGGTAAGGAGTTTGAAATCAAATTCTGTAGAAAATGGCTGGTGAAATCCAAAAGGTGCTCTTTGGAATGTGGGCCCCTTTGCCCACCTAGGCTGCAAAAAAGTGTCACACATGTGGTATCTCCGTATTCAGGAGAAGTTGGGGAATGTGTTTTGGGGTGTCATTTTACATATACCCATGCTGGGTGAGAGAAATATCTTGGCAAAAGACAACTTTGTATAAAAAAAATGGTAAAAGTTGTCTTTTGCCAAGATATTTCTCTCACCCAGCATGGGTATATGTAAAATGACACCCCAAAACACATTCCCCAACTTCTCCTGAATACGGAGATACCAGATGTGTGACACTTTTTTGCAGCCTAGGTGGGCAAAGGGGCCCATATTCCAAAGAGCACCTTTCGGATTTCACTGGTCATTTTTTACAGAATTTGATTTCAAACTCCTTACCACACATTTGGGCCCCCTAGAATGCCAGGGCAGTATAACTACCCCACAAGTGACCCCATTTTGGAAAGAAGACACCCCAAAGTATTCGCTGATGGGCATAGTGAGTTCGTGGAAGTTTTTATTTTTTGTCACAAGTTAGTGGAATATGAGACTTTGTAAGAAAAAATAAAATAAAAAAAATCATCATTTTCCACTAACTTGTGACAAAAAATTTAAAATTCTAGGAACTCTCCATGCCCCTCACGGAATACCTTGGGGTGTCTTCTTTCCAAAATGGGGTCACTTGTGGGGTAGTTATACTGCCCTGGCATTTTCCAGGGGCCCTAATGTGTGGTAAGTAGGTAAATGGCCGGTGAAATCCTAAAGTTGCTCTTTGGAATATGGGCCCCTTTGCCCACCTAGGCTGCAAAAAAGTGTCACACATGTGGTATCGCCATATTCAGGAGAAGTTGGGGAATGTGTTTTGGGGGGTCATTTTACATATACCCATGCTGGGTGAGAGAAATATCTTGGCAAAAGACAACTTTTCCCATTTTTTTATACAAAGTTGGCATTTGACCAAGATATTTCTCTCACCCAGCATGGGTATATGTAAAATGACACCCCAAAACACATTCCCCAACTTCTCCTGAGTACGGCGATACCAGATGTGTGACACTTTTTTTGCAGCCTAGATGCGCAAAGGTGCCCAAATTCCTTTTAGGAGGGCATTTTTAGACATTTGGATACCAGACTTCTTCTCACGCTTTGGGGCCCCTAGAATGCCAGGGCAGTATAACTACCCCACAAGTGACCCCATTTTGGAAAGAAGACACCCCAAAGTATTCGCTGATGGGCATAGTGAGTTCGTGGAAATTTTTATTTTTTGTCACAAGTTAGTGGAATATGAGACTTTGTAAGAAAAAAAAAATAAAATAAAATCATCATTTTCCACTAACTTGTGACAAAAAATTAAATATTCTAGGAACTCGCCATGCCCCTCACGGAATACCTTGGGGTGTCTTCTTTCCAAAATGGGGTCACTTGTGGGGTAGTTATACTGCCCTGGCATTTTCCAGGGGCCCTAATGTGTGGTAAGTAGGTAAATGGCCGGTGAAATCCTAAAGTTGCTCTTTGGAATATGGGCCCCTTTGCCCACCTAGGCTGCAAAAAAGTGTCACACATGTGGTATCGCCGTATTCAGGAGAAGTTGGGGAATGTGTTTTGGGGGGTCATTTTACATATACCCATGCTGGGTGAGAGAAATATCTTGGCAAAAGACAACTTTTCCCATTTTTTTATACAAAGTTGGCATTTGACCAAGATATTTCTCTCACCCAGCATGGGTATATGTAAAATGACACCCCAAAACACATTCCCCAACTTCTCCTGAGTACGGCGATACCAGATGTGTGACACTTTTTTTGCAGCCTAGATGCGCAAAGGTGCCCAAATTCCTTTTAGGAGGGCATTTTTAGACATTTGGATACCAGACTTCTTCTCACGCTTTGGGGCCCCTAGAATGCCAGGGCAGTATAAATACCCCACATGTGACCCCATTTTGGAAAGAAGACACCCCAAGGTATTCAATGAGGGGCATGGCGAGTTCATAGAAATTTTTTTATTTTGGCACAAGTTAGCGGAAATTGATATTTTTTATTTTTTTCTCACAAAGTCTCCCTTTCCGCTAACTTGGGACAAAAATTTCAATCTTTCATGGACTCAATATGCCCCTCACGGAATACCTGGGGGTGTCTTCTTTCCGAAATGGGGTCACATGTGGGGTATTTATACTGCCCTGGCATTCTAGGGGCCCTAAAGCGTGAGAAGAAGTCTGGAATATAAATGTCTAAAAAATCTTACGCATTTGGATTCCGTGAGGGGTATGGTGAGTTCATGTGAGATTTAATTTTTTGACACAAGTTAGTGGAATATGAGACTTTGTAAGAAAAAAATAATAATTTCCGCTAACTTGGGCCAAAAAAATGTCTGAATGGAGCCTTACAGAGGGGTGATCAATGACAGGGGGGTGATCAATGACAGGGGGGGTGATCAATGACAGGGGGGGTGATCAATGACAGGGGGGGTGATCAATGACAGGGGTGGTGATCAATGACAGGGGGGGTGATCAGGGAGTCTATATGGGGTAATCACCCCCCTGTCATTGATCACCCCCCTATAAGGCTCCATTCAGATGTCCGTATGTGTTTTGCGGATCCGATCCATGTATCCGTGGATCCGTAAAAATCATACGGACATCTGAATGCAGCCTGACAGGGGGGGTGATCAATGACAGGGGGGTAATCAATGACAGGGGGGTGATCAGGGAGTCTATATGGGGTGATCACCATAGTCATTGATCATGCCCCTGTAAGGCTCCATTCAGACGTCCGTGTGCGTTTTGCGGATCCGATCCATCTATCAGTGGATCCGTAAAAATCATGCGGACGTCTGAATGGAGCTTTACAGGGGTGTGATCAATGACAGGGGGGTGATGAGGGAGTCTATATGGGGTGATCACCACAGTCATTGATCACGCCCCTGTAAGGCTCCATTCAGACGTCCGTATGCGTTTTGCGGATCCGATCCATCTATCAGTGGATCCGTAAAAATCATGCGGACGTCTGAATGGAGCTTTACAGGGGTGTGATCAATGACAGGGGGGTAATCAATGACAGGGGGGTGATCAGGGAGTCTATATGGGGTGATCACCACAGTCATTGATCACGCCCCTGTAAGGCTCCATTCAGACGTCCGTGTGCGTTTTGCGGATCCGATCCATCTATCAGTGGATCCGTAAAAATTATGCGGACGTCTGAATGGAACTTTACAGGGGTGTGATCAATGACAGGGGGGGTGATGAGGGAGTCTATATGGGGTGATCACCACAGTCATTGATCACGCCCCTGTAAGGCTCCATTCAGATGTCCGTGTGCGTTTTGCGGATCCGATCCATCTATCAGTGGATCCGTAAAAATCATGCGGATGTCTGAATGGAGCTTTACAGCGGTGTGATCAATGACAGGGGGGTAATCAATGACAGGGGGGTGATCAGGGAGTCTATATGGGGTGATCAGGGGCTAATAAGGGGTTAATAAGTGACGGGGGGGTGTAGTGTAGTGTAGTGGTGCTTGGTGCTACTTTACTGAGCTACCTGTGTCCTCTGGTGGTCGATCCAAACAAAGGGGACCACCAGAGGACCAGGTAGCAGGTATATTAGACACTGTTATCAAAACAGCGTCTAATATACCTGTTAGGGGTTAAAAAAAACACATCTCCAGCCTGCCAGCGAACGATCGCCGCTGGCAGGCTGGAGATCCACTCTCTTACCTTCCGTTCCTGTGAGCGCGCGCGCTCACAGGAAATCTCGGCTCACGCGAGATGACGCCTATTGGCGTTAGCGTAGCCTGGGGGAGCCGCCGCAATGACGCCTTTCGGCATTAGCGTGGCGGCAAGCGGTTAAATGGACTTGGTGGCAGCTTGTGCTGGCGCACCACAAGACACAAAATGGCCGCCGATCACACCAGAAAAAAGTGACAGAAAAACACTCTGGGCAGCCTAAAAACAGTGAGCAATTAACTAGCAGAAGTTGAATGATTCACAGCTGTAGATCGATCACTTCATTAAGTGTTTTTGCTGAGTTAATCCCTGCCTAATCTCGCCCTAACAGCAGCTGCATCCTCTCCCTACACTAATCGGAGCAGAGTGACATGCGGCGCTACGTGACTCCAGCTTAAATAGAGGCTGGGTCACATGCTGCACTGGCCAATCACATCCATGCCAATAGTAGGCATGGCTGTGATGGCCTCTTGGGGCAAGTAGTATGACGCCTGTTGATTGGCTGCTTTGCAGGCTTTCAAAATGCGCCATAGAAATCGCCGAAAAACGAACCCGAACCCGAATTTTTACGTAAATGTTCGAGTTCGGGTCCATGTCACGAACATCCCAAAATACGGTACGAACCCGAACTATACAGTTCGGGTTCACTCATCCCTACTTTTAGGTAGTCTCCACTACCCCAGGGCTATTGTACATACTCCCCAAATATTTGCTGATACTACAGAGGCAGTTTCAAAACAATAGCTGTCCATTGCACTCACAGCTATGCTCTCCATAACAGTAGGTATCATTTATAGCTTTTGAAAACAAAAGGACAGTTTCTATGGCTTTTACAAGGCAAGCAAAACCAACTTGTTGATAACCAAATGACACCTGGAACAGGCTGCTGTTTAAAGTTTTCAATTTCTTATATTATCATGAATGTTGTCAATGTTGGCTTCCAACAACTCTATTACTAAGGTTAGTCCTGTAATATATATCCATTACTAGGGGTAGACCATGTTCTATATATCTATTACTAAGGGTATCCTGCAGTGTAGAAAATGCAGAAATAAGATAATAATGCACTTAATAAAGTAGATGCAAGCATTATATATGGACAAAGTCCTCACTCTGATATGATAAAATCTGAGACACTTAGCCAATATATTTTGATCAAAACACATCTGTGCCCGCCTACCAAGCGCTAAGGTGCTCTCAGGTCAGCTGGGTCCTACGCTAAACCTACCTAAGCCATTGGGCTTCTATGTTCAGGAGCGCAGACTCCGCACATATGGTGTGCTGCTTCTAGTCACCTCCATGTGCACCAATGGGAGGAGAAGCAAGCACACCTATATGTACCATGAATCCTGCAGTGTATATCTATTAGTAGGGGCAGTCCTGCAGTATATATATATATATATATATATATTACTAGGGGTAATCCTACAGTATAAATGTATTAGTAGGGGTAGTCCTGCAGTTGACTACCACTAGTAATACATTTAAATTGCAGAACTACCCCTAGTTTTATATATATATATATAAAACTAGGGGTAGTTTTGCAATTTAAATGTATTACTAGTGGTAGTCAACTGCAGGACTACTCCTACTAATACATTTATACTGTAGGACTACCCCTAGTAATATATTTATACTGCAGGGCAACCCCTAGCAATAGATATACATACTGCAGTATGTATATATTACTAGGGGTAGTCCTCCAGTATGGTATGTGAGGACATGGCACACAGAGCAGGGACCGGGCTGTGGAACTGATGATGTAGCAGGCGGTGATGTCAGTGTACCTGGTAAGAGTGGGAAGGCCGGAGTCTCCCTATGTTGAGAGCAGGAAATTGAGCCAGGACTTGTAGTGAAGGGCTGTCATTGGCTGGCGGGCATCATGTGACAACTTTGGGGCTTTCAGATAGCATTCTAGTTAGCAGTCAGCTTCTTGGTAGAAGCTGTGGCTCTGTCAACACACAGCGGCTGGCAGGAGGAGGATGTGCCACCATGAGGCGGATCCCTCGGACAAGACAGAGAGGATTTTGAGTGTCTGAGACTCTCACACATTGCTGGTCGTACTGTCAATATCATGCACATGCAAGATACAATGTGGGAAAAGTAAGGCTGGGCTCTGCTGGCCCACTTCCTAGTAGAAGGCAATTGGCCCACTGGGAATTTTCCCACTGAGGTGCATTGCCAATCCACATCTGTCTTCTGCCTACCTAAAAGTTCCCTCTTCTTCTCTGTGTTTTGTCCCCATTCACTGTAGCGCTAGGCAGGGTTGTCTCTTATCCCCAGCATTTCTTGCATTAGCAAAGACACCTCTGGCTATTTTTATTCACAATTACTCTGATACGGTTTTTCTTTATGTTGTATCCTCTACATATAAGACTACTTTATTTGCTGATGACCTTTTGGTGACACTTAGGCTTCTAATTTCCCTGCCAAATCTGTTTTGTGTTTCTGAACAATTCTCTATTATTTCAGGTCTCTGTATTAACAGAACTAAGTCTGAAGTCTAAGGCCTCATGCACACAACCTTTGTGTGTTTTGCGGTCCGCAAACTGCGGATCCTCAAAACACAGATGGCATCCGTGTGCGTTCCGCAATTTGTGGAACGGCACGGACGGCCATTGATATAACTGCCTATTCTTGTCCGCAAAACGGACAAGAATAGGACAGGTTATATTTTTTTGGAGGACCTATCGGACAAACAATCAGTAGATTTGGTTTTCAGTACCATCTCTTTGCTGAGATGGTACTGAACTATACACCTAACCCCCTGACATCATCCTTGGTTTACTACAAAACAACAGTAATTGTCTGTTAGCTGTCTTAACAACTTAACCTCTCAAAAACGGAACTTCTTATTTTTCCATCTACTAACCCAAACTTGATATTTCATTTTCCGTCTGTGGTACTATCATAACTCCTGGGTAGCATGCCTGTTGTTTTGAGGTTATTTTTGACTTGGTTCCCCATACTGACTTTCACTCTCTTGTCATCTGCGTCTCAAGAACATCTCCAGAATCTGCCCTTGTCTCACTGTGGAAACAGCCAAAACGATTGTTGTTTTGATTCATTCTCATCTTGACTACTCTAACTCGTTTGTAGTTGGTCTTCCACTCACTAAACTCTCTCCCCATCAGTCTGTCCTAAATGCAGCAGCCAGGCTCATCTATTTGTCCACCACTACACCAATGCCTCTTGCCTGTGCCAGTCACTTAACTGGTTGCCCATCCACCACAAAATACAGATCAAACTTCTCACCCTTACCCACAAAGCTCTCCACAGTGCTGCACCTCTGTACATATCCTCCCTCATCTCTGTCTATCACCTTACTTGCTCTCCGTTTTGCAAACTATCTAAGACATCCTCCATAATTCGAGCCTCCCATTCCCACCTTTTGTGGCACCCCTATTCCCAATCTTTCGAGCATGGCCCGCACGCCTAATGTTTTATTTGTTTATTACCCTGTAATTTTGTGATGTCTTTTGATTTGTACATGAACCCTCTGAATTGTGAAGCGCTGCAGAATATGGTGGCGCTATATAAATAAAGATTATTATTATTATTATTATTGATCCTTCTGATCCCAAGTGGCGGTCTGATTGAATTAACATTCAGAACAAGAATTCTACGCTCTTTTATAAGTATTGATGATCAGGGGCAGATTAAGGCTACCATGGGCCCTGGGATGAATGAAGAATATAGGGCCCCCCAGTTTAACACACAGACATCTAAACAGAATCATGCTTACTACATATATACCATGACAGCATTAATAATGAGTTGGTCCCCCTTTGCTCTTTGGTGAAGGCTTTCTAAAAGAATTTGGAGTGTTTCCATTCGTCGAGAGCATTTTTAAGCTCAGATATTTATATTGTTGAGAGGACCTGGCTTGCAATCTCCATTTTAGTTTATCCCAAAGGTGGTTGATGGGTTTTAGCTCAGGACTGTGTGTGGTCCAGACAAGTTCTAACACCATAATGGCACCCAAACCATGCCTTTATGGAATTGCTTTGTACAAACAAAATAGGGCCTTCTCCAAACTGTTCCCACACAAAGCTGAAAGCATTAAGATTTCCCTTCAGTGAAATTAAGCGTCCTGGGCCAACGCCTGAGAAACACCTCCATAGTATTAACCCTCCTTCACCAGAATTTACGGTTTGCACGAGGCAGTTAACTTTCCCCGGCATTCATGAACCCAAACTTATCCATCAGACTGGCAGATAGAGAAGAGTGATTTGTCACTCCACAGAACATGTTTCCACTTCTCCAGAGTTCAGTGGTGGCGTGCTTTACATGATTCCATTCGATGCTTGGTTCATTTGTTCTGAAAGAACTGGTGTAACTGAGTCTGGTTTGTAGGCTTCCTTGAAGGCACACATTTTCTCAGTTCTGCCAATAAATTTTTTATATGGGAGTGAGGTCAGAAGTTTGTGATGGTCACTTGCAGGATAACAGGCTGAACTAGATGGACAGATGTCTTTTTTCAGCCTTATAAACTATGTTACTATGTTAAGCATATGGAGACTGCATGGATCAGACCATGATCATGATCCACTTCACTGCTTCATAGAGCACAAATAGTTAAAGTGTGCCGGATTTTAGGGCTGTCTTTGCTGTGCGTGGTCAGTGAGTGTGGCTGCCTCACTAATGCCACAGGCCACTTCTCATTCCTGTAAATTGTTTTAAGATAGTGGGCAGTTTGGGTGGTCATGGAACCCCTGAGAGACTTGGGCCCCCGACAGCCACCCAAAATGCCCATATTATAATCCACCACTGTTGATGGTATGTTGAGTAGATTGATTTATATTTTTGTGGGAAAAGATTTATTAAAGTTTATCATTTATACGTTTAAATTTCTCCTCTTTCTGACTTCACTGTTCACGTGGGATATCAGTGATTGATAGCATTCTCTGTGTAAGTGTGTTTACGGAGATAGCTGTCAGTTACTCATAACATCTCCCCCGTGAAATAGCAGAGATTTAAATGTATAAATTATAAGGCATGTTAGTTTTTTCTGCTCTAAAACATGCTGCCTGCAGAGATGAGTATTTTAAAATGTATTTTTTTTTTTTTTTTTTGCAAAAACAAAACATTACAGCTCGGGCCACTATGGGGGCATTATTAATGCAGGGGCCTCTATGGGGGACATTATTACTGCTGAGGCCACTATAGGAGACATTATTACAGATGGGGGACATGTGTACTGAGGGAACTGCAGGGGTTGGGATCTTTATAAAATAAAAAAAGCTAATGGAAAACGGATGAAAAACGTCTATTAAAAATGGACAGACGACCAGAAAATAGATGCACAAATGGTTGAAAAATTACCATGAAAAACTGACATTGTGTCTGTTTTTAACAGACTTTTTTTTCACTGTCATGTGCATGTAGCCTAAGGCTACGGCTACACAGCGACATTTATTGTAATGATAGTCTATGCCGGTGTCATGCTACTGCGACATGAAAATTCCATCCAAGTGTGACATCGGTGCGATGACACGTCACAGTGTAGTTGTTCTCAGTCGTGCGACACATGTCACTGTGTAGCCCTAACAATATATATGGCTGGTGGAAGTTAATTGACGGAACTGAGCATGAGTAACCACCTCAGTAAGTTGGGCAGAGAAATATTAAAAAATAGCAGGTGGCACTATACAAATATATTTTATTGAATAACTTAGTGGCTCTACAAAATTTTTTAATTACATGCAATTTTCAAAGTATTGAGATCCAGGTGCTGGTTTAAAAATGTTGAATATTTTGCGCTGGACAACACCTTTAAAGAGTCTCTGTCAGCATTATCAGACGGATTAAACCAGGCATAGTTCTTGATAGGGTTGAAAATGCCGATTACAATGATACCTTTCTTTAAACAGCTGCAGAGATATCTCTGTTTTTATTCCTATGCTAATGAGCAAGTTTGAGGACCAGAAGGCCAGACTAAGCCCTTGAAGCACTGCTTTTGTGACTCTCCTGTGCTGCCCCCCCCCCCTTGATTGACAGGGCTAAACATCATGCATGGTGAGGGCAGAAGCAGCAGATTCAGTCATGCTTCCCATATCTGTGACACTCTGCTGTGGCTCAAACTTTGCCTTTACACTGTGAAACAGATCTTGTAGATAGGGCATATTATGTATGAGTATAAGGTAAGAAGTAAAATTCATCCTAGAGCTGTGTCATAGCTTGATATCGTATACAAAATTTTGCATTATAGCATTACTTGCATCAGGCCATTTTGCCATAAACATAAGATTTTAATGTCTGTCAAGTTTTATTATGGTTTAAATTAGGGAGAAAAATTAACTAAAGAAAAAGTCTCTCTTGGTATTTGAACTTGAGACCCTCTAAATATGTGTGTTGCTTAACTCCAGTCCTTACGGACCACATGACAGTCATGTTTTCAGGATTTCCTTAATATTAAGCAGGTGATAAGTGTCAATGCATCAGGACTTACCATAGCTATTCATTCATTGGAAAGCAAAAAAGTAGATGAGCAGCACACACTATGGAGGTGCAATTCCTTGGAGTAGACCACGGACTGGATCCAATTCAAATATGTATAAAGAAAATCCAAGGCAGCACACACCTCAGGACTTACCATAGCTATTCATTCATTGGGATATTCTCAAATCATGACCAGATGGGCCCTGAGGACTGGAGTTGAGCAACACTGCTCTATATGGAAGGCAGAACACTTACTTTCAGGCTATATCCCTGCCATGTTTAGAATAGGGATTTTACTATGCTTAGAAAGCTAATACATGTCACTGGTTTCTTTTTTTTCTCTAAAGCGGTTGGGCTCTTCTTTGCGGTAGCGTCTCACTCCGGTTTGAGTGAGACACTATTGCGTCAGAAGCTATGGTACAGCGTGACCTCATGAGAAATCTCAGTTCTTGTGAGATTACATTGCATCAGGATGCTGTGTGATGGCGATCGTTCAATTGCATCTTTTAGTGCTTGGAGCTCAAGGCCAAAATAGTTGTGCACACCATTATTATTGTATTTATTTATTTCATTATGCTTTGATTTTTTATTTATACATGTGTTGATATGTATGCATATTAGTGCTACTTTTTATTTCTTATATCTTTGCATTTTGAAAAATATTGCATCTAAAACAGATTTATAGCTTTCTCCTAATCTTTTTTTTTTTTTAACAGAGTAAGATGGAAACAGATCACAGCAAATCCAAGTCAGAAAAAGATGAAAATTGTCCTAAACAGTGCAGACTGTTTTCAAGACCATTATTCCAACCATGTGACCTGGACAACGAGTCACCTTTTGATTCTTCAGAAAGTAAAAATTCTGGCTCAGGTCCTTTGAAGCCATTAGAAATTACTTCTATTTTGAATGGTCTTCAAGGTACAGACATAAAATAATCATAAAAAGTGAAAAAAAAATATCACTGCATAAATATGAACAGAACGGCAATCGACGATGCCTCGGGTTCATTACTTATTGCAATGCAATGCAAAAAACCTATTGTATGTGTATTTGAGTAATATCAGTATTTCTAGCTACAGTATATTGTCACTTGTATGGTGCTTTTCTAAACCATCAGTTTACCCCTTTGCAAGCTCTATCTCAATCAGCTAGTTGCTATGATGTTCTGGCTGAGTTCCCTATTTTTTCCCTGTGTACATTCACCTACACCTCAGTGAGACATGAAAACAAGCAGTCAGTCTGCAGAATTAACCCACTGTCCTGTAAACACAGCAGAACAGTGTTTAGGATATTATAAATAAGATTTTACTCCAAAAAGACTAAGCATCTTGGAATCAATCAAGCATATGTATGTGAGTTCAATACCTGCTTATTAGAGAATATGTACAGTAGGTAAAATAGCTCTTTCCAGAACAAATCTGCGTATGAGTGTATGCCATCCCCCCTCCTTCTAACTCTGTCTCTTCGCAGCTTTTGTCTGTATAATATTCCTCATTGAAACTGAAAAATCAAACACCTAAAAATCATTAGAGTAGGTTTATTAAGACTGGTGTTTCATAGGTCAGTCAAAAAAAAAAAAGATGAACGCTTATTTGACCATTCTAAAGTTGAAAATGAAATTATTTTAAAATCCCCAGAAAACTCCCATAACTGTTGATAAATACTCTACATTGTTTTTCATTGAGTGCCGCATACCAGAGTGCCAGATACAGACACTATTAAAATCAGGTATATGGTAGAAGAGGTGCCTGATAAGTAGAGAAAGAAGGATATTTCTTTGAAATTACCTTCTGGTAAAAGCTGAAAATGGAAATTTCTTCTTGTAGATCATATGAAATTTCGTAGGTTTTATTTAGTTTGAAATGTAAAAAAAAAAAGAAATGGCTACAAAGTAGAAAGCAGTAATTGTGCAGTACATGTCATGGAGAACACAGAGCATATATAAATTAAAAAGCATGACAAGCACTGGTATGTTTGACATAAAGATAGCCAGTTACTTTCTATATTAAAGGGGTTGTCTGAGATAATGAAAAATCTTAGACAAGCTCTAAATTGACTTAAAGAGGACCTTTCACCCGAAGAAAGTATGTAAACTCACCATAAAGACGTGTAGAGCGGCGCCCAGGGATCCCCCTGCACTTACTGTTATCCCCGGGCGCCGCTCCATTCTCCGGTTATAGCCTCCGGTATGTTTGTAGTTGGTGAGTTTACATACTTTCTTCGGGTGAAAGGTTCTCTTTAAAGTGCGTCTGTCACCATGATCAACCCTGTTAAACCAGGCAACCTGAGTCTTTTGTCTCTATGGTGAATTGTTGCAGAGATAAAGTGGGGAAAATAAGTATTTGATACACTGGCGATTTTGCAAGTTTTCCCACCTACAAAGAATGGAGTGGTCTGTAATTTTTATTGTATGTACACTTCAACTGTGAGAGACAGAATCTAAAAATAAATCCAGGAAATCACATTGTATGATTTTTAAATAATTAATTTGCATTTTATTGCATGAAATAAGTATTTGATCACCTACCAACCAGCAAGAATTCTGGCTCTCACAGACCTGTTAGTTTTTCTCGAAAGAAGCCCTCCTACTCTGCATTCATTACCTATATTAATTGCACCTGTTTGAACTCATTACCTACTGTATATAAAAGACACCCGATCACATAATCAATCACACTCCAACCTCTCCACCATGGCCAAGACCAAAGAGCTGTCTAAGGACACTGGGAACAAAATTGTAGGCCTGCACAAGGCTGGGATGAGCTTCAGGACAATAGGCAAGCAGCTTGGTGAGAAGGCAACAACTATTGGCGCAATTATTAGAAAATGGAAGAAACACAAGATGACTGTCAATCTTCCTCAGTCTGTTGCTCCATGCAAGATCTCGCCTCGTGGGGTAAGGATGATTCTGAGAAAGGTCAGGAATCAGCCCAGAACTACAAACCGGATTCCAAAAAAGTTGGGACACTATACAAATCGTGAATAAAAACTGAATGCAATGATGTGGAGGTGCCAACTTCTAATATTTTATTCAGAATAGAACATAAATCACGGAACAAAAGCTTAAACTGAGAAAATGGTCCATTTTAAGGGAAAAATATGTTGAATCAGAATTTCATGGTGTCAACAAATCCCCAAAAAGTTGGGACAAGGCCATTTTCACCACTGTGTGGCATCTCCCCTTCTTCTTCCAACACTCAACAGACGTCTGGGGACCGAGGAGACCAGTTTCTCAAGTTTAGAAATAGGAATGCTCTCCCAGTCTAATACAGGCCTCTAACTGTTCAATCGTCTTGGGCCTTCTTTGTTGCACCTTCCTCTTTATGATGCGCCAAATGTTCTCTATAGGTGAAAGATCTGGACTGCAGACTGGCCATTTCAGTACCCGGATCCTTCTCCTACGCAGCCATGATGTTGTGATTGATGCAGAATGAGGTCTGGTATTAGCTTGTTGAAAAATGCAGGGTCTTCCCTGAAAGAGATGACGTCTGGATGGGAGCATATGTTGTTCTAGAACCTGAATATATTTTTCTGCATTGATGGTGCCTTTCCAGACATGCAAGCTGCCCATGCCACACGCACTCATGCAACCCCATACCATCAGAGATGCAGGCTTCTGAACTGAGCGTTGATAACAACTTGGGTTGTCCTTGTCCTCTTTGGTCCGGATGACATGGCGTCCCAAATTTCCAAAAAGAACTTCGAATCGTGACTCGTCTGACCACAGAACAGTCTTCCATTTTGCCACACTCCATTTTAAATGATCCCTGACCCAGTGAAACACCTGGGCTTGTGGATCTTGCTTAGAAATGGCTTCTTCTTTGCACTGTAGAGTTTCAGCTGGCAACGGCGGATGGCTCGGTGGATTGTGTTCACTGACAATGGTTTCTGGAAGTATTCCTGAGCCCATTCTGTGATTTCCTTTACAGTAGCATTCCTGTTTGTGGTGCAGTGTCGTTTAAGGGCCCGGAGATCACGGGCATCCAGTATGGTTTTACGGCCTTGACCCTTACGCACAGAGATTGTTCCAGATTCTCTGAATCTTTGGATGATGTTATGCACAGTTGATGATGATAGATGCAAAGTCTTTGCAATTTTTCGCTGGGTAACACCTTTCTGATATTGCTCCACTATCTTTCTGCGCAACATTGTGGGAATTGGTGATCCTCTACCCATCTTGGCTTCTGAGAGACACTGCCACTCTGAGAAGCTCTTTTTATACCCAATCATGTTGCCAATTGACCTAATTAGTGTTAATTCGTCTTCCAGCTCTTCGTTATGCTCAAATTTACTTTTTCCAGCCTCTTATTGCTATTTGTCCCAACTTTTTGGGGATTTGTTGACACCGTGAAATTTTGAATCAACGTATTTTTCCTTTAAAATTATACATTTACTCGGATTAAACGTTTGATCTGTCATCTACGTTCTATTACAAATAAAATATTAACATTTGCCATCTCCACATCATTGCATTCAGTTTTTATTCACAATTTGTTTAGTGTCCCAACTTTTTTGGAATCCGGTTTGTACTAGGGAGGACCGGTCAATGACCTGAAGAGAGCTGGGACCACAGTCTCAAAGATTACTGTTAGTAACACACTACGCCGTCATAGATTAAAATCCTGCAGGGCACCCAAGGTCCCCTTGCTCACACCAGCACATGTTCAGGCCCATTTGAAATTCACCAGTGACCATCTGGATGATTTAAAGGAGGCATGGGAGAAGGTCATGTGGTCAGATGAGACCAAAATATAACTTTTTAGTATCAACTACACTCGCCGTGTTTGGAGGAAGAAGGATGAGTACAACCCCAAGAAGATCATACTTGCTTTTCTGCAAAGGGTAAAGGACAACTACACCGTATTGAAGGGAGGATGGATGGGGAGTAGTAAGAGGGTATATGTTTTGTCAAAGTGACAGGTACCACGCCCCCTTTTATATCGCTTGATATTAATTTTATATCGCTTGATATTAAATTTATAGTGCTGGCTATTAAAATTTATATCGCTTGATATAAAATTTATAGTGCGTGCTATTTGATATTAAAATTTATATTGCCTGATATTAATTTAATATAATCGCATTAAAAATCAAACGATGACAAATATAATTAGTTTAAAAAGCTTTATTAATTTTCCTTATTTGCAACAGTCCCGTATGGACAGACACGTTTGATTGTAATTACAGCATCGTATACATAAGCGTTTCATGCGTTTTGTTACAAATGATCGCACAATACAGTCATGTTTTCGAAAATCGTTAGTGAACATTTTTAACACATTTTCAAAAGATATTCCTTTAGAGAGACATTGTAAGATATAGATACAGTAATGGCCGCAGACTGTACTAACGGCATCTTGTATTTGTCTGTTTTGATACATTATAGTCTTAGAATTTTTATATAAAAACTGCATAAAGTCGCCAGGAAATATTTCATTTGCGGGTGATAAACCATAACTATAAAAAAAAATAGATATATAATTCGGGTATAATATAATTAAAATCCAATGCTTCCCCCGCTGATACGAATTATCCGTATTTACAATGTATGCCGCGGGAATACACCTTTTAAATATGCGCCTGGCGTTAATATCAGCTTTAATAACACAGGCAATTTCATAATTATTCATGTTTATTGAAAATCATATAATACCTCCCGCCGATTATTTATTTCAATAATATTTTCATGAACTGAATATACAATCATGTTAATTGTGTTCGCAATCGGTTCAGCAAATCTAATTTCAGCTCGCAAATTGCCAGTTTTTACTAGAGAGAAATGACCGCCGGGCTCTTGATCCGGTGATAAATCAAAAGCGAACAAAGTATAACCGTTCAAAAACTTGTGCCGATTGACGGATAAAGCGTTGTCGGCCTTGTGTTTCCCCGAAATATGTACTGGGGACATATATTCACGAACAGCTGATTCGTCTTGGAAGTTAGGTTGAAAAGGTTTTGCCGGGATCTGTTGACCATCCAAATATAAGGCTGCATAATTCACATTATAGTGGTTGAAGCACAAAGGATTTCTTTGGTAACTCCCGGAATATGATTCGTTATCCACAAACGCTAGTATTACTGTTTTTGGTAGGCTTCCGAGGAAAAGATTCTCGTGGTTAGATATGCGCGTACCAGCGGGTAACCTATACACTTTAAGCGACGCCCGATCGATCGAGTACTTTGCGTTAGCTGTTAACAGAGCGCGACTGTGACCGATTCTTACAGCGGGCGATACTTGTACTCTTTTGACAAACAGGGAAGCGTGCTGTATTTGGACTTGAAAATGGGCCGCCTCGGCCGACATAAGGCAGAAAGTGTCTTTGTTTCTGGTCAATTTTATCTTTAGATCTAAACCGTTCAGTATTAACTTCGGTTGATTAAATATATCGGCGTAAATGGGGCCCATTAATTCCACACTTCTAAATCGGCCGGAATACTTTGCTCTCTTGCTGAAGCCTTCATTACGCCCGTCGAGAACCCTTTCATCATGATGTCCCGCTGTGTCTTTATAGAATAAACCGGCTGTAAATTGGGACGCTAAAGTTTGTGAATTATAATTTATTAGGGACTCTATATACGCTCTATACGTATAAAGGTTGTCACTTCTTGAAATCAACGTCTCGCCGAGCGTTATATCCAGTTGATTAAAAAGACTCGCTATAGGGTAGTTAATAAGTGCAACGCGGGATCCTTCTGGTATAGGTGTGTTATCAGGACTATTGATTTTGTAACGACGTGTAACAATGTGTTATTAAGGTCGTAATAATATTCACCGCTGCCCGTGATGTAGAATTCCAAAGGGGCATTGTCAGTCATTGCGGCGATTGGCTGCACCTCTACATAAAGCAATTTTTCAATGCTTGTTTGTGTAGGCGGTATTTGAAAGATATCCAACTCTGATTTGGCGTACTCGGCGGAGGCGTCATGCACGAAAGCCATAGCTTGTTTTCTGGCGGCGACGTCTCTTAGGTTGTGCTACTTTATTCATAAAAGTTGGTAAGACAACGGTAGCGCGTTCATGTTTTCTTTTACGCGTTTTTTTACGTATTTGTTCGACACCAGAGCCCTCCTGGCCCTGCCTCGACCTATTTATACGATCCATAAAGGCGGTCGAAGCCGTAGTGACAACGTCTTTAGCGATGTTACGGGCGGCTGTTTTCACGTGCGGTTTTACAAGCTCCACACCTTTCTTAAATAGGGGAACGACACGACGGAACAGACCCCGAAATAACCCGGCAAGGTTAGAACCATGCATGAATTCGGTACCGTGAAATCCGTCCAAACCATGACCGGCTTATGTAATAATGCGTTTATGCGTACGGGTCACCGTACACTCTCTGGGACAACATTTTAGTGCGTCGTCACAGCCCGCGGTCTAAAGTGTAATCGCACAATAGTCTTGCCGTATTTGAATTTAATAGGTTTATTGTAACCGTGTCAAAATGATGTTTACAAACAGGTATATAGTCCGGCCGGTGATACTTTTGCGTAACTATCTCACCATTTTTACCGCCTAACTCGACAGTTCTTAAAAGTTGTACGTAACTATCGCCAACAAGTTGATGTTGGACTATATCTGTACAAACAAACATTGTATAAAAACCGGCTTTAATATCGGGATAAACTTTCTTTCTCTTTTGATGAAACTAGAGCATGCCCCTTTATACCACCAGCATGATGTTCTAAAACAGGTAAGCCGGGTCCTTTGTAGCGGAGAGTGATGTGTTCGGTGTCTACATTCTTGAGCGACGGAGCTTGGGAATACCCCGGCAGCCCCAAAATATTCCCCAACTTCACACAAGGCATAAACTTGTATACTGGTGAATTCATTACATAAACGGTTCTGTCAATATCGTCGTATCTTAGATGCAGTTGATCGGGAGGTATTTTTATAGATTCAAGTTTGCTATTAATGGCTTTGATGAGATCGTGCATATTGGAGTAATAACCCGATTTAACAAAAAGCTCGCTGATCGGCTCGTCGCGCTGCGCGACGTAGAATACACCATCTCCGGGGCCAAAGGTCTCCCACGTATGTGGATACTGAATCTCCACTAAAGCCACTTCGTAAGGGCCGTGAAGATGGACCGCTTTTGCTAACTTAGTGGTGTAATCGGCGATGCTGTTTTCGGGATAAAGTTTGGCGGATGCGTTGCAGGGCAGCGTGATAAAAAACGATCCGTCCTCCATAGTTTACAGATACATCAACTGTTTTTCAGGCACCCAAGAGTTATAATTGTCAGGGCATCCTATCCACTTTACAAAACACAACATTTTACCCCGAACTTTCTCCTTTTTCAGTATTTTTTCTATCCTGTAAACTCGTAGCTTGTCGAGAGTTACTTTTTGGACTTCCTCTGGGTAGAACGAGCCTTCAATGAACTCATCGGACAGGTCTTTCAACTTATAAAGGGGTCTGAGGCCCCTAGTGTTTACAGAGTGAATTTAAAATATCTCGTCCGTATAGGTTTGTTCATACCCCTTTGTAAAAACCCCCTTATACACTGCGTGCAGAATTATTAGGCAAATGAGTATTTTGACCACATCATCCTCTTTATGCATGTTGTCTTACTCCAAGCTGTATAGGCTCGAAAGCCTACTACCAATTAAGCATATTAGGTGATGTGCATCTCTGTAATGAGAAGGGGTGTTGTCTAATGACATCAACACCCTATATTAGGTGTGCATAATTATTAGGCAACTTCCTTTCCTTTGGCAAAATGGGTCAAAAGAAGGACTTGACAGGCTCAGAAAAGTCAAAAATAGTGAGATATCTTGCAGAGGGATGCAGCACTCTTAAGCCTTCTTCAAGCAGTGGTACAGGAAGAAGTCTGCATCCTTCAAGAAAAACATGATTTTCATGCAGGACAATGCTCCATCACACGCGTCCAAGTACTCCACAGCGTGGCTGGCAAGAAAGGGTATAAAAGAAGAAAATCTAATGACATGGCCTCCTTGTTCACCTGATCTGAACCCCATTGAGAACCTGTGGTCCATCATCTAATGTGAGATTTACAAGGAGGGAAAACAGTACACCTCTCTGAACAGTGTCTGGGAGGCTGTGGTTGCTGCTGCACGCAATGTTGATGGTGAACAGATCAAAACACTGACAGAATCCATGGATGGCAGGCTTTTGAGTGTCCTTGCAAAGAAAGGTGGCTATATTGGTCACTGATTTGTTTTTGTTTTGTTTTTGAATGTCAGAAATGTATATTTGTGAATGTTGAGATGTTATATTGGTTTCACTGGTAAAAATAAATAATTGAAATGGGTATATATTTGTTTTTTGTTAAGTTGCCTAATAATTATGCACAGTAATAGTCACCTGCACACACAGATATCCCCCTAAAATAGCTAAAACTAAAAACAAACTAAAAACTACTTCCAAAAATATTCAGCTTTGATATTAATGAGTTTTTTGGGTTCATTGAGAACATGGTTGTTGTTCAATAATAAAATTAGTCCTCAAAAATACAACTTGCCTAATAATTCTGCACTCCCTGTATATAACGCACAATTCTGACGTGATCACCTATATTTAATACCGGTTTAACTTTTTTAATAGTATAGTAATACCCGTAGATATTTTTCCAAACGGCTAAAGAGTTCTCTTTTGTCACATCGACGGGGCGCCGCCTTATAGTTCTGTGGTATGTACGGTTATAACTATACACCAGGTCTTGTAACTTGTCGATGTACCTGTACGTGTTTTGTTCTCTAAGATAGCGCCACATTTTAGTTTTCAGCGTTCTATTAAAACGTATGACCAACGCTGCCTTAACAGCATTTGTAGTTAAAAAATGATGTATTTTATAGGTTTCACAAAGACGCCTCATAGGTTTGTTTATAAACTCACGGCCCCGATCAGTCTGAAGCTTTCTGTGGGTTCGACCGCTTAACCTAAATATCTGCTCAAAAGCGGAAGCCACTGTAGCGCCGGACTTATTTGAAAGGCCCGACACCTAAGCATATTTAGATAGAATATCAACGACCGTCAGCAGGTATTTTACACCATTATTTTCTTTAGAAAAATCCATCATCGACACAAGATCTGCCTGCCATTGAGCATCTATATCAGACACCATAACCTTGTTTCTTGTAAAGGATTTTTTTTAACAGTTTTGTACAATGTGTAAGTATCCTCGTTTTTTACAGAGTCTTTTCTTATTCCAAATTTCCGGACTTCTCTAAATAAGGATTCAACGCCCCCATAAGAGCCGACAGGCGTGTAGTACTGTTTTCGCAATATTTTGCTATTTGCAGGCATTTTAGCAGTGTTTTAAACAGCGTCTACTCAACAATGCGTCCTAACTGTTTATACAATTTTAAATAATCAAGCTATTATATTTATTGTAAAAAGAAAAAACAGAATACACTTTATTTAAAACAGTTTATGTATAGTAAATAAAACATAAGACATTGCACACAAAGAAATTTTATATACATGCAAAGTAAAAATGTATGTAAAACAAATAAAAACATTATAAGATGTTTAATACAAAGAAAGTTTATATACAATCGCCAAAGTAAGAAAATTTACAACGTTAACCAAGCAGCTTGCAACAAAGGCGGGAGCCTCTTTTGAGGTAGTAATGAGCCACGCGTCGACACAGTAGGCGATGTTAATAACACCTGCGGTGTAAAAGGGCTTCAAGCCTCGTCAAAGGGCTCGCTCAGCGACCGCTTTTTCAAATTATCGAAAAGTTCTCTTGTTCTTGTATTACCGATAACCGTTGACGGGGCGTTCAGCTGTGCGATAGTCTCCATAAAATAGTCCCAACCGTGAGGTTTAGGGTCCATTCACACGTCCGTTATTTCTTTCCTGATCTGTTCCGTTTTTTGCGGAACAGATCTGGACCAATTCTGTACTCATTCATTTTCAATGGGTCCTGAAAAAAAATCAGACATTGAGCTGTCCGATTTTTTTCAGGACCCATTGAAAATGAATGTGTACAGAACTGGTCCAGATCTGTTCAGCAAAAAACGGAACAGATCAGGAAAGAAACAACGGACGTGTGAATGGACCCTAAATCTTAGGCAACCCATGACTCTGAGTAGCTGTTCGAATCAGGTCAATAATGTTGGAACCGGGTACAGTTTGTTCTTTGTAAATGAATTCACTCATAGCGTTCCAGTACGGCTTATTAACCGAGCGGTACAGTTTACTTAACAATAGTTTTTTCTATAGCGTGTATTAATACTGTCAAGTATCTCGTTAGTATCTGTGCTGATTGAGGTTGCATTTGACAATTGTTGTTGATCGGTTTGCGGCTGTGTAATCAGGGTTATACCCAACATTTCTTTACCGGACTGTTTGTTGAGCATTAAGTACCTCTGTAACACGGCTGTGTATCTCTTAATTTTTTCATCATCTGAAAGGTAATTTCTGTGTAGTATTTCGCTAATCTCATCATCTAATCGCCGTATGGCGGTTTGGCGTATATCTGTTGCATCTGCGGATGTTTTTTTAAGCCTGTCCATTTCATTTTTGGAAACCAGGAACATTTTCTGTGCATACTGCATTATGAATCACCGGCTGTATTAGCTATCAGGCTAGTGATTAAAGGTATTGCAAAGCCGAGCAAAGCTCCTATAAAACCGCCGCTCTGGTTCACAATACGCTTCTTTCCTTTAATGGAGTACTTTTTATCGCTTAATTTCTTTATAGCCCTTCGTCATTTTTTCAATATATTTTTTGGGCGCTCTTTAAGAGGCATCTTTCCTTTAAGGATATTAAGCGCGATCTCGCCAATAGCCGATATCAAATTATTACTGGCGTTACGTAATATTGATTTTCGGGCCTTCAGATTTGTTTTGACTAATGCTTTTAAAAGATCCCAATTACGCCGGATCCTGTTCGACAGCCTTACAGCACCAGCGCCGCTAACAAAAATAACCGTAAAGATGTGAGATACCTCATTTTAGAGCTTCTTTTTGCACACATAAGCCACCGGCAGATCTGGTGGGAACAGACCGGTTCTGAGTCGTAGGTCCTCAGGCGTGTCAGATCTTAAATCTACAAGTAATTAGCCGTAAGGCTTGTGTGTAGCATCTTCAAAAGCTTCTAAAAAGAAACGTGTTTTACCGGGTGTAACGGACCGTTTCAGCAGACAAGGGGTTAAAATCCGTTTAGGCGATATGCTCCTTTCTGAGAGACAGGCACAGCTACTCCAGAACACCAAACTCCCGAACTGGATACAAAATAGCACTCCAAACTGGAACCTCACGAATAGCTGCTAGCAGACGAACAGGAAAAGCAGACAATCAGCTTACACTCCTGACAATCAGTCTCTAACAGCATACAGTAAATCCCCCCAAGAACGAGACAAGGCTCCGTGTTGAGGGTCAAGCAGTGGTCTGAGGTGCTGTAACACCCAGCCTGGTTTTTATTACAGTTGTTGCAAATACAGGTCCGCCCACAGGGAGGTATAAAACAACCAAGCCCATCTGGTGTACACGCCCCTCGGGGACCAAAAGGAAGACTGGGACACAGGACAGATATGCAGCACTGCAGGATACACAAAGACAATACATCCCCACAATGCATCATGGTTTCCTCCTCTCTGCCCTGGAGACACCCGAGGAGTAATCCAATTATCTCTCAAGACAAAGAGAAATCACCAATACACATGTGGGGACAACAGAACAAAAATCACCATTTAAACATACAATGTCACAACCCTTTTCAATACACAGACATTTAACATCCCAACATGGCACGAATTAGACCAGGAGTTCAAGTGAGTTCAAGTCCTTTGTGAACAAATGAGGCCTGGCTGATGAGAGGGCCCATAATCCTGGGGCAAGAGGCCAGCAGCCAGGCCCCTCCAAAACCCAGTGGCGAGGTTGGTTTCGCCACACATCTCCCCCTCCCAGGGAAGACTAACCAGGTACCTGACCTCACGGTCAGTACCTGAGTTAGTCTGGCAGTCCACCCACAACCCAATACTGGACCTGTTGGATTTGGTAGCCTGTCTCTGTCCAGTGAGTCCACCAAGGTTATGTTGGTAGCTGGTACTCCCGGTCTCTGTGTTGCTCCCTGGCTTGGAGTGGAGGTTGCTTTGTGGGCAGGGATCAGCGGTACTCTGCCCTGGTGCCAGCGTTACCATGGAAGAAGCCTGGTTGGAGCCTGGTTGTTGGAGGGGGAGACCGACTGTCTCTACCCCCTGTGCTGTAAGTGCAGAGACCACGGTCCCATCTGCACTGTTGTGGGGCTTACTGTCTCCCCCTGGTGCGTTAAGCTGCCGCTGGGGAGAGGGGGTAACAAGCTCCTCTCCCATACATACTTCCAGCCACTGGGGAGGGCGACCGACCGTCTCCGCTCCCAATACAGTGTCCTGCTGCTGGGGAAAGGAGACTGGGCTCTCTATTCCCTGCTGGACACTCTGCCGCTGGGGGACAGGACCGACTGTCTCTGCCCCCTGTAACTCCGCCTGCCGCTGGGGAATGGAGACTGGGCTCCCAATTCCCAATAAATCACACAGCCCCTGGGGAATGGAGACTGGGCTCCCAATTCCCTGTACATCACTCGGCCGCTGGGGAATGGAGACTGGGCTCCCAATTCCCAAAAAATCATGCTGCTGCTGGGGGGCAGGAACAACTACCTCTGCCCCCTGTAACTCAGCCTGCCGCTGGGGAGGGAGGACGCTGCTCTCCTCTCCCTGCATTTCACACTGCCTTCCCGGCATATCACTCTGCTGCTGGGGGGCAGGAACAACTACCTCTGCCCCCTGTAACTCAGCCTGCCGCTGGGGAATGGAGACTGGGCTCCCAATTCCCTGCAATTTACACTGCCGCTGGGGAATGGAGACTGGGCTCCCAATTCCCTGCAATTCACACTGCCGCTGGGGAATGGAGACTAGGCTCATAATTCCCTGCTGGATACTCTGCCGCTGGGGAGAGGAGACTGAGCTCTCTCTGTCCCGCAACTGTAACTTCCGATGGAGGTCCACCCAACGTGGCAGCTGACCGTCACCTTCTGCCCGGTATCGTAGGGTCTTGAACACTAGACTCCTCACGAACTTCACGGATTTCTCAGCTGGATTGGGTCCGAAGAAGTTCAGCCACAACCACATTATACGGTCGAATTCCTCAATAGAGTATCTGTACTCCACTGCTGGTTCCATCCTGGTGCTTTTAGGGTCGCTGTACTGAGACATGCGTTGCCCTTAAGTTGTTTAATCCAAAGAAATGGTGTCTCCTGTAGCTGTCCTTCTGGCTGTAGGAACGATCCCGCTGCTTGCCACCAATGTAACGGACCGTTTCAGCAGACAAGGGGTTAAAATCCGTTTAGGCGATAGGCCCCTTTCTGAGAGACAGGCACAGCTACTGCAGAACACCAAACTCCCGAACTGGATACAAAATAGCACTCCAAACTGGAACCTCACGAATAGCTGCTAGCAGACGAACAGGAATCAGCTTACACTCCTGGAAATCAGTCTCTTAACAGCATACAGTGGATCCCCCCAATAACGAGACAAGGCTCCGTGTTGAGGGTCAAGCAGTGGTCTGAGGTGCTGTAACACCCAGCCTGGTTTTTATTACAGTTGTTGCAAATACAGGTCCGCCCACAGGGAGGTATAAAACAACCAAGCCCATCTGGTGTACACGCCCCTAGGGGACCAGAAGGAAGACTGGGACACAGGACAGATATGCAGCACTGCAGGATACACAAAGACAATACATCCCCACAATGCATCATGGTTTCCTCCTCTCTGCCCTGGAGACACCCGAGGAGTAATCCAATTATCTCTCAAGACAAAGAGAAATCACCAATACACATGTGGGGACAACAGAACAGAAATCACCATTTAAACATACAATGTCACAACCCTTTTCAATACACAGACATTTAACATCCCAACATGGCACAAATTAGACCAGGAGTTCAAGTGAGTTCAAGTCCTTTGTGAACAAATGAGGCCTGGCTGATGAGAGGGCCCATAATCCTGGGGCAAGAGGCCAGCAGCCAGGCCCCTCCAAAACCCAGTGGCGAGGTTGGTTTCGCCACACCGGGGTACATCTGCCGAGCCAACGTAATAACCTGTAATTTATCACGAGGGTTCTTAAAAAGGACCATGTATTTAGTGTTTAAATTTATGGTTCGGCTTTTCTTACCCTGACAAAAAACGTTTTGAACGAGATACATAATGCTCAAATTTCAGTAGTGTACGTATTTGGTGAATGCGTTTTGTATTTCAAGATTTTCACAAGCCGCCTCCATAAGATCATCAACAACAGCCAAATTTACCTTGTCTGTTGGAAATAGATCAGCGTCTGTAAAATTTTGTGGGACCCCCTCGATAAACCTTATACTTGTAAACAAACGGGTTAGTTCATCATACAATTTCTGCCAACATGTGTAAAACCAAATGACATTATAAGGTTTGTGCGACATTAACATATCCTTGTGCATTAATACATTTTTAACAAAAAAACTCTTTCCGGAATTTGAGGGTCCTGCTAGAATACACGAAAAAGGGTGTTGAAATTGCGCAGTCATGTTTAATAGCCAAAAGGCAACGTTGTAAAGTCAGCCGTCAGCTGTCTCTTTGTGTAGACGCACTTTTGCGTTTTACGTAACGGTCTTGTCTCTATGGTCAAGCGCTTCCTATTTTTGAAAATGCCATCTTGCGCGATACCTATTGTTTTCTGCGTCTCGGGGTCGGTGTTGTGTGAGTAATCCAACACAAGGTCTTTTAAACTGTCAAAATTAACAAGCCGTGTGTTAGCGACATTGAGTGTTATACCCTTAACCTTCAATACGGTTTTCCCGTTGTTAAGTTTGTAGCCGTAAGTCTTTGGGCCAGCGGATACAAACTCGGTAATGTGGGCGTCGTCGGGTATTTCACTAGTTAGTTCACCGAGAAAATCACCCAAGGGTGGAGTCCATTCAGACCCCTTACTCACGAATATGACGGAGTCTGTGTCGTGATAAAGGCAACGTTCCTGTAGCCTGTCTAGGAGCTTGTATAATTCGAGTCTGGCATAGGCGGTTGTAAAACAGGCTATAAAAATGTTTGTGTTTTTGTTGTGGGTGTAGCGCTCTTTTACATAGCGCCAATTGACTACTGCCGTATCGTCATCGATGAAATTAACCTCGGAGAGGTCGTAGTATGGCACAAAAGCTAATTTGAAAAGTTCGTCAGGGTCCGTGACTATGCTGGTACGTGACAAGTTAGAACGCTGGCCAAACTTACCCCACAAAGAGTTTAGGAACAGTTTTGAAATTTGTCTTTTTGCTGGGTTTACAGCTATCTTATCAGATCGCAAGCAGACATCTTTTTTTTTTTAAAATGCCGCTATGTAAGCTGTTTTTTCAGAATCCGTTTTACACCAACTGGGATAACCGGAAGCCTCCTGTTTATCTCTGAGGTGTAATTTGATGTACGGGGCGAACAGATCGTCTGTTGTGTTCGGAAAATGCCAGATCTCGTAGATCTCGGCAATCCTGTAACCTTTCTCAACAGCTAAAACTATTTCTATGGTGCACCATGTATCGGTTAGGGAACGCTCATCGTCTGTGTGGCTGCAAATGTCTTTCTGACAGTTCAAGGCGCATATGTAACATAGCGGAAACATTAGTTTTTTATTTAGCTTTACAGGCAGGACCGGAAAAAATAAATCTCTGGGAGGGTACACCTTAAATCTGGCAATGCCAAAGTATTTTTTGATGTAGCCAAAATGATCATAAATGATTTTTGGGTGTCCTACAGGGTAAGTCTTAGTTTTATTAACAAAAGGGTACAGACATTATTACAAATCGTAATAATGCACTGTTTCATCGGACTGCACCTTGTGATAAAGTTTAATGGCGTTAGTGCGCCCGCCGTAAAGCGCGTCACGAGGATCCAAAGGAGTCAGGAATTTCATTTTAATCAGAAAGTCTTTGACCCCCGAATCGTTTGCAATCATTTCCCGCCACTCGTGTTCCCACAGGACACGGACCGTAAAGCCTTGTCTCTGTAGTCGGCTTTTCCTGACTAGGAAAGATTGGTATAGCAGCCCGTAGGACGATTTAGTAAGCTCGTTGCTGTCCTGCTTGTTATAGCACACAGGACACCTGTGATAAAAACAGCCCTGAAATTCAAAAGCGGTGTGTTTACCGTTAAAAGCATACCCGTCCAAAAAATATTTACCAACCTTTTTTTCACCGCCCTTTAACGCGTGTTGTATAGAAATGCCTTCAGGATGTTCAAGGTACATGAGCCACTGTATAGCGGGTGTTGAAAAGCGTTTCTGGGTCTTGTGGTAATTATCTGCAGGGACAATCGCTATGGTATTTTTGGGTAGAAATTTTAACCGATACATAGCCATGCACACGGATGCCAATGTGATAAGTTGGAGTGGATCAATACATTTAGTGACCGTTCTGTATTTCTTTTCACGTTTAATGTATTGCAGAACTTTTTGTTCCGTCATGGCCATAATCGTGTCCCTGTAACACTCACAAGCCCTTCTCAAAACCTCAACATCCTGCTTACAGTAAGCTTTTAACTCTTTCTGAAAATTAAAGGTGTAATTTTTATGTTTCTCGTACCAATCTGTGAATTCTTTTTTCTCATCAGGCATCATGTATTCGACGCCGTAATACCTAGCGGCCAGTAGGCCGCCTATGTAGTTTTGATTTTCTGCCGTGTTGAAAAAATGCGGGAAGTGACCCTTGGCGCCTGAAAAACCCATAGCCTCGGGCATCTTGCTGAGCTTCATTCATTTTAAATTTTTCATTAATCAACTCCTGTAAAACAAAATAAGCGTCGTAGCGTCCTGCATTGTGAGCTATAAACGTGTAACCTGAAAACTTACCGTCGGCAAAAAATCGCACAAAGTCAAGCATACAGGATTTTCCGCTAAAATGCCAGGAGTTGGGGCCGTATAGTGTGGTTGCGTAAATGAAATTGGGTATATGCAAGCCTGTTTCTTGCATGCATTCAAAATCGTAAAAGATATACTTGTCAGTCATTTTTTTGGGGTTGTATGGCTGCATGTAACAAACATGGTCGTCAAATTTGTAAACCTGCCCGCTGCAGATGGTGCATTTTAAACCTTTACATTTGTGCTCATCGCCGCAGTCTATATATTTGTAACAAAATCCGCAAAAAGTTTTTTTCTTACAAAGAGCTTTATCACTAAGTGCCAGGTTTCTATGTGTTTCAAAACAATCCTCTGAACGGCAATATACGTCCTACATATCGGGCACCGTGTATTATTAGACTGCTCAACACAATTCGGGCTCTGGCACGCTTTACAAAACTGCATACACCCGTGTCGATATTTATGTTTGTATACAGTGCAACAAACGTCGCAAAAATAATCGAAACCGATAAAGGCTTTTAGATTTTTTATGCCATAATAATGCTTTTCATGGTGCAATATATAGACGGTCTTTTCTTTAGCTGTGTGGGCTGTGTGATAATAACGCCACTGCCCCCTATTGTGGTACAAAATTTAAATTGTGATGTAAATTTTTTTTTCAAATTCAGCAACGTCAGTAAAAGACACCAAATACCCATCAGTTATTTGTAAGTCTCTATGCAGTTGTCGAGCTTTCTCTAGCAATGCGACATCGCTCAAAGCAGCACCCTCCAAAATAGCATAAACACTAGCGGCCAGACAGACGTTACTATCGTAATTATTAAAATCGTATAAATGTTGTTTTTTTACGATCAATAATCCGACTATACGCGACACCGCCCAAACGTCTTCTGGCCCCACCACGTCGACACCTGACAATGATGACAACTAGTTTAAGTGTATTACCGGCTATGCACTCCGCGTTACTCTGTAAAGTGTTAGCGATATTGTCCAAAAATGTTTCGGCTCTAAATCCATCTCTAGAATACCTATTAGAAAAAATCGAATCAAACGTTTCGCCGCCATCTAAACGCAATTGTATGAAATTACCCAGATCGGCGTCCCGTAAAACCCTATCTAACAATGTCTGTATGGAAGCGTGTATTGCATCAAGAGCGTCAACAAATGAGCGAATGGCTTCGAGGTTAGCGAATCTGAAGTGTTCCATGTACATGGTACTATTAAAATTCGCTAAGTCACGCTGTTAATGATATACACGTTCTAGATAAACGGATCTAACATTTTGTGGTTCAGGGGGTTCGTCTGTAATAGCCGTGTTATAGGTCATGTCGTCATTTTGTGGGTCGCCTGACTGAATACGCTTTGATTGCGTATTTGAAGGTCTGTTAGTGTGCGAGCTGTTTGGACGACTGTGCCCCGCTTGCGCGGTCTGCGATTGCTGATGTGTTTGTCCAGCATTCAGACGAGCCAACGCACCAGTCTTGTTACGACATTCCTGTCTTTTTTTGCTAGCTATTTTGCTCGGACGCGCCGGCGGCGCATTGTTACGCCAGCGACGCCTTTTTTCTCTAGCTATTTTAGAACGTTTAACTGAAAAACAGATTTTTATAGCCTCTTTTAACTTTCTAACCCTAGCACTTTAGTTGTTTTTTGCGCTTTTAAAAGGTCGTCCACCTCCACCAGTCATCACTAGTCAGTCTCTGCCTAGCAGCTCTTTTTCAAGAGCGTCAAGATGCGTAATCAGTCGTATGCATTTGTTACGTGTAGCGTGTATTTGTCCCTCAGTATTTTTGTTGGGACTGTTAAACGCTAGAGACGTAGAGTCTTTAACGTAACATTTTAAATGCAACGCCACGCGTGCCATTTTGTTATTACATTTCGCGATATCCCTCAATGCGTCGTACGTCTCTCCACCCCGGCAATAACAGGAATGGACAAGAGGCGAGTATCGCTGTTGGGGTTCGCTTATCTGTTGTACGTTGCTGCATGTGTCTGGCGTATCAAATGTGATGCGCTTTTTACAAGGTATTACATCTTGCGTATTGGGTGTTGGTGTTATGTCGCATAAAGCTGTAATATCATTTATTACGCTAGTTGGCTCACCACTCTGCAGAACCGGCCGCGGCGTTGTTAGAACTCCAGCTATCGGTGTAAACTGTTCCTGATGCTGTTTTGTGCTCGATCGTCGTCTCTCTTTAACGATTCGGGCTTTGTTGCTTTCTTTTCTTTTGGCTGAAGTTTAAAGACAAACATTAAGATATACGTATTAAGAATTCCAAGCTCGCTAATTAAAACAGCTCACCGCGAAAGATCGATAGGTAATTGATACATAGATATGTAGATAGAAATATAGATAGATAAATAGATAGATAAAATGATAGAATTTAGATAGTTGGGGTATTTGGATGTATAGAGACATAGATAGATAGCTAACAGATAGATGGATAGATAGATAGATAGATAGATAGATAGATAGATAGATAGATAGATAGATAAATTGATAGAATTTAGATAGTTGGGGTATTTGGCTGTATGAATACATAGATAGATGGATAGATAGATAGATAGATAGATTAATAGATAGCTGGATAGATGGGTAGATAAATTGATAGATAGATATGTCATTATGACTTTTCTAAAAAATTTAAAGACAAGCAGCAAGATTTAAGTATTAAGAACTTCAAGCGGGTCTAATTAAAACAGAGTGCCGTGTAATATTAACTTACGGGCTTAAAAGTTATAGACATTGTTGTTTGAGCGACTGTAGAGGGAGCCTTACCCGTTGTGTTAGATTTCTTTGATACCGCTTTTCTTTTCAGCGCTGCATTTAAAAAAAAAAGTATTAGACTTATAGACATTGTTTAAAATATATTACAGCAACAATGCTTTTTGGTCCTTACGCTCTTTGCCCCGCTGCGACGCTTTTGTAGGGCATCATCGGCGAGTGTCGCAATTTCATCAATTGTATACACTTTATTTTTCAGCGCTGCGTTTTAAAAAAAGTGTATTAGAAATATAGATAATGTTTAAAACAGACAACATCAAAGAAGTCGATCGAGCCTTACGTGTTCTGGCTAGCCGGGTCATCTGTTTCATTTCAGGTCGCCCTGGGGTTGTGAGATCGATAACTCGCGACGGATCGTTCTCCTTTAGCTCGTCAGAATTGTTGTTGCTAGTAACTTCAATGTTTGAATGTTCTGTATTTTCAGTATCAACGTCTCTGTTCACAATTCTTAAAATGTCTCGGATTTTCTCGTCTGTAATAAACGTGCATGAAATATAACTAGCTCTAAAACTATATACGTAATAAAAGAATAAGATGGTTATACTTACCGACCAGGCAAGGAGACGTCGGATTGTAATCGGGTTCGCTTGAAATGCCAGTATGAGCTAGCGCCATACTGGGCGACTCGTCTGAAAGCAATTGTGCCCCACCGCCGCTAATGATGTACGACTCATAGAAATCATCGGCCTCGATAAGCAGCTGCGCATCGGGTATAATGTCATCTCCCCATAAATGTTGGTAAGAATCCATCTAAACGAAATGTATATTGTTAGTTAAAATATAGCAACATTTGTATGCGGTAAAAGAAAAAGACATTTAGTTAGGGCCGCATTACGCCCTATAAATAAGCACAGTTACATAGATACAGATAACATAAGTCATATTCAATAAATAGTGAAAGATATTGTTAGTTTAAAATATAGCAACATTTCTATGCGGTAAAAGAAAAGACATTTAGTTAGTGAAGCATTACGAACTATAAATAAGCACAGTTACATAGATACCGATAACATGAGTCATATTCAAAAAATAGTGAAAGATTTAAAAGCATAACAGACAAATGGTACTTACCTTTTTAAGTGTTTTTATGTCTTGGTGTCCTATGCCTCTCCTTGCATAAGTATCTCTGTGCTATCAATGCACAGCCTGGGCCCTGTTTATATAGGTTGTTCATGTTGTAAACTAGACCATGTGGTAATGATTAGCATATTAATTAGTTGATGTAGCTCAAATAGTTAAATTATATTTTATAAGAATTTATACGTTTATTATAGGTCTTTTTATGCATGAATCTTAATTTTATATCAAAAGCTTATCAACTGTTATAAATGGGCTTATCAAGGGCTTTTACTTTTATTTAAATGAAACTTATCAACTGTATAAATTGATATAAATTCATATCAAAATGGGTAGCTTTTATATCAAAAACTAAAATGTTATAAATGACTTATCAAATGTTATAAAATTACAAAATTTATTTATAAAGCCGCAATGAAATATTTCCTGGCGACTTTATGAAGTTTTATATAAAATAAGATTTTATAAGGGGATAAAATCAATGACAAGAATACAGCCTGTGTCATGTCCAGCCAGCGTTCATGAGCATGGCAGTGGAAAGTCTAAACAGATGTGCTTTTGATGTCCCTGACAGATGTCATGACCTTGTAGAACACAGCCTGTGTAGTAAGATGTCATGACCTTTGCATTAGAAAAGTCTTGATTAAAGCAGATGTGCTTTTGCCATCATTTGTAAACTGAAGGCTATTAGTAATCTGTCATACTTTTAAACACTTAAACAAAGCCATTTGCTAAAGTTCGGCTTTAAAAACTGTGCTTTTGATGTACATGACAGATGTCATGACCTTGTATAACACATCCTGTGATGGGTCTGAGAAAATCTTGATTTACACAGATGTGCTTTTGCAGGCATTTGTAAACGACTGATATTAGCAGGAATCTGAGAAGTGATAAGCAATATAAAACTAATATCAAGTGATATAAACCTAATATCAAGCGATCTAAAATTAATATCAAGCGATATAAAAGGGGGCGTGGTACCTGTCACTTTGACGAAACATATACCCTCTTACTACTATGGGGCCATGTATCGCAAGATTTTGGCCAACAGCCTCCTTCCCTCAGTAAGAGCATTGAAGATGGGTCATGGCTGGGTATTCCAGCATAACAATGACCCAAAACACACAGCCAGGCCAACTAAGGCTACGTCTAGACCCGCGTTTTGGCTTTCCGTTTGTGAGATCCGTCTTGGGCTTTCACAAGCGGTCCAAAACTGATCAGTTTTGCTCTAATGCATTCTGAATGGAAAAGGGTCCGCTTAGAATGCATCAGTTTGCCTCCGTTCCATCTCCATTCCGTTTTGGAGGAGGACACAAAAACGCTGCCTGCAGCGTTTTGCTGTCCACCTGACGAAGCGGAGCCAAATGGGGACGGATCCGTTTTCTCTGGCATAATAGAAAACTGATCCGTCCTCCATTGACTTTCAATGGTGTTCATGACGGATGCATGCGGTTGTATTAATGTAACAGAAGCGTTTTTGCAGATCCATGATGGATCCGCAAAAAACGCTAGTGTGAAAGTAACCTAAGGAGTTGCTCCGTAAGAAGCATTTCAAGGTCCACCAGACCTAAACCCAATCGAAAGTCTTTGGAGGTTGCTGAAACTCAATGTAACCCAGCAACAGCCCCGAAACCTGAAAGATGTGGAGAAGATCTATATGAAGGAGTGGGTCAAAATCCCTGTTGTAGTGTGTGTGTTCTGGTTCTGATCAATGGTCAGGTAGGTTGATACACTCCTCCAAATTAGATAGATAGATACGTGCATGCACAGTGAGAGAAATAACACTGACACTCTAGATAAGGTCAAAGCATAACTCTAATTTATTATGTGGGAGCTTCACATTATATACCCTCCATATTTGTGGGAGGAGTGGGCTCACATGATTGGTCTTTTAGCAAGAAGGAGTGTAAACAGGAAATAAGTTTAAGGCATATGTATGATAGACACAGAGGAATTCCTGACCGTTTCAAGTCTTTGCTGCAAATAGTTTCAATCATAGAATGCATACTGGGGGGTTGTCTCTCGGACAGACACGATTTTGTAAGTGACAAGCAAGTGTCCATTATATTCCATAACATGTGCAAACTTGGTCAAGAACTATAGGAAATGTCTGACCTCTGTAATTGCAAACAAAAGTTCCTGTACCAAATATTAAGTCCTGTTTTTCTATTGTATCAAATACTTATTTCATGCAGTAAAATGCAAATGAATTATTTACAAATCATACAATGTCATTTTCTGGATTTTACTTTTAGATTCTGTCTCTCACAGTTGAAGTGTACCTACGATAAAAATTACAGACCTCTCCATTCTTTGTAGGTGGCAAAACTTGCAAAATCAAATACTTATTTTCTCCACTGTATATTACATTCTATATTTATTCAAATTACCTATTTAATGTACTAATGGTTTGGCTATAGCACTTGGAATACAACGCCCCTGTGCTCTGTGCACTCCCTGCTCCCCTTTGATTGACAGGGCTAAAAATCTCATCTAGCCCTATGTTTTCACTCCAGCACCAAGTTGGCTCAGTGACTTGGCATTTGCTCAGGGCACCAGATGCTGCTTTCCGAGCTCATCAGATTCACTGTTCTGGCGCCAAGTCACTGAGCTGACTCAGGGCTTGCACAATGGGTCTGCTCCTGCTTCCCATACTCTTGTTCTGTAAGGAAATAAGTAGCTGCCAGAGGGGTCTGGCATTGGTTTCTCCTCTCTCTACATTGAACACGCCTGCACACTTGGCCAAGTCTAGCCTATATGTGTATAGGAGAGTAGAGAGAAATAGTTGCTGGCCAACAGCTAGTGAAGGTATGGAGTTTGTGTGCTTTAGTTAGCACACCAATAAGTATCTAGAAAATCGCTTGGTGAATAAGCTAAATCAGATAATGTTTATGATCATTTTTACCATTTTACAATGTCCATACCCTTGAATACTAAACATTATTTAATGGGATTTCTAACCTATTTACAAATTTTACGAGTGCAATGAATAAAATAACCAAAGTAGTTATACTCCCCAATGTGAAATGCTGTATACCACATGTAATCACTGCAGCCAGTCATGGCCTCATAGGTCTCATGTCGTTCCTCTGAGGTTACTGATTGGCTGCAGTGGTCACCTGGGGTACAAGGGCACATAACTTCTGCAGCCATGTAAACAGAGACTGGAGGGAAGGTCTGGAGCACAGCGATGATATTGGCAATGGATTTAACTGGTGAGTATAGTTTTTTTGTTATTTTATCAGAATTACCTCCTTTGCAAACATTTTCAAAAAGGTCCAAAAGGCCTGATTTACCACTGAATTATTGCTGAATTAATATACTGTATGCTTTGTATTGTTGATATATATTTATTTTTTTACTGTCTCTGCCCTACACAGTTTAAACTTTTTATAGCAATGGTACTATATGTTTTAAATATATGATGCATCACTTCTTGCAGCTACTGAAAATTCTGCAGATGACAGTGAAACTGATCAAAAACCAAGCATTACTAAGAGCGACATGACTACACAAACACAAGGCAAGTGTATTACACGGATTGAAGAAAACTATTTTAGAGTTAACAATAAAAATAATGATTCAAAACACTCCACTGTGAAAGAAGACAAAGAATCTTCAGATGAGACAGACTCGGAATTGGAGACTCCAAGACAGAAGAAGTTCTTAAAAGACTTTGTAGATAAGGTAACAAAATCACAATCTAAATGTGGCAAGAAAAAATTTATAGCTTGTGGAAAATCGTTAACTTCTAACTTAAAGGATGAAAGTAACAAATCCAAAGATTCAAGTGATCAGTTTGAAGTTGACATTGTAACTTCTTCCTCTGATGAAGAAACACCCAAACCAAAGGGTTCGCTTGTTAAAAAAAGTAGAAGTTTGGATGACAAAAAGAAAACTTTGCGATCACCGAGCTTCTACACAAACCTATCAGATATGCAGGATAAAAGAACAAAATTATTAAACTATTCTGAGGAAAGGCTTAGGGCTAAAGAACGCAAAGATGTTTGGTCTAGCATTCAGGGACAGTGGCCTAAAAAAACTTTGAAAGAACTTTTCTCAGACTCTGATACTGAAGGAGCAACATCTCCTCCTCATGGGAACCAAGATGATGCTTCTCTTAATTCAGTTGTTCAACCAGTCAAAGATGAAAGTAGAGATTTTTCTGCAGAATTTCTGAAACCTATAACTGATGCCATTGAATTGAAACCAGCGGATGAAAAATCAGTTGATTTTGGTGATAAAAAAGTCAACTTTCCCAGTAGTGGTAGTAATTCAGTGCTAAATACACCCCCTACAACACCAGAGTCCACCTCATCTTCAAGTGAGTACCGAAGAACACAATCAACAATCGAAAGCTTAGAAAATGTGGAAACAAACCAGGAGGAAATTGAAAGCATGAAGAGCGACACAAATAGCACAATTGAAGTGGACAGTGTTTCTTGTGAACTACAAGATCTCCAGTCTGAAGAAAATCTTTCACCAACAGTATTTGATGCCAGCATCAATTCTAATAGTAGTAACCACTTGGAAAATGAGAGCAAAGAAAAGGGTAAGTAATTACAGAATTAATAATATGTACAATTAGCCAATTACTGCGAATGCAGAACGTGAATATTAGAAATTAACTGGATTCCACAAGAAAAATAGAGTCCAGCTTCCCATAAAAAAAAGCTTTATTTCCTTGTGTTAAAATCTCCAGACATCAAATACAAAACTTAGTCTACGCATTTCAGACCTTAGACATAGCGGTCCTTCATCATGACATACATAAGTTAAAAATGATATCCCTCTTATAGTAAGGGGCTGGGTAACAACTAATTGAATTCCCCTTCCCACCTGCACACCTACAACGAGGGAAAGAAAAACTCCTTCTCCAAAACAGAAAAAAACTCAGTTATCTGTATTGGAGAACCAAATAATGTTTTTTAGCTTTTTTATGGGAAGCTGGACTTTATTTTTCTTGTGGAAGGCTACATGGTCGTTGTCCCGGGACCTTTTAACGTGCTTCCAAGAGAAAGCTCACAGGTGAGCGCTGCAGTTGATGACTTTGCATAGAATTAACTGGGTATATTGTAGTAGATATTTCCATGTCCTTTGGCTTATTATTTATGGACAGTATTTGAAAATATTTGTATGAGTTGTCTCGGGACAGACACAATGGGATTCTGATTATACTCAGCCTACCATGCAGACTGAGTAGAAAACCAAGTAAAGACAAAGTAGCGTGGTGCTTTTCTAGTGCTGCTGCTGCTTTGATCTAGTAATCATATGTGGTTAAAGCAGTTGTGCCCTGGTTGATCAGACATTAAAGGGTTATTCTAATCTCAGACATTTACAGCATAGCCATAGACATTTACAGAAATAGCCATTGATATAGTATACCGTAAAGATTTTTGAGGTAATTTATTAAGACCAGCATTTTAGACGCCGGTCCTAATACCCCTTGCGCTTGTGCATGATGCACAAGTTATGTAGAGGCATTGGCATCCACCATCGGCCTAAATCTACGCCAGCCCCCTTGCTGGTGTAGATTTAGATCATTTTCTATTACTAAAACAGGCGTAGAAAATAATAAATGAGACTGGCCAGCTGGCCCGCCCTCTTCCCTGCCCACACCATGCCCCCTTCTTTAGACCTGGCGTAAGCGGGGAAAAGTCGCAGATTTGGATGCAAAGGGGATTGGTGTATATATAATAATAAATGACCCCCTTGTCTCTATATTGTGTTGTTCTGTGTAAAATCCAGACAAATGGAAATTATACTAAAATAGCTAATAGTATAATATTATCTCTCATTTACGGTTGAGACCAGAAGGAGGTATATGTTTTTAGTTAAGTCAATATGTGTCACTGTTGAATAATTTTTGCTGGAAATCACCATTTCAATTACTTGGACCTTCAAGTTAGAAAAATTTCTTGCGTGTACCAGGGCAAAATAAGCAGATACTGCCGAGATATTCTCTTTAGAGGTTTCAGATTTATTTTTATTGAAAACATAACGTCTAATCCTGGCTTTGAGGTACAGTCAACAAACTGGTCTAGCAAACAGTATGAGTAAATAAATGTAGTTCTTGATTGAAAATTTGAGGTGTTTCAGTAACATTACAGCAGATGCATTTTTATGACCTCATTTGTAAGTACTGATGTGTTTTAACCAAGGGGAAGAGATAGTATTAAGGCTTATTCACACGAACGTAGGCCGTCTGTGCCCATGCTGTCCACAATGCACGACATCGGCTGTGTGAATCCTGTATTGCGGCGCAGATACATTGACTTGAATGGGTCCGCGATCCGCAATATACGGCAAAAGATAGGACATGTCCTATGTTTTGTGATATGGAGGCATGGACACAAAAACCAATGGAGGCTCTTTGTAGTAAATAAGTGGGAATCCGCTTTGCACTGTGTTGTATGTTGCGGATTGCGGACCCATTCAAGTCAAATACAGGCACGGACATCCTACGGTCGTGTGAATGAGCCTTTACTATCACAAAAGAGGTTAGGGAAAAATCTGCCCTAATGTAGGTTACATTTTGAGACACACTTGTATCCCTGAGTCAATACAAATTAAAAATTGAAGATCATGATGCAAAGTGGGGAAATACTTATGTATCAAATTGCAAACAGATTGAAATTCCAAACTGGAGTACAAAACATTAATGGAGCCCTATTAGATTCTTTGCACTGTTCTTTTTTTTTCCCGATTTGATATAAATGAAATCTGATGTACTCTTTCTGTGGACAGTACTCATGACCCTATGTAACATCCAGCATAGGTAATTACGATCTCGCAGTTTGTCACAAATCCTCTCAGTCTGTGTGTCCTAATTGGTCTTAGTCAAGCAATTCTGTTTTACCCTGGTAACCCAACCAACTTAGATACCTTTTAATGCATGAGTGGGATGACACTATGTCACTTAAAATTGTGTTACTGGCCGTATTATTTCGGTATGTTTTTGTTTCAATTTTTTGTGTATGAATAATACCAAATAGTTCAAGATCTATCAGGAGCACCGGTCGGTGCCTTCTCAAAACTGTTGATCAGCGGGGGTCCCAGGTGTCGGACCCCCCCTGATCAAGGTCAGAATAGGTCATCAGTATAAGGGCTCATGCCAACGGCCGTTGCCCGTATAGCAGCTGGCAAACAGCGGGTCTGCAATACACTGGCACGGGCGAACGGATCACTTAAGTTGAATGGGTCTGGATCCATCACGGCAGCCGCACGGATGTTGCCCGTGCATTGGGGACTGCAAATTGCCATTTGAATGAGCCCTAAAAATGGCAGAAAACCCTTTTCCAATTTCAATAATGAATAGTGACAATTGAGGTACAAGAATATTACATTGGAACCATTTAGGATCCAGAGCATAAAGTAAAAATGAGAAAGTTGTTATTAATACAACAAATATAAAGAATGTATACAATCATCAAAAAGTGAATAGTGAATGCAGATATAGACTCTCTTGCATCATTGTATCCATGTTAACCGCTTCCCAACTGCCTAACGCAGGGATGCGTCCTGCGGGCGGTCGGGTTATTCCTCTTGGACGCATCGGCGAGATTTTGAACGCGCGTTCACAGGATCGGGAGGTAAACGAGTGGATCTACAGCCTGCCAGCGGCGATCATTCGCTGGCAGGCTGTAGATGCGATTTTTTTTTATCCCCTGAAAGGTATATAAGACGCTGTTTTGTTAACAGCGTCTGATATACCTGCTACCTGGTCCTCTGGTGGTCCCTTTTGCTTGGATCGACCACCAGAGGACACAGGCAGCTCTGTAAGTAGCCCAATCACCACACTACACCCCCCCTGTCACTTATTAACCCCTTATTAACCCCTGATCACCCCATATAGACTCCCTGATCACCCCCTGTCATTGATCACCCCCCGTTAAGGCTCCATTCAGACGTCCGTATGTGTTTTGCGGATCCGCAAAACACATACGGACGTCTGAATGGAGCCTTACAGGGGGGTGATCAATGACAGGGGGGTGATCACCCCTTATAGACTCCCTGATCACCCCCCTGTCATTGATCACCCCCCTGTAAGGCTCCATTCAGACGTCCGTATGTGTTTTGCGGATCCGCAAAACACATACGGACATCTGAATGGAGCCTTACAGGGGGTTGATCAATGACAGGGGGGGATCACCCCATATACAGTTGCAAGAAAAAGTATGTGAACCCTTTGGAATGATATGGATTTCTGCACAAATTGGTCATAAAATGTGATCTGATCTTAATCTAAGTCACAACAATAGACAATCACAGTCTGCTTAAACTAATAACACACAAAGAATTAAATGTTACCATGTTTTTATTGAACACACCATGTAAACATTCACAGTGCAGGTGGAAAAAGTATGTGAACCCTTGGATTTAATAACTGGTTGAACCTCCTTTTGCAGCAATAACTTCAACCAATTGTTTCCTGTAGTTGCAGATCAGACGTGCACAACGGTCAGGAGTAATTCTTGACCATTCCTCTTTACAGAACTGATTCAGTTCAGCAATATTCTTGGGATGTCTGGTGTGAATCGCTTTCTTGAGGTCATGCCACAGCATCTCAATCGAGTTGAGGTCAGGACTCTGAATGGGCCACTCCAGAAGGTGTATTTTCTTCTGTTTAAGCCATTCTGTTGTTGATTTACTTCTATGCTTTGGGTCGTTGTCCTGTTGCAACACCCATCTTCTGTTGAGCTTCAGCTGGTGGACAGATGGCCTTAAGTTCTCCTGCAAAATGTCTTGATAAACTTGGGAATTCATTTTTCCTTCGATAAAAGCAATCCGTCCAGTCCCTGACGCAGCACAGCAGCCCCAAACCATGATGCCCCCACCACTATACTTCACAGTTGGTATGAGGTTTTGATGTTGGTGTGCTGTGCCTCTTTTTCTCCACACATAGTGTTGTGTGTTTCTTCCAAACAACTCAACTTTGGTTTCATCTGTCCACAGAATATTTTGCCAGTACTGCTGTGGACCATCCAGGTGCTCTTGCGCAAACTGTAAACGTGCAGCAATGTTTTTTTTGGACAGCAGTGGCTTCCTCTGTGGTATCCTCCCATTTTAGTGTTTTACGTATCGTAGATTCGCTAACAGGGATGTTAGCATATGCCAGAGACTTTTGTAAGTCTTTAGCTGACACTCTAGGATTCTTCTTCACCTCATTGACCAGTCTGCGCTGTGCTCTTGCAGTCATCTTTACAGGACAGCCACTCCTAGGGAGAGTAGCAGCAGTGCTGAACTTTCTCCATTTATAGACAATTTGTCTTACGGTGGACTGATAAACAGCAAGGCTTTTGGAGATACTTTTATAACCCTTTCCAGCTTTATGCAAGTCAACAATTCTTAATCGTAGGTCTTCTGAGAGCTCTTTTGTGCGAGGCATCATTCACATCAAGCAATGCTTCTTGTGAAACGCAAACCCAGAACTGGTGTGTGTTTTTTATAGGGCAGGGCAGCTTTAACCAACTCCTCCAATCTCATCTCATTGATTGGACTCCAGTTGGCTGACGCCTCAGTCCAATTAGCTCTTGGAGATGTCATTAGTCTAGGGGTTCACATACTTTTTCCACCTGCACTGTGAATGTTTACATGGTGTGTTCAATAAAAATATGGTAACATTTAATTCTTTGTGTGTTATTAGTTTAAGCAGACTGTGGTTGTCAATTTTTGTGACTTAGATGAAGATCAGATCACATTTTATGACCAATTTGTGCAGATATCCATATCATTCCAAAGGGTTCACATACTTTTTCTTGCAACTGTAGACTCCCTGATCACCCCCCTGTGAGGCTCCATTCAGACGTTCGTATGTGTTTCGAGCATCCGCAAAACACGGACACCGGCAATGTGCTTTCCGCATTTTGCGGATCCGCACATTGCCAGAACTATATAGAAAATGCCTTTTCTTGTCCGCAATTGCGGACAAGAATAGGACATGTTCTATAGGGTCTACGAAAAACGCAGTGTTTGCCCGATCAGGCCTGATCTTGTGCGCACACTTGCGTTCAGTCCGCCCCACCGCAGTGACAGAAATGTTTTTTTTTCTGATCACTGCAAAAACACTGTAAAATCGCAGCTGCGCTATAAAGATCACTTTTGAGGGGCATGGCGAGTTTATAGAAGATTTTTTATTTTTTTTGGCACAAGTTAGCGGAAATTGATTTTTTTTTTTTTTTTTTTCTTACAAAGTCTCATATTCCACTAACTTGTGACAAAAAATAAACTCTCACATGAACTCACCATACCCCTCACGGAATCCAAATGCGTAAAAATTTTTTTACATTTATATTCCAGACTTCTTCTCACGCTTTAGGGCCCCTAAAATGCCAGGGCAGTATAAATACCCCACATGTGACCCCATTTTGGAAAGAAGACACCCCAACGTATTTCGTGAGGTTCATGGCGAGTTCATGTAAAATTTTATTTTTTGTCACAAGTTAGTGGAATATGAGACTTTCTAAGAAAAAAAAATGAAAAAAATAATCATTTTCCGCTAACTTGTGCCAAAAAACAAAATATTCTAGGAACTCGCCATGCCCCTCACGGAATACCTTGGGGTGTCTTCTTTCCAAAATGGGGTTCATGTAAACTTTTATTTTTTGTCACAAGTTAGTGGAATATGAGTCTTTGTAAGAAAAAAATTTAATAAAAAATAATTTTCTGCTAACTTGTGACAAAAAAAAAAAACTTCCATGAACTCACTATGCCCATAAGCGACTACCTTAGGGTGTCTACTTTCCGAAATGGGGTCATTTGTGGGGTGTTTCTACTGTCTGGGCATTGTAGAACCTCAGGAAACATGACAGGTGCTCAGAAAGTCAGAGCTGCTTCAAAATGCGGAAATTCAAATTTTTGTACCATAGTTTGTAAACGCTATAACTTTTGCGCAAACCAATAAATATACACTTATTGCATTTTTTTTTAATCAAAGACATGTAGAACAATAAATTTAGAGAAAAATTTATATAGAAATGTAGTTTTGTTTGAAAAATTTTACAACAGAAAGTGAAAAATTTATTTTTTTGCAAATATTTTGGTCAATTTCGATTAATAACAAAAAAAAAAGTAAAAATCTCAGCAGCAATGAAATACCACCAAATGAAAGCTCTATTAGTGAGAAGAAAAGGAGGTAAAATTAATTTGGGTGGTAAGTTGTATGACCGAGCAATAAACTGTGAAAGTAGTGTAGTGCAGAATTGTAAAAAGTGGTCTGGTCATTAAGGGGGTTTAAGCTAGGGGGGCTGAGGTGGTTAAACACTACTCATAAAGCATTGTGGCCTATGCAGCCAATTGTCAATCTCAGTATATTCCTTGTGGCTATATGTTTATCTCACTGGAAATTATCACCATTTAGTAAGACAATAACATGGGGAGGAACAAAGGAGACATAAGGAAGGAGGGGGATGGAGGGGAAGACAACATTGAGAGATGTTAAAACAAATGGACCTGACCTAAAGATACTGTGAGAGATCTTATAAGTTCTAAAACTTATTACGCTCCTAGTAAGTCATTAAATTCCGGTGAGTCCAGAAACTGGAGTAAGGGGTCACAGCTACGTGCAAAAGATTCAGCTCTTTCTTGCTCGTTTGCTATCAACTCTTCCATACGTAATATAAATCTTAGCTCTCTTGACCATTCAAGCAATGTGGGTGGAGAGCTGCACTTCCAATGTCTAGGGGATAACCATCCTCGCAGCGGACAGGAAATGTCACAGAACCCCTTTCTTGACCTGGGCAAGAGAGCCAGGAATCAGGGATAGTTGGGTAAGTTGTGGAGTGTTAGGGATCGTTCTGTTTGAGTATTTGGCATAGATCTGCAAGATTCGCTCCCAGAACGAGTGGATTTTCGGACAGCTCCACCAAATATGTAACAAGGAACCCCTATCATTCACGCATCTCCAGCACTTTTCTGACACCGTAGGGAACATCTGATGTAATTTAGTAGGACAGTAGTACAAACCGGATTCCAAAAAAGTTGGGACACTATACAAATCGTGAATAAAAACTGAATGCAATGATGTGGAGGTGCCAACTTCTAATATTTTATTCAGAATAGAACATAAATCACGGAACAAAAGTTTAAATTGAGAAAATGTACCATTTTAAGGGAAAAATATGTTGAATCAGAATTTCATGGTGTCAACAAATCCCCAAAAAGTTGGGACAAGGCCATTTTCACCACTGTGTGGCATCTCCCCTTCTTCTTCCAACACTCAACAGACGTCTGGGGACCGAGGAGACCAGTTTGTCAAGTTTAGAAATAGGAATGCTCTCCCATTCTTGTCTAATACAGGCCTCTAACTGTTCAATCGTCTTGGGCCATCTTTGTTGCACCTTCCTCTTTATGATGCGCCAAATGTTCTCTATAGGTGAAAGATCTGGACGGCAGACTGGCCATTTCAGTACCCGGATCCTTCTCCTACGCAGCCATGATGTTGTGATTGATGCAGAATGTGGTCTGGCATTATCTTGTTGAAAAATGCAGGGTCTTCCCTGAAAGAGATGACGTCTGGATGGGAGCATATGTTGTTCTAGAACCTGAATATATTTTTCTGCATTGATGGTGCCTTTCCAGACATGCAAGCTGCCCATGCCACACGCACTCATGCAACCCCATACCATCAGAGATGCAGGCTTCTGAACTGAGCGTTGATAACAACTTGGGTTGTCCTTGTCCTCTTTGGTCCGGATGACATGGCTTCCCAGATTTCCAAAAAGAACTTCGAATCGTGACTCGTCTGACCACAGAACAGTCTTCCATTTTGCCACACTCCATTTTAAATGATCCCTGGCCCAGTGAAAACGCCTGAGCTTGTGGATCTTGCTTAGAAATGGCTTCTTCTTTGCACTGTAGAGTTTCAGCTGGCAACGGCGGGTGGCACGGTGGACTGTGTTCACTGACAATGGTTTCTGGAAGTATTCCTGAGCCCATTCTGTGATTTCCTTTACAGTAGCATTCCTGTTTGTGGTGCAGTGTCGTTTAAGGGCCCGGAGATCACGGGCATCCAGTATGGTTTTACGGCCTTGACCTTTACGCACAGAGATTGTTCCAGATTCTCTGAATCTTCGGATGATGTTATGCACAGTTGATGATGATAGATGCAAAGTCTTTGCAATTTTTCGCTGGGTAACACCTTTCTGATATTGCTCCACTATCTTTCTGCGCAACATTGTGGGAATTGGTGATCCTCTACCCATCTTGGCTTCTGAGAGACACTGCCACTCTGAGAAGCTCTTTTTATACCCAATCATGTTGCCAATTGACCTAATTAGTGTTAATTCGTCTTCCAGCTCTTCGTTATGCTCAAATTTACTTTTTCCAGCCTCTTATTGCTACTTGTCCCAACTTTTTTGGGATTTGTTGACACCGTGAAAATTGGAATTAACGTATTTTTCCTTTAAAATTATACATTTACTCGTTTGATCTGTCATCTACGTTCTATTACAAATAAAATATTTGTAATATAATATAATATTGACATTTGCCATCTCCACATCATTGCATTCAGTTTTTATTCACAATTTGTTTAGTGTTCCAACTTTTTTGGAATCCGGTTTGTACCATCTCGAGAGAATTTTGTAATTCTTTTCTTTGACCTGTGACGCCAGTGAGATTCCATGGGAGAACGTACACATCTTCTCCACCTCTACGTCTGTGAACCAAATCTGCAAATCAGATTCCCATCTATCGAAAAATGGTGCCCTTTCTCCACTATGTATATCAAGGAGCACTCGGTAAAGTGTGGACAAAGTACCTTCAATTTTGCCCTGTTGCAGATATAACCTATCAAAACCTGTCATTGGGTTCACCGTTTTTCTGGAAAATGTGGTTCCAAAAAAGGAACTTAATTGAGCGTATCCCAGCCAGGAAGTCGTGCTAATTGCTACACTATGGCGTAGATTCTCAAAAGAGGATAGTGTCCCCTCTGACAGAACATCTCTAATTCTCATTAGATCATTATGTGTGGTTTTGATGAGAAAGGATGACGGAGTCATGCCCGGGATAAATGCTGGATTTCCATGAAGTGGAGTCATAGGACCTGGTCTGAAGGTAATTTGGGATTTATTGATCCATTCCTCCCAGACTGCTAGAACATGTATGGACAAGAAATGGACATTCTTCCTGAGTGGGTCTATCCTTTATATTTAGCCAGGGTATGGTTGAAGGGAGAGAGGAGATAAAGATTGTTCCAGAGTGACCCAAAGCTTCTTTAAGCCTTTATGTCTCCAATCTAAAAGTCTAGCAAGTACCGCCGCTTCATGATATAGGCGAACATCTGGTAAACCAAACCGCCCCTAGGGATTTATGTTTGATCGGGACCTTTTTATTTAATCTAGGTTTACTGGTGCGCCAAATGAACATGTTAAGGGCCTTTTGGATTTCTAGGAAGTATTTTTTAGGTACATGAATACTGTAGGTATAGTTTGAAATAGGTATAAAAACCTCGGCAAGATGTCCATTTTGACTGTATTCATACGGCCGAACCATGAGAGATGTTTAAGTTTGTATGTCTGAAGTTCCTCAAGGGTTCTTTTATGTAGAGGTATGTCGTTTAAGGGGAATAACTGGTGTAGCTGAGCTGGAACCTGGATACCTAGATATGATAAGCTATCAGCTTTCCATTTAAATGGGAAATTATGTTTGAGAAATTCAGTCATCTCTTGATAGAGAGAAATATTTAACATTTCAGTCTTATCCATGTTTATCTTAAAGTTGCTAAGATGGCTAAATCTATCGAACTCCTTAAAGGGAACCTGTCATGCCCTGTGCGCCCTATCTATTTCCAGGTCATCAGTAACGGACCTGTCAAGGATTTTTTGAAAAAGTCCTGTAAAGTGTGAATCAAATCTGCTGTAGGGATAGACTCTGGGAGCCCTCTGATCCTTATGTTGTTTCTTCTGCTCCTGTTTTCAGTATCTTCTTGGAGCCGATATAGCTGACTGATATGTTGATCTCTGATGTCTCCTTTGCCCTCTATGTCGTCTATTCTGGCCGACATTTCTTCTTGATGAGAAACTACAGCATCGACCCTCTCCTCCATGATTTGCATGTTGTTGCAGATTATATTCAGTTCTTGTTTAGTGGACTGGCTCTGGGTGACACTGGGTATGATTAAGGGCCTTAATCATACCCAGTGTCACCCATAGCCAGTCCCCTGCCCCCCTTAATCATACCCTGTCACCTTTACCCAGTCCCCTGCCCTTCTTAATCATACCCAGTGTCACCCTTACCCAGTCCGCTGCCCCCCCTAATCATACCCAGTGACTGTCACGGTGTCACCCACCTTATCCAGTCCTCTGCCCCCTTAATCATACCCAGTGTCTGTCACCCTTATCCTTATCCAGTCCCCAGGCCCCATTTAAAGAAAGATATTTGTTAAAAAAAAAAAAAAAAGAGTACCGCACCATACCTGTTACATCCAGTGACATCTCCTGTGATGTAGACTTTCCTCAGCATCTTCATTCGGAGATAGGACCGTCATGATAACTTCTTTCAGCCGCGTCTCATCTCTGTAGAGTTTCACAGAAAATTTGGGGGATTTCTCACTTTACTATCATCCTCAGATAACAGACCTCCCCTCCCCCATAGTGCCCATAACTATAAGGCCCTCTGTATAATTATAATATATACTGGCCCCTCTATATTATTATTATTATTATTATTATTATTATTTCCTCCTCTGTATTATTATTATTATTATTATCAATATTATAATGGCCCCCTCTGTAGTATTATAGTAATAATTATGCCCCCCCCTCAGCCCCTCCAGCATACAGTCCCATGTAAGATACAACCTTCCTCCTGCCTTCAGCTCCTCCAGCGTACAGTCCCATGTAAGGTAGATCACTCTCCTGCCTTCAGCCCCTTCAGCATACAGTCCCAAGTAAGGTACATCACTCTCCTGCCTTCAGCCCCTCCAGCATACAGTCTCATGTAAAATACATCACTCCCCGCCTTCAGCCCCTCCAACATACAGTCCTATGTAAATAATATCACACGCCCTCTCTTTGCCGCCTGCCTTCAGCCCCTCCAGCATACAGTCCCATGTAAGATACATCACACCCCTGCCTTCTTGCACAGTCCCATGTAAAATGCATCACTCATCCTGCCTTCAGCCCCTCCAGCATACAGTCCTATGTAAAATACATCACTCCCCCTGCCTTCAGCTCCTCCAGCATACAGTCCCATGTAAGATACAACGCCCCTCCAGCATACAGTCCCATGTAAGACACATCACTTCCCTGCCTTAGCCCCTCCAGCATACAGCCCTATGTAAAATAATATCACCCCCTTGCCTTCAGCCTCTCCAGCATACAGTCCCATGTAAATAATATCACCCCAACTACCCTCTCTTCAGACCCCTCTAACATACAGTCTCCAGTACAAAGATGATTCCTTCTCCCTTCAGCCCCTGCAAAAAGCCCCCCAAGTAAAAATCACTATTCTCCCCACATACTTACCTGCAGACTTTGCTCCTACTCTGTAGAATCTCCTGCACATCGTTAGGCCCCGCCCCCTGGAGGATGAGACTCCGCCTCTTTCCCTGACATACCTTTTAGGATCAACTACATTCTAGACACTACGCTCGCTCTACTGCCTCATAGGCTTCAGCCGCTGAAGCCTATGAGGAAGAACGGAGGGGACTGGAGCCATAGGCTCCCATGATCCTCATTTTAGTGTTTGCTGCCTGGCGCCCCCTGCAATTTTGCGCCCAATCTCGGCTCAGGTCGGGCTGGCTGCTGTAGCCTGTAGAGACCAACTGCGAGCTGTGTCGGCCGCCGGGCGCCCCTGTTGCCATGGCGCCCTGTGCGGCCGCACAGCTCGCACACCCCAAAGGCCGGCCCTGAGAACAGCGGCAGGCAGGGAGTTAGCAAACATACTGTTATGTACTGCTGACATTAGCACATCGCTAATGTCAGTCAGCTACATAACCATTTTTTCCATGACAGAAACACTTGCTTGCCCTGCCTTTCTTGAGGCCTCGTCCACTTTTCTGTTTTCACCGACGTGTGCTGTCCTCATTTTCCATGGAGAGCACATTTTCCCAATTGATTTGAAGGTGTTCACAAAAAAAGTGTCAGACATACACTACTTTGGTCCGTGATATGGACCAAACCCGCCTATTGAACTCTGAGTCCGTGAAAATCACAGACACAGCACAGATGGCATCCGTGTTGCATCCGTTTTTCACTAAAGACTGATAGGAGATGCTTGAAAATCAATTTTCAGCTGAGCAACGTCCGTGAATTAAGAATGACACACGGAGGGTAAAAAGGAAACAAGGACCAAACACTGATCCTTCACGGACATCTTCACAGATTTAATACGGATGCTTTATTTAACGGACGTAAAACTGACACGGAAATGTGGGCGAGCCTAGGAGTGTAAAACCCTAAAGATTAAAGGTCCATTTACACGGATCCGCAATACATCCGACCGGCACCGCCATAGAACTGCCTATTCTTGTCCGAATAGGACATGTTCTATTTTTTTCCAGAGCCGCGGACCGAAAGATCGGGGCCTCGCTTCTGAAATGCGGATACGGACAGCACACTGTGTGCTGTCCGCTTCCATTCCGTCCCCATAGAGAATGAATGGGACCACACTTGCGGACGTGTGAATGGAGCCTTAGTATGTTTACATTGGAGAAATTCTGCAAATTCTCTGTCACAAAATCGCTTGCAGAAAATCCACAGCATTTTACAGTACCAGTAAAATGACTGTGTTTTTAGCAATTCTCATCCATCTGCTGAGGAAAAAATTGACCTGTGGTAGATTTGAAATTTGCAGCATGTCAATTTATGCTGCGTATTTTCTTTGAGGATTTTACCCTCTGCAATGCAAAGCGTGAAATCTGTTCAAAATCTGTATAATTTCTGCAACATCAAAAAACACAATTTAGTGTGTTTTTTTTTATTGCTGTAGATTTTGATAAGAAACATTGCATATTTTCTACTACAGAAAATCTGCAGCATTTCCACAGTGTGTGAACATACCCTAAGGGCTCATGCACATGACCGTATGTATTTTTCGGTCCGGAAAACACTGATCCACAGCAAAAAAACAATGCCTATCCTTGTCCGCAAAATGGACAAGAATAGGACATGGTCTATTTTTTTGCGGAACTGACTTGCAGAAACAGAATGCACGGAGTAATTTCCGTTTTCTTTGCGGACCCGTTGAAGTGAATGGTACCGCATATGGGCTGCAAAAAAAAAAAAAAACTGGACTGACACGGAAAGAAAATACTGTCGTGTGCATGAGCCCTAAGGCTCAGTTCACACCAGGGACTTGGTCGGTGATTTCCATCAGTGATTGTGAGCCAAAACCAGAATTGGAGCCTACACGGATATAAGGTATGCAAATAACTGATCCGCAAAATACCCGCTCCAGCCATTTGTGCACCACATAACGGATGCGGACCCATTCACTTTAAATAGGTCTGCAATCTGGAAGGAGCGGTGTAAAACGGAGGCACGGAAGCACTATGGAGTGCTTCGGTGGGTTTTCTGTCTGTGCCTCCGCACCGCAAAAAAATAGAACTTGTTCTGTTTTTTTGAGGTGCAGATGGATCACGGATCCATTCAAGTTGAATAGGTCTGCATCCGTCAGCGCCAGCCACAAGGACGGGTTGCAGACATTCGTATGCATGAGCCCTAATGGAAAGCTTTGCGCACGGTCTTTGTTTTTGACTGAACTGTGAAGTAGGCCTAAGGGCAAACAGCAATATACGGGCACCGGCCATGTACGCTCACTTGAATGGGTCCGCAATCTACAAGATACGGAATGGAAGCACTATGGAGCTCTTCCGTCAGATTTTGGTCCATGTCTCTGCTCAGCGAGGACTACCAGTCTTGATAAATCTTTATCATGGTGTCACACTTTAATCAGCTAATCAACACAAAAACACTTGCAAAGGTTTCCTAAGTCATCTGCTGGTGTTGGTAGATTCTGTATGATATCAAGCCTAAAGTCAGCACAGTCGTCTACCAGGACATTTTAGAGCACTTCATGCTACCCTCTGCTGACAAGCCAAAAGTACCAATACCTGATTTAATCATCATGGTAGCACTGTGATTGATTGGCCAGCAAACTCTACTGATATACGTATGGGATATTGTCAAGAGGTAGATGAGAGATACTAGACCCAACAATGCAGATGAGCTGAAGGCCGTTATTAGGCTTGAGCGTATCGAGCTTTGGATCATAGATCTGAAGTTGATTTGTTAAAAAAAACTTTGTTTATAATGCTGTTTCCGTACATCATTAAAATGTATGAACTCCATGAAGCATAACTTCATCTTGGGCGAAGTGGCACAAGACTTCAGTGAATTACTACAGTATTCCTATTAAAATAGGAATATGAAGTCGCCTTTGGTACTGGTTGGTACCTCGGTACTAAACCAACTTCGTATTCCTATTTTTAAATGGTTTTAAATATGCAGATAGGAATACTGAAGGCATTCACGGAAGTCTCGCGCAACTACACGGAGTGCATACATTTTAATGATGTATGGAAACAGCATTACAAACAAAGTTTTTTAACGAATTGACTTTGGATCTATGGTTACTGACTCATTAGCTATAAGCCATATTTGTCAACATTTAAAGAAATAAATGCTTTAAATAGATCACTCTGTGTGTAATGAATCTATATAATATGAGTTTCACTTTTTGAATTTAATTGCTGAAATAAGTAGGTTAAGGCTGACATGTCAGCCTGCATTTGTGGGAGGGGCGTAGGCGCCCTTAAAAGGAGGCATGCCCTCTCCCCATTTGCGTGCGTTTCTGGTGCCTTTTCCCGCCTGACGTCACGCCCCGTCCTGCAGCTCTGCTGGGTAGGTAAGTTTGCTGAGGGTTCCCCTCCATCGCTTTCCAGGCGGCTGTTGGGGTAAGTTTCGGGCTCCACCGCACCCCCCTCCGGCGTGTCCATCTTCCCCCCCCTCCCCCGGTCCGCTCCGCTCCCCTCCGCTCCACTCACCACTCACCTCGCATCCCGGTTCGCACGCCAGGCCCGGCCTTACTCAGGTGCCACCCCGAAAACAGATCTCGCGGGACGCCGGCAGCACTCCGTTGCCATGGCTACGTATCTGCGTCCCGGCCGGTCTCTGCTGTCGGGTTCCCGTCCTGGCTCCGGCCGCCACAGCAGCTCAAACCCCCCAGTCTGGCTGGTCCTGGCGCTCTCCCCACGGGCAGGTCCGTCGAGACCCAGGGGTACCGCTTCTTTCACACGCAGCCACTGGCCGGCGCCGGCTGCTGTTCGCCAGCAATAAAGTTTAAAAAAAAAAAAAAAAAAAATGTTATACACACTGATTCCACTCCATAAACCCCATCATAGGCCCTCGCCAGCTCACACACATCATAGCTGCTTGCCAGGGGTTGGCACTCCGCTGGCTCCCACGGGCCCCCCCCCCCTCTGTCTGGCTAAACTACAGACCAGTCAACCCTCCACACCCCACGGCAGCGGTCCCGCTGCCTCGCACCTCAGCTCCTACAGACAGTCTTGTCAGTCACAGGGACACGCTTTTCCCTGGTCCAGGGTCGTACCATGGCATCAGGGGCCACCTCCCCCCCCCCCCCGCCCCCCTCACGCTACTGGTTATTGTTGCAGACTCTGGTTACTCTGCCGTGCTTGACATCCATCGTCTGCCAAAAGTTCTCTACGAATTCCACCCGCTGCGAACACCGCCATTCTGCTCTGCCGCATCTACGGACATTGTTCGGTAATTACTTCTTGATTCTATGTCATAACATGCTCCGCCATGTTTGGGACCTATTTTGTGTAAAGTTTACGTATTTCTTGTCATCTCATTGCCTTGGCGCTACGGGCTTACGTTTTTCTCTCATACCATACCGGTTCCCGGTCGCGGTTCAGGCTCACGTTTCAGTTTCGTCAGAGCCGGGGTCAGGAACAAAAAAAAAAAAAAAAGGGCCTTATTCTCATGTTTGCTGTCTGTATTTCCGTTTGCAGGCTCACTGGTTGGGTGCTTCTGTCGTCAGTTACGTTTCTGGCTCACGTTTCTGTCATAACATGTCTGCTGCCTGTTACGTTCCAGGCTTACGTTTTTCTCTGTCTAGCGTCAGTCACTTTCCTGGCTCACATTTCCCGTCATTTCATGTCTGTGGCCCGCCACGTCTGCGGGCTTACGTTTTTCCTTTTTTCTTTTGCCGGTTTCTCTCCGGTTCATTTTTCAATACATGTCCTGCTGCCTGTCACGATTCAGGCTTACGTTTTTCTCTGTCTAGCATCAGTCACTTTCCTGGCTCACATTTCCCGTTATTTCATGTCTGTTGCCCGCCACGTCTGCGGGCTTACGTTTTTCCTTTTTTCTTTTGCCGGTTTCTCTCCGGTTCACTTTTCAATACATGTCCTGCTGCCTGTCACGATTCAGGCTTACGTTTTTCCAATTGTTGCCTGTTACGCTTCAGGCTTACGTATCTACTGTACCCCGTCTGTTGCCTGTCACGTCGTCAGGCGTACGTTTCTCCCATGTTTTTATTTCCCATCACGATGCCGGTTTTACGTTGTCCATTACCGGTTACAGGTCAGGTTCATACGGTTAATCACTATTTTGTCGCTATCATTGTTTTTCAGGGTCGAGCGATATTATTTTCTACGGTACGACCCAAGGTTTGGTTTTTTCCATGTGTTCACTCCTCTGTCAATGGCCACGTCCTCGTAGCGCTTACGTCTCGTTTTCACTTTCAGGTTGGTAAGGTCTTCCACAGTAGTACCCCCTTCATAGCTCTAGTCACTCGCCCGCCCCAAGTTCGCTCTTCATCACCATTCACGGCTCGGGTGTCGTCGTTCTATCACTTGGGGTCTCCAGCTCAGATGTTAATTTTTTTTGTTTATCACCTCACAGCCACGAAATGTCGCAGATTTCCAATATCGAGGAAGCTCTGTCCGTCCCGGAGACACCCGCATCCGAACGGCCCTGCTCCTCATCACTGAGGAGTTGGACGATCGCCAAGTTAATTGCGGAGCTTAATAGAAGAGGGATCCAACACCCCGCTTCCGCCCGGAAAGCCGAACTATTCAGGCTACTCACGGCGGAGCCAGCAGCCCAGGACTTGGAGCAAGTCTCCATGTCCACCATGCAAGTGTCTCTGACACAACTGCACGCTATGATGAACACTATCGCCTCCTCAGTCTCAGACGTGCAGTCCAGACTCCAGGCAGTGGAGTCTCACCAGGGACTGTCATCCGAGCGGGTCGCCTCTCCACTGCCGGCGGCCCCCGTGGCAGGGTTGGTTCCCCCAGGTAGAGTTCTTTGCGCACCCGAGGTAGCTCCGGCCCATTTCATCCCCAGCAACATCAAGAAGGACATTTTAGAGGGCAAGGACGTCAACCTGGCGTCTATTTTGATAGCAACCCATGACACAGTGGAGAGCAAGACCATTGCTTGCGGCGACATGTCTATCGTCCTCAAAGCGAGGGACCCCCGCCTCAACAGGAAGCTAACCCCCATGGAGTTTGTCCTGGCATTTAGCTTATACAGAGATGTCATCTGCTCCGTCCACCCTGAGAGGCGGGAAGAGTTGGACACTTACTTATACAGGGTCACGGAGTTGGGCCACAAGTACGGTGGGCAGGCTTTTTACGATTACCATCGTTCGTTCTCAGCTAAAGCCGCCGCCTCGCTGGTCCAATTCCAGCACCTTACGAACTGGGCGGTAATGGACATGGAACTCTTTTGCCGACATTTCGCGTGCCTCAGGGCACCGGCATGTACGTCATGCCAGTCCATTACTCACTCGTCGGACTGGTGCCCCAACTCAGGTCCCTCCACATCCCAGGGCAGATCCCTCCGTAGTAGCTCCAGGCCCCTCCCACGTCCTGGCGCCACCACGGATAAATTAGGCCGGCCAATAGTTTTTCTGGGCAACAGCCAGGTTTGTAATAATTTTAATCAGGAGGCTTGTTATTACAACAAGTGCAGGGCTCTCCACGTCTGCACAGGCTGTTTCAGGGCTCACCCGCAGACGGCGTGTCCTCAAAGAACAAGGCCATCCTGACTAAGCGGGGTCAACGTGGTCTTGTTAGAGTCCCTTTTGCGCGAGCACCATAGGCCGCATTGGGTGCAGTTCCTGGTCTCCGGGTTCACTACAGGGTTCCACACGGGGCTAGTAGCTCTCCCACAAACTTCCTGGGAAGGGCCCAATCTACTGTCAGCGAGCAGGGACCCTGAGCCGGTGGGGACTCTGATCAAATCAGAGTTGGAGAAGGGGTTTCTCATCGGCCCCTTCCCCTTCATTCCATTCGACCTCTGGAGGATCAACCCTATCGGTATTGTGACCAAGCAGTTCACCAATAAAGCACGTTTAATCTATGACTTGTCGGCGCCTCATGGCTCCAGTGTACCCAGTCTCAACTCCTTAGTGCCTTCTGAGGAGTTCTCCATGAGCTACGCCACCATAGACGAAGCCATACAGCTGATCCTCCAGGTAGGTCGGGGGGCGTGGTTGGCAAAGGCAGATATCGCCGACGCCTTCAAGCTGCTGCCCATTCATCCACGGCTCTGGGGGTTCTACGGCATCAAGTGGCAAGATCAGTACTTCTTTGCCAATCGCCTGACGTTCGGGTCCAAGAGCAGTCCCTGGCTGTTCGACCAGTTCGCGCAGGCATTGCATTGGATCCTGGTCAACCACTGTGGTTGCCCTATGACCATCCACTACTTGGATGATTTTCTCATCATTGAAAGCCCAGACCGCCAGCCTTGCAAACTCCAGGCTCTGCTGCACATGTTCGGCCGACTTAATGTTCCGGTGGCAGCTGCAAAAACCGAAGGACCCGCCACGGTAATCACCTTCCTAGGCATAACGCTAGATACAGGGAAGATGGAGGCCAGGCTTCCAGCAGAGAAATTGGCAAAGATCAAGACAGCCATTTCAACCGCGGCGGGCTGCAGGACCTGCACCAAGGTCGAGTTGCAGTCCCTTTTAGGCATGCTCAACTTTGCCACCAAAGTCATGCCCCAGGGCAGGGCCTTCATGTCCAGGCTTCTCCAATTGCTCCCCTCAGCCCCAGAGCAGGACAGTCTCGTCACCTTAGACGCACAAGCCATGGCCGACTTGTCCATGTGGGAGAACTTCCTGGCCTCTTGGAACGGTGTCTCATTGTTCGTTCCTCGGCTAGGGCCAGAGTCCACCTTGATTTTCTCAGACGCCGCCGCCTCCGGGGGGTTCGCGGCGATCTGTGGGAACCAATGGTTCGCGGGCCCTTGGCCACCCAAGGTATCAACAGCTAGAGACGCTTTGCAGTCATCCCCTTTGCTGGAATTCTACCCAGTGGTGGCGGCTGCCCAGGTCTGGGGCAGCCAATGGGCCAACTCTTCGGTGGCGTTCATCACTGATAATCAAACAGTGGTGGACATCATTACCAGGGGCAGGTCTCAGTCGCCCCAGATCATGTCATTCGTCCGCAGGCTGGTCTGGCTCTCGCTGGTGCACAATTTCCACGTAACATGCAAGCACATCCAGGGGGTTCACAATGTGGCCGCAGATGCCCTATCTCGTTTTAATTATGAAACTTTCTTCCAGGTCATGCCAGCGGCAGACCGGGTGGGGCTTCCTCCTCCGATGTACCAATTGCTAGTGTTGGATTAAACCTTTTTATTAATTCAGCAAGAACATTGATGCAGAAGTCTTTGTCTCACAACACCGCCAGGAACTACAGGACCGCCTGGAACACCTTCAACAGGTTCAGGGGCCTACACCCTAGTCGAGACACCAACAAAACCACGTACATCACAGCTTTCATAGCCTTCTGTCATTTCAATCTCAAGCTGTCCTTCAGCACCATCAAAGTGTATTTGGCCGGAGTCCAACATTTTTTCATGTTGGAAGACCCCGAAAGCAGGTCGGTCTTTCTATCCCAAGCAGTCAGGGCAACCCTTAGGGGGGTTCAGAAAAGTAGTATCACAGCCACCCCGAGCAGGCAGCCCGTATCGGGGGAACTATTTAGGAAACTTTCAACCTCCCTAGATAGTCTTCCTTTTGGGCTCCTTCCCAGCATAGTCATAAAGGCTGCCATGTACCTTAGTTTCTACGGGTTCTTAAGACCCGGCGAAGTCACCCGCACTTCAGCTAGGTCCAAGGGTCTCACCAGGGGTCAACTAGTCTGGCACCACGACCATTTCTCCCTGCACCTCCTTACTTCCAAAACCTCGCAGGTAGGTCCACCAGTGGAGGTGGATTTCTTCCCTTCTGCCAACACATGGTGCCCGGTCCAGGTACTCAAGAGTCTGCTATCGGCTCTGGGGGACTCCGCCCCTGACCAACCATTGCTCCCGTTTCAGGCCACAGCCCTCACCGCTTCGCAATTCATTTCACACGTCCGCACTCTGGCTATGGGTTGGGGTTTCGACCCCAAGGCCATTTCAGGGCACTCATTCCGCATTGGTGCCGCATCCGCAGCGTCAAAACACAACGTCCCCGGCCACATCATCCGAAAAATGGGTCGCTGGCGCTCCTCATGCTTCACACGATACATACCTAACCCCCAGGTCGAGATATCTCAGGCTTTCCACAAGTTGGTTTTGTAAATCGGTTCACTGCCCAATAAAGGTTTTTTCCTCCCTACCTGTTTGTCTTTTTGCCCCCTTTTAGGCTTACCCGCGGCATGGCTAAGGGCACATCTCCAGCCATATCAGGTAGGCATGGTGGTTTTCCTCTGTCAGGTTCGGCACGTTCAGACACGAGCTCGGCCGTAGCCTTGACCACAAGTAGGTTAAGGCTGACATGTCAGCCTGCATTTGTGGGAGGGGCGTAGGCGCCCTTAAAAGGAGGCATGCCCTCTCCCCATTTGCGTGCGTTTCTGGTGCCCCACCCACCCTCCCCTTTTCTATTCATACTCATCAGGGTATGCCCCCTTTTAGGCTTACCCGCGGCATGGCTAAGGGCACATCTCCAGCCATATCAGGTAGGCATGGTGGTTTTCCTCTGTCAGGTTCGGCACGTTCAGACACGAGCTCGGCCGTAGCCTTGACCACAAATAAACTTTTCAACAATATTCTAATTTATTGAGATGCAGCTGTACATTTTAAGTTGCTGTTTATTTTCCACATTCATTTTCAAGAGCGAATTAGTCTTGAATGTTAATTTTAAACATGTGGATCTCCTTATCCGCTGCCTTAATAAGTTCCTCATAATCCATTTCTACACCCGCCAATATGTTCTGGCCCATCTCTGAACTATCTAAAACTTCATTTTCTGCCTCATCCTCCCCCCTCCATACAGGTGCAAATTATCTGTAGAATACAGTTGGTACCACAATGAATCGTCAGCCTAGTGCTCTAGGAACCCAAGCCCTTCTGCCCTACACCAAGACTTGAGCCATTTATTTAGCTCATTGAGCTACCGCTGTCTTTCCTGTGTTGTGCATAGCACAGGCAGAATTCCTGAGAATACACCTTTAAGTTGAGGTGGCTAGAGATAAGCAAATTAAAGTTGACGAAGTGGAATTCGATCCGAATTTCAGGAAAAATTTGATTCGCACCGAAGCCGAATTTCCTCACACTTAGTGGTAACGAATCGCATTTTTTCCTAAAATGGCTGCTGCACATGTTAGGACATGGAGCAAGGAACTCTGGGAACGAGGGATCACCCACAATGCCATGCATGCAGCCAATAGGCAGCCAGCCAGCCCCTGTGATGTCACAGCCCTATAAATAGCCTCAGCCATTTTGGATTCTGCCATTTTCCAGTGTGCTAAGTGCAGGGAGAGATGTCAGCAGGTGCTAGGGACAGTGCTAGGAAAGACTTCATTGTGTTAAAAAAACAGGTTCAGGGAAAGATTAGTCAAGGTGTAGGGAAAGGATAGGGAGGCATGATCTATGCTATAAAAGGAGAACAGGGTGCAATAGGAGCAATTCTGTTACACCTTGCTGCACTTGGGGATCCAAATTGCTTTTAGGTTGTTTGCACTATATGATACATCACTAATTCCAGCAAACCTTGCTTGTGATTGGAGTGCAAGTTCTGTTATACACCCATTTACGGGGTGTATTTATAGGAAAGATACGTATGTCCTATTAGCCTTTCTCCGTTGATTTTACATTGTTTTAAAAAAATTTGGGGTGGGGTTTATTATTAGGAAAAAAAAGGGGAAAAATATGTCATAATTGCTGTTCAGCGGTGAAATTACATTGTACTACAGCCATTCACAGGGTGTATTAATAGGATAGAAATGTATGTCCTATTAGCCGCCCTGCGTTGATTTTACATTGTTTAACTTTTTTTGGGGGGTGTATTAATAGAAAAAATAAAATAAAAAAATATACGTCATAAGTGCCGTTCAACGGTGAAGTTACATTGTACTACAGCCATTTATTAATAGGAAAGATACTTACGTCCCATTAGCCTTTCTCCGTTGATTTTACATTGTTTTACTTTTTTGGGGGGAGGGCTTATTATTAGCAAAAAAAAGGGAAAAATATATGTCATAATTGCTGTTCAGCGGTGAAGTTAAATTGTACTACAGCCATTTACGGGGTGTATTAATAGGATAGAAACGTACGTCCCATTAGCAGTCTTGCGTTGACTTTACATTGTTTACAATTTTTTGGGGGGGTGTATTAATAGGGGGGAAAAAAGGAAAACTATGTCATAATTGCCATTCAGCGGTGAAGTTAAATTGTACTACAGCCATTTACGGGGTGCATTAATAGGAAAGATACTTACATCCTATTAGCCGCTTTGATTTTACATTGTTTAACTTTTTTGGTGTATTAATAGGAAAATATACACTCACCTAAAGAATTATTAGGAACACCATACTAATACGGTGTTGGACCCCCTTTTGCCTTCAGAACTGCCTTAATTCTGCGTGGCATTGATTCAACAAGGTGCTGATAGCATTCTTTAGAAATGATGGCCCATATTGATAGGATAGCATCTTGCAGTTGATGGAGATTTGAGGGATGCACATCCAGGGCACGAAGCTCCCGTTCCACCACATCCCAAAGATGCTCTATTGGGTTGAGATCTGGTGACTGTGGGGGCCATTTTAGTGCAGTGAACTCATTGTCATGTTCAAGAAACCAATTTGAAATGATTCGAGCTTTGTGACATGGTGCATTATCCTGCTGGAAGTAGCCATCAGAGGATGGATACATGTTCTCAATCTGTTTACGCCAAATTCGGACTCTACCATTTGAATGTCTCAACAGTAATCGAGACTCATCAGACCAGGCAACATTTTTCCAGTCTTCAACAGTCCAATTTTGGTGAGCTCGTGCAAATTGTAGCCTCTTTTTCCTATTTGTGGTGGAGATGAGTGGTACCCGGTGGGGTCTTCTGCTGTTGTAGCCCATCCGCCTCAAGGTTGTGCATGTTGTGGCTTCACAAATGCTTTGCTGCATACCTCGGTTGTAACGAGTGGTTATTTCAGTCAACGTTGCTCTTCTATCAGCTTGAATCAGTCGGCCCATTCTCCTCTGACCTCTAGCATCCACAAGGCATTTTTGCCCACAGGACTGCCGCATACTGGATGTTTTTCCCTTTTCACACCATTCTTTGTAAACCCTAGAAATGGTTGTGCGTGAAAATCCCAGTAACTGAGCAGATTGTGAAATACTCAGACCGGCCCGTCTGGCACCAACAACCATGCCACGCTCAAAATTGCTTAAATCACCTATCTTTCCCATTCTGACATTCAGTTTGGAGTTCAGGAGATTGTCTTGACCAGGACCACCCCCCTAAATGCATTGAAGCAACTGCCATGTGATTGATTGACTAGATAATTGCATTAATGAGAAATAGAACAGGTGTTCCTAATAATTCTTTAGGTGAGTGTATATATTTGTCATAAGTGCTATTCAGCGGTGAAGTTACATTGTACGTACTACAGCCATTTACGTGGTGTAGAAAAAGAAAATACTGTATATGTACGTCCCATCACCCGTTCTGTGGTGAATTGAGATTGTTATATTTCTTTTTTGGGGTGTAGAAATGGGAAAAAAAGGAGAAAATATGTCATAATTGGCATTCAGCGGTGAAGTTACATTGTACTACAGCCATTTACGTGGCGTATTAATAGGAAAGATACTTACGTCCCATTAGCCGTTCTGTGGTGAATTGTGATTGTCATATTTCTTATTTTGGGGTGTAGAAATAGAAAAAAAGAATATGTCTTAATTGCTGTTCAGCTGTGAAGTTACATTGTACTACAGCCATTTACATGGTGTAGAAAAAGAAAATATATGTACAGTACAGACCAAAAGTTTGGACACACCTTCTCATTCAAAGAGTTTTCTTTATTTTCATGACTATGAAGGCATCAAAACTATGAATTAAGGGCTCTTTCACACTTGCGCTGTTGGGTTCTGGTATAGAGTTCCGTCGTCGGGGCTCTATGCCGGAAGAATCCTGATCAGGATTATCCCAATGCATTCTGAATGGAGAGAAATCCGTTCAGGATGCATCAGGATGCCTTCAGTTCCGGAACGGAAAGTTTTTTGGCCGGAGAAAATACCGCAGCATGCTGCGCTTTTTGCTCCTGCCAAAAATCCTGAACACTTGCTGCAAGGCCGAATCCGGCCTTAAGCTAAACGTTGTTTTGGCGCATTACCGGATCCGACGTTTGGCTTTTTCTGAATGGTTACCATGGCTTCCAGGACGCTAAAGTCCTGTTTGCCATGGTAAAGTGTAGTGGGGAGCGGGGGAGCAGTATACTTACCGTCCGTGCGGCTCCCGGGGCGCTTCAGAGTGACGTCAGGGCGCCCCACGTGCATGGATGACGTGTCGCATGGATCACGTCATCCATGCGCATGGGGCGCTCTGACGTCATTCTGGAGCGCCCCGGGAGCCGCACGGACTGTAAGTATACTGCTCCCCACTACTACTATGGCAGCCAGGACTTTAATAGCGTCCTGGGTGCCATAGTAACACTGAACGCATTTTGAAGACGGATCCGTCTTCAAATGCTTTCAGTTCACTTGCGTTGTTACGGATCCAGCGGGCACCTCCGGCAAATGGAGTGCACGACGAATCCGGACAACGCAAGTGTGAAAGAGGCCTAACACATGTTGAATTATATACATAACAAACAAGTGTGAAACAACTGAAAATATGTCATATTCTAGGTTCTTCAAAGTAGCCACCTTTTGCTTTGATTACTGCTTTGCACACTCTTGATGAGCTTCAAGAGGTAGTCCCCTGAAATGGTCTTCCAACAGTCTTGAAGGAGTTCCCAGAGATGCTTAGCACTTGTTGGCCCTTTTGCCTTCACTCTGCGGTCCAGCTCACCCCAAACCACCTTGATTGGGTTCAGGTCCGGTGACTGTGGAGGCCAGATCATCTGGCGCAGCACCCCATCACTCTCCTTCGTGGTCAAATAGCCCTTACTTTCAAAGTTTTCCCAATTTTTCGGCTGACTGACTGACCTTCATTTCTTAAAGTAATGATGGCCACTCGTTTTTCTTTACTTAGCTGCTTTTTTCTTGCCACAATACAAATTCTAACAGACTATTCAGTAGGACTATCAGCTGTGTATCCTCCTGACTTCTCCTCAACGCAACTGATGGTCCCAACCCCATTTATAAGGCAAGAAATCACACTTATTAAACCTGACAGGGCACACCTGTGAAGTGAAAACCATTTCAGGGGACTACCTCTTGAAGCTCATCAAGAGAATGCCAAGAGTGTGCAAAGCAGTAATCAAAGCAAAAGGTGGCTACTTTGAAGAACTTAGAATATGACATATTTTCAGTTGTTTCACACTTGTTTGTTATGTATATAATTCCACATGTTAATTCATAGTTTTGATGCCTTCAGTGTGAATCTACAATTTTCATAGTCATGAAGATAAAGAAAACTCTTTGAATGAGAAGGTGTGTCCAAACTTTTGGTCTGTACTGTACGTCCCATCATCCGTTCTGCGATGAATTGTGATTGTTATATTTTATTTTTTTGTGGTGTAGAAATAGGAAAAAAATGAAGAAAATATGTCATAATTGGCATTCAGCGGTGAAGTTACATTGTACTACAGCCATTTAGGTGGTGTAGAAAAAGAAAATATCCGTACGTCCCATCACCCGTTCTGCGGTGAATTGTGATTGTTATATTTTATTTTTTTGTGGTGTAGAAATAGGAAAAAAATGAAGAAAATATGTCTTGAATTGGCATTCAACTGTGAAGATACATTGTACTAAAGCCATTTACGTGGTGTAGAAAAAGAAAGTATACGTACGTACGTTCCCCCACCAGTTCTGCAGTAAATTGTGATTGTCATATTTCTTATTTTTGGATGTAGAAATAGTAAAAAGAATACGACTTAATTGCTGTTCTGCTGTGAATTGTGCTATTTTTTTATTTTTTTGGGGGCGGGGCGGGGGGTAGTTTATTAACCTCCCTGGCGGTATGATTGTCAGGAATTTTGTACCAAAAGTGGTAAAAAAAATTTGCATGGAAATTTGGTGTTATGTATTGTAGGCCTGCAATTCTTAGTAATTACTTACTTAAACCTGACCAAACAAGACTCTAGTAGACATCCCAGATGTGATAAAGTTTTAAACACAAAATCATGAATTATAATCTAATAAATAATATATTTTTATTCAATAATGTAATAAAATATAATGAAATTTGTCAAACAAAGAAAATTCAATAAACATGTGTGATAAATTTTGAAACGTGGGAATGCACAAAGTCCGACATCACAATCAGGACAATGGAACCTGGTTTCTTTTCGGACTTTCTTTCCATTGCCATCTCTCTTTAACCACCTCAGCCCCCCTAGCTTAAACACCCTTAATGACCAGGCCACTTTTTACACTTCTGCACTACACTACTTTCACCACCCAAATGAATTTTACCTCCTTTTCTTCTCACTAATAGAGCTTTTATTTGGTGGTATTTCATTGCTGCTGACATTTTTACTTTTTTTGTTATTAATTGAAATTTAACTAACTTTTTGCAAAAAAAATGAAATTTTTCACTTTCAGTTGTCATTTTTTGTTAAAAAAACTACATCCATATATAAATTTTTCTCAAAATGTATTGTTCTACATGTCTTTGATAAAAAAAAATGTTTGGGTAAAAAAAAAATGGTTTGGGTAAAAGTTATAGCGTTTACAAACTATGGTACAAAAATGTGAATTTCCGCTTTTTGAAGCAGCTCTGACTTTCTGAGCACCTCATGTTTCCTGAGGTTCTACAATGCCCAGACAGTAAAAAGACCCCACAAATGACCCCATTTCGGAAAGTAGACACCCTAAGGTATTCGCTGATGGGCATAGTGAGTTCATAGAACTTTTTATTTTTTGTCAAAAGTTAGCGGAAAATGATGATTTTTTTATTTATTTTTTTCCCTTTCAAAGTCTCATATTCCACTAACTTGTGACAAAAAATAAAAACTTCCATGAACTCACTATGCCCATCACGAAAGACCTTGGGGTGTCTTCTTTCCAAAATGGGGTCACTTGTGGGGTAGTTATACTGCCCTGGCATTCTAGGGGCCCTAATGTGTGGTAAGTAGTTTGAAATCAAAATGTGTAAAGAATGACCTGTGAAATCCTAAAGGTGCTCTTTGGAATGTGGGCCCCTTTGCCCACCTAGGCTGCAAAAAAGTGTCACACATCTGGTATTGCCGTACTCAGGAGAAGTTGGGCAATGTGTTTTGGGGTGTCATTTTACATATACCCATGCTGGGTGAGATAAATATCTCGGCAAAAGACAACTTTTCCCATTTTTTTATACAAAGTTAGCATTTGACCAAGATATTTCTCTCACCCAGCATGGGTATATGTAAAATGACACCCCAAAACACATTGCCCAACTTCTCCTGAGTACGGAGATACCACATGTGTGACACGTTTTTGCAGCCTAGATGCGCAAAGGGGCCCAAATTCCTTTTATGAGGGGATTTTTAGACATTTGGATCCCAGACTTCTTCTCACGCTTTAGGGCCCCTAAAATGCCAGGGCAGTTTAAATACCCCACATGTGACCCCATTTTGGAAAGAAGACACCCCAAGGTATTCAATGAGGGGCATGGCGAGTTTATAGAAATGTTTTTTTTTTTTGGCACAAGTTAGCGGAAATTTATAAATTTTTTTTTTTTTCTCACAAAGTCTCCCTTTCCGCTAACTTTGAACAAAAATTTCAATCTTTCATGGACTCAATATGCCCCTCACGGAATACCTTGGGGTGTCTTCTTTCCAAAATGGGGTCACATGTGGGGTATTTATACTGCCCTGGCATTTTAGCGGCCCTAAAGCGTGAGAAGAAGTCTGGAATATAAATGTCTAAAAAATTTTACGCATTTGGATTCTGTGAGGGGTATGGTGAGTTCATGTGAGATTTTATTTTTTGACACAAATTAGTGGAATATGAGACTTTGTAAGAAAAAAAAACTATTTCCGCTAACGGGACAAAAAAATGTCTGAATGGAGCCTTACGGGGGGGTGATCAATGACAGGGGGGTGATCAATGACAGGGGGGTGATCAGGGAGTCTATATGGGGTGATCACCCCCCTGTCATTGATCACCCCCCTGTAAGGCTCCATTGAGATGTCCGTATGTGTTTTGTGGATCCGATCCATGTATCCGTGGATCTGTAAAAAAAACATACGGACTTCTGAATGGAGCCTTACAGGGGGGTGATCAATGACAGGGGGGTGATCAATGACAGGGGGGTGATCAGGGAGTCTATATGGGGTGATCACCCCCCTGTAAGGCTCCATTCAGATGTCCGAATGTGTTTTGCGGATCCGATCCATATATCCGTGGATCCGTAAAAAACATACGGACGTCTGAATGGAGCCTTACAAGGGGGTGATCAATGACAGGGGGGTGATCAGGTGTTAATAAGGGGTTAATAAGTGACAGGGGGGGGTGTAGTGTAGTGGTGTTTGGTGCCACTTATTACTGAGCTGCCTGTGTCCTCTGGTGGTCGATCCAAGCAAAAGGGACCACCAGAGGACCAGGTAGCAGGTATATTAGACGCTGTTATCAAAACAGCGTCTAATATACCTGTTAGGGGTTAAAAAAATCGCATCTACAGCCTGCCAGTGAACGATCGCCGCTGGCAGGCTGGAGATCCACTCGCTTACCGTCCGATCCTGTGAACGCGCGCGCCTGTGTGCGCGCGTTCACAGGAAATCTCGCGTCTCGCGAGATGACGCGTATATGTGTGACTCTGCCTGCAGCTGCCGCCTCCGGAACGCGATCCTGCGTTAGGCGGCCCGGAGGCGGTTAAGCAGCAAACCACGCACATCCTGTCATTGATCACCCCCCTGTAAGGCTCCATTCAGACGTCCGTATGTGTTTTGCGGATCCGATCCATGTATCCGTGGATCCGTAAAAAACATACGGACGTCTGAATGGAGCCTTAAAGGAGGGTGATCAATGACAGGGGGGTGATCAGGGAGTCTATATGGGGTGATCACCCCCCTGTCATTGATCACCCCCCTGTAAGGCTCCATTCAGATGTCCGTATGTGCTTTGCGGATCCGATCCATGTATCCGTGGATCTGTAAAAAACCTACGGACGTCTGAATGGAGCCTTACAGGGGGGTGATCAATGACAGGGGGGTGATCAATGACAGGGGGGTGATCAGGGAGTCTATATGGTGTGATCACCCCCCTGTAAGGCTCCATTCAGATGTCCGAATGTGTTTTGCGGATCCGATCCGTGGATCCGTAAAAAACATACGGACGTCTGAATGGAGCCTTACAAGGGGGTGATCAATGACAGGGGGGTGATCAGGTGTTAATAAGGGATTAATAAGTGACAGGGGGGGGTGTAGTGTAGTGGTGTTTGGTGCTACTTATTACTGAGCTGCCTGTGTCCTCTGGTAGTCGATCCAAGCAAAAGGGACCACCAGAGGACCAGGTAGCAGGTATATTAGACGCTGTTATCAAAACAGCGTCTAATATACCTGTTAGGGGTTAAAAAAATCGCATCTACAGCCTGCCAGCGAACGATCGCCGCTGGCAGTCTGGAGATCCACTCGCTTACCTTCAGATCCTGTGAACGCGCGCGCCTGTGTGCGCGCGTTCACAGGAAATCTCGCGTCTCGCGAGATGACGCGTATATGTGTGACTCTGCCTGCAGCTGCCGCCTCCGGAACGCGATCCTGCGTTAAGCGGCCCGGAGGCGGTTAAGCAGCAAACCACGCACATCCTGGTAGGTGCGGCCTTTTTTGCGGTTGGCGGGATGTAGTCCATAAAGTGATGACCAGTCAGGCGTTCTGGGTTGACAACGTCCAGGTCTGTTCACAGCTACTGATGGAGTCTGGTGGTTGACAAAAATCCACTCAACCACCTTCCATATAAACTCAGAATGAACAAGAGGCTTGTCACTCTTTGCTCTGTGCAGGATCTATGCATTCCAAAGGCATTGTTCCAGAAGATGCCTGAAGATCTTCTTATATAAAATGTCATTGCTTGATCGGCTGTCACGGGGTTCCGAAGGTGCACTCGGTCCCCCATTGCCCACAGAACTGTTGCTTAGCTTTTGGAATGAGGTTCTGTGTTTGACCTCATTCCCAGGGCGGCTTTACTAGCTGGGTGGCTCCTTGCTCCTAAGTCTGCCTTGAGCGCCGAGCTGATCACTCGGTGCTCGACTGGTTGGTCTGTCGGTCATGTGACGCTGGCCACGTCACATGACCCTCACTCCCCACTATAAATACAGGCAGCCTGCTGGCTACAGGTTGCCTGTTAATTTCTAGGTTCCTGGTATATGTTGGACTGCTGAATACTTACCTGATCCTGTTCCTTGACCATCCTTTTGCCTGATCCTCCTGTACTGCGCATCCGTCCTGGTATTGTGACCTCGGCTCCCACCTGACTACTCTCTTAGGACTCCTCTTGTACTTCTCTGCTCTCCTGGTATTTATGACCCCGGCTTCTCCTGACAATTCTCTGCTTGCTCCATTTGTACTTTGCAGCTTTCCTGGTATTGACTCGGTCCGTTCACGTCCTGTTGTTTGTCTGTCTGTCATCCCTGCACTTACTCCAAGTTAGGGATTGCCGTCCAGTTGTCCCCTGTCATTAGGACTCGCGAGGCAAGTAGGCAGGGCCAGGGGTAAGGGTGGAGCGCAGTGGTCACTTCCCTCCCCCCTGTGTGTGTGTGTACGCGACCGTTACATTGGCTCTGTCGACACCTCCCATGGTGTTATTATAGTCTATCACGACTTGCGGCTTCATCACATATTTCCCACCTTTTGTGTGGACCATGGCAGTAGAGGTATTGTGCACAGTACTCATGAGACACACGTCCTTCTTGTCTCGCCATCATCTTATCCTTCTGCCAGGCAACCATTTCTCCGGTTTTGAGTTTTTTCTTGGCAAACATAGATGGCATGTCACGTCGGTTAGGCCTAACGGTACCATATGCATCAGTCTTGTTTTTTAGCAAAACCTCATACAGTTCCGGAGACGTGTAGAAATTGTCCGTGGTCACACAATATCCCTGGTTCAGCAATGGCTCAAGCAGTGTAAGGACAGATGATGTGGCCATCCCATAGCCGCTGTACCTGGGGTTGAACTTCGTGCCTTTACCGGTGTAAATGACCGAATTCCAGATGTACCCAGTGGATAACTCGCAGAGCATGTAGGATTTGATGCCAAACCGCGCTCTTTTGGATGCCTTTCTGGCACGTAGGTCCGCTGGAAATTGGTCACAGTAATTTGCCATACCTCCCAGATTTATTTATTTTTGGGCGCAGGATGCGTGGTCTCATCAAATTCTTAATTGTTCGTGAAGTGGAAATACTTCATGATGAGGGAAAACCAGTATTCTGACATCATGGTGCCAGAAAAATGGAGTTTCCAGTAACTTATTGGTGGTCCAGTACCATTTCTGGAGAGGTTTCCCCATCACCCCCTGAAGAATGATGAGTCCCAGAAACTGCCACATGTCCTCTTTGGTCACTAGTTCCCACTTTCTGCTTCTGGAAAACGTGGCATGCAGCGGATTGCTGCTCTTGGTAGCAATCTGTCTCAGTGATAATTTTTTCAATTACCTCCTCAGTGAGGAATAATTGTAGGTATGCCAGAGGGTTGTCACGCTCAACATCTACCTTCATCCCAGGTGATCCAGTGAACGGGAATCTTGGGGGTGCTACCTTGTCCGTATCGCAGTCAATAGGGCACCAAGTGCGCACATGGCTGAGGTCAGGTGCAGGATCATCGCCGTTGTCACTTGCCAGATCAGTGTCAGTGTCAGACGACAAATCTCCCCACAACTCACTATCGCTCAGTTCTGCGAGCACCTCCGTGTCACTGTCGCTGTCACTCAACTGGTCCAAAAGCGCTTTTGTAGTAAAATTGCGCCATGTTATAAATATTTTATGGGCACAAATGACGGTAAAGTGGCGGGCAAGGGGCACTGTACAGTGATCAAGTGTCCGATCTGAGGAGATACAGTGTAATCCTCTCAGATTACAATGTATAACCCCTTTTATGTGAGTGTGTCACTTTTATGTTTATATCACTTTTGAATTTCCCCCCCAGTTCCGCTCCCATGCGCCGCTGCTGCTCGCAGGGAACGGAACCAGAAAGTCAAATGCCGGCCGGCGCTCTCGCCGGCGATCACAGCGGAGGACATCGCTGGACGCCAGGAGAAGGTGAAGGGACTCTGCTGACAGCTCTGCAATGTTACCCTTAGCGTGACTCAGGGTTACCGCTCCTGGCAGCGAAAATTAACCCCCCGAGTCACATACACATACACAGTGGATATTAAAATGTCAGGTTTCTGTGATGTAAAAAACATGAGACAAAGATAAATCATTTCAGAACTTTTTTCACCTTTAATGTGACCTTTAACCCCTTTAACCCCTTAAGGACACAGCCTTATTTCACCTTAACCACTTCCCATCTGGGCCCTTTGCCCCCTTCCTGACCAGGCCAAATTTTGCAAAACGGACATATCTCACTTTATGTGGTAATAACTTTGGAACGCCTTTATTTATCCAAGTCATTCAGAGATTGTTTTCTCGTGACACATTGTACTTCATGATAGTCATAAATTTGAGTCAAAATATTTCACCTTTATTTATGAAAAAATCCCAAATTTACCCAAAAATTTAAAAAAAATCGCAATTTTCTAAATTTCAATTTCTCTGCTTTTAAAACAGAAAGTGATACCTCATAAAATATATATTATTTAACATTCCCCATATGTCTACTTTATGTTGGCATCATTTTGGAAATGTCATTTTATTTTTTTAGGACGTTAGAAGGCTTAGAAGTTTAGAAGCAATTCTTCAAATTTTTAAGAAAATTGCCAAAACCCACTTTATAAGGACCAGTTCAGGTCTGAAGTCACTTTGTGGGGCCTACATAGTGGATACCCCCATAAATGACCCCATTGTAGAAACTACACCCCTCAAGGTATTCAAAACCGATTTTACAAACTTTGTTAACCCTTTAGGCGTTCCACAAGAATTAAAGGAAAATGGAGATCAAATTTTTAAATTTCACTTTTTTGGCAGATTTTCCATTTTAATCAATTTTTTTCTCTAACACATCGATGGTTAACAGCCAAACAAAACTCAATATTTATTACCCAGATTCTGCGGTTTACAGAAACACCCCACATGTGGTCGTAAACTGCTGTATGGGCACACGGCAGGGCGCAGAAGGAAAGGAACTCCACATGGTTTTTAGATGCCATGTCCCATTTGAAGCCCCCTGATGCACCCTTACAGTAGAAACTCCCAAGAAGTGACCCCATTTTGGAAACTAGGGGATAAGGTGCCAGTTTTATTAGTACTATTTTTGGGTACATATGATTTTTTGATCATTCAATATAACACTTTATGGGGCAAGGTGACCAAAAAATTGGTTGTTTTAGCACAGTTTCTATTTATTTATTTTTACAGCGTTCACCTTAGGGGTTCAGTCAAGTGACATTTTTATAGAGCAGATTGTTACGGACGTGGCGATACCTAATATGTATACTTTTTCTCATTTATTAAAGTTTTACACAATAATAGCATTTTTGAAACCAAAAAATTATGTTTTAATGTGTCCATGTTCTGAGAGCTATAGTTTTTTTATTTTTTGAGAGATTTTCTTATGTAGGGGCTCATTTTTTGCGGGATGAGGTGACGGTTTTATTGGTACCATTTTGTGGGACATACGCGTTTTTGATCACTTGGTGTTGCACCTTTTGTGATGCAACGTGACAAAAATTGCTTGTTTTGACACAGTTTTTTTTTTTTTTTTTTTACGGTGTTCACCCGAGGGGTTAGGTCATGTGATATTTTTATAGAGCTGGTTTTTACGGACGCGGCAATACCTAATATGTATACTTTTTTTTATTTGTTTCACTTTAACACAATAATAGCATTTTTGAAACCAAAAAAATTATGTTTTAGTGTCTCCATGTTCTAAGAGCTATAGTTTTTTTATTTTTTGAGAGATTTTCTTATGTAGGCGCTCATTTTTTGCGGGATGAGGTGACGGTTTTATTGGTACCATTTTGTGGGACATACGCGTTTTTGATCACTTGGTGTTGCACCTTTTGTGATGCAAGGTGACAAAAATTGCTTGTTTTGACACCGTTTTTTTTTTTTTTTTTTACGGTGTTCACCCGAGGGGTTAGGTCATGTGATATTTTTATAGAGCTGGTTTTTACGGACGCGGCAATACTAAATATGTCTATTTTACTTTATTTTTTCTATTTTAATTTTTTTTTTTTTATTCCTAACTTGGGAACTTTTTTTTTTTTTACATGTGAAACTTTATTTTATTTTATTTTTTCAACCCTTTATTTTTTTTATTTTTTTTTACACTTTTCGTCCCCCATAAGGTCATACAAGACCTCTGGGGGACATTTGCTTCACTTTTTCTTTTTTTTTTCACAGTTGATTTCTCCTGTAACTGGGGCTGAGATAGTAGCCCCAGTTACAGGACAAATGCACCCCTATAGAGGCTGTACAGCAGCAATCCTGCGCTGTACAGCCTCACAGCAGGGCTGATCGAGGTCTCTGAGAGACCTCACACAGCCCCTGCACTCTCCGGTCACGGCGGTCACATGACCGCCGGGCCGGAACAGGAAGCGCACAGCGCTTCCTTCTCTGCAGACACAGCGCTCGGTGAGCGCTGTGTCTGCAGCGATCGTGAAGGCAGGGACACCTGGGAACTGTCCCTGCCTTGTCTTAGGGTTGCCCTGCTGTCACTGACAGCGGGCAACCCGATCAGCAGCTGCACGATTAGCGTGCAGCTGCTATTTCTGACAGGACGTTTTAAAACGTGCTGTCAGAAATAGACGTCCACCCATAGGACGTTTATATCCTATGGGCGGACGTGAGGCGGTTAAGGACCAGGCCATTTTTTGCAAATCTGACCAGTGTCACTTTAAGTGGTGATGACTTTAAAACGCTTTGACTTATCCAGGCCATTCTGAGATTGTTTTTTCGTCACATATTGTACTTCATGACACTGGCAAAATGAAGTAAATTTTTTTAATTTTTTTTTGCATAAAAAAATACCCTATTTACCAAAAATTTTGAAAAATTAGCAAATTTCAAAGTTTCAGTTTCTCTACTTCTGTAATACATAGTAATACCCCCAAAATTTGTGATGACTTTACATTCCCCATATGTCTACTTCATGTTTGAATTATTTTGGGAATGATATTTTTTTTTGGGTGGATGTTACAAGGCTTAGAAGTTTAGAAGCAAATCTTGAAATTTTTCTGAAATTTACAAAAACCCAATATTTAGGGACCACTACAGCTCTGAAGTCACTTTGCGAGGCTTACATAATAGAAACCGCCCAAAAATGACCCCATTCTATAAACTACACCCCTCAAGGTATTCAAAACTGATTTTACAAACTTCGTTAGCCCTTTAGGTGTTGCACAAGATTTAATGGAAAATAGAGATACAGTTTCAAAATTTCACTTTTTTGGCAGATTTTCCATTTTAATATTTTTTTACAAAGCAAGGGTTAACAGCCAAACAAAACTCATTATTTATGGCCCTGATTCTGTAGTTTACAGAAACACCCCATATGTGGTCGTAAACTACTGTACGGGCACACGGCAGGGCGCAGAAGGAAAGGAATGCCATACAGTTTTTGGAAGGCAGATTTTGCTGGACTGTTTTTTTTTACACCATGTCCCATTTGATGCACCCCTAGAGTAGAAACTCCAAAAAAGTGACCCCATTTTAGAAACTACGGGATAGGGTGGCAGTTTTGTTGGTACTAGTTTAGGGTACATATGATTTTTGATTGCTCTAGATTACACTTTTTGTGAGGCAAGGTAACAAGAAATAGCTTTTTTGGCCCCGTTTTTTTTTTTTTTTGTTATTTACAACATTCATCTGACAGGTTAGATCATGTGGTAATTTTATAGAGCAGGTTGTCACGGACGCGGCGATACCTAATATGTATACAATTTTTTTTATTTATGTAAGTTTTACACAATGATTTCATTTTTAAAACAAAAAAAAGTTTTAGTGTCTCCATAGTCTAAGAGCCATAGTTTTTTCAGTTTTTGGGCGATTATCTTAAGTAGGGTCTGATTTCTTGCGGGATGAGATGACGGTTTGATTGGCACTATTTTGGGGTGCATATGACTTTTTGATCGCTTGCTATTACACTTTTTGTGACGTAAGATGACAAAAATAGCTTTTTTTACACCGTTTTTATTTATATATTTTTACAGTGGTCACCTGAGGGGTTAGGTCATGTGATATTTTTATAGAGCTGGTCGATACGGATGCGGCGATACCTAATATGTATACTTTTTTTTTAGTTATGTAAGTTTTACACAATGATTTCATTTTTGAAACAAAAAAAAAAATCATGTTTTAGTGTTTCTATAGTCTAAGAGCCATAGTTTTTTCAGTTTTTGGGCGATTATCTTGGGTAGGGTATGATTTTTGCAGGATGAGATGACTGTTTGATTGTTACAATTTTGGCGTACATGCAACTTTTTTTATCATTTTTATTACCTTTTTTGGGAAGTAAGGTGGGCAAAATTTCAATTTCATCATAGTTTTTTATTTTTTATTTTTATGGCGTTCACCGTTCGGGTAAAGTAACATGAACGTTTTATAGTTGAGGTCGTTATGGACGCGGCGATACCAAACATGTGTATGGAATTTTATTTTTTTCATTTTTAATCAGTGATAAATGTGTTTTTGGATTTTTACTTTTTTTTTACCCAGACCCACTTGGTTCTTGAAGATCCAGTGGGTCTGATTTCTGTATGATACAGTACAGTACACTATATAGTGTTTTGTACTGTATTTTACTTACACTTTGTATGAACAGATCTATGCCTTTAGCACAGATCTGTTCAGCACCATGGACAGCAGGATGCCTGAGAAGGCGTCCTGTTGCCATGGGAACCTTCCCCGTCTGCTCAGTTGTGGCCACAACTGCGCAGACGGGGAAGGGTAAGGAGGGCAGCTCCCTCCCTCTGTCACCCCATCCTGTCTGGGGGCTGCAAAGGCACAGCAGCCCCCCGATGGGAGAGGGAGGGAGCTCCCGACTGTTAACCTCTGCTTTTCCATACCGCGGTATGGAAAGAGTTAAACGGCTGACATCGCATCACAGATGTCAGCCGTTTATACCAGGGTGTCAGCAATGTGCTCACACCCTGGTATACCCACTGGCCACCAACGATTATTCAATGGGAGACGGGCGGGGGATCGCGATCGGATCGCGATCGCCTGCCGCACCGCCCGCAAACCCCCCTCCTGCACCTCCCGCCGCCATAAAATCATTCAGGGGTGCAGGGTGGGTTTAAAAAAACTATATTTTAGGCATATAAAGTTTCTGATCAGAAACTGCTGAAAGCGCAGCAAATTGGCCTGCGGTTTGTTGCGATCGCCCCCCACGCATTTAGCAGAGGTGCCTGCTCAATGATTTGAGCAGGCACCTTGTCCCGATCACAGCCGGCCGGGCGGCAGTGATCGAAACAACACATGACGTACCGGTACGTCATGTGTCCTTAAGTACCAGGACATCATGACGTACCGATACGTCATGTGTCCTGAAGAGGTTAAACTGTACCACTCAATTGAAAAACAAACTGAAATGTTTTAGGTGGAGGGAAGAAAACAAAAAAAAACTAAAATAATGTGGTTGCATAAGTGTGCACACCCTCTTATAACTGGGGATGTAGCTGTTTTCAGAATTAAGCAATCACATCCAAAATCATGTTAAATAGGAGTCAGCATGCACCTGCCATCATTTAAAGTGCCTCTGATTAACGCCAAATAAAGTTCAGCTGCTCTAGTTGGTCTTTCCTGAAATTTTCTTAGTCACATCCCACAGCAAAAGCCATGGTCCACAGAGAGCATCCAAAGCATCAGAGGGATCTCATTGTTAAAAGGTATCAGTCAGGAGAAGGGTACAAAAGAATTTCCAAGGCATTAAATATACCATGGAACACAGTGAAGACAGTCCTCATCAAGTGGAGAAAATATGGCACAACAGTGACATTACCAAGAACTGGATGTCCCTCCAAAATTGATGAAAAGACGAGAAGAAAACTGGTCTGGGAGGCTACCAAGAGGCCTACATCAAGATTAATAAAGGAGCTGCAGGAATATCTGGCAAGTACTGGCTGTGTGGTACATGTGACAACAATCTCCCGTATTCTCCATATGTCTGGGCTATGGGGTAGAGTGGCAAGACAAATCCTTTTCTTACGAAGAAAAACATCCAAGCCAGGCTACATTTTGCAAAAACACATCTGAAGTCTTCCAAAAGCATGTGGGAAAAGGTGTTATGGTCTAATGAAACCAAGGTTGACCTTTTTGGCCATAATTCCCAAAGATATGTTTGGCGCAAAAACAACACTGCACATCACCAAAAGAACACCATACCCACAGTGAAGCATGGTGGTGTCAGCATCATGCTTTGGGGCTGTTTTTCTTCAGCTGGAACTGGGGCCTTAGTTAAGCTAGAGGTAATTATGAACAGTTCCAAATACCAGTCAATATTGGCACAAAACCTTCAGGCTTCTGCTAGAAAGCTGAACATGAAGAGGAACTTCATCTTTCAGCATGACAACGACCCAAAGCATACATCCAAATCAACAAAGGAATGGCTTCACCAGAAGAAGATTAAAGTTTTGGAATTGCCCAGCCAGAGCCCAGACCTGAATCCAATTGAAAATCTGTGGGGGGATCTGAAGAGGGCTGTGCACAGGAGATGCCCTCGCAATCTGACAGATTTGTAATGTTTTTGCAAAGAAGAGTAGGCAAATTTTGCCAAGTCAAAATGTGGCATGCTGATAGACTCATACCCAAAATGACTGAGTGCTGTAATAAAATCAAAAGGTGCTTCAACAAAGTATTAGTTTAAGGGTGTGCACACTTATGCAACCATATTATTTTATTTTTATATTTTTTCTTCCCTCTACCTAAAAGATTTCATTTTGTTTTTAAATTGAGTTGTACAGTTTATAGGTCACATTAAAGGTGGAAAAAGTTCTGAAATGATTTATCTTTGTCTAATTTTTTTACATCACAGAAACCTGACATTTTAACAGGGGTGTGTAGACTTTATGTATATGTCTTAATTGCCGTTCAGCGATTAAGACATTGTACTACAGCCATTTACGTGGTGTAGAAAAAGAAAAAATATGTACGTCCCATCAAAAAAAAAGGAGAAAATATATGTCATAATTGCCAATCAGTAGTGAAGTTACTGTACATTGTACTACAGCCATTTACGTGGTGTATTAATAGTAAAGATACGTACGTCCCATTAGCCGTTCTGCGGTGAATTGTTTTTTAATTTTTTTTATGGGGGGAGTTTATTAATCAGAAAAAAAAATATATGTCTTAATTGCGGTTCAGTGGTGAAGTAACATTGTACTACAGCCTTTTTTGGTGGGTATTATTTTAATTAAAATTTAAGTCTTTTATCATAAAGTATGTGAGACAGGTGACAGGCCCTTCAAAGGGAATGGGCAGTGGCCAAAATGTTTGTCACCGGCAGCAGAAGAAGGGGGGCGGGTGGCAGCAGGAGTCTCAGCGAGAGGCCTGAGCTCCCAGTGTCATCTAGCGGTCGTGTCTTGACCAGCAACCCAGCGGTGCTTGAATGGTTGACTCGGTTTTCGAGTTCGCAGCAAGTGACATCAGACACCCCCAGGCAAGATTCTGTGGGTTCCTCTGACACAACACTTAGTTGGCATGGCCTGGGAGCAGGCCCTGTGCCCCCACTTTTCCTGAACCTTCCTCCTTCATTTTCCGTTCCCTCAGCGTGAGAAGTATTATTTGCCTTAGGCTCAGCTCCACTTTTCAGCAAGGACGAGCTACTAGAGGACAGTTAGAAGCTACTGCCCAGCTAAGATCTGGAGGAGACATTCGCCGCTTCCTCCGATAGGCGGGCAAGTAGTAATGAGGAGAGTCGCGTGGAAGCACGTGTTGCAAGCCGTCAGGCTCCTGGCCCTGAGACCGTTGAAGACATCAGTGACGTGCAGACAGTAGCTGATGATGATGATGATGATTTAGCCGATAGCACTTGGGAGCCGGGTGAAGAAGGGGCTTCATCATCAGGAGAAGAGGGTTGCAGCTTGCGCGGGAGGCAGCTGCTGAGCCAGCAGGGTGGAAGCAGGGCTGTGAGTCAGCAGGGTGGCATCAGTGGAAGGTCAAGAGCTAAACGTGCCCGGGGTAGACCACCCTCTTTGCAGGAGCCTACCGGCCCGGAAAGTAGCTTTGCAGGGGTTCATAGAGGCAGTAGCAGGCAGTCAACGCGGAGTGTTGGTGGGAAAATGCCATCGGTGGTTTGTCAATTTTTTGTTAGGCCTCCGGAGGAGGTGAACATGGCTATTTGCCAGATTTGTGGGCAGAAGGTGAAGCTTGGCCAGGGTGCCAATGTTGGCACCACAGCCCTGCGTCAACACATGCAGCGTCGCCATAAATTGGCCTGGGAGAACCGTGGTTCCAATGTGGTTGTCCAGCCTGTCGCAGCAACCGCTGCATCACCCAGTGACACGCGGTCAAGGCTCCACCACCTCAGCCGAAAGGGAGCTGTCTGTCCTTCCCATGATCTGCTGATCCTGATTCTTCTGCTCCTCCTTCTCCTTGTCAGTCATTCCGTTAGCAATCGATCACCGAAGTGATTGCCAAGAGACAACAGTATGCGTGCACTCATCCAACAGCACAGAAGCTGAACGTGCTCCTGGCAAAGTTGTTGGTGTTGCAGTCCCTCCCTTTCCAAGTGGTGGACTCTGCACCTTTCAGAGAACTGATGACTTGTGGACAGTCCTTGAGCCTGTCAGTGTCTGCCATTATATGTCCTTTACGGCCCACTGGGTAAATGTGATTCCTGCCCAGTCACACCAGCAACTTTGCCAGGTGACGCCGCTTCCACCTCAACGTTCTCATGCCGTTGGTCCTGCAACAATGTCCGCTCTGACTCCTCATCCCCCACTGCAGGGACAATTCAAAGTGCCTCACCAGCATACCGCATGTGCAGGGCATGGTGGTGTCATGCTGTTATGCACCTAGTTTGTCTGGGCAAATGGAGTCACACAGGGGAGGAACTGCTCTGCGTCCTTTATCAAGAAATCAAATCTTGGCTTTCTCCTTGACAACTCAAAATCGGAACCATGGTGACCGACAACGGGAAGAACATGGTGTGGGTGCTGCGTCAAGGAGTGCTGAGCCATGCACCCTGCATGGCGCACGTGTTCAATCTGGTTGTAAAGCGGCTCCTGAAGTCTTCTGCCTATCTGCAAGACATCCGGAAAATGGCTAGGAAAATTTGCATTCACTTCAGCCACCCGTACACCGCAAAACACACCCTCCTTGAGCTGCAGCGGCTGAACGGCATCCCCTAACATAGGCTGATATGCGATGTTTACACCCTTTGGAATTCCACCCTCCATATATTGGACCGACTATAGGAACAGAGAAAGGCCATAAACAATTTCTTTATGATACAGGCGGACAGAGGTACTCCCCTGTGTAACTTCAATGTTAGCCAGTGGCAGCTCATGCATGACACCTGCTGTTTGCTTGGGCCCTTTGAGGCGGCTACTTTACTTGTCAGTTGCCAGGACTACGAGATGAACAACGTAATTCCACTGATTTATGTCCTGGAACAGATGTTGCTAAATCTGGCTGGCCAGGGGACACGGCCACATGAGCTCTGTTGAGGCTGAACTAAAGGAGGAGGAGGACATTTGAACACAAGCAATACGTAGAGAAATGGCAGTTTTTTCTACACAGGCGACAGGAGAGGAGGGGCAGGAGCAGCCAAAGGAGCTACAGGGCGATGAGGAAGACAAGGCAGAGGACCCAGAAACAGAGTGGCAGTTTGCAGTGGAGATTGAGGAAGGGAGGCCATTCACTTGCGCAAATGGCCTAATGCATGCTCACTTGCTTGCATGGTGACAGCCGAATTGTCACCATTCACCAGAGGGATGACTACTGGCTCTCCACCATGTTAGACCCTCACTACCGGTCCAAAATGAGGGAGAGGGAGGGCAAACTGAACTACCGAGATATCCTATGTAGTCAGTTGGCTGATGCCTATGTGGGCCCTCTGCACTCACGTTCCACTGCCATGGCTGCTGGGGGGGGGGGGGGGGGGGGGCAGGAGCAGTACCAGCTCCATCAGCAGCAACTTAAGTCTAGAGTCGCCGATGAGCAGTTTTCTTCACCCGCCTACTAAAGAAACTACTCACCAGCATCAGCAGGTAGACACAAAGCAGAACCTGAACCAGCAGGTTGTGGCATACTTGGAGTGCACCTTGCCACCCCACATCGAAGATCCCCTGGACTACTGGGCAGCCAAACTCGATTTGTGGCCGCAACTGGCCGAGTTTGCCCTGGACAACCTTTCCTGCCCGGCCAGTAGTGTGGCATCAGAGCAGGTGTTTTGTGCGGCGAGGGCCATAGTTCCCCAAGGAGAACTCGCCTGTCCACTCAAAATGTGGAGAAACTAACCTTTGTGAAGATGAATCAGGCGTGGATCAGCCAGGATTTTCAAACACCAGTGCCTGATGCAATAGACTAGATAATCCATGGTGCCACACTTTGAAAAAAGAGACCTGTTTCTTCTGGATACCTGCTTCAGCTACTATTCTGATGCTGCCACCCGCCTGATGCCACACCTGCTGCCAGGTGCTCCTTCTGCCACCCAGCATCTTCAGCTGATAATGGTATTGCCCCCACCTTCCCACTCTGCCACTGGGCCACTCTGTGGTCTTCTCATGCTGCTGCCACCTCACCACTCTGTGGTTTCTCCATGCTGCTGCCATCTCAACACTATCTCCATGGAGCACTGTGTGGTTTCCTCATGCTGCTGCCACATCACCACTCTATGGTCTCCTCATGCTGCTGCCACCTCAACACTATGTCTCTGAGCCACTCTGTGCTCTCCCCATGCTGATGCCACTTCACCACTCGGTGGTCTCCTCATGCTGCTGCCACATCACCACTATGTCACTGGGCCACTCTGTGTTCTCCTCGTGCTGCTGCCACCTTACCACACTGTGGTCTCCTCATGCTGCTACCACATCACTTCTCTGTGGTCTCCTCATGCTGCTCCCACCAACACTATGTCTCTGAGCCACTCCGTGGTCTCCTCATGCTGCTGCCACATCACCAATCTGTGGTCTCTTCATGCTGCTGCCACATCACCACTCTGTGGACTCCTCTTACTGCCACTATGTCACTGGGCCACTCTGTGGTCTCCTCATGCTGCTGCCACCACCTCACCACTATGTCATTGGGCCACTCTGTGGACTTCTCATGCTGTTCCCACCCTCCCCACTTCATGACTGGGACACTATTTTGTCATTTTGGCCTGGTTGACATCATCATTTATTTTACCCTTCTTTTGATCTGTCAGAATGAAGGAGAAATGAGACGCACAATGGATCCTGTCTATGTAGCAGCTGTAAGGCCTGTATGGTCCCATCAGAATTGGCTTGTGATTTGGTAGCTAAAAGCAGGAGTGGGTACAAAACACAGAAGACATGGAAATATTCTATTCACCTGTCATCTCTGTTTTGGATCCACTCCTGTTTTTTGGGGGATTTAGCAATACTGATGGATTACTGACAAAATACTGACCAAGTGAAGGCGGATGCTCAACAGACAGGATCCGTTTTTTTGGGGTTATTGTTCTGACAGATCAGAGGATGGTCAAAATAATCAGTGACTTCAACACAAACTTACTGCTGACACCCTCTCCACTCTGTCAGGGGGGCTCTACTTGTATAAGCGTTTAATAGAACAGGTTCTGTAGACATCTATGTGGAATCAGCTGGCGACGGTGTAAAAGGAGTGCGCTTTTTCTTGACGCGAACATCAACCTGTACTAAGGCTGAGTTCAAGTGTGGAGTGATTCTGAGCGTGAGGCCTGTCATGTGCGTGTCATACTGACTCACAGTATTGTTTCACTACCACAGCAGACTCCCTATGCGTGTTACTGCAATGCACAGTATTCTACACCGCTATACAGGCTCTCTGCAGCTAGGAAATAGGTGTTTTTTAACATGATTCGCCACAAATAAATCCGGATGAAATCAAATCTTTTCGGAAAGTTCGGCGAACCAACCAAATCAATTTTTTTGGAAATTCACTCACCTCTAGAGTTGGCCTTGGTAGCAAATTATTCTATTTGTCTTTCTGATTATGGAATCCTATATAACTGTTAACTGTCTAGGCCTACCTGCATTACCATCTTCCTGACTACTAGCTGGGCTGTCCTCTCTGCTGTTTATGGAGGGCAGACTCCGCTAGGGCTACCATTTCTACTAGTTCCAGTTACAAAAATAGGGAAAAGTGAATAGAAAACTGCTTTTATTCAGTAGCCTCTTAGTATAGCAGGCCACTTTGTACACTAAACTCAGTGGGTGCAAGCTCTGAGTGAGTCCTGCAGTTTAATTTAAAGCATATGTGATAATTAATTGAAAGAACCATAGTATACTCCATATGCAGCCACTCCATCAGTCCACAGAACATCAGCACTATCAACTGTCTTTTATTTTATTTTTTTAAGCACTATTTATTCAAAATCCAATTATTAAGCAAGTCGCTAAGTGCAGTAAGTCTTTGGCAATGCTCACATCTGCGTTGGCGGCTCTGTCTGGGCCTCCATCACAAAATTCTTAAAAAATAGTGAAGAAAAAAAGTCCCGCATGTAGGACTTTTTCTCCACTAAAAATGTTCTCCTAAATGCTGATGTGAAAGAGGCCTCAGCAAACATGTCTTTTGTTGCATTTAGACTGCACTGTCAAGAATAACAGAACTGTGTTTGTCCACTTAGTGCATGATCAAATCAGAGCACTCTTTAATGAAAAAGGTTGCCTGAGATAATTAACAATCTCAGACAAGCACTGCAATAGATAAAAATAAAAAAAAGATCTTATACTCACTCCTTTCTCTAATGTGGTTCTCTGCATAACTGTCCCTGTTCTCCTGCCACTGCTTGTTTACTAGCTGCAGCGGGTACATGCTGGTATATAGCACATGACTACTTCAGCAAATCACCGTCTAAGGGTACTTTCACATTAGCGTTAGAAGAATCCCGCAGTTAGTTCCGTTGTCGGAACTGCCTGCCAGATCCGGAAATCCTTATGCAAACGGAGATAATTTGTATCCGGATGCGTATCCGTCTGATAAATGCATTGAAATACCGGATCCGACTCTCCGGTGTCATCTGGAAAACCGGATCCGTCAATGCAGCAATTTCCTGAATACTTGGTACCGGATCCGGCATTAATACATTTCAATGGAAATAAATGCCGGATCCAGCATTCCGTCAAGTGTTCCTGAATTTTGGCAGGAGAAAATATTGCAGCATGCTGCTGTATTTTCTCCGGACAAATCCCGTAAAAGGGACGGAACGGAAGACATCCTGATGCATACTGAACGGATTGCTTTCCATTCAGAATGCATTAGGACAAAACTGATGCATTTTTTCGGGTATTGAGCCGCTATGACGGAACTCAATACCGGAAAACTTTAACGCTAGTTTGAAAGTAGCCTTACACTATTGGCACTAACTGTCACAGTAATGTGCAAAGTGACATGCGGATGTACAGACCGCCATTGCTTCAGTCAATCAAAACACTTACATGATGACTTGCATTTCATGTTTTTAGTTGCAGATCTGCTAATTCCTCGGCTCTGATGCACACTGTGCCTTGTTAGCCTACTTGTCCAGCCCTGCTCTTGAGTTTGCCAGCACTGCTCACGTAAGCAGTGCTGACCAATCCAAGGGTAGCAGGAAGTCTATTGGGCTATCAAATACATAGTGTGGATCAAACAGTCTGAGAATTGGTATGGCGATCTTGGATGGCAGGAGAGGAGCCCTTAAATTGGCGGATCTACAGCTAAAAAAATGAAAAGGAGAGCACCAGGCAAGTGTTCTGTTCGTTCCCCAGTTAATGTGATTATTTTTTTTCTTGAACCGGAGGCTCATTTTAATTTATGTTCCATAAGCTCTTAAAAGTGGTCTAATACAGGGAACATGACTGAGCAGGGTAAAATTAATGATTACTGACACAAAAAGCCGCAGATGTTGTAGCTCCAAAACGAGTTTGTTCCAAGAAAGGATGTTTGTCAGATATACTGTATGGGAAACAGTACAGGGCACAAGTTGTTTTGAATGATCATTAGAATTATTAGTTGTTATTATACTGTCAGCAGGGGCAGATTGGCCATAAACCCTACAGGGAAATTTCCTGGTAGGCCGATGCCCCAGGAGGCCACCCAAGTCCTCCTCTCTGCCGCTGATCGGGTACATAATGAGCTCTCAACAGTAATTAACGCTGTGAGAATCAGGTACAGTACTTGTATACCCAGCCAGCGACCGCACATGCCCTCCTGAATTCAACTGCTGTGGCCCGCACTTCACCTCCAAAGCCCCTTGCTCCATAGACAACTGGAGGAGGAGGACAGAAGATGGTAGCTATTGATGGCCTCAACAGAAGGCCAGCTTTTGGGGCAGTATATTGTGCTACACTGTGTTATTTGGTTCTGCTGGAGCCTGGAGTGCTATTTTGCACTATGGTATTGTGGACTCGGCCTACTGTTTATTTGGACCTGCCAACAAAATGAAGCCACTTTTAGTTTGACTGTCAGATTTGGATTTATGCAATAAGTTATCAAGAAAATGTTTGCATACAGTAAAACATAGTTTTATATTGGTCAAAATGAGAGTAGGATCATAGGAAAATTCCCTGGGCAAGACCTATATCGGAGTCTCTAAAAGGTTCTTGGCAGAAAGATTTACCTGTTTCTTTTGTTGGCTTGGATATTGCCCAGTGCCTCCTGTCTTCGTCCCTCACTCCAGTTTATTGATTTCCTGGTCGTGATTGCCATGGATGTTATAGACATACCTAAGTTGCTTTCTATTGCTCTCAGAAGTCATGGTGATTTCAAAAGCCATATCAGGTGAGTCCAACTCGGTAGAGGTAAAATGAACCCTTGTTTGATAGAGTTGTTACTTACGTCTATTTTTCTTGAGAATGTATAATGTAGTAGATGGCCGTTTATCACATTTCGACCAATTATAGACATAATCAGTTTTATAGTCCTTCAGACCTCAGATATATTTTGAAAGTTTATTGTCTGCAATAGTCAACTGTAATTTATTGATATCTTTAAGTTGCACATCCTTTTCAGAAAACAAAGATAAGTGTTACAGGCAGTGAGTATACAGGGAGTACAGAATTATTAGGCAAGTTGTATTTTTGAGGATTAATTTTATTATTGAACAACAACCATGTTCTCAATGAACCCAAAAAACTCATTAATATCAAAGCTGAATATTTTTGGAAGTAGTTTTTAGTTTGTTTTTAGTTTTAGCTATTTTAGGGGGATATCTGTGTGTGCAGGTGACTATTACTGTGCATAATTATTAGGCAACTTAACAAAAAACAAATATATACCCATTTCAATTATTTATTTTTACCAGTGAAACCAATATAACATCTCAACATTCACAAATATACATTTCTGACATTCAAAAACAAAACAAAAACAAATCAGTGACCAATATAGCCACCTTTCTTTGCAAGGACACTCAAAAGCCTGCCATCCATGGATTCTGTCAGTGTTTTGATCTGTTCACCATCAACATTGCGTGCAGCAGCAACCACAGCCTCCCAGACACTGTTCAGAGAGGTGTACTGTTTTCCCTCCTTGTAAATCTCACATTTGATGATGGACCACAGGTTCTCAATGGGGTTCAGATCAGGTGAACAAGGAGGCCATGTCATTAGATTTTCTTCTTTTATACCCTTTCTTGCCAGCCACGCTGTGGAGTACTTGGACGCGTGTGATGGAGCATTGTCCTGCATGAAAATCATGTTTTTCTTGAAGGATGCAGACTTCTTCCTGTACCACTGCTTGAAGAAGGTGTCTTCCAGAAACTGGCAGTAGGACTGGGAGTTGAGCTTGACTCCATCCTCAACCCGAAAAGGCCCCACAAGCTCATCTTTGATGATACCAGCCCAAACCAGTACTCCACCTCCACCTTGCTGGCGTCTGAGTCTGACTGGAGCTCTCTGCCCTTTACCAATCCAGCCACAGGCCCATCCATCTGGCCCATCAAGACTCACTCTCATTTCATCAGTCCATAAAACCTTAGAAAAATCAGTCTTGAGATATTTCTTGGCCCAGTCTTGACGTTTCAGCTTGTGTGTCTTGTTCAGTGGTGGTCGTCTTTCAGCCTTTCTTACCTTGGCCATGTCTCTGAGTATTGCACACCTTGTGCTTTTGGGCACTCCAGTGATGTTGCAGCTCTGAAATATGGCCAAACTGGTGGCAAGTGGCATCTTGGCAGCTGCACGCTTGACTTTTCTCAGTTCATGGGCAGTTATTTTGCGCCTTGGTTTTTCCACACGCTTCTTGCGACCCTGTTGACTATTTTGAATGAAACGCTTGATTGTTCGATGATCACGCTTCAGAAGCTTTGCAATTTTAAGAGTGCTGCATCCCTCTGCAAGATATCTCACTATTTTTGACTTTTCTGAACCTGTCAAGTCCTTCTTTTGACCCATTTTGCCAAAGGAAAGGAAGTTGCCTAATAATTATGCACACCTAATATAGGGTGTTGATGTCATTAGACCACACCCCTTCTCATTACAGAGATGCACATCACCTAATATGCTTAATTGGTAGTAGGCTTTCGAGCCTATACAGCTTGGAGTAAGACAACATGCATAAAGAGGATGATGTGGTCAAAATACTCATTTGCCTAATAATTCTGCACGCAGTGTAGAACCACTGTGCTAAGTAACTTGTTTGACTTAGGTCTAGTTCTAAGGGTGTTATCCTGGCAAGTCCCCTGGTTTTCAACCTTCAACCCATATACAGGGATCTGGCCTTTGCTGCAGGGGAGCCACCAGGCTGCTACCTCTTGGAATAGTCTGCCATAATATTATTGTACACACGAGCGAGTTTTACACATGGGTAAAATGCGTGACATGATTGTATAGCACCTGCACTGAATCCTGATCCATTCATTTCAATGGGTCTGAGCGTTTCTTTCACGCATCAGTTCTGCTTTGCGTGAAAAACGCAGCATGTTTTATATTCAGCGTTTTTCACGCAGCCCTGGCCCCTTAGAAGTGAATGGGGCTTCAGTGAAAAAGGCATTGCATCCGCAAGCAAGTGCGGTTGCAATGGGCCAGATTTATCATTAGCTCAAGTCAGAATAATGGAGTGAAAAAGTCGCAAAAAAATGCGCAAACGCTAAAACTGCGCACAAATTTGGGACTTTTTTCTGCTCTGCACTATGCTCGCCAGTTTTCTGAAAGTGGGCGTGTTATCTTATGTAAATGAATCTCTAGACAGATTTACTATTGGGACTATTTAAAAAGTCACAAAAAAGTCACCAAAAAATGCGCAATTTCACTCCAGTGAGGACCATGTTTATCTTATGTGACTTTTTAATAGAACATGCGACTTTTTCGTAAAAACGTGTGACTTTTGTAAAGCTGCTTACTGACGGATAAACTGCTACCGTCAAACCACATTTATTACAGTCTTAAAGGGCCGATCATAAATCTGACTTGGCTAAAACTGACTTTAGCCATATGTGAAAGTGGAGTGAGCTGTCACAGTAATGATAAATCTGGCCCAATGAGTTTTTCACTGATGGTTGCTAAGAGATATTGTTTGTAAACCTTCCATTTGTTATCACGCGTGTGAAAAAACGCATCAAAATGCATTTCACCCGCGCTGAAAAACTGAACAACTGAACGCAATCGCAGACAAAACTGACTGAACTTGCTTGCAAAATGGTGCGAGTTTCACTGAACGCATCCTGAGCCAATCCGTCATTCTCGTGTGAAAGAGGCCTAACAGTCTCCTGTAATAGTTTTATTTATAAAGGGACATTGACTAGAACTTTGTCTTTCTGGCTTGTCTCCTTTTTATGGCAAAGCAAAGCGATAAAATCTGGGCATTCTTTTGCCAGCAGACCCAGCTTCTCTTTATTCCCTTAAGACCTCTTTCATATGGCCGTAGTACTCCCGTCGCCTTATTGCGGGCCGCATACGGCGGTTCCGCAATACACGGGGCACCAGCAATTTGCATTCTGCATCAATCAAGTGAATGGGTCCCATCCGGAAGTGCAGAACGGAAGCACGAAATGGAACCCAACGGAACCACTACGGAGTGCTACCGTTCCGCCCAAAAATAAAACTTGTTCTATCTTTTTGTGGAACGGATGGATCACAGACCGCAAATTGCGGTTCCCAATGCATGGAATGGAACCAATACATTCATGTGAAAGAGGCCTAATTATGAAACCCTCTTGTCTAAAATCCAAAGTCAATTAAAGGCCTTTAACCTCTCCTTCATGTCGTGGATGTGCAGAAAGAACTATCTATTTTACCTTTTCTCCTGTACACCTTACAAATGTTGCAATCCTCCTCCCCCTATCATATCTCTCTTCCCTTTGTTTTTTATGGAAAAGGATTTGACTGAGATTGCCTCACTGTCTCCCTATTCCAAAACCAAGTAGGGGTGGTTTTAGCTTACTAGATTCCCTTACTTAATAATAGGCCATCCAGCAGGCCAGGTGTCTCTTACGAACAGTGACCCCTCTGCACCACATATAAATATTAACTCCTTAAAGGGACACTGACAGGCCGTTAGAGCATATAAAGTGACATATATTCTTCTGTTGGTCTTAATATGCTTAATTAAACTATACCATTATCACCCCTCGCTGCCTTTCCGTTACTTATAAAAAGTGTTTTTATCAATATGCAAATCACCTTACTTTGTGCCCAAGGGGCTGTCCCTCATTCAGTTCTGTGCCCAGCCGTGCCCCAACTGCCGTCTCCTAGTGCCGCCCAGCTCATTAGTATTCACTGCACTGGGCGGCTTTTTTTTCTCCCGACTCGGCGAAATCCAGCTCATGCCCAGTACTATCTTCCTGGCATCAGCCTCATCTTGTCGCTCCGTGCCTGCGCCTTAGCACCAGCTCCAGTAGAATATAGTACTGGGCATGCGCGGGATTTCGCCAAGTCGGGAGAAAAAAAAGCCGCCCAGTGCAGTGAATACTAATGAGCTGGGCGGCACTAGGAGACGGCAGTTGGGGCACGGCTGGGCACAGAACTGAATGAGGGACAGCCCCATGGGCACAAAGTAAGGTAATTTGCATATTGATAAAAACACTTTTTATAAGTAACGGAAAGGCAGCGAGGGGTGATAATGGTAGAGTTTAATTAAGCATATTAAGACTAACAGAAGAATATATGTCACTTCATATGCTCTAAAGGCCTGTCAGTGTCCCTTTAAGGAACGGGCTCATTTTCACCTTCAGGACCAGGCCATTTTTTGCTAATCTGACCAGTGTCACTTTATGTGGTGATAGCTTTAAAACGCTTTGACTTATCCAGGCCATTCTGAGATAGTTTTTTTGTCACATATTGTACTTCATGACACTGGTAAAATGGAGTAAAAAAAATTAATTTTTATTTATAAAAAAAAAAAGAAATTTGCCAAAAATTTGGAAAAATTAGCAAATTTCCAAGTTTAAATTTCTCTACTTCTATAATACACTGCTCAAAAAAATAAAGGGAACACAAAAATAACACATCCTAGATCTGAATTAATTAAATATTCTTCTGAAATACTTTGTTCTTTACATAGTTGAATGTGCTGACAACAAAAATCACACAAAAAAAAAAATGGAAATCAAATTTTTTAACCCATGGAGGTCTGGATTTGAAGTCACCCTCAAAATTAAAGTGGAAAAACACACTACAGGCTGATCCTACTTTGATGTAATGTCCTTAAAACAAGTCAAAATGAGGCTCAGTAGTGTGTGTGGCCTCCACGTGCCTGTATGACCTCCCTACAACGCCTGTACATGCTCCTGATGAGGTGGCGGACGGTCTCCTGAGGGATCTCCTCCCAGACCTGGACTAAAGCATCTGCCAACTCCTGGACAGTCTGTGGTGCAACGTGACGTTGGTGGATAGAGCGAGACGTGATGTCCCAGATGTGCTCAATTGGATTCAGGTCTGGGGAACGGGCGGGCCAGTCCATAGCATCAATGCCTTCGTCTTGCAGGAACTGCTGACACACTCCAGCCACATGAGGTCTAGCATTGTCTTGCATTAGGAGGAACCCAGGGCCAACCGCACCAGCATATGGTCTCACAAGGGGTCTGAGGATCTCATCTCGGTACCTAATGGCAGTCAGGCTACCTCTGGCGAGCACATGGAGGGCTGTGCGGCCCTCCAAAGAAATGCCACCCCACACCATTACTGACCCAATGCCAAACCGGTCATGCAGGAGGATGTTGCAGGCAGCAGAACGTTCTCCACGGTGTCTCCAGACTCTGTCACGTCTGTCACATGTGCTCAGTGTGACCCTGCTTTCATCTGTGAAGAGCACAGGGCGCCAGTGGCGAATTTGCCAATCTTGGTGTTTTCTGGCAAATGCCAAACGTCCTGCACGGTGTTGGGCTGTAAGCACAACCCCCACCTGTGGACATCGGGCCCTCATATCACCCTCATGGAGTCTGTTTCTGACCGTTTGAGCAGACACATGCACATTTGTGGCCTGCTGGAGGTCATTTTGCAGGGCTCTGGCAGTGCTCCCCCTGTTCCTCCTTGCACAAAGGCGGAGGTAGCGGTCCTGCTGCTGGGTTGTTGCCCTCCTACGGCCTCCTCCACGTCTCCTGATGTACTGGCCTGTCTCCTGGTAGCGCCTCCATGCTCTGGACACTATGCTGACAGACACAGCAAACCTTCTTGCCACAGCTCGCATTGATGTGCCATCCTGGATAAGCTGCACTACCTGAGCCACTTGTGTGGGTTGTAGACTCCATCTCATGCTACCACTAGAGTGAAAGCACCAGCAACATTCAAAAGTGACCAAAACATCAGCCAGGAAGCATAGGAACTGAGAAGTGGTCAGGTCACCACCTGCAGAACCACTCCTTTATTGGGGGTGTCTTGCTAATTGCCTATAATTTCCACCTGTTGTCTATCCCATTTGCACAACAGCATGTGAAATTGATTGTCACTCAGTGTTGCTTCCTAAGTGGACAGTTTGATTTCACAGAAGTGTGATTGACTTGGCGTTACATTGTGTTGTTTAAGTGTTCCCTTTATTTTTTTGAGCAGTGTACATAGTAATACCTACAAAAATAGTTATTACTTTACATTCTCCATATGTCTGCTTCATGTTTGGATCATTTTGGGAATGACATTTTATTTTTTGGGGATGTTACAAGGCTTAGAAGTTTAGAAGCAAATCTTGAAATTTTTCTGAAATTTTCAAAGACCCACTTTTCAAGGACCAGTTTAGATCTGCAGTCACTGTGAGGCTTACATAATAGAAACCGCCCAAAAATGACCCATTCTAGAAACTACACCCTCAAGGTATTCAAAACTGATTTTATAAACTTTGCTAACCCTTTAGGTGTTCTACTAGAATTAATGGAAAATAGAGATACAATTTCAAAATTTCAGTTTTTTGCCAGATTTTCCATTTTAATAATTATTTTTCCAGTTACAAAGCAAGGGTTAACAGCCAAACAAAACTCAATATTTATGGCTCTGATTCTGTAGTTAACAGAAACACCCCATATGTGGTCGTAAACCGCTGTATGGGCACACGGCAGGGCGCAGAAGGAAAGGAATGCCATACGGTTTTTGGAAGGCAGATTTTGCTGGACTGGTTTTTTGACACCATGTCCCATTTGAAGCCCCCCTGATGCACCCCTAAAGTAGAAACTCCAAAAAAGTGACCCCATTCTAGAAACTACACCCCTCAAGGAATTCAAAACTGATTTTACAAACTTTGTTAACCCTTTAGGTGTTCCACAAGAATTAATGGAAAATAGAGATACAATTTCAAAATTTAACTTTTTTGGCAGATTTTCCATTTTAATATTTTTTTTTCGTTACAAAGCAAGGGTTAACAGCCAAACAAAACGTAATATTTATGGCTCTGATTCTGTAGTTTACAGAAACACCCCATATGTGGTCGTAAACCGCTGTACGGGCACACGGCAGTGCGCAGAAGGAAAGGAATGCCATATGGTTTTTGGAAGGCAGATTTTGCTGGACTGGTTTTTTGACACCATGTCCCATTTGAAGCCCCCCTGATGCACTCCTAGAGTAGAAACACCAAAAAAGTGACCCCATTTTAGAAACTATGGGATAGGGTGGCAGTTTTGTTGGTACTATTTTAGGGTACATATGATTTTTGGTTGCTCTGTATTACACTTTTTGTGAGGCAAGGTAACAAGAAATTGCTGTTTTGGCACAGTTTTTTTTTTTTGTTATTTACAACATTCATCTGACAGGTTAGATCATGTGGTATTTGTATAGACCAGCGTGTCACGGACGTGGCGATACCTAATATGTATACTTTTTTATTTATTTATGTAAGTTTTACCTAATGATTTAATTTTTGAAACAAATAAAATAATGTTTTAGTGTTTCCATAGTCTGAGAGCCATAGTTTTTTTCAGTTTTTGGGCGATTACCTTGGGTAGGGTATGATTTTTGTGGGATGAGATGACTGTTTGATTGGCACTATTTTGGGGTGCGTATGACTTTGATCGATTGCTATTACACTTTTTGTGATGTAAGGTGACAAAAAAATGTCCGTTTTTATTTTTTTACGGTATTCACCTGAGGGGTTAGGTCATGTGATATTTTTATAGAGCCGGTCGATACGGACGCGGCGATACCTAATATGCATACTTTTTTTTATTTATGTAAGTTTTATACAATAATATGATTAAAAAAAAAATAATCATGTTTTAGTGTCTCCATATTCTGAGAGCCATAGTTTTTTCAATTTTTGGGCGATTATCTTAGGTAGGGGCTCATTTTTTGAGCGATGAGGTGACGGTTAGATTGGTAGTATTTTGGTGGGCAAATGACTTTTTGATCGCTTGCTGTTGTACTTTTTGTGATGTAAGGTGACAAAAAAATAGTTTATTTAGCACAGTTTTTTATTTTGTATGGTGTTCATCTGAGGGGTTAAGTCATGTGATATGTTTATAGAGCCGGTCGATACGGATGCGGCGATACCTAATATGTCCCTATTTTTTACCAATTTTTCTTAACTTTATTTGGGGAAAATGACATTTTTGTTTATTTTTACTTGAAACTTAATTTTTTGGGGTGGAAACTTTACTTTTTCAACTTTCTTTTTTCACTTTATTTTTTGTCCCACTTTGGGACTTTTGGAGGTCTAATCCCTTTAAAAATGCATTCCAATACTTCTGTATTGGAATGCATTGGCTGTATGAGTAAAACAGTGAGTATTACTCATACAGCTTCCGGCCTGTGAGATCCAGGGGGCTGGATCTCACAGGCAAGTCACAGGAAGGCAGCGCCGCTGCCTTCCATGCCATCAGGTCCCCCCAACAGCCGCATGGGGACTCGATGGCACCGCCGCCGCCGCACCAGGTAAAAGCCGCAAACCGCAGGTCTGAATTGACCTGCGGTTTGCGATGATCGCCAACACGGGGGGGTCACGGGACCCCCCCGCGCATTTAGCCAAGGTGCCTGCTCAATTATTTGAGCAGGCAACTTGTTCTGATCACCATCCGCCGCGCGGCGGTGATCCTAAATACACAGGACGTACCAGTGCGTCCTGTGTCCTTAAGTACCTGGACAACATGCCGTATCGGTACGCCCTGTGTCCGGAAGAGGTTAAAGGGAGTCTTTCACCTAAAATGACCATTATACACCACAAACATCATGATATACATTACATTCCCCATATTATAATCTTACCTTTCATATTGCTGTCCATCGCCTATTTTCTCTTAAAAACGCTTTTATTCCATATGCTAATTCGCTTCTGAAGTTGCCCAGGGGTGTCGTTTATGCGGCTGATGCCCAGGCCCCACATCGCTGTTCAAATCAGACCCCTCCCCTGTCACCCCTCTGGCCCGCCCTAGGTTCTTCAGATTCCATCCTTCCGTCATTGACAAATCCGGCGCCTGCGCCGTTCAACATAATCCTCACGCCTGTGCACTCCATTACCCACTATGGGCAGAGGCAGCAGAGCGTTGCATTACCAGTAGAAAGAGGGAGTGCTCATGCGGCTCTACAGAGCACTATTGAGACCTTATTTGGAGTATTGAGCGCAGTACTGGAGACCATATCTCCCGAAGGATATTGATACTTCAAAGAGAGTTAAGAGAAGAGCTACTAAACTAGTACATGGATTGCAGGATAAAACTTACCAGGAAAGGTTAAAGGACCTTAACATGTATAGCTTGGAAGAAAGACGAGACAGAGGGGATATTATAGAAACTTTTAAATACATAAAGGGAATCAACAAGGTAAAAGAGAGAGAATATTTAAAAGAAGAAAAACTGCTACAAGAGGACATAGTTTTAAATGAGAGGGGCAAAGGTTTAAAAGTAATATCAGGAAGTATTACTTTACTGAGAGAGTAGTGGATGCATGGAATAGCCTTTCTGCAGAAGTGGTAGCTGCAAATACAGTGAAGGAGTTTAAGCATGCATGGGATAGGCATAAGGCCATTCTTCATATAAGATAGGGCCAGGGGCTATTCATAGTATTCAGTATATTGGGCAGACTAGATGGGCCAAATGGTTCTTATCTGCCGACACATTTTTATGCGCCGACCCGTACCTCCCGATCTAGCCGGCAAAAGTAAATTGCCACAAGATCAGGATGTACGGGCTGGCGCATGCGCATTAAACGCTCTGCTGCCTCTGCCCATAGTGGGTAATGGAGTGCGCAGGCGCAAGGATCATGTTAAATGGCGCAGGCGCCAGATCTGTCAATGACGGGAGGATGGAATCTGAAGAACCTAGGGCGGGCCAGAGGGTTGAAAGGGGAGGGGTTTGATTTGAACAGCGCCGTGGGGCCTGGGCACCGGCCGCATAAATGCCGCCCCTGTGCACCTTCAGAAGCTTATTAGCATATGGAATAAAAGCGTTTTTAAGAGAAAATAGGAGATGGACAGAAATATGAAAGGTAAGATTATAATATGGGGAATGTAATGGATATCATGATGTTTGTGGTGTATAATGGTCATTTTAGGTGAAAGACTCCTTTTAAATTACACATTAGTGACCCCTTTTAAAAAGCATGGATATGGTTCTCCCCTAAAGTTCTGTCCCTTAATTATGCCCCCTTAATCCCCTTATTAAGGGAGTATTGGTTCATTTCTCTTGGTTGTTAAGCAAATCTGACCTTCGACGGATTTTACTTCAATGGTGCTTCTATCTTATCTCCCTGAACTGCTTAGTGTCCCAGGTCCACTTCCAAATTAGCTGATATACTATCCATATCCATATATATTATCCATATTCCTCGATTCTTATTAACGCTCAATCTCTTTTCTACACATTGAGAACTTCAAGTCACTATGCTCCAGGTTTTTATCTTGGCCATCAGCTGTTAAAGAGCTGTTTTGCTTAGAAGCCTTCCTCCTACTCCCTAAACTACCTTGCCACCCTCTTAAATTATATAACAATCTGCTTGCTTTGGGGTCTCCAAACAAACCTAGCTATTCACTGGTGTGGGAAAAAGATCTGAACACTTTTTTTTCAGAATTTAATACTGCAAATATTCTCAAGCAGTAATATGGATTTTGTAGATGTGTCCGGACACAGGATAACTCTTTTAAACTTCTGAAAAGATGGTATAGGATGCTATAATTCCTTTTTAAGATTAACTTTTTCCCAAATAATGTGTGTTGGCGTTGGCACACCTAGGAAACTACCTCTATATCTAGTCACACTGCCCTAAGATTTCTACTTTTTGGCGACATATCGAGTCTCCCCTGCTGTCTTTCCTCCCAGTAAAAAGTTATATTAGCACTTTCTTCCTTACAGTAGCTAAATTACTTATTTCTCTGTTGTGGCCTTTGTTCACTAAGTGGATTGACAAAGTCAACTGCATGCACCTATTAAAAGAACTAGCTAGTTGGGAGAACAGATCTTGTAACAAATTTTCATATCGCTGGGCTCCATGAGCTCAACATAGGGACTCTTCCCCTCTTCTTTTTGTTGCATTTCCACTGTGACCCACTCTATAACATTCACATCTCTCTTAATTCCTCAGATTTTGACCTGTGGGTTCATTGTGCACAAAGACGGCTTAGGTTACTTTCGCATTGCCAGGAGTTCAGGCATTGCCAGATGGTACCAGAATGCCCCTCTGTCCCACTGACTTTAATGGAGTCTGGCGCTACCTGGCAAATATGCTAAGATTCGGCCAAACAAATTCCGCTGCACGCATAATTTTTTTGTCCGGCCGATTCCCGGCACTGTCTGCCGGACTTGCCAGCCCAAACACCCAGCCACAGGTGTGAAAGAAGTATTGTTCCATTTTTCATTTTTGTTATTATTCATCTACCTTGTTGAAAATGTATGTTCCTCATCATGATTATCTGTATAGACATGTTAATGCTCGCTTGCTTTTTGTTGTTTGGCATTTTGCCTATGTCCTATGTTACTGAGGACTGCACGCCTCCTTTTCACTATTTGACATTTTGTCTATATGCTATGGCAATATGCGGGCACCAGCCGTGTGCTCACCGCATCATGAATGTGGACCTATTTACTTGAATGGGTCCGCAATCTGGAGGTGTGGTGCAGAACGGAGGCACGGAAGCTTCCATGGGGTTCCTCTCCGTGATTCCGCACCGGAAAAAAATAGAACTTGTACTATTTTTTACGGTGCAGACGGATCACAGACCCATTCAAGTTGAATGGGTCTGGATCCGTCGCTGCAGCCACATGGACAGTGCCCGTGCATTGGGGACCACAAATGCTTGAGGCCTTTATTTTAAGTTTTTGTGTTTTCTTTTAGCTGCTTAATATTATGCTTATTTTATCTTTTTTTATGCAGCCAAATATTACTTTAAAGTCTGAAGTGAATTATGAAATCCATCGCATCCAAAGCATTTTTGCATTGCATTTGTACATTTTTACCTTTTTTGACATTTTGTTAAATTGCAACATGCACTAGTTATGGTTTTTAGAGCATTTTACACCCAGGAATTTTTATAGTTGAAAAATATAAAAAAAACTGTAAAACTGACTACCATTTTTTTTTATACTAAAATAAAAAAATTACAAAAAAATTGTGTAAAGGAGGCCTAAAAGTTCCACAGTGTTCTATTTATATTTTATTCCGCTGTTTAACAATATTTATTTTTGCTTATTCTGTTTCAACTAGGCCAAAAAAGACTTGCAGAAGACAGTGGTGACCATATGGAAAATTGCACTGTAAAAAAGCTAAAAAGAAACTACAAGTCTGTGACTCATAAGAAGAAAATTAGTAAGTTTATACTTTGCTAAATGTATATGACAAAAATTGTTTACATTTTGGAAATATGTCACACCTAGAAATTAAACTTCCAGTGTTTTTAAAATGCATTTGTATGTCATTTTAACTCTAGTTTTGCTGTATACTTTTCAAATAAAAGTGTAAACAAACATATTAACAGATGTCCTAATTAGAGATGTCGCGAACATAAAATTTTTCGTTCGCGAACAGCGAACGCGAATTTCCGCAAATGTTCTCGAACGGGCGAACCGCCATAGACTTCAATACGCAGGCGAATTTTAAAACCCAAAGGGACTCTTTCTGGCCACAATAGTGATCGAAAAGTTGTTTCAAGGGGACTAACACCTGGACTGTGGCATGCCGGAGGGGGATCCATGGCAAAACTCCCATGGAAAATTACGTAGTTGACGCAGAGTCGGGTTTTAATCCATAAAGGGCATAAATCACCTAACATTCCTAAATTGTTTGGAATAACCTGCTTTAAAACATCAGGTATGATGTTGTATCGATCAGGTAGTGTAAGTGTTACGCACGCTTCACAGTGACAGACCAAACTCCCTGTTTAACGCACCGCAAACATCCGCAAACAGTCCATTTGCACAACCGCAAACACCCCATTTGCACAAGGTTGGATACCAAGCTAGCCATGGCCCGTTCCTTGTCCTCACTGATGTTATTGAAGGTCTCTTCCTCCACCCAGCCACGTACAACACCAAGGGTCCCCGAAAGGTGACAACAAGCCTCCTGGGATTCCTGCTGTGTTTGGTCTTCCACCTCCTCAAAGCCACCTTCCTCCTCTGACTCCTCTTCTTCAGACTCCTCTCTCTGCGTTGCCTCTCTCTGCGTTATTATAAGGTGTGTTAAGTAGTACTATTCCTATCAGTTTAATCCCTGTTACGTCCCCTATCAGGGGACGTGTATGGAATAGATTTTAGGAACCGGGAGATGGAAAAAGATGCTTGGTCGGTCCTCTTACTTCCAATTCGGGGCACTGCGCATGCGCCGTGTAATGTACTGTGCCACCAGATATGAGTGGTGTGTTAAGTAGTACTATTCCTATCAGTTTAATCCCTGTTACGTCCCCTATTATTATTATTATAATTAGGTGTGTTAAGTAGTACTATTCCTATCAGTTTAATCCCTGTTATGTCCACTAGTATTATTATTATTATAAGGTGTGTTAAGTAGTACTATTCCTATCAGTTTAATCCCTGTTACGTCCTCTATCAGGGGACGTGTATGGAATAGATTTTAGAAAACCGCAAAGAGTTGTCAATAGTTGACACACTCATGACATAAATTTTATTCCTCTATGCGTTAATCTTGGTGTAGTGATGACTGTGCTCGTGCGCACGTTTGGGAGATTGCAGGCGATGGGGGTTTTTCAAAGCCTATGGTCATGCTGAGGTAGTTCAGTGAGAGTTAAGTGACCCAGAAAACAATGATTCTGCAGTGTGGGCCCATTGTTGGCCTAGTAGGCTTTGATGATCACAAAGAAAATGTATGTTTTTTCTATGCAAAATTATCCAGCCGATCGCTTTTGGTCTGTTCACAATGAAGCAACAACCTTATCATCTGGGGTGTGCCAACATTGCCATTGCCAACACACTCATAGAGGTGGTCGCTTCATTGTGATACGCAAGCCCCTTCACCACAACAAGGTAACGATCATGAAGGGGAATTGACACATGTATATGCCTTTTTTTTTGTTTGGTTTTACAGCCACAGTGCAGCACCAGAGGCCAGAAAAATTAGGCATGTACACATGCCTGAAAAACTAGGTATTGTTGCAGCCGGTGCTGTAGCAGCGGCCAGAAAAATGTATGTTTCCCAGGCAGAAAGTGCCCTAAAACATTGGGGCTTGAACCCTAGTTGGTGGCGGATAAGTCACGCAAGTTATCCAGCATTCAGAGATAAAATACAGCAGCGTGTGGACCATTTTTAGCCCAAGGCAGCTCATCTCATCAGGCCTTTTTTAGTTGAATGTATCGCCCACTGTCAGTCCCTTCGGGATCCATCCCTCATTCATTTTAATAAAGGTGAGGTAATCTAGACTTTTTTGACCTAGGCGACTTCTCTTCTCAGTGACAATACCTCCTGCTGCACTGAAGGTCCTTTCTGACAAGACACTTGAAGCGGGGCAGGCCAGAAGTTCTATCGCAAATTGGGATAGCTCAGGCCACAGGTCAAGCCTGCACACCCAGTAGTCAAGGGGTTCATCGCCCCTCACAGTGTCAATATCTGCAGTTAAGGCGAGGTAGTCTGCTACCTGTCGGTCGAGTCGTTCTCTGAGGGTGGACCCCGAAGGGCTGTGGCGATGCGTAGGACTTAAAAAGCTCTACATGTCCTCCACGGCGTGGTCGTGGTAGGAGGAGGATTACTTTCACCTCTTCCCCTGTTAGATTCCCGTTGTGCTGTGACATCACCCTTATACGCTGTGCAAAGCATACTTTTTAATTTATTTTGGAACTGCTGCATCCTTTCCGACTTCCGGTAATTTGGTAACATTTTAGGCACTTTCTGCTTATACCGGGGGTCTAGTAGCGTGGCCACCCAGTACAGGTCGTTCTCCTTCAGCCTTTTTATACGAGGGTCCCTCAACAGGCACGACAGCATGAACGACCCCATGTGCACAAGGTTGGATGCCGAGCTACTCATGTCCCGTTCCTCGTCCTCAGTGATCTCACTGAAGGTATGTTCTTCCCCCCAGCCACGTACAACACCACGGGTACCAGATAGGTGACAACGAGCAACCTGGGATGCCTGCTGTGGTTGGTCTTCCTCCTCCTCCTCAAAGCCACATTCCTCCTCTGACTCCTCTTCCTCACACTCCTCTTCCAGCGTTGCCGCAGGTCCAGCAAGCGATGCTGATAAGGCTGTTTCTGGTGGTGGTGGTGACCACAACTCTTCCTCTTCACGCTCATCTACGGCCTGATCCAGCACTCTTCGCAGGGCACGCTCCAGGAAGAAAACAAATGGTATGATGTTGTTGATGGTGCCTTTGGTGCGACTGACTAGGTTTGTCACCTCCTCAAAAGGACGCATGAGCCTACAGGCATTGCGCATGAGCATCCAGTAACGTGGCAAAAAAATTCCCAGCTCCGCAGAGGCTGTCCTAGCACCCCGGTCATACAAATTCTCGTTGACGGCTTTTTCTTGTTGGAGCAGGCGGTCGAACATTAGGAGTGTTGAATTCCAACGTGTCGGACTGTCGCAAATCAAGCGCCTCACTGGCATGTTGTTTCGCCGCTGGATATGTGAAAAGTGCGCCATGGCCGTGTAGGAACGCCTGAAATGGCCACACACCTTCCTGGCCTGCTTGAGGACGTCCTGTAAGCCTGGGTACTTATGCACAAAGCGTTGTACGATCAGATTACGCACATGTGCCATGCACGGCACATGTGTCAACTTGCCCAAATTCAATGCCGCCAACAAATTGCTTCCGTTGTCACACACCACTTTGCCGATCTCCAGTTGGAGCAGAGTCAGCCACTGATCCACCTGTGTGTTCAGGGGGACAGGAGTGCTGGTCCAGTGTGACTCTCTGCTTTAAGGCAAGTCAACCCCAAGACGGCGTGACACTGTCATATCCGGGATGTGGAATAGCCCCTGGGGAGCTGGGGGGGTGCCATTGATGTGGAGCAAGACGCAGCAGCAGAAGAGGACTCAGCCTAAGAGGTTATGGAAGAAGATGGAGTAGGAGGAGTAGAGGAGGTGGCAGCAGGCCTGCCTGCAAGTCGTGGCGGTGTCACCAACTCCTCTGCAGAGCCACGCATTCCATGCTTGGCAGCCGTCAGCAGGTTTACCCAATGCGCAGTGTAGGTGATATACCTGCCCTGACCGTGCTTTGCAGACCAGGTATCAGTGGTCAGATGGACCCTTGCTCCAACACTGTGTGCCAGACATGCCATGACTTCCTTTTGCACAATCGAGTACAGGTTGGGGATTGCCTTTTGTGCAAAGAAATTTCAGCCGGGTACCTTCCACTGTGGTGTCCCAATAGCTACAAATGTTTTTAAGGCCTCAGACTCCACCAGCTTGTATGGTAAAAGCTGGCGGGCTAAGAGTTCAGACAAGCCAGCTGTCAGACGCCGGGCAAGGGGGTGACTTTGTGACATTGGCTTCTTACGCTCAAACATGTCCTTGACAGACACCTGACTATGGGCAGATAAGCAGGAACTGCTCAAGGCGAGAGACGGAGTGGCGGATGGTTGAGAGGGGGCAAGGAGGACAGCAGTGGTTGACATGGCTGAAGATGCTGGACCAGGAGGAGGATGGCTGGACCAGGAGGAGGTTTGTGTGCTGCTTGTACTCATGTGTTGATCCCATAGGCGTTTGTGATGTGCGATCATGTGCCTTCGCAAAGCAGTTGTACCTAGGTGGGTGTTGGACTCCCCATTACTCAGGTTCTTTTGGCACAGGTTGCAAATGGCATCGCTGTTGTCAGAGGCAGACACACAAAAAAAATGCCACACTGCTGAGCTCTGCAATGACGGCATTCTGGTGGTGGCAACAGCATGCGTTGATTGGCGTGCTGTCTGGCTGACCCCGGGTGCCGATGCATGCTGTCTGACTGTGCCACTAGCTCCTTGCAATGACCTCCCCCTGCTTCCAACTCGTCTCCTCCTCCTCTCTGTCTCCCCATCAGAACTTTCCACCTCTTCTTCTTCTCTTCGAGCGGGCACCCACGTGACATCCACGGACACATCGTCATCATCAACCGCTTCTCTTGTATCTGACAACTCAGCAAAGGAAGCAGCAGCGGGTACAACATCATCATCATCACACCGTACGTCCATGTGTGTAATGCTACCTGACTGAGACATATCCCTGTTATCTACATCCTCTGGCAATAATGGTTGCTCATCACTCATTTCTTCCAACTGATGTGTAAATAACTCCTCTGACAGATCAAGTGAAGCGGCTGTGGTGCTAGTGTTGGTGGTGGTGGCGGCAGGCGGGCGAGAGGTAACTTGAGAGGTGCCCGAAGCTGAGCTGGAGGAGGATGGTGCGTCAAGGTTCCGAGCGGAATCTGTAGAAGATTGGGTGTCCTGTGTTAGCCAGTCAACTATGTCCTCAGAACTTTTCAAGTTCAGGGTACGTGGCCTCTGAACACTGGGCATTATTCTAGGGCCAAAGGGAATCACAGCACCACGACCACGACGGCCCTGCAGGGTGGCCTGCCTCTGCCTGTCATTTTTTTTTAGATTTGTTAAGTTGTACTATGCGTGCAAGCTACTGTGACACCAGATATGAGTTGCGCTGGTGACACTATGCACTTGCAGCAGGGCCTTAACCACACAAACACGTGCAGGCAACTGACTGCTATTTATTCACAGTCAAAATTGTTGTTTTTCTTTAAATGTAATCTACTGTGATACCAGATATGAATGGCGCTGAAGTGACACTATGGACTTGCAGCTGGGCCTTAAACTCACAAACACGTGTGTGCAACTGACTGCTATTTATTCACAGTCAAAATTGTTGTTTTTCTTTAAATGTAATCTACTGTGACACCAGATATGAGTTGCGCTGGTGACACTATGCACTTGCAGGGAATTGTTCGCTGGCGAATAGTTCGGGACATCTCTAGTCCTAATGCTATACACAGAAACACTTTTTTTTTTTAACATTTAGTTTATAAGTTTTATAGTATTGTAAAACATGCAGTAATACAAAGAACAATAAAGAAACCTATTTCAGTACATTTTGTAGAAATAGAATAATGCTATATTTATTAAAACAACTGGGTATCCATTATGGAAAGTAAGACATGGTATAATTAGGAGAGCAAAACATACAGTATACAATGTCAGTACATCAGGCACCATTGTTGCCCAGCAGACCCAGTGGAGGCTGTCAGGGTCTACTCTCTTGGAAGGGAAAATATTATAGTTATCTGCGATGTCTGTGACCTGACGGGCGCTCCTCCTACTGGTAAGTGAAAGGTCTGTGCTATAAGCAATGCGCCGCACAGACCTTTCACTTACCAGTAGGAGGAGCACCCGGCCAGTCACAGACATCGCAGGTAAGTATAATGCTTCTAAAATTGCTAAGTAACCATGGCAGCCAGGAATGCAGTAGCGTCCTGGTTGCCATGGTTACGGATCGGAGCCCCAGCGATTAAACTGGGACTCCGATCAGAACTCTCCGCTGCCACCAATGATGGGGAATCGGTCATTTTAATTAGAGAAGGGGTGTGGGGGCCAGCCGCACTGGCCACCAATGAGTTAAAAATAGAGGGGGGAGGGAGGGGGGGCCGGCCGCACTGGCCACCAATGAGTTAAAAACAGGGGGGGGGGGGAGGGGGGGCCGGCCGCACTGGCCACCAATGAGTTAAAAACAGGGGGGAGGGGGGGCGGCCGCACTGGCCACCAATGAGTTAAATATAGGGGGGGGCGGCCGCACTGGCCACCAATGAGTTAAATATAGGGGAGGGAGGGGGGGCTGGCCACCAATGAGTTAAATACAGGGGAGGGGGAGGGTCTGCCCCCTGCTGCCTGGCAGCACCTGCCAGGCAGCAGGGGGCAGTCATGTACACAGTTCTTTTAGTATATTCTAACTTGAAGCGTCCCCATCACCATGGGAACGCCTCTGTGTTAGAATATACTGTCGGATCTGAGTATCACGATCTAACTCAAATCCGATGGTATATTCTAACATAGAGGCGTTCCCATGGTGATGGGGACGCTTCAAGTTAAAATATACCATCGGATTGGAGAAAACTCTGATCTGATGGTATATTAATAGGGACTCCTGACTTTACATTGAAAGTCAATGGGGGACGGATCCATTTGCAATTGCACCATATTGTGTCAACGTCAAACGGATCTGTCCCCATTGACTTGCATTGTAAGTCTGGACGGATCAGTTTGGCTCCGCACGGCCAAGCTGCGTTCGGGTGTCCGCCTGCTGAGCGGAACGGAGGCCAAACGGTGCCAAACTGATGCATTCTGAGCGGATCCGCATCCACTCAGAATGCATTGCGGCTGTACGGATCTGTTCGGGGCCGCTTGTGAGAGCCTTCAAACGGAACTCACAAGCGGAACCCCGAACGCAAGTGTGAAAGTAGCCTTAGTTTGCTGTTTATTAAAATTCCTTGATCCTTTTCCATGTCAGTGTTACCGAGTGTTTTACCATTTAGTATGTACGGGTGACTTGCATTATTCCTTCCCATGTGCATAACTTTACATTTGTCAGTGTTAAACCTCATCTGCCACTTATCTGCCCAAGCCTCCAGTCTATCCAGATCGCTCTGTAGTAGTATACTGTCCTCTTTAGTGTTAATTACTTTACACAGTTTATTGTCATCTGCGAAAATTGATATTTTACTATGCAAGCCTTCTACAAGATCATTAATAAATATATTGAAGAGAATAGGGCCCAATACTGACCCCTGAGGTACTCCACTAGTGACAGTGACCCAATCTGAGTGTGTACCACTAATAACCACCCTCTGTTTTCTATCCCTCAGCCAGTTACTTACCCACATACAGACGTTTTCTCCCAGTCCGAGCAGTCTAATTTTATATACTAACCTTTTATGTGGTACAGTGTCAAATGCTTTGGAGAAGTCCAGATATACGACATCCATTGATTCGCCGCTGTCAAGTCTAGAACTTACCTCCTCATAGAAACTGATTAAATTAGTTTGACATGACCGATCCCTCATGCAGCCATGCTGATATGGCGTTATTTGCTTATTTCCGTTGAGATGTTCTAACATAGCATCTCTCAGAAAACCTTCAAACAGTTTCCCCACAACAGATGTTAAACTAACCGGCCTATAGTTTCCAGGCTCTGTTTTTGGACCCTTTTTGAATATTGGCACCACATTTGCTATGCGCCAATCCTGTGGGACATTCCCTGTCAGTATATAGAGTCTGCAAATATTAGAAATAAGGGTCTAGCTATGACATGACTTAATTGCCTTAGGATACGGGGGTGTATACCATCCGGTCCTGGCGATTTGTCTGTTTTAATCTTTTTAAGTCGCTGTTGTACTTCTTCCTGGGTCAGACAGGACACTTTTAATGGGGAATTTATTTTTACATTCAGCATTTCATCTGACAGTTTATTTTCCTCAGTGAATACATTGGAGAAAAAAATATTTAACAGCTTTGCTTTCTCCTCGTCTCTCTCTGCGACTCCCCCCTCATTACTCTTTAAAGGGCCGACACCTTCAGATTTATACTTTTTAACATTTATATAATTGAAGAACATTTTAGGGTTAGTTTTACTCTCTTTGGCAATTAATTTCTCGGTCTCTAGTTTGGCCGCTTTTATTTGTTTTTTACATGTTCTATTTTTTTCCTTATTTTTTCAGTGCTTCTGTGCTACCCTCCTGTTTTAGTGTTTTATATGCTTTCTTTTTGTCATTTATTGCTTTCTTTACAGTTCTGTTTATCCACATTGGTTTCTTTTTGTTCCTTAACCTTTTATTCCCATACGGTATGTACCTCTCACAATGAGATTTTAGGATGCTTTTAAAGATATACCATTTTTTGGCTGTATTTTTATTTTTGAGGACTTCGTCCCAGTTAGTTAGGCCTATGGCCTCTCTTAGTTGGCTAAATGTAGCTTTTTTGAAGTTTTGTATTTTTGTTCCTCCGTGTAGAAACGCTCTTTTGAATGATAATTGGAAAAGTTATTACTTAATGGTCACTATTTCCCAGGTGTCCCCCAACCTGCACGTCTGTTGTTCTATCAGGCCTATTGGTTAATACTAAGTCCAGTATGGCCGTCCCTCTAGTCGGGTCCTGAACCAGTTGGGAGAGGTAATTGTCTTTGATTATTGCCAAGAACCTGTTTCCCTTATGAGATATACAGGTTTCAGTTTCCCAGTTTATATCTGGGTAGTTGAAGTCCCCCATAATAACCACCTCATTATGATTTGCCGCCTCGTCTATCTCATTTAGTAGTAGATTTCTGTGGACTCTGGTATATTAGGTGGTTTATAGTAAACTCCTATTAGTAATTTATTATTGTTTTTAGCTCCATGTATCTCTACCCACCGTGACTCCACATGTCCATATCCCTCACTTATATCTTCACGGAGTGTGGGCTTTATACAGGACTTTACATAAAGGCAGACCCCTCCCTCTCTCCGGTTTTGACAATCCTTTCTAAACAGACTGTAACCTTGTACATTAACTGCCCAGTCATAGCTATCATCCAGCCCTGTCTCAGTTATTCCCACTATGTCATAGTCCTCCTCACACATCACTAATTCCAGTCCCCCAGTTTTATTAGTCAGGCTTCTGGCATTAGTATACATACATTTGAGAGGTTTATGTATATTTTTTACCCTACACCTTTCCTTCTGAACTGTTCTAGTCCCTCTTTCCATTCCTCCCCCAGTCCCACTACCTTGCCCCCGGTCTCTATCTGCACTATCTTCCCCTCCTATAATGTAATTTCCCTCCCCCCCAGTCCCTAGTTTAACCTGCTCAGGACCGCCGTACGCAGGATTGCGTCTTTGCGGCGGTCCTGTTACTCTGGGTGGACGCGCCGGTGCGTCCTCTCGCGAGACGCGAGATTTCGGCCACAGCCGGCCCGCGCATGCGCATCGCCGGCCGGCAAAATTTAAAAGACAAGTTCGTCATCAACCTGCCAGCCAATGATCGTCGCTGGCAGGTTGATGATTTTCAAAAAATCTAATCAGAAGCCACCTAACACATTATATTAGTAAATGTGATGTGTTAAATGGCTTCTGTGCTCCTCTGCTGGTCCTTTTCGTCGGTTGGTTCCAGCAGAGGAGCACACATCACTGTGAGTAGCCACCAACACCCCACTTAGCCCCCAGATCACCCTCCATCACCCCAATTAACCCCTTGATCGCCCCTGTCAATCACCTAGTGAAAGAGAAAAAAGTGATCAGTGTAAACTGTCATTTTTTTTTTTCCACTGGTATTGATTTATAGTTTTAGGATAGTTTAGGTCCCTTGGTTTGGTAGTTAGCGTCGGTTAGCGCCCAGCCCACCGCACCGCAGTCACTTATTCGCTGATTAGCGTATCGCTAATCAGCTTTTGTACTTTTATAGTATCTGTAAGTGATCAAAACTGATCACAGTCAGATCTATAATTGTATTAGTGTCACCTTAGCTTGCCCTCCACCCAAAACGCAGTGTTTGCCCGATCAGGCCTGATCGGTCGGCCACACGTGCGTTCACCCACACCCGCCCCGCCGCAGTGACAAAAAACTTTTTGTTTTTTGATCACTGCACAATCACTTTACAAGCGCTGCGGCGATAAAAAAATCAGTTTTGATATTTTTTATCAACCACAGCGGCCTCCGGTACTTCGCTAGCCTCCCCTTTGTAAGACAGGCTTGCTTTTTTTCTTGGGTAGTCTCAGGGAATACCCCTAAATTTAGTAGTCCAAATGGCAAACAGGGGGTATTCTTCTGAAGAGGCCTACAGGATTCTGACCCAGTCGGATGAGGAATGGGAACCCTCATCTGACGAATCTAGCGGGTCAGAATATGAACCTGTAGAGAGCAGTGGCAGTCTGACCCAAAGTTCGGACGAGGAGGTTGAGGTCCCTGATAGCAGCAGGCGTACCTGGCCCCGTGTCGCTAGACCACAGGTTGCGCAGGATCCGTTTCAAGGGCAGCAGAATGGGGCTGGCGCTGTCGGATTACGTGGTGAGGCATACACCAGCAGCGCAGCCCATCCTGGACCTAGTACCAGCACTGCCGTACAACCTGGTGAAGTGGCGAGCACCAGAAGGGCAGTTGAAGCTGGTACGGTGGCACGTGCAGTAGTTACCCCGTCGCAGCCACCGCACAGACAGGCCCGTAGAGCCCCTAGAATCCCTGAGGTGCTGGCAAACCCTGATTGGCAGTCACCAACTTCAGCCGCACCATTAGTTTCCCCTTTCACCGCCCAGTCTGGAGTTCGGGTTGAGACGGCTCAGATCGGTTCGGCCCTGGGATTTTTTGAGCTCTTCTTGACTGCGGAGCTCTTGGACTTAGTCGTGGCAGAAACAAATCGGTATGCCACTCAATTTATATCCGCCAACCCAGGAAGCTCTTATGCCCAGTCTTTCCGGTGGAAACCAGTCCAAGTTTCCGAAATTAAAATTTTTCTGGGCCTTCTCCTGAACATGGGTCTAACCAAAAAGCATGAATTGCGGTCATATTGGTCCACGAACCCGATTCATCACATGCCCATGTTCTCTGCTGCTATGTCCAGGACACGTTTTGAGACCATCCTGCGTTTCCTGCACTTTAGCGACAACACAACCTCCCGTTCCAGATGCCACCCAGCTTTTGACCGGCTCCACAAAATTCGGCCCCTCATAGACCACTTCAACCAGAAATTTGCAGATTTGTATACCCCTGAGCAAAACATCTGCGTAGACGAGTCCCTAATACATTTTACCGGGCGCCTTGGCTTCAAACAATATATCCCAAGCAAGCGTGCCCGGTATGGGGTCAAATTGTATAAGCTCTGTGAAAGGGCCACAGGCTATACCCACAAATTTCGGATCTATGAGGGAAAAGCTCAGACCCTGGAGCCGGTCGGTTGCCCTGACTACCTGGGGAGCAGTGGAAAGACAGTCTGGGACTTGGTGTCACCCTTATTTGGCAAGGGGTACCATCTTTATGTGGACAATTTCTACACAAGTGTGCCCCTCTTCAGGCATTTGTTCCTAGAACAGATTGGCTGCTCTGGCACCATGCGTACCTAGTCGCCGGGGCTTCCCCCAACGGCTCGTTACCACCCGTCTTGCAAGGGGGGAGAGGGCTGCCTTGTGTAACGAAGAACTGCTTGCGGTGAAATGGAGAGACAAGCGTGACGTTTACATGCTCTCCTCCACTTACGCAGACACGACAATCCAAATTGAACGGGCAACCAGTGTCATTGAAAAGCCCCTCTGTGTCCACGACTATAATGCGCTCATGGGAGGGGTGGACTTCAATGACCAGATGTTGGCTCCCTATTTAGTTTCCCGACGCACCAGACGCTGGTATAAGAAGGTGTCTGTATATTTAATTCAATTGGCTGCATATAATAGTTTTGTTCTCTACAGTAAGGCTGGGAGAACAGGATCCTTCCTTAAATTTCAGGAAGAGATCATCGCGAACCTCCTGTATCCAGAAGGTTCCGTGGCCCCATCCACCAGTGTAGTGAGCCGTCTACACGAGCGACATTTCCCCAGTGTCGTTGCTGGTACCTCAAACCGACCGCCACCCCGAAAAAAATGTCGTGTCTGTAGCAGGAGTGGAATAAGGCGTGACGCCCGCTATTTCTGTCCTGACTGTCCTGACCACCCTGCCCTATGCTTTGGAGAGTGTTTCCGGAAGTACCACACACAGGTACACTTAGCATAGGGATTGCATCTCACAGGACAGGCACACAGGGCTATTAGGGCCCTTTTACTCACAGCTGCTGCAAACCTCTCCTTTCACCTGGGATAAAGTGCATAACGTACTTCGCCACATCTTTGGGCGATTTGCGCTTTGCACATTGTCCAATGGGGAAGGAGAGGTTTGTCCTATAAAGGTAAAAAAAAAAAAAAAAATCCAGGTAAGCAAAAAAGTTAACTTTCAGTTCAAAAAGTTAAAAAAAGTTTATACGTTCTGTTCAAAAGTTATTATAAAGTTAATAAAATTTATTGCGTTGCGGCCTGTTTTTTTTTTTTTTTTTTTTTTTTTTTTTACCTTCCAGGTGGACCAACCGATCGACTAGCTGCAGCACTGATGTGCATTCTGACAGAAGCATTGCGCTGCTGTCAGATTACACACAAGTCGGTGTATGCGGCGCTGCAAGACGAGATTTCTCCTCTGCAGTAAAAGATACGTTTGCCAAGGCATATGAGCTGAAAAACTAAAATCTTCTATGAACTCACTATGCCCATCAGCGAATACCTTGGGGTGTGTTCTTTCCAAAATGGGGTCACTTGTGGGGTAGTTATACTGCCCTGGCATTCTAGGGGCCCAAATGCGTGGTAAGTAGTTTGGAATCAAAATGTGTAAAAAATGGCCGGTGAAATCCGAAAGGTGCTCTTTGGAATGTGGGCCCCTTTGCCCACCTAGGCTGCAAAAAAGTGTCACACATGTGGTATCTCCGTACTCGGGAGAAGTTGGGCGATGTGTTTTGGGGTGTCATTTTACATATACCCATGCTGGATGAGAGAAATATCTTGGCAAAAGACAACTTTTCCCATTTTTTTATACAAAGTTGGCATTTGACCAAGATATTTATCTCACCCAGCATGGGTATATGTAAAATGACACCCCAAAACACATTGCCCAACTTCTCCTGAGTACGGAGATACCATATGTGTGACACTTTTTTGCAGCCTAGGTGGGCAAAGGGGCCCACATTCCAAAGAGCAACTTTCGGATTTCACCGGCCATTTTTTACAGATTTTGATTTCAAACTACTTACCACACATTTGGGCCCCTAGAATGTCAGGGCAGTATAACTACCCCACAAGTGACCCCATTTTGGAAAGAAGACACCCCAAGGTATTCGCTGAGGGGCATAGTGAGTTCATAGAAGTTTTTATTTTTTGTCACAAGTTAGTGGAATATGAGACTTTGTAAGAAAAAAAAAAAAATCATCATTTTCCGCTAACTTGTGACAAAAAAAAAAAAGTTCTATGAACTCACTATGCCCATCAGCGAATACCTTAGGGGGTCTACTTTCCGAAATGGGGTCATTTGTGGGGTGTTTGTACTGTCTGGCCATTGTAGAACCTCAGGAAACATGACAGGTGCTCAGAAAGTCAGAGCTGTTTCAAAAAGCGGAAATTCACATTTTTGTACCATAGTTTGTAAACGCTATAACTTTTACCCAAACCATTTTTTTTTTTTACCCAAACATTTTTTTTTTATCAAAGACATGTAGAACAATAAATTTTTTGAAAAATTTATATATGGATGTCGTTTTTTTTGCAAAATTTTACAACTGATAGTGAAAAATGACATTTTTTTGCAAAAAAATCGGTAAATTTCGATTAATAACAAAAAAAGTAAAAATGTCAGCAGCAATGAAATACCACCAAATGAAAGCTCTATTAGTGAGAAGAAAAGGAGGTAAAATTCATTTGGGTGGTAAGTTGCATGACCGAGCAATAAATGATGAAAGTAGTGTAGGTCCGAATTGTAAAAAGTGGCCTGGTCATTAAGGGTGTTTAAGCTAGGGGGGCTGAGGTGGTTAAACACTCCTCCAACCTTCTAGCCATCTTCTTCCGCAACACAGCTGACCCTTCCCCATTGAGGTGCAGCCGTCCCTACGATTGAGCCTGTAGCCGATAGAAAAGGTCAGCCCAGTTCTCCAGGAACCCAAACCCCTCCTTCCTACTCCAGTTCTTGAGCCACTTGTTAATCTCCCTAATCTCCCGCTGCCTTTCTTGTGTGGCCCGTGGAACAGGTAGTATTTCAGAAAATACTACCTTTGAGGTCCTTGCCTAAGCTTTTGACCTAAATCCCTTAAATCATTTTTAAGGACTCTCCACCTACCCCTAACTTTGTCATTGGTTCTGATATGGACCATGACCGCTGGATCTTCTCCAGCCCCTCCCAGTTGTTTAATTAAAACAGGATAGGTTATCAATATTAAACTTTCAGGGATCCAACTCCTGGCGCCCTCTCCAGTCAGTTGTTCTGCAGTAGCAGGTCCCTGAAATAGGTGCCAGAACTATACAGCTCTGACCGCTTTGTAGTTGGAGCTGGTAACTGCAGCGCTTTAGTGAATGGGGGCTCAGCTGCAATAGCTCAGCACAGCCACTAAAGTTTGAGTGCAGCTGTGCTTCATGTGCTCCATTCAAAGGGTTAGTTCCAGCATCAGCTGCTGCAGAGAAAAACTAGTGCTGGGTGTCCCAACCAATTGGATATTGTTCACCCAATCCTGAGGACATGTCATCCTGAGGACAAGTCGGGAAAACGCATTACATATAGTTTTTTTTATTTATGTCCGTTGTTCATAACTAAATGCAACTAAAACAAGGGGAGATTTTTAATGCTGGTGTACTGTCAGGGTGATCTGACAGTCTCGCCTCTGCTGCAGCATGTTTGCTCCAGTTGCTTTCCTTTCTTTGTATGTGACAAAAAAGGGGAGCAGGAGTTTCATAATGTTTGGTACTCCATCTGAACATCATATACTTTAATGTGTGTCAGAAAACTAATACATTGATACATATGCTCTATAGACATACAGTACATGACTCTCTGTCATATACATTTATATAGCCCTGCTTTTACTAGCTCCAACTACAGCTCAGTATACATATATACAGAGCATAAAGAGTGTGTGTGTGTGTGTATTCATATATATATATATATATATATATATATATATATATATATATATATGTGTATATAGTGTATAGTAAAGTTCTGGAAGGGGTGTATATCCCGCCCAGCTTCCTCAACTGGGTCAGGAAAATAAAATCCAGAAGGTTACAATGGTCTCAGCAATGTGTAGGTTGCTGAGACAATTTTGTTAAGTTTATGGGCTGGATTTTATTGGACTGGGAAAGGTAGGCTTGGTAGAGGGACCTCCCCAGTCCACCCCATTTCGGGACAGGTTTTCCCCTAGCCTGAGGGATCCCCAGCTGAAGCCAGCTGGGATCATTAAGGGGAAAGAAAGCACAGTCCAGGCTGTCAGTCTGGGGAGAGTAATGCCTGTAGAATGTCTGGGAAGTTGGCTGCCCTGCTGGCTAGAGAAGCCGAAATCTCTGTGTGACCTGTGTTCAATAGGTGAGCTAGGATCTTCACTGTATTAGCCAGAGCCCAGATGGGCAGGTGTTTATTTTGGTTTATGTTTTGTGGTGCGGGACATACACCTTACCCAGTGAGCTATAACTGGGGTTTGCCTGTATTGCCGGAGGGTCAAAAAAAATAAAGCATCATTTGGACTTTAACCCTTTGGTCTGCAAGATAATCTGTCACTGCCTCCCTGCTTGAGAGAGCAATTCCTTACAATATATATATATATATATATATATATATACACACAAAGTATTTGGGAAAGACACTTCAGGCCCTTAAATTCTTTTCACATTTTGATATTTTGCGGCATTGTGCTTAATTTTTTTTTAAGAAGGCCTAGTTTCCCCATCAATCTTCACTCAATATCCCATTATGAGAACGTGAAAACAGAATTTTAGAAATTTTTGCTAATTTATTAAAAAGGAAAAACTAAAATTTTGCATGGACATAATTTGATACTCTTTGCTACACTTTTAAGACACTTAAAATTATGGGCCTCTCATTTCTCTTGATCATCTTTGAGATGTTTCTACATCTTGATTGGAGTCCACCTGTGGTCAATTCAGTTGACTGGACATGATTTGGAAAGACACAGCCCTGTCTGTATAAGGTGTCATAGAGGACGATCCATAGCAGAGCAAAAACCAAGCTGTGAGGAGGAAAGAAATGCATGTAGAGCTCAGAGACAGGATTGTGTGGAGGCACAGATCTGGAGATGGGTACAAAAAGTTTACTGCTATACTGAAAGTTCCTAAGAAAACAGTGGCCTCCATAATTCTTAAAGAGCACCTGTCAGCATGATCAACCCTATTTATTCAGGCCTATTGCCTGGTAGAGTTCATTAAAACAATGTCTTTCTTTTGTTTTTAGTTTGTACCACTGCAGAGATATCATTACTTTTATATTTTTGCAAATAAGTTTGTTGGAGCATCGAAAGGCAGCCTGTAGCGCTGGAGCACCACTACAGCTACGCCCCAGTGTTCAATACACTTCCCCTCCCTTTTGATTGACAGAGCAAGACATCTCGTCTTGCCCTGTCTTCTGGCGTCTGTGCTGTGACAGAAGCGCAGATCCACAGTGTGCAGGCACCAACAAAGTCATTCCACCCAGACATACAGTACAGACCAAAAGTTTGAACACACCTTCTCATTCAAAGAGTTTTCTTTATTTTCATGACTATTAAAATTGTAGATTCACACTGAAGGCATCAAAACTATGAATTAACACGTGGAATTATATACATAACAAACAAGTTTGAAACAACTGAAAATATGTCATATTCTAGGATCTTCAAAGTAGCCACCTTTTGCTTTGATTACTGCTTTGCACACTCTTGGCATTCTCTTGATGAGCTTCAAGAGGTAGTCCCCTGAAATGGTCTTCCAACAGTCTTGAAGGAGTTCCCAGAGATGCTTCTCTCTGGGTGAGAGAAATATCTTGGCAAAAGACAACTTTTCCCATTTTTTTATACAAAGTTGGCATTTGACCAAGATTTTTCTCTCACCCAGCATGGGTATATGTAAAATGACACCCCAAAACACATTGCCCAACTTCTCCTGAGTACAGAGATACCACATGTGTGACACTTTTTTGCAGCCTAGGTGGGCAAAGGGGCCCACATTCCAAAGAGCAACTTTCGGATTTCACCGGCCATTTTTTACAGATTTTGATTTCAAACTCCTTACCACACATTTGGGCCCCTAGAATGCCAGGGCAGTATAACTACCCCTCAAGTGACCCCATTTTGGAAAGAAGACACCCCAAGGTATTCGCTGATGGGCATAGTGAGTTCATAGAACTTTTTATTTTTTGTCACAAGTTAGTGGAATATGAGACTTTGTAAGAAAAATTTTTTTTTTTTTTAAAATCATCATTTTCCGCTAACTTGTGACAAAAAGTAAAAAGTTCTATGAACTCACTATGCCCATCAGCGAATACCTTAGGGTGTCTACTTTCCAAAATGGGGTCATTTGTGGGGTGTTTGTACTGTCTGGCCATTGTAGAACCTCAGGAAACATGACAGGTGCTCAGAAAGTCAGCTCTGCTTCAATAAGCGGAAATTCACATTTTTGTACCATAGTTTGTAAACGCTATAACTTTTACCCAAACCATTTTATTTTTTTTACCCAAACATTTTTTTTTATCAAAGACATGTAGAACAATAAATTTTGAGAAAAATTTATATATGGATATCGTTTTTTTTGCAAAATTTTACAACTGAAAGTGAAAAATTTAATTTTTTTGCAAAAAAATCGTTAAATTTCGATTAATAACAAAAAAAGTAAAAATGTCAGCAGCAATGAAATAGCACCAAATGAAAGCTCTATTAGTGAGAAGAAAAGGAGGTAAAATTCATTTGGGTGGTAAGTTGCATGACCGAGCAATAAACGGTTAAAGTAGTGTAGGTCAGAAGTGTAAAAAGTGGCCTGGTCATTAAGGGTGTTTAAGCTATAGGGGCTGAGGTGGTTAAAGGGGCGGTCACTGTTGAACGGGCAGTCAATGTTAAAGGGGTGGTCACTATTAAAGGGGTGGTCACTGTTAAAGGGGCAGCCATTGTGAAAGTTATTGTTAAAGGGAAGGTCACTGTGAAAGTCACTGTTATTTAATATAAAATTGCAATAAATAAATACTGGGTCATCAGCTATTTTATATATATCGATTGAGAATATAGGGTAGTAGGACGCACAGGGCTACTAGTTCACCAACCAGGGTGCTCACAGTCAAGTAGTATCACCCCACTACTCAAAAAAAGCTATTAATGTGTATAAAAAGACTGGGCACACCTGAGGAAATTTGGTCACTACGTTTATTAATTGCGATATAAGTCTCTAAAAGCACATATAGCTAAAGGGTGGTAAATCCAATTAGCGCTCCAATATATAAGATGTGTAGTAAAATATATCACCTGTGGGTGGATAATAAACAATATACAGGATATACAATATAATGAATAAAATATCTAAACCTCCTGTGAATAAATAGGATGAGGTTAGAACATCAATCAATAAAATAAAATGAATAATAAAGATAAATATAGCAGCATGTATCATATATAGCAGCGTTAGTATATTGACAGAAGTCTTGTATAGCAGCGTAGATATAGTGTATCAAATAGTTGTAAGCTTGTTGCAACAACGTGAATCGGATGTGGCCAAATATATCAAAGCGGCTGACAAAGTTACCACTGAGGAAGGGGATATCTCAACCCCGAAACGCGCCTGGTCAGACCCCCCACTTGAATGTGAGTGCACCACAAAGAACCAGTGAAGGACCACTGCCGAAAAACTTACTTTGAAATTCTGCGGGAGTGGTGATAGTGAGTTGGAGCCTGGATCTGAACCAGCGGGCCCACGTGAAACAATCCACCGATGCGGCAAACCAACACCCTGAAAGAAAAAAGGAAAGTATCCTATTGAAGTCTACAGGACGGCAGAGGTCTTCAAAAACTGGTAAGACTGTTCTGACACTAGAGTCGATTTGAGTGACCACCAATTCTATTACCTACCTCTAGCGGGACGCCGCTAGGTTAGTGACAGCGGGATGCCGCTGCACACAGTCCAGGTACTGTTGTCTCGGATGCACCTTGTCCTAATGATTTTGGGCATTGACCTACCGTACAGATTGTATTAGTCTATGGTGCAAACAACGAAGACTATTTGCTGGACTTTGTGCATGACTTTGATTTATCGGAATGAACACAAAGCAATGAAATAACTTGCTACTATCTGCTGTTGTCAGCCGCTTTGATATATTTGGCCACATCCGATTCACGTTGTTGCAACAAGCTTACAACTATTTGATACACTATATCTACGCTGCTATACAAGACTTCTGTCAATATACTAACGCTGCTAATATATGATACATGCTGCTATATTTATCTTTATTATTTATTTTATTTTATTGTTTGATGTTCTAACCTCATCCTATTTATTCACAGGAGGTTTAGATATTTTATTCATTATATTGTATATCCTGTATACTGTTTATTATCCACCCACAGGTGATATATTTTACTACACATCTTATATATTGGAGCGCTAATTGGGTTTACCACCCTTTAGCTGTATGTGCTTTTAGACTTATATCGCAATTAATAAACGTAGTGACCAAATTTCCTCAGGTGTGCCCAGTCTTTTTATACATATTTTATATATATATATATATATATATATATATAATGATACTGTACCACTCCTTTTCACGCATTACACACTCAAGTTCCCATTTGCCTAGTTCTCTGGATTGTGGGTAACGTCTGTCACCATGCCAAGCAGCAGAGAGCTGGATCAAGAAGGATTCTTTAGAGATCATGCATTTTCTGGACACATGACCCCTTCCTAAGCTGGGCATTAACTATACATGTCAGCAGCAGCACACACATTAAAGCTGCATTTAAACGTCCGCAAATGTTGTCCGGAACGGGTGCGGACCCATTCATTCTCTATGGGGACACTATGTACTCTCCGCATTTCCGGAGCGCGGCCCCTATCTTCCGGTCCGCAGCTCCGCAAGAAAATAGAACATGTCCTATTCTTGTCCGCAATTGCAGACAAGAATAGGCAGTTCTATGGGGGCGCCGGCCGGGTGTATTGCGGATCCGCAATACACCACGTACGTGTGAATGGACCCTAAGCTGTGCTCGTGTGCTGATGAAAACATCATAAGTTAAATGCACTCAACAATTTGCAGACCAATGCTTTAGGGAGCCAGCTTTTCTTAAAAGCTCCAGGGTCTATTTGCCAAGTTCCTGATCCAACTTACCCCCACACCCTAGTGCTACAGACATATTTTAATTGCTGAGAGGATATTAAATTCAGAGCTACTCATCTTCTTCATTCGGTCCAGACCCCAATGACAACTCATTTCAGCCACATCTCATCCCTGCAGATGCCACACTGACATCTTAGGTTCTTCACATTTCCATCATTCTGCCCATCTTGGTGCCCGACAGTTTTATCGTGCTGCTTTTCCCAAAACTGTGTCCACTTCAGAATAAATAGTGCCCTACAGACAGTAAAATGCTCCCAAAAGCCCCACCAATAGTAATATTTCACACCCAGTGTGCCTCATTAATAACAGTGCACCCTATAGTGATTATCTTCTGTGAAATTCAGTAGTAGTGCCCTATATATTGTGCCCAATAATAATAATCATTCACCCAGTAGTAATAATGCTCCCACAGTTCCCTTAGTAAAAATAATTTTCCCCATAGAGCCCCCAGTAATATTAAACCCCCCATAGTGCCCCCTGTAGTAATAAAGCCCTCAATAGTGCCCTAGTAGTAATAACGGCCTTCATAGTGCCCACAGTACTGATAAAACCTCCATAGTGCCCCTAGTAGTATTAAAGCTACCGTAGTGTCCCCAATAGTAATAAGGCCCCTCTATAGTTGCCACAGAAGTAATAAGGCCCCCTATAGTGCCTGCAGTAGTTAAAGGGGTCGTCCAGCTTCAGAGCTTAACCTGGACGTATCCCCATCTTCACCCAGGCAGCCCTTCTGAGATGAGCATTGGAGAATTTCATGCTCCGATGCTCTCCCTTGCCCTGCTCAAGGGTTTTTATGCTTATATCTTTACACTGCTAGGCGGGGCTTTCACCTAGCCGCATTCCCAATGATGTCACTGGCACTAATGGACAGACTTTTGCACTTCCCTAGCCTTTTTACAGACTAGGGCTGCACTAAAGCCGCCCATTAGTGCCAGTGACATCATAGTTACATAGTTAATACGGTTGAAAAAATACATAAGTCCATCAAGTTCCACCAACGGATAGGTGGGGGCGTGAATTCCAGAAGGAAGTGAGACTCAGATTTCTGTACATTTTCATGAGCATTCATGTCATCTCAACACTTTTTAAAACTGTCCACTGTTCCTGCTATGACCATGTCCTGAGGAATTCTATTCCACAGATTCACAGTTCTTACAGTAAAGAAGCTTTGACGCTTCTGGAGACTGAACTTTTTCTTCTCCAGTCGGAGGTAGTGCCCCCTTGTCTTTTGAGGGCATTTTACATTGAACAGTTTTTCACCATATTTTTTGTATGGCCCATTTATACAGGGTGGGCCATTTATATGGGTACACCTTAATAAAATGGGAATGGTTGGTGATATTAACTTCCTGTTTGTGGCACATTAGTATATGTGAGGGGGGAAACTTTTCAAGATGGGTGGTGACCATGGTGGCCATTTTGAAGTTGGCCATTTTGAATCCAACTTTAGTTTTTTCAATAGGAAGAGGGTTATGTGACACATCAAACTTATTGGGAATTTCACAAGAAAAACAATGGTGTGCTTGGTTTTAACGTAACTTTATTCTTTCATGAGTTATTTACATATTTGTATAGGTTAATCATGTCTCTCTTAGATGTCTCTTCTCAAGACTAAATACATTTAATTATTTTAATCTTTCTTTATACCTAAGACCATCCATGCCCCTTATCAGTTTATTCACTCTCCTCTGTACTTTTTGGTAGTTTTACATCCCTGCCCCGCGAGTCCATGCCTTGTTTAATGCATGACAATATCCTGGTAGCCTTAGAAGCAGCTGACATTGTATGCTATTATTTAATCTACCATCTACAAGGACACACAAATCCTTCTCTATAAGTAACTCTCCCAGTGTTACATCCCCTAGGACATATGAAGCACAAAGATTGTTACTACCAAAATGCATAACTTTACATTTATCCACATTGAACCTAATTTGCCAAGTTGATGTCCAATCACTCAGAGTGTTCAAGTCAGCTTGTATGTTATGGATATCTTCCATAGACTGCACAGTACTACATAGTTTAGTGTCATCTGCAAAAATAGAAATGGTGCTATTAATCCCATTTTCGATATCATTAATACATAAATTATATAACGGAGGACCCAGCACTGAACCTTGGGGTGCACCACTTATAACTCGGACCATTCTGAATAGGAATCATTGACCACAACTCTCTGGACACGGTCCTTCAGCCATTTTTCAATCCAATTACAGACTATACTTTCCAAGCCTATAGACCTTACTTTACCTATTTAACGTCTATGAGGGACAGTATCAAAAGCCTTTGCAAAATCCCGAAACACTACATCCACAGCCGCCCATCTGTCCAGGCTACTACTCACTTCCTCATAAAAACAAATCAGGTTAGTCTGACAACTTCTGTCCTTGGTAAACCCATGTTGATTATCACTTATAATATTATTTACAGTTACATACTCCTGTATATAGTCCCTTAAGAGTCTTTTAAACATTTTTCCCACAACAGAAGTTAAACTAATTGGTCTATAATTACCTGTGGAAGACCTAGATCCTTTTTTGAATATGGGCACCACATTTGCCTTGCACTGTACCAGTACCTAGAGAATCTTTAAAAATTATAAACAGGAGCACATCAATGATTGAACTGAGCTCTTTAAAAACTCTTGGGTGTATTCCATCTGTACCTGGAGCCTTGTTCACTTATTTAACTTAGCTTGGACCATATCTACAGTTAGCCAATTGAGTATATTACTGTATGTACTAACAGCCCCAGCACCACAAATATCAGCTCCTTTCTCTTCTTTTGTATACAGAGCTAGAAAAAACATTTAGTAACTCTGCCTTTTCCTTATCTTCAGCAGTGATGGCCAGTTCGCAGTGTTCGCCAACGAACACATGCGGGCTGCCATCTTAGCTCACAAGTCCGGCGATGCACAGGTAAGCCCTTACCTGTGCCTCGAGCCGGTCTGAAATCAAATGCGGTCACCGGAAGCAGGCAGTTCCGAGAACAGCCGCCAGGGGCCTTCATCAGGCTGTTCTCGGAATTGCCTGCTCCGGGTGACTGCATTTGTTTCAGACCAGCTCCCGACACATCGCCGGGCTTGTGAGTCAAGATGGCAGCCCGCATGTGTTCGTTGGCAAACACAGCGAACTGGTTCACTGGTCTTCAGTGACTAACCCCCCCTTTACCATTATTTAGGAGACCTACCTGCTCAGACCTTGTTTTTTTTTTAGCATTTATATCTTTAAATAATTTTTGGGGGATTTGTTTTGCTCTCTTCTGCCTCCTGCTGTTCATTTTGTATTTTTGCTATTTTTATCTCCTTTTTACAGATTTTATTAAGCTTCAAAGGCTACAGCTAACCCCTCAGATTTGTATTTTTCAAATGCCTTTTTTTTGTCGTTTATTGTCCTTTTTACAGTAGCTGTAAGCCATGGGGGGTTTAATTTTATCCATTTATACTTGTTACCTAAAGGAATACATTTTTTAGTGCAATTACTGAATGTGGATTTAAAGCTCTCCCATTTTTCCTTAGTATTATTATGTGACAGTATCTGCTCCCAGTCTGTGCCCTGAATTGCTGCCTTCAACCCAGGGAAATTATCCTTTTTAAAATTCTGTGTTTTTGCTCTGCCTGACAGAGTTTGCTTCTTGTAATTTAGGGGGAATAGAATTATATTATGGTGACTATTTCCTAGTGTTTCTCGAACAGTAACATTTCCAACCAGCTCTGCATCATTCGAAATTACCAGAACCAACAGAGCATTGCCCCTAGTGGGAACTTCAACAAATTGGCCCATAAAGTTGTCCTAAAGTTGAGGAATCTTCCCCTCTTTGCGGCTGAGGCAGAAACATGACCTCAGTCAATGTCTGGGAAGTTAAAATCTCCCATTATGACCATTGTACCAGCCCGTGCAGCCAGCTCTATTTGGTTATACAGTTGAGCTTCTATCTCCTCTGTGATGTTAGGGGGTCTATAGATTACACCATGTATTATTTTTTTTGTGTTTATATCCCTTTGAACTTCCACCTATAATATTTTTACATTCTCACCACCTGCACCCACAATTGCCTCTTTAACACTTGTCTTCAGATCACTCCTCACATACAGGCACACGCCACTGACTTTTCTATTGCCCCTGTCTTTCCTAAATAGTGTAAAACCCTCAATATTGACAGCCCAGTCATGTGAAGAGTCCAACCATGTCTCAGCCACACCAACTACATCTATGTGTTCTTCAAGTACCATAGGCTCCAGGTTCCCCATTTTGCTTTCTAGACTTCTGGCATTTGAGAAAATACATTTTAAATTACTATTACCTGTAAAGTGAATATCCAGGATTTTTTGGTTACCTTGGTTGATGTTTGTATGTAACAGGTTCTTGTAACCAGCAGCTCTATTTTTCATCGGTGTACAGTTCTGCCCAGACTTCTCCCTACTTTCCTCACTAATCCCAGCCCACACTAAATCCCCACTGTCCCTTCCTATATCCCACTCTCTATCTACACTATCGACCCCCTTATTAGTATGATCCCCCCACCCTCCCCCAAGATCCTAGTTTAAAAACTCCTCCAGCCATCTAACCATTTTTTCCCCCAGGGCAGTTGCAGCCTCCCCATTAAGGTGCAGCCCGTCACTACTGTAGAGCCTGTAACCAAAAGAGAAGTCAGCCCAGTTCTCCATGAACCCAAACCCTTTCTTCCTACACCAGTTTCTGAGCCACCTATTTAACTCCCTATGTTCCTTTTGTCTCTCTGGTGATTCTCGTGGCACTAGTAGTATTTCTAAAAACACTACCTTGGAGGTCCTGGACTTCAGCTTCTCTCCTAGTTCCCTAAAATCATTTTTAAGGACCTTCCACCCCCCCCTGACTGTGTCGTTGGTGCCAATGTGTACCATAGCCGCCGGGTCTTCCCCAGCCCCACCCTGCAATCTTTCAATCCGATCAGCAATATGCAGAATCCGAGCACGAGGAAGACAACACACTGTTAGGTATTCACGGTCTCGGCGACAGATGTCTGTCCTCCTAATAATAGAGTCCCCTACCACCAGCATCTGTCTGGCCTTTGCTGCACTCCTTTTCCAATCCTTCCTGCAGCGGTCATCTTCCTGGTTGCTGCTGCAGTGTTGCTGGCCCTGGACTTTTATCCTTAATATAATACTCCGCCTAGCAGAGACCCGGTACGTCACAGAATCTAATGAAAAACGCCCTTGCCCTGTACGATACAGTGCAGGGCAAGGAAAAGCATTGGAGCATAAAATGCTCCTATGCTCATCTCAGAGGGGCTGCCTGGGTGAAGAAGGGGATATGTCCTGGTTCAGCTCTGAACCCAAACCCTTTAAAATGCTTTTCTATAGTGTTCACAATAGTTATAATGTCCACTTTAGTTCTCCACGTAGTTATAATGTCCCGATAGTGCCCCCAACAGTTAAAATAGTGCGCCCAGAACTTATAATACTCTCTATAGGGCCCTAGTAGATATAATGTTCCCCTAAAGTGCCCCAGTAGTATGTTTCCCCAAGGTGACAAAGCACAAGAAAACAAATACTCACCTTCATCTGTATAAATAAGCTAGTACAATTAACAAACCCAAATAAATTTGTGAGTGCAATTATGCTTACCTTGGAGAGTTGTGAGAAGTAACAACTGCTATACTTCATGTATGCTGATTGGAGAGGCTTGCTGACTGGACTTGGTTGGCCACCTCTGGATGGTTAGTGGCACTATCCAGAGGTGGAAATGACATCAAGGTAGTGGAAAAAACAACCTGTATCTAGCACTTCCTCTTTTTAAAACACATGGATTTTATTGGAAGCAAATAAAATAAATACCGTATATAAGTATTCAAGTTAAAAAAGTGACCATAAAAATGGTATGTGGTATTAAAAGTCCAGATAAGCACGTATACTTTTACACCCTGTGCCCACATATTTCACAATAGGCTCTGGTTTGTTTATACCCTTTATTTCATTTTTATTTACTTTGTTAATTTCTATATTTACAGAGGCATATAATAGGCATCATTTTGCCTGTACATATTGGCCCTGCTCTCATTGTGATCCCCATTTGCTCAGGATCCCCTATGACAATTTCCTTTATTACCATCATGCCTGCAGACAAGCGCTCCCGATTAGAGCACTACTCTCTTAAGTACCAGCCCCTGAACATAGTACAGCCTGACATCTAGTTACCTAGGCGGCACCGAAGCACTCACCAGACGAACTCTCGTGCACAGCAACCACTAGTTCCAAGTTAAGTTCCGTTGCAAATACGCAGAGCTGCGTTATGATATGGCCTGGCGTCCTGTTACCCACTCCACTAAGTGCTTCCATACAGTAGCTGTTCAGCCTGTTGCAAGCACTGCACGGATCTGCTATACCCACACATAAGAAATGATCCATTGGTTCCTTCTGATACATTTGATATTGAGATCTTTTGCTCTGAATTGTTTACATACAAATGTTACACTCAAGTTTTCCCTTGAATGATTTGCATTTGACAGTAGCTCCACACCCTTTTGGGTGGTCCTAGAACCTTTTTTGTGTCTGTTACCTTTAAAGGTGTATATATGTGTGCCATGCCACTTTCTTTGACAGTCCTGTATCTGAAGTAGGGCCAAAGTCCCGAAACACATTATCTGGACTTTTAATAACACATACCATTCTATGTTATAAAAAAACAGTTAGGAACTGCTAATCCACCCTCTCTTACTGGGAGCTGAAGCACTTCTCTCTTTAACCTAGGAATGGCACCTTTCCAAATAAAATCCCCCATATAACTATCTAATAACCTAAACATTTTCTTCGGCAACCTCATTGGGGCATTTTGTAAAACATACAGTATTTTTGGGAGAAAAATCATTTTTATTAAATTCACCCAACCCTGAATTGACAACGGTAATCTTTTCCAGATATGTATTTTAGTTCTAAGTTCTTTTATTAAGGGGAGTACATTCAATTTTTCATATTCTTCTATATTTCTAGAAATTTGTATCCCTAAATATTTGAAACTCTCGTGTTGCTCAAGCACATGCACCCTTGAGCCATTCTATAATTGCCCCTTCCCTAATAACATCATATGGGATTTCCCCCAATTAATGTTTAAGCCAGAAAAAAAACAAAGTTATCTATTATATCTATTACTCTATTAAACTCATCCCCAGTCTTGTGCATAAATAATAAAATATCCTCAGCGTACATTAATAATTTTTCATTTCCTTCCCCATATTCAAAACCTTTGAACTCCCTATCATTTCTTATCATACATGCCAAGGGTTCTATTGCGATAGCAAATAATAATGGGGAGAGAGGGCATCCCTGCCTAGTGCCCCTATAGAGGGCAAAAGGAAGGGACAAGCTCCCATCCACCATCACCCTAGACCTCGGGTTGGAATATATGTTGAATCCATCTTATAAATCCCTCCCCTATACCAACCCTTTTCAAAACTGCCCATAAATACTCCCACTCGATACAATCAAATGCCTTTTGGGCATCCAATGAAAGTATGGCTTTCTCACCGATTTCTGTTTTATTAGCTTCGATGTTAAGGTACAGCCTTCTTATATTTGAATATACAGTTGCAAGAAAAAGTATGTGAACCCTTTAGAATGATATGGATTTCTGCACAAATTGGTCATAACAATAGACAATCACAGTCTGCTTAAAATAATAACACACAAATAATTAAATGTTACCATATTTTTATTGAAAACACCATGTAAACATTCACAGTGCAGGTGGAAAAAGTATGTGAACCCTTGGATTTAATAACTGGTTGAACCTCCTTTGGCAGCAATAACTTCCACCAAACATTTCATGTGGTTGCAGATTAGACGTGCACAACGGTCAGGAGTAATTCTTGACCATTCCTCTTTACAGAACTGTTTCAGTTCAGCAATATTCTTGGGATGTCTGGTGTGAATCGCTTTCTTGAGGTCATGCCACAGCATCTCAATCGGGTTGAGGTCAGGACTCTAACTGGGCCACTCCAGAAGGCGTATTTTCTTCTCTTTAAGCCATTCTGTTGTTGATTTACTTCTATGCTTTGGATCATTGTCCTGTTGCAACACCCATCTTCTGTTGAGCTTCAGCTGGTGGACAGATGGCCTTAAGTTCTCATGCAAAATGTCTTAATAAACTTGGGACTTCATTTTTCCTTCGATGATAGCAATCCGTCCAGACCCTGATGCAGCAAAGCAGCCCCAAACCATGATGCCCCCACCACCATACTTCACAGTTGGGATGAGGTTTTGATGTTGGTGTGCTGTGACTTTTTTTCTCCACACATAGTGTTGTGTGTTTCTTCCAAACAACTCAACTTTGGTTTCATCTGTCCACAGAATATTTTGCCAGTACTGCTGTGGAACATCCAGGTGCTCTTGTGCAAACTGTAAACGTGCAGCAATGTTTTTTTTGGACAGCAGTGGCTTCCTCTTTGGTATTCTCCCATGAAATCCATTCTTGTTTAGTGTTTTACGTATCGTAGATTCGCTAACAGGGATGTTAGCATATGCCAGAGACTTTTGTAAGTCTTTAGCTGACACTCTAGGATTCTTCTTCACCTCATTGAGCAGTCTGCGCTGTGCTCTTGCAGTCATCTTTACAGGACGGCCACTCCTAGGGAGAGTAGCAGCAGTGCTGAACTTTCTCCATTTATAGACAATTTGTCTTACCGTGAACTGATGAACAGCAAGGCTTTTGGAGATACTTTTATAACCCTTTCCAGCTTTATGCAAGTCAACAATTCTTAACCGTAGGTCTTCTGAGAGCTCTTTTGTGCGAGGCATCATTCACATCAGGTAATGCTTCTTTTGAAAAGCAAACCCAGAACTGGTGTGTGTTTTTTATAGGGCAGGGCAGCTGTAACCAACACCTCCAATCTCATCTCATTGATTGGACTCTAGTTGGCTGACACCTCACTCCAATTAGCTCTTGGAGACTTCATTAGTCTAGGGGTTCACATACTTTTTCCAGCTGCACTGTGAATGTTTACATGGTGTGTTCAATGAAAAAAAGGTAACATTTCATTATTTGTGTGTTATTAGTTTAAGCAGACTGTGATTGTCTATTGTTGTGACTTAGATGAAGATCAGATCACATTTTTTTTACCAATTTGTGGCTAAATCCATATCATTCCAAAGGGTTCACATACTTTTTCTTGCAACTATATCGTTCTTCCGGGTATAAAACCTGTTTGATCTTCATGAATTATACCATTAATCACCTTAGAAAGCCTACCTGCCAAAACCTTTGCCAGAATTTTGACATCCGTGTTTAACAGAGATATTGGTCTATATGAACCGGGGTCTAGTTGTTCTTTACCCTTTTTTGGAATCAGTGTAATAATTGCTTCTTTCATTGAGTCTGGTAGATCGCCTATTTTTTGGGCCTCACACAATGTCGCTCTTAATTCTGGTATTAGCACCTGCGCGAAGGTCTTGTATATTTCGAAAGGAAGTCCATCACACCTTGGTGCTTTTACTGATTTCACCATACCCAAAACCTCTTCTATTTCTAAAATAGATATTTCTTTTTCCAGGTATTCCTTTTGGGCTTTAGATGTCTGTCAGGACAATCTGATCTAGATATTGGCCTAGGTCTTTTTTTGTATATTGTACCTTCGACTTATAAAGTTCCTGAAAGTAGTCCACAAAAACTTTTTTGATTCCTTCAGGTGAACTGACTATTTCATCCCTATTATCTCTAATCGCCCCAATCCATTATTTCCCTCTCAGATTTTTTACTATACCTGCTAAGATTTTCCCCACCTTTTCTCCCTCTGAGGCTAACCGAAACCCTTGGAAGAACAATTCTTTCCTAGTTCTCTCCATATGATATTTTTTTAACTTTTCATGTTCCTCCTCCCATTTCTGCTTATTATTTCCAGTGGGGTTCATTATACATACTAATCTTTCTTCTTCTAAATTTTTTTCCAATAAATTCCCTTTTTCTTTAGTAATTTTTTTCCAATAATTCACCTTTTTAAACAAAGATCCTCTTAAATATGCCTTGGCGGTATCCCAAACTATCAATCTATTAGCAGAGTTATTATTCTCCTGAAAGAAATTTTTTAACTCCACCAATATACTTTCTTTATCTGGGATTAAAGATAACCAATGAGGATTAAACTTAAACATTGGCAAATTTTGCTTTCTGTTCAAGTCCAATTCCATTACCACAGCACTATGATCGGATAAGGCCATAGGCAAATACTTTATCTTAATCCTATTTTGGGTCATTAAGTTTTTATTTCCCAAAACCATATCTATTCTTGACGACGTTTGATGTGATTTAGAATAACAAGAATACATGGTTTCTTCCGGGTTCAAATAACGCCAGACATCAGTCTAGTTAAACTCCAAGGCCAGTTTAAAAAAGTCCACATTTTGTATTCTTCCCCCTCTGCTAGACATTCTATCCCTGAGTGGATCCATTACAGCATTATAATCTTCTACCGCAATCATTATACATTCTTGTCTATTCAACATAAATCTATGCAGCTCATACAACACATCTGGCTTATATGGTGGCGGAATATATATATTTGCGATTACCATTTTAACCCCTTCTATATTACATTGTAAGAAGAGGTACCTACCACAGTCGTCCGCCTCATATGCAACACACTCAAATTTAATCTTATCATGTACCAGAATTGAAACCCCTCTAGAATAAGTAGTCTCTTTATCCTTTCTCGCAAACCTCTCACATTTAACGAGAGAATCTTAATCATCTAACAGAGGGGGAATAGAAAAAAAAAAATGAAAAAACAACCCCTCTCTCTCTTCTCCATGATACCTCCCTCCCCTCCCTTCTGAATAGCTCCCCCTCTGCTAATCAGCAGTCGAGGCAGCTCCATTACTTGCATAGAGGATCCCTCTCCCCCCTCCTACCCCACCCCCTCAAAAACACATCCTCTCCGCACATTCGTTGGCTTCTATTGGAGTCAGAAAAAATTTGACCCTTACTTTATATTCCACCCTTAGCTTTGCAGGAAAAAGCAAGCTATACTTCAGGCCTGCTTCCCTTAATCTCTTTTTTACAGTTATAAACTCCTTCCTACGTGAATTTATATCTGCTGAATAATCTGGAAAAAGTCTTATCTTTACACCTTGTATCTGATATTTTTCAGAGGTTCTAGCATCAGACAATATTGTATCTCGATCCTTAGAAAGTAAACATTTCACCAGCATATGTCTAGGATGGTCCCTTGGAACCCTCTTTTTTTGTGGGAACCCTATGTGCTCTTTCAATAGCGAACAGGGGAGAAAGGGTACCCTCCTTTCAATTCTCCTTTAACCATCGCTCAATAAATTCTATACAATTGTCCCTTTCTTCCCGTTCTGGAATCCCTACACATCTTATATTTGTTCTTCTCGATCTATCTTCTTGACTTATTCATTTTTGTTCCATCTTATTATTTATCTGTTTTAGAGATACAACCTCCTTCTCTAATTTTTCAACAGAATGCTCCAGAGACGGGATCCTTTTTTCCATCTCATGCAATCGCTGTCTTATTTTCTCCAGCTCATCACGTATTACGCTAACATCCGTTTGCACTGCCCCAATCTGTGTCACTATACTCCCCATTACATTTTCCATCCTAGAGACAGTGCAAAATAGGTCTTTCATCATTTTTACATCCATCTCTGCGGCTACCACGGGGGTTCCGTGTTCTCCCGTGGTACCCGCACTCCCGTTCTTCTGTGTCAGAACATGTGTCTCGGTATCTATTGTTTTTTTTTCTGTAAAGAACTGGAGACTGGGGAATTAGGGATCAGAAATTTGTTTAGACTGTGCTGTTTTTGCACACTCTCTAACCCTGTTACTGATCTCCTACCGCTAGCACCTGTAAGGCCGCGCTGTTCCTCTTTTTTCTTTGGAGGAATTTTTATACTTTCCTTTTCCTTCCCCCTTCTCCCCTCTCTCCTTTCCTTCCCCTCTCTTCCTCTTTCTCCACTCTCAGCTATTGCAACTATTACCCAACACTTATTTCAAAGCTATAATTAGGAATTATCTTAATTACAAACATTAAACCAGATATCCTCAAATACTATTTGCAATATGTTGGTGTATTATCGCCAAATAGTCCAGTTAAACAAGGCCATGAACTGCGCCTTAGTCCTAATATTATTGTTGTTAGGAAATAGGAAAAAAAAATGGTTAGTATATTTTCAGATGTTCGACTAAGAGTCCAGTTTAGCAAATGGTTAGTATCTTTCCAGATATTCGAATAAGACACCTGAATATATTTGGTCGAGGAGGGAGGGACGGGGAAACCAAAGGTTCACAATAGCTAAACCAGCAAGAGAGGTGCCAGCGTAATACATTGAGGGAGGGGATTAGGAATGGTTAGTCCAAGGGGTTAGAAGGGATTATTCCAACAAGCAAAATTCCAGAGAGGGTTAAGGGCAGAATCAGGACTGTACGAAATCAGTATATATGGATCAGTCCACTACATACAATACTCTACAGCCGTCTGTATATCTTCACCCCCTTTTTCTTCCTCCTTTCCCTCTTCTCTCTCTTTCCTTCAACAGTCCCCACAAATATACCAAAAGCTGCCAAGTGTCCACACAGCCTCCATTTTCCAATTTCCGAATTCCAACCCCTCTCATACCTCTGCGGCTGTATCACAGCTTCCCTATTGCGAGATGAGTCCCACTTATCCGGAAAAACACCCACTTCTCTCCTCTAAACAACCGCTCACTGGCAATGGCCTCCCTCTGCAGACTTGACTCTCAGCCAGACTTCAGGCAGCACGAAGAGACGACTTCACAGGTCGTTTTGCGTTTTGCCCTCTCCAGCACCAGTCCAGACCCCCAGCTCCCAGCCTCACTCAACTCACAGGAACGAAAGCTAGGCTGGATCCCTCCGCTCCTCACACAGAAGTAATCTCACCCTCACGCTCGAGGCATCAACGTGTCAGGATCCAGCGTCCAGCAACAGCAGGTGGACAAACAAGCAGAGGAGGGGCGGTCACCATCCAGGTATCGAGGATATCGGCGTCCACAACAAACACATCCCGGCGGCAGACAGGCGAGCGAGCAGGGGGAGGGGGGGACGGAGCCTAGCGTCAGCGTCAGACGCTCACATACTCCCGTATTCAGTACATAACATTGTTGAAGGCAGGGTAAGGCTTATTGCACACAAACGAGTACGCTCCGTGGCCATATTGCGGACCGCATTTGCGGATCCGCAATACACGGCCACTGTTCTGTGTGCATTCCGCATCACGGATGTGGATCCATTCACATCAATGGGGCTGCAAATCCAGAGATGCGGAACGGAAGCACGGAACGGAACCCTACTGAATCTCTACGGAGTGCATCTGTGGGGTTTCATCCCGTACTTCCGTTCCACAAAAAGATAGGACATGTTCTACCTTTTTGCGGAACGACCGGATCGCGGACCCATTAAAGTGAATAGGTCCGTGATCCGCTGCGGCTGCCCCACGGTGGATGTTCGTGCATTTCGGGCCGCAGCACGGCCACGGAGGCCTTAAAAAGAGATTCCAAATATACTTTATTTTAAAAATCTGTCTGGTAATCTTTTTATAGTAAGCCACGCCCCCTGAGCCCCGCTCTGCCGTGCAGCCAGTTCGTCCATGGCTGCATGCGACTTGGAGGAGCTTTAGAGAAAGCTCATCCATGCTTTTATTGTAACTGCACATGCGTTTTTTTTCCTAATCTGCCCCCCGGCGATCGCTCTGATTTGCTAGTCTGTACAGACTAGTCAATCACACAATCCTAATGCCGGCTGAAAGGTTCTGATCCCCACAGTCTGTGACTGTGGGGATCAGAACCTTCTAAAATGTGTGTATGTATAATATCCCCCCCCTTGTGGGCTCCAGCCCCCATTGTGCCCCCCTAATTTCAGGATGGCTGGCGGAAGCGCTGCTCATCCCCCTCCTGCCCCGGTCTGTTTCAGAATGGCAGAACGGTTAGCAGAGTGCCAGATATAATATACAGCTCACACTCTGCTTGAAACGTCCGACATCGGTGTTGGCACCGATGTCAGACGTTTAACCTCTTCCATGCTTCGGTCCATAGGGACCTCTGTATGGAAGGGGTTAAGAGATGGAGGGAGCTCCCTCCCTCTCCCATCGGGCTGCTGCTGTGGCAGCGGCCCGATGCTTGATGGGTTAACAGGGGGAGGGAGCTCCCTCCCCCATCGGGCGCTGTGCTGCTGTTGCAGCGTCCCGATGGTTACCATGGCAACCGGACGCCTTCACAGGCATCTGGCTTGCCTTGGTATAGCTGATCAGGCTCCTGCTAAAGGAAGGAGCCTGATCAGGCTTACTGTGTGTGACAATGCACTGCTGTACACTATACAGTATACTGCAGTGTATTGTAAACCATCAGACCCACTGGATCTTCAAGAACCAAGTGGGTCTGGGTAAAAAAAAAAGTAAATAAAGAAAAATCTCATTTCTTCTTATAGCCACACATTTATAATTGATTAAAAATTGAAAAAAAATAAAATACACTACACATGTTTGGTATCATCGCATCCGTAACGACCTGATCTATAAAAGGATCACATTACTTTCCCTGCATGGTGAATGCCATAAAAAAAGAGAAAAACTATGGATGGATGAAATTGAAATTTTTCCCACCTTACTTCCCAAAAAAGGTATTAAAAGTGATCAAAAATGTCGTATGTACCCCAAAATAGTGCCAAACAGTCACCTCATCCCAAAAAAATGAGCCCCTACATGAGACAATCGCCCAAAAAATGAAAAAAATATGGCCTTCAGAAAATGGAGACACAAAAACATGATTTTTTTTTTCTAAAATGCTTTTATTGTGTAAAGCCAAAATAAATTTTAAAAAATAGACAAATTAGGTATCGCTGCGTCCGTAACGACTTGCTCTTTAAAAATACCACACTTTTTCCGCCAAAAGGTAAATGCTGTAAAAAAATAAAATAAAAAGTGTGCCAAAACAACCAATTTTATTGGTCTATTTGCCCAATAAAGTTTAATATTGAATAATCAAAAAATATTATGTACCCAAAATTGGGACCAATGGAAATGTCAACTCTTCCCTCAAAAAATGAGCTCCTGCACAAGACAATCGGCAGAAAAATAAAAAAAAATATGTCTTTCAGAAAATGGAGACACAAAAACATGATTTATTTTCAAAAATGCTTTATTATGTAAAACTGAAACAAACAAAGTAGACATATTTGATATCATCGCGTCCGTAACAACCTGCTCTATAAAAATAGCACATGATCTAACCTGTCAAATGAACACTGTTTTGGTTACCTTGCCTAACAAAAAGCGTAATATAAAGCGACTAAAAAGTCATATGTACCCCAAAATAGTACCAATTAAACCAACATCTCATCCTGCAAAAAATGACCCCCTACATAAGACATTCGACCAAAAAATAAAAAATAAATGTCTTTCAGAAAAATGATACACTAAAACATGAAATTTTTTTCAAAAATGCTTTCATTGTGTAAAACTGATTAAAAAAAAAGTTGACATATTAGGTATTGCTGCATTTGTAACGACCTGCTCTATAAAAATATCACATGGTCTAGCCCCTCAGGTAAATGGCATAAAACTGTGTCAAAACAACCAATTTTTTTTGGTCACCTTGACTTATAAAGAGTAATATTGAATGATCCAAAAATCATATGTACCCAAAAATGGTACCAATAAAAACATCAACTCTTACTGCAAAAAATTACCCTGTGCACAAGATGATTGGCAGAAAAAATTTTTGGGGGTTTGTTCAGGGATGTCATGTAATCATTCCTTTGAAGCTGCTCCACCCACACAGCCTCTCATCAATGGGAGCATCCTATGCTGAACACATTAGAAAAATGATATGTACACGGTATATCTCTCATGATACAAATACCTTGTGGCTTTAGTTATTATCTGCGACCCTTTTTTTTTTTTAATGCATATGGTGGCCAACCCATTTAAGAATTGGAGGACTGAGACGATAGGAGGGAAGAGAAAGCGTACTACTTAACAGACATCTATGTGGAATTTAAGCTGAAATGTGTGTATTTATATTTTGTGAAGTAGTATTACTTCCACCTGAGTTTGGTGTCCATGAAAGTCTATTTCCATTTGAGAGTGGTGGGCCAGAATTGCCTATTGATGGGTTCAAAATGTGAATACTATGTACATGTTACAATATTCACCTAACTGTGCATATTGTTGTTGATGCAATGAAGTGGACACACGTAAAAGACACGAATAGAGCGGTAGCGTGCTTGTCAGTCCATCACTTAATTTACTTCTATGGGGCTGTGTTCTTTTAGTCCCATAAAGGTGAATAGAGCTCTGTTCAGCAGAGGCACTAAGCAGCATCTTGTTCTTAGGCTTGCGAGGGATCCCAGTGGTCGGATCCCCCTGCAATCCATTATTTATCACCTATCCTAAGGGTTAAGCCTTTTAAGGACTACTATAATAGTCACTATTTCTGCATTATGAGTACTGGCATTTTGTGATATCCACAGTTACATTTATCTTACTTTCCTTCAGCTAACACCAGTGATAGTGAAGATCTTTCCGGTGGTGAAAGTCTTTCAAATCTTCAGTCTTCAAAGTCTTTTTCTGGACTAACATCAAAGCATGCTAAAATGTCATCTGGATTGTCTACACCTGGAAAATATGTGAAAATCAAAGAGAGGGAATCTTTTCAGAAGGAATATAATGACCGTTTACCTAAAGTGTACAAGTGGAGTTTCCAGTTATGTATGTATAGTTTTCTAGTATTAATTTACTGTATTTTACAGTGTGTTTTTTTGTTTGTTTGTTTTTTCTGCCTGAAGAAAACATTTAAACAAAAATTTTTTGTGGAACTTCTAAATAAGCCATATACAATTGAATCCAGGAGTGGCGAAACTTTTCAGTATGGGATGTGCTATTTGTGGAGGCTGAGATTGCTGCTCTACTGTGTGGCAATAGCTGTGGGAATGGTTTATATTTAGATGCCCCAGCATATTGATAGCTGCCAGTTACTTACTAAAGTATGCATAATAGCACTGGTCCATACTCACAAGTCTCTATATGATTCACAATGAGAGATTCACTAGAAAAGTGTAGTGACTGTCACAGTAAATCACAAACCTACAGGGAGGTAGTTTTCCCATTTCTGTGTTAAAGACAGCAAGGGAACACCATGGTCACCTAACACCATGATCTACTGGTGCCAATGGTCCACTGATAGCTTGCAATCTACTATTTGGCCAGCTGTGATTTAGAAGAAACGACTGTATTACTGGTCTCTAAAGTAGATCCCTCCACACTGTGGGGGGGTCATACTCAGGAAATTAAGAGGGGAGTGATTCACAACATGCTCAAATTCATCTGTACACAAAAACTGGTATAAAGGAAAAGTTGTAATCTGCTTGCTGACAGTATCTACAAACAGCAATTAATAAAAGGCTGTGTCCAAATATGGGTATACAGTTGTACTGCATATTAATGTATAATGAAGAGGGCATACTGTATTCCCCCTGAAAAGTCACAAGGTGAGGTGCTGTATGGAGACTTCAGTGGTCTCCTTGAATACATTTAGGGGTTGGCCACTGGGAGGCAGGGAAAAAGTAAACTTCCTAATGTATTATATATAAATATATATATAGTACAGTGTAATGACGAGTACTCGCTCCATACACTTGAATGGAGCAAGTACTTATAATTACACTATGCTGCCGCTCCAAAGGAGACGACATGTAGTGTAATGACCAGGAATCGGTGCTCACATTCAGCACCGTCTCCTCTTCAAGCAGCTGATCATCGGGGGTACCCAGTGTGGGACCCCTGCAGATCTGATGTTGATGACCTATCCTGAGGATTTATCAGCAATATCTACGGCAGGACAACCCCTTAAACCCTTTCAGGACCAGGTGATTTTCGTTTTTTATTAGTTTTTTACTCACTGCTTTGCCAGAACCATAACTTTAATATTTTTCCATTCAAATAGCCATATGATGTGCTTTTTTGCGGGACAAATAGTACTTTCTAATAGCACCATCTTCCTTTGCATATGATGTAGTTTGAAGCTCTAAAAAAAATTCAGATGCAGTGAAATGTAGAAAAAAGAAAATTCTGCCACAGTACGATTACAGTGATACCACATTTGTACTTTTTTTTCTTTTAATTCTGAAAAACAGAATAAAATTATTTTTTCTTCTTTGCATCACCATATTCTGATCCCTATATCTTTTTTTGTAATAGTTTCTACGTTAATGATTAAGGACTCATTTTTTCAGTTGCTATCTCTAGTTTTTGTTTATACCATTTTTGAGTGTGCATGGGTTTTTGATCACTTTTTAAAGCCCTCCTTATTTAAAAGCCCTCCTACAGGATCTGAACATGCAGTCTTCAGATCGATTGTCCTGTAGACTGCAGTGAATTAGTATTTGCAGTCTAAGGGCTTATGCACATGAACATATTTTCTTTCCATGTCCTTTTTTCCCCTCCCCACGACAGCACCTTAGAGAGATGGCTCCTCCCCCAGGACAGGAAACCTGCAGCATAAAAAGGTGGAGCCACTCCCCCACCTCAGTGAGGTTTCCTGTCCTGGTGCGGGAGCCTGCAGTTCAGTTGTCCTGACCTGGAAGCCCTGGTAGATACCGGAGGGTCAGTGACACTAATTCCTGTTTACCTGCCTTAGAGATTTCTCGCCCACAGGTGTAGGGTTGAAGGAAGAGGAGAAAGCGGCAAGGACCAGGAGTCCGCAGTAGGCAGAAGGTGCCGGTCCCTTAGGTGAGGAGGACCGCACTATCGTGGTGAGTGTGGACAGAAGGCCCCAGTGGCAGCGCAGACCAGCCAGGACGCCACCGGACGCAGACGCGATGTGATGGCGTCATACAGGAAGTACATGGATTCCACGGCCGTGCGCTTCCGGTCAGGTGACCGGAAGTTCTGCATCCCGGCATCTTTAAACAGTTTTCAGGTATGGCAGAGATCCGGACGTTCGCATTCTTTGCGGCTGCATTCTGGGTGTCGGAGGGAGACGATAGTCAGCAGAAGTACTGTCCAAAGTGGTGTCCGTGGCATGGTGGGTCTGCAGGATACAGTGGATCTCTCAGGTGAGAGGGGCACTCGGTGGCACATGGTAACTATTTGCAATATTGGTTACATGCAGGATTACCTACTATTATGGAAGAGGAAAGGAGGTCTGAAGGCGCAGACATTGAGATCCTGCCGCCGGTATTGTGAGTTCTAATGTTTGGTCCTTAAAGGGTTAAGGCTGTTTCCTTAGATATGGGTATGTTTCTTTTTCTTAGACTGTGACTAAAAAAGTGGTTACCAAGAAAAAGAATAAGGAATGCCCTATCTGCAAATGCCCGCTGACATCTTCATACTCTAATAAGCTCTGTCAGCAGTGCATTGAGAAAACGGTGGCGGAAGAGACTCAGAGTATTCTGAAAGATTTGAAATCTCTTATGGCCGAAGTTAAAGTGTCCCTGGAAGCCGGTAGGAAGAGAAGAAGAGCGGTGAGGAAGGAGTCGGATGTGGAGTCAGAAGAGAGCAAGTCTCATTCTGTGGATGGGGACTCTGATGATTCCTCCTCTTCAGAGGATGAGGCAAGAGAAAGGAAGTTCCTATTTCCAGCGGAAGATACAGACAAATTACTAAAAGCTATTCGATCTACCCTGGAGTTAGAGGACACCAGGGAGGATAGATCAGTGGAAGATACCGTATTTGAGGGTCTTAGGGAGAGAAAGCGTAGATGTTTCCCTGTTCATAAATCTATTTTAGCGGTAATAGAGAAGGAATGGAAAAAGCCAGATAAGAAGCCATTCATTTCAAAAACCTTTAGAAGGAAGTACCCCTTTGAGGAATAGGCATCTTCATCCTGGGATAAGGCCCCTAGACTTGATGTAACCATTTCAAAAATGTCTAAGAGATCCTCCTTGCCTTTTGAGGATATGGGGTTTTTAAGGGACCCTTTAGATAAGAGAATAGATTCTTCTTTTAAAAGTTCCTGGGAGTCTTCTGCGGCGGCATTCAGACCTAGTATAGCCGCCACAGTAGCCGCAAGGTCAATGTCTCTGTGGCTGGATAGACTGGAGGGGCAGATCAGGGACAGGTGTCCTAGAGAGCAGTTGTTAGCTTCCATACCCACTTTCCAAAAGGCCGCAGACTTTATTGCGGATGCCTCGGTGGATGCGGTGAGACTGGAGGCCAGAGCCGCATCCCTTTACAATTCTGCACGCCGAGCTTTGTGGCTTAAAAATTGGAAAGGGGGAGATATGCCTTCGAAAACTGAGGCTATGTAGCATTCCCTGTGACGGCCAATTTCTTTTCGGGTCTGAACTAGACTCTTTGCTTGAAAAGGCTGCAGATAGAAAGAAGAAATTTCCTCAGGAGTCATTCACCCAGTTTAAGCAGTATAAACGGCCCTTTCGGAACCTGTCCAGATTCCAGAGTAAAAAACAGATGGGCGATAGAGAGCAGGGAGCAAGGCCTAGATCTGGGAATAAGGTTTTTTGTTCAGATCAGCCTCAGCCCGTACAGAAAAACAAGGAAAGCAATGACGCCATGATCCCAGTAGGAGGAAGATTAAAATTCTTCCTTCCTGCTTGGGAGAAGATTGCGGGAAAATGGCTGGTAGGACTTCTGCAGGAAGGCCTAAAATTTGAATTCTTGAGATATCCCGCAGAAAGATTTTTGATATCAAGATCTTCTCTCGCAATTCTGCAAGAAATAAAAAAATTTACAAACAAAAAGGTGTTGAATCCTGTTCCAGAGTTAGAGATAGGGAGAGGTTTCTATTCTACTCTGTTCCTAGTGAAGAAACCAGATGGGTCATACCGGACGATTATAAATCTAAAACACCTGAACAAATTTCTGAGGGCCAGAAAATTCAAAATGGAAACGATCAGGTCAGCAATCTATCTTTTATCTCCAGGATGCCATATGGCGGTTCTGGATTTAAAGGATGCCTACCATCATATCCCGGATACATCCAGACCACCAGAGATTCCTCAGGGTGGCTGTAAAAACCAATTCCGGTGTTCTTCGACTTCAGTTCCAGGCACTTCCCTTTGGCCTCTCTATGGCGCCTTGGATCTTTACCAAGGTAGTGGCGGAGATGTCTTCCTTCATCAGAAAGGAGAACATCACGTTCATGCCTTACCTGGACGATTTTCTGGTGGAGATGTGTGTCAGGGCACTGAATCGAGTGATGGATGTTCTTCAGTCCCTAGGATGGTTATTGAACTTCCAGAAGTCCAGGATGCAGCCATCAACAAGTCAGGTTTTCTTGGGCCTGGTATTGGATTCCAGACAGGAGAGAACATTCCTCACAGTGGAGAAAGTTGCCGTCGTTCAGGAGGTAGTTCAGAGGGTTCAGTCAGGAGAGGCCCTGTCCATAAGGAAAGCTATGTCCCTGTTGGGAGTTCTGACATCCTGTATGCCAGCAGTTCAGTGGGCTCAAAGACACTCTCGGCAACTACAAGGAGAGATCCTGGCTGCCACAAAACGGTCAGGGACGTCCCTGGAGTCGATCACAAAGGTAACAGATCTAACGCTTTCATCCCTGAACTGGTGGAAGGAAGCAGAGAATTTGACTCAGGGAGTTCCCTGGTCCTTTCCGGTACCAGTAGTAGTAACTACAGACGCCAGCCCCTGGGGATGGGGAGCTCATGTGGAGGATCTGATTTTTCAGGGGGAGTGGTCCCACGGCCAGAGACTTTTTTCTTCAAATCTGAAAAAGAGCTACGAGCGGTCTTACTAGCTTTGAGAGCAGCTCTACCAATGATCCAGAACAGGCATGTGATAGGTCTCTACACCTTTCGGCGTGGAATTTGAAAGGTAATTTTTAGCCAGTCAGGGATTTTCGAAGGAAGTCATTTCCACTCTAATGAAAAGTAGGAAAGAGGTGACGAACGTTATCTATGCACGAGTCTGGAGAAAGTTCCTGTCCTTTATAGGCATAGAAAGAGTTTCTTGGCCGTTAGAATTCTCGGTGGTTCAGGTGTTTAGAATTCCTCCAGAGAGGGTTAGCAATGAGTACACTGAAAGTGCAGGTGTCAGCATTGTCAGTCTTAGGCTGGGTTCACACGGGCATGTCCGGATTAGGTCCGGATGCGTCCCGGTGTATTGCGGCAAACCCGCGCGAGTAGGAATGCAATTGCAGTCAGTTTTGACTGCGATTGCGTTCCGATGTTTAGTTTTTATCGCGCGGGTGCAATGTTTTTTGCACGCACGTGATAAAAAACCGACTGTGGTACCCAGACCCGAACTTCTTCACAGAAGTTCAGGTTTGGGTTAGTTGTAGTGTAGATTGTATTATTTTCCCTTATAACATGGAATACAGAATGCTTAGTAGGTGATCAATTGAGGGTTAAAAAAACATAAAAAAATTAACTCACCTTCTCCTCTTGTCCGCGTAGTTCCCGGTTTCTTCTTTACTTCTTTAATGATGAACTACAGGCTAGGACCTGTGGTGACGTCAGATCACATGCTCCAATCACATGGTCCATCACCACGGTGATGGACCATGTGATTGGAGCATGTGATCTGACGTCACCAAAGGTCCTTTAGCCGACAGCTCATCAGAAGAGACCGGGAACTACGCGATCAAGAGGAGAAGGTGAGTTAATTTGTTTATTTTTTTTAACCCCTCCAGCGCTATTTTAGTATGCATTCTGTATTCAGAATGCTATTATTTTCCCTTATAACCATGTTATAAGGGAAAATAATACAGTGAATAGACTGTCACCTAGCAACCATGCATGAAAATCGCACCGCATCTGCACTTACTTGCGGATGCTTGCGATTTTCACGCAACCCCATTCACTTCTATGGGGCCTGCGTTGCGTGAAAAACGCAGAATATAGAGCATGCTGCGATTTTCACGCAACGCACAAGTGATGCGTGAAAATCATCGCTCATCTGAACAGCCCCATTGAAATGAATGGGTCCGGATGCAATGCGTTCACCTACCGCATTGCACCCGCGCGGCAATCTCGCCCGTGTGAATGCAGCCTTAGGGAGAAGGAGTTTATCCATGGACCCATGGGTCGTTAGGTTTTTTAAGGCAGTTGACAGAGTTACGCCAGTGAAGGGCTCCAGATTTCCTCCCTGGGATCTTAACTTGGTATTGAATGCCTTAACCAAACATCCGTTTGAGCCACTAGATTCTTGCTCAGTTAAATTGCTTACCCTTAGGCCTCCTGCACACGAACGTATTTTTTTGCGGTCCGCAAAAACAGGTCCCGTTTTTCCGTGATCCGTGACCGTTTTTTCGTCCGTGGGTCTTCCTTGATTTTTGGAGGGTCCATGGACATGAAAAAAAAGTCGTTTTGGTGTCCGGCTGGCCGTGCGGAGCCAAACGGATCCGTCCTGAATTACAATGCAAGTCAATGGGGACGGATCCATTTGACGTTGACACAATATGGTGCCATTTCAAACGGATCCGTCCCCATTGACTTTCAATGTAAAGTCTGGAGTCCCTTTTATACCATCGGATCGGAGTTTTCTCCAATCCGATGGTATATTTTAACTTGAAGCGTCCCCATCACCATGGGAACGCCTCTATGTTAGAATATACTGTCGGATATGAGTTAGATCGTGAAACCTCATTTCCGACAGTATATTCTAACACAGAGGCGTTCCCATGGTGATGGGGACGCTTCTAGTTAGAATATACTACAAACTGTGTACATGATTGCCCCCTGCTGCCTAGCAGCATCCGATCTCTTACAGGGGGCCGTGATCAGCACAATTAACCCCTCAAGTGCCGCACCTGAAGGGGTTAATTGTACTATCATATCCCCCTGTAAGAGATCAGGGCTGCCAGGCAGCAGGGGGCAGACCCCCCCCCTCCCCAGTTTGAATATCATTGGTGGCCAGTGCGCCCCCCCCCCCCTTCCTCCCTCTATTGTAATAATTCGTTGGTGGCACAGTGTGCGCCCCCCCGCCCCCCCCTTCCTCCCTCTATTGTAATAAATCGTTGGTGGCACAGTGTGCGCCCCCCCCCCCTTCCTCCCTCTATTGTAATAAATCGTTGGTGGCACAGTGTGCGCCCCCCATCGCCCCCCCCTCCCTCTATAGCATTAATAACATTGGTGGCCAGTGTGCGGCCTCCCATCTCTCCCCCCCCCCCTTCCCGATCATTGGTGGCAGCGGGTTACTAGCAATAGTACAATAGTAAAAGATTCATACTTACCTGGGAGCTGCGATGTCTGTGTCCGGCCGGGAGCTCCTCCTACTGGTAAGTGACAGTTCATTTAGCAATGCGCCGCACAGACCTGAGGCTGTCACTTACCAGTAGGTGGAGCTCCCGGCCGGACACGAACATCGCAGCAGCAGGTAAGTATGAATCTTCTACTATTGTACTATTGCTAAGTAACCATGGCAACCAGGACTGTAGTAGCGTCCTGGTTGCCATGGTTACCGATCGGAGCCCCAGCGATTAAACTGAGACTCCGATCGGAACTCCGCTGCCACCAATGATGGGGGGGGGGGAAGATGGGAGGCCGCACACTGGCCACCAATGTTGTTAATGCTATAGAGGGAGGGGGGGCCGATGGGGGGCGCACACTGTGCCACCAACGATTTATTACAATAGAGGGAGGGAGGGGGGGGGTGCGCACACTGTGCCACCAACGAATTATTACAATAGAGGGAGGGGGGGGGCCGCACTGGCCATCAATGATATTCAAACTGGGGAGGGGGGGGAGGGTCTGCCCCCTGCTGCCTGGCAGCCCTGATCTCTTACAGGGGGATATGATAGAACAATTAACCCTTTCAGGTGCCGCACCTGAAGGGGTTAATTGTGCTGATCACGGCCCCCTGTAAGAGATCGGGTGCTGCCAGGCAGCAGGGGGCAGTCTTGTACACAGTTTGTAGTGTATTCTAACTAGAAGCGTCCCCATCACCATGGGAACGCTTCTGTGTTAGAATATACTGTCGGTTCTGAGTTTTCACGAAGTGAAAACTCAGCTTTGAAAAAGCTTTATGCAGACGGATCTTCGGATCCGTCTGTATAAAAACTAACCTACGGCCACGGATCACGGACACGGATGCCAATCTTGTGTGCATCCGTGTTCTTTCACGGACCCATTGACTTGAATGGGTCCGTGAACCGTTGGCCGTAAAAAAAATAGGACAGGTCATATTTTTTTCACGGCCAGGAAACACGGATCACGGATGCGGCTGCAAAACGGTGCATTTTCCGTTTTTTCCACGGACCCATTGAAAGTCAATGGGTCCGCGAAAAAAAACGGAAAACGGCACAACGGCCACGGGTGCACACAACGGTCGTGTGCAGGAGGCCTTAAGCTGGTTTTGTTGGTAGCCTTAACATCAGCCAGGAGGGTTGGGGAGATTCAAGCCCTCTCCATTAACCCCCCTTTTATGTCTGTCAGAGAGGATAGCGTAGTACTGAGACCAGATCCCGGTTTTATGCCAAAAGTCCCTTCTAGGTCAAATAGGGCTCAGCAGGTAGTTCTTCCAGCTTTCTTTTCAGAACCGAAAGATGACAGAGAGAAGGAGCTGCATTCCCTTGATGTCAAGAGGTGTATTTTGCAGTATCTGAAAGTAACTAAAGATTGGAGAAAATCTTCTGCCTTATTTGTACTATTCGGTGGGGTTAGGAAAGGTAATACGGCCTCTAAGGCGTCTTATCGCCCGCTGGATCAGAGAAGCTATATCCCTGGCGTATTTAGTATGTGGTGTTTCTCCTCCTGTTTCTGTGAGGGCTCACTCCACGAGGGCGGTGTCCACTTCCTGGGCGGAGAGGGCCAGCGTATCCATTGAACAGATTTGTCGGGCAGCCACCTGGTCTTCTCCGTCCACTTTCTATAAGCACTATAGGCTTCAGCTTGATTCTATTTCTGACCTACTCTTTGGCACAAGGGTCTTGAGTTCTGTCACCCACCCTGAGGATGATCTCTGAAATCTCTCTCTAAGGTGCTGTCGTGGGGAGGGGAAAAATTATGATTACACTTACCGGTAATCGGATTTTTCTGACCCCACGACAGCACCTCTTTATTCCCTCCCTCTTGCTGTGGGGCTGTGTGTTCACGAGTGTCGCAAAAAAAAAAAAAATTGTATATATGTATTTAAACTAACGTAAAGGGGAGTCCCTCTCATGCTCTGGAAACTCACTGAGGTGGGAGAGTGGCTCCACCTTTTTATGCTGCAGGTTTCCTGTCCTGGGGGAGGAGCCATCTCTCTAAGGTGCTGTCGTGGGGTCAGGAAAATCCGATTACCGGTAAGTGTAATCATCATTTTTTTTTCTTTTTTTTTTTGTCCGTGTCACAATGGCACCTGAGGATTAATATCTGTGATCGGCAGTATGGTCAGTCACAGACATTAGCGCTGGGTCTCTGCTGTTTAAAACAGCAGAATCCCTCTGACTACGGTTGCCAATGCCGCAGGCGCCATTTATATATATATATATATATATATGTGTGTGTGTAGGCGCTGTTGTGTATATGTGTGTTATATAAGGAGCCTTCTTTCTGGGCTGGAGTGGAAGGAGAAGCGCTTAAGTTTGTATTTAGCTCAGCCTGTCCTCCAGGGTTGCCCCGATATACTTTAGTCATACGGAACTATGTGGCACTTATTTAATCCCTTAGTGACCACCCATACGCCTTTTTACAGCGGTCACTAAGGGGCCTTACGCCTGATACAGGCGTAGAAAATGATTAATGAGATGGTCCTGTCGACCCCTCCCATGCCACGCCTGCTTTCTTTTAGACCTAGACCGCAATTTGCACCTTAAAGAGGACCTTTCACTAGATTAAGAAATCGAAACTATATATACAGACATGGAGAGCGGCGCCCAGGGATCCCCCTGCACTTACTATTATCCCTGGGCGCCGCTCCGATCGCCCGGTATAGCCTCCAGTATCTTCACATGTTAGGCTCCACCCAGTGGAACCTGCCTGCGTCTCTTTCTCCCATGCTGTAGCGCTGACCAATCGCAGCGCTCAGCTCATAGCCTGAGAGAAAAAAAACCTCTCAGGGTTGAGCTGAGCGCTGCGATTGGCCATCGCTACAGCATGGGAGAAGGAGACGCCGGCAGGTTCCACTGGGTGGAGCCTAACATGTGAAGATACCGGAGGCTATACCGGGCGAACGGAGCGGCGCCCAGGGATAATAGTAAGTGCAGGGGGATCCCTGGGCGCCGCTCTCCATGTCAGCATACTTAGTTTAGATTTTTTAATCTAGTGAAAGGTCCTCTTTAAATGCGCCTAATATAGGCATATTTCAGCTTAATAAATGACCCCCTACACTTTTAGGATAGAATACAGGCCATGAATCAGCGTGCAGTGCAGGATGTCTCTATATGGTTATACAGAGGTACATCATGTATATAATGTGCATGAGCCGTTACGGTATATACATGACAATTCTATGACAGCCAAGCACAGGATAATAAAAACAGACAATGGACTATTGGAATGGAGAACATGCACAAAGACAGGAGAAAGGGGACGATGTAAGTAAAGAAAAGTGGTGAAAGAAATAAGGTGAAGTAAGGGATGGCAATATTCATGCTGGTTATCACTGGTATAACCATAACAGACAATTGATATAATGCCTATAGTACTACATGTATAATGCCTATAGCACTAAAACCATACTTCCTTGTTTATGGAAGATTCTGTTACATCCAGTTTTAAAGGGAACCTGTCACCGGGATTTTGTGTATAGAGCTGAGGACATGGGTTGCTAGATAGCCGCTAGCACATCCGCAATAGCCAGTCCCCATAGCTCTGTGTACTTTTATTGTTTAAAAAAAACTATTTGATAGTATGCAAATTAACCTGAGATGTGTCCTGTACATCAGATGAGTCCAGCGTGAAGGAGCCCAGCACCGCCCTGCATCCTCAGAATCTCCTCCTTGTCCCCGAAGTCAGAAAACTAGAGCGCCGCGCAGTGTCGTCATAGTGTTTCTTCCCTGTGCTGGCTTCAGCCTCCGGGAAGGAACTGCGCTTGCGCTAGCTCGCTCATCACGAAATTATGGTGCTCCTTCACGCTGGACTCATCTCAGGGACAGGACACATCTCAGGTTAATTTGCATATGTATCAAATCATTTTTTTTACACAATAAAAGCACACAGAGCTATGGGGACTGGGTATTGCAGATGTGCTAGCGACCATCTTGCAACCCATGTCTTCAGCTCTATACACCAAATCCCGGTGACAGGTTCTCTTTAAGTACAGTGTTGTAACTGACAGTCTTTTATCAAATATTGGAGAGAAAAAAGAACAGCTTATCCACATGAATATATAAATGCAGCATTCAGAATACATTTTTCACATGGAAAAGTAGGATAGAAATTGCTAATAATTTAGGAAAGTCTAATGTCTTTATTTTTTGTTTTATTAGATAGATGTCAACCTGGAGAAGGGAAATAATGGAGATTTATCTAAAGTGGCATTTTTAAAGCCAGTTTTGATCTAATTAATGGGGAAGTGTGATGTACACATTACTGCAGCGCCCAATGATTGACCGTCAGTAGTGATGTGCAAATTTGCAAATTTCCAAGTTTCAATTTCTCTACTTCTATAATACATAGTAATACCTCCAAAAGTAGTTATTACTTTACATTCCCCATATGTCTACTTCATGTTTGGATCATTTTGGGAATGATATTTTATTTTTTGGGGATGTTACAAGGCTTAGAAGTTTAGAAGCAAATCTTGAAATTTTTCAGAAATTTTCAAAAACCCAATTTTTAGGGACCAGTTCAGGTCTGAAGTCACTTTGCGAGGCTTACATAATAGAAACCACCCAAAAATGACCCCATTCTATAAACTACACCCCTCACGGTATTCTAAACTGATTTTACAAACTTTGTTAACCCTTTAGGTGTTCCACAAGAATGAATGGAAAATAGAGATTTCAAAATTTCACTTTTTTGGCAGATTTTCCATTTTAATAATTTTTTTTCCAGTTACAAAGCAAGGGTTAACAGCCAAACCAAACTCAATATTTATGGCCCTGATTCTGTAGTTTACAGAAACACCCCATATGTGGTCGTAAACCGCTGTACGGGCACACGGCAGGGCGCAGAAGGAAAGGAATGCTATACGGTTTTTGGAAGGCAGGTTTTGCTGGACTGGTTTTTTGACACCATGTCCCATTTGAAGCCCCCCTGATGCACCCCTAGAGTAGAAACTCCATAAAAGTGACCCCATTTTAGAAACTACGGTATAGGGTGGCAGTATTGTTGGTACTAATTTAGGGTACATATGATTTTTGGTTGCTCTATATTACACTTTTTGTGAGGCAAGGTAACAAGAAATAGCTGTTTTGGCACGGTTTTTATTTTTTGTTATTTTAAACATTCATCTGACAGGTTAGATCATGTGTTATTTATATAGACCAGGTTGTCACGGATGCGGCGATACCTAATATGTATACTTTTTTATTTTTGTAAGTTTTACACAATGATTTCTTTTTTGAAACAAATAATATCATGTTTTAGTGTTTCCATAGTCTGAGAGCCATAATTTTTTCAGTTTTTGGGTTATCACCTTGGGTAGGGTATTATTTTTGCGGGATGAGATGACGGTTTTATTGGCACTATTTTGGGGTGCGTGTGACTTTTTGATCGCTAGCTATTAAACTTTTTGTGATGTAAGGTGACAAAAAATGGTTTATTTAGCACAGTTTTTATTTTAATTTTTTTTACGGTGTTCATCTGAGGGGTTAGGTGATGTGATATTTTTATAGAGCCGGTCGATATGGACGCGGCAATACCTAATATGTATACTTTTTTTTAATTTATGTAAGTTTTACACAATAATATCATTTTTGAAACAAAAATAAAATCATGTTTTAGTGTCTCCCTATTCTGAGAGCCATAGTTTTTTCAGTTTTTGGGCGAATATCTTAGCTAGGGTCTCTTTTTTTGCGGGATGAGATGACGGTTTGATTGGCACTATTTTGGGGTGCATATGACTTTTTGATCGCTTGCTATTACACTTTGTGTCATGTAACATGACAAAAACTTGTTTATTTAGCACAGTTTTTATTTTTTATTTTTTACGGTGTTCATCTGAGGGGTTAAGTCATGTGATATTTTTATAGAGCCGGTCGATACGGATGCGGCGATACCTAATATGTATACTTTTTTGTATTTATGTAAGTTTTACACAATAACAGCTTTTTTAAAACAAAAAAAAATGATGTTTTAGTGTCTCCATATTCTGAGCCATAGTTTTTTTTATTTTTTGGGCAATTGTCTCAGGTAGGGGGTCATTTTTTACAGGATGAGGTGACGTTTAGATTGGTGCTATTTTGGTGGGCAAACGCGTTTTTGATCGCTTGCTGTTGTACTTTTTGTGATGTAAAGTGACAAAAAAAAGGTTTATTTAGCACAGTTATTATTTTTATTTTTTTACGGTGTCCATCTGAGGGGTTAGGTCATGTGATATGTTTATAGAGCCGGTCAATACGGACGCGGCGATACCTAATATTTATACTTTATTTGGGGAAAATGACGTTTTTGTTAATTTTACTTGAAACTTTTAATTTTTTTTGGTGGGGGGGACTTTATTTTTTCAACTTTTTTTTTCACTTTATTTTTTGTCTCATTTTGGGACTTGAACTTTTGGGGGTCTAATCCTTTACAATGCATTCCAATACTTCTGTATTGGAATGCATTGGCTGTATGAGTAATACTGTGTGTATTACTCATACAGCTTCCGGCCTGTGAGATCCAGGGGGCTGGATCTCACAGGCTCGTCACCGGAAGGCAGCGCGATGCCTTCCTTAGGCATCGCGCTGCCTTCCATGCCATAGGGTCCCCCCTACAGCCGCATAGGGGCCCGATGGCACCGCCACACGCTGCCGCAAACCGCCGCCGGGGGGGGTCACGGGACCCTTCCCGGCGTTGTGACAGGATGCCCGCTGAATGATTTCAGCCATCCTGTTCCTATTAACCCCCGCCGTAATTTAGTTTTAAAGTTATGACGTACCGGTACGTCATGGGTCCTTAAGGACTCGGGAAACATGCCGTACCGGTACGTCATAAGTCCTTAAGGGGTTAAAACAAGTGAGTAAATATAAAGTTGCATGCAAGTGGCATAACTAGAGTGTTATGGGCCCCAGTGCAAACTTTGGATCGGGTCCCCCCCCCCTCCCCAATTTATAGTTATGTCCAGATATGTGCCCCTCACAGTAGTTATGTCCAGATATGTGCCCCCTCACAGTAGTTATGCCCAGATATGTGCCCCCTCACAGTGGTTATGCCAGATTATGTGCCACCTCACAGTAGTTTTGCCCAGATATATGCCCCCTCACAGTAGTTATGACCAGATATGTGCCCCCCTCACAGTAGTTATGCCCCGATATGTGCCCCTCACAGTAGTTATGTCCAGATATGTGCCCCCTCACAGTAGTTATGACCAGATATATGCCCCCTCACAGTAGTTATGACCAGATATGTGCCCCCTCACAGTGGTTATGCCAGATTATGTGCCCCTCACAGTAGTTATGCCCAGATATATGCCCAGATATGTGCCCCTCACACTAGTTATGAACAGATATGTGCCCCTCACACTAGTTATGAACAGATATGTGCCCCCTCACACTAGTTATGGCCAGATATGTGCCCCCTCACACTAGTTATGGCCAGATATGTGCCCCCTCACAGTATTTATGGCCAGATATGTGCCCCCTCACAGTATTTATGGCCAGATATTTGCCCCCTCACTGTAGTTATGGCCAGATATGTGCCCCCTCACAGTAGTTATGCCAGATTATGTGCCGCCCCTGATGCCAGATTGTGTGCCGCACAAGTGGGATGCCCCACTGTGGATAGCATTGTGGGTGATAATGAGCTGTTTAAATTGAATCCTGTACTGTATGGGCAACCAGTGCAATGACTGGCACAGGGTCATTGCATAGTTTATAAGATTGGTAAAAAAAAAAAAAGGCATGCATCCATTAAGTTCAGCCTATTATCCTGCAAATCCAGAGAAAGGCAAAAAAAAAACACCCATGAGGTAGAGGCTAATTTTTCTCCTCTTAGGGGGAAAGAATTCCTTTCTGACTCCACTCCGACAATCAGAATAACTCCCTGTATAAAAGACCCTTTTTCAGAAATCTAGTAACTATAATCTGTAATACTATTACACTTCAGAAATACATCTAGGTCCCTCTTGAACTCTTTTAGTGAATTCACCATCACCACCTCCTCAGGCAGAGAGTTCCATAGTCTCACTGCTCTTACCGTAAAGAATTCTCTTCTATGTTTGTGTACAAACCTTCTTTCCTCCAGACACAGAGGATGTCCCCTCGTCACAGTCACAATTCTGGGGATAAATAGATGATGGGAGAGATCTCTGTACTGACCCCTGATATATTTATTCATAGTTATTAGATCTCCCCTCACTCATCTTTTTTATAAACTAAATAGTCCTAATTTTGCTATTTTCTTCTGGGTACTGTAGTCCCATTCTGATTTCAGTTTAAATCTGATTTAAAGAAGACCTGCCATTACCTTTTAGGAGGAATGGGCAACTGCAGAGAGGTCTATATTTTGTTTTCGGAAATGCTGTAAATATGCAAATCATGGAGAAAGTAAGGGGTAAAGGAAAGTGGGAAGATAAATCTTCAAGCAGAGATGTGTATCCCAAATTGTGAAGACTTCTATTTGCAGTGGGTGACAAAATAACAAGGTATAATTTGTGAGCTCTGTGTTATATGTCAACTTTGCAAACCTAATCAATATGGAACATCTGTTTTTCAGTTTGTGATTTACATGCCTTTATCCTTTTTAAACATGTAAAAGAATTAATGTCTTTCTTATGACTATGTAATATTATTTTTATAGCTGACCTGGAAAACATGACATCCATAGAACGCATTGCATTTCTTCAGGAAAAGCTTCAAGAACTTCGGAAACACTATCTGTTATTAAAATCTGAAGTTGCTTCGATTGATAGAAGAAGAAAGCACTCAAAGAAGAAAGAACGGGAAAGTATGTTTCTCTTTAATATCAGCAACTATTATCAGATATGGCCAAAACAGCCCATCAATATCTGATTGGCAGGGGTCTGACACCCTGTACCCCTCGCCAATCAGCTGTTCTGCAGTCACTCCAGTGCTGAAACCTCACAGCAACTTCAATTGTGTAGTGGATAAAGATGGTTACTACACTGCTGCTCCCATTGAAGTGAATGGGCGCAGTGCTGAAGCTGCCAGCTCTGTCCACTAAACAACAGACTAAGGCCTCATGCACACGGCCGTGTTCCGCGGCCGAGAGCGGTCCGTGGTAACGCGGCCTGGATTCCTGTTGAGCGCAGGAGCGCACGGCGTCATTGGTTGCTATGACGCCGTGTGCTTCATGCCGCCGCTGCACTACAGTAATACACTATACGAGTGTATTACTGTAGTGCAGCGGCGGCATGAAGCGCACGGCGTCATAGCAACCAATGGCGCCGTGCGCTCCTGCACTCAACAGGAATCCAGGCCGCGTTACCACGGACCGCTCTCTGCCGTGGAACACGGCTATGTGCATGAGGCCTTAATGTGTGCTTCTGGTGCTGAAGAGGCTCCAGAACAGCTGATCTGCATGGGTGTCAGACCCCTGCCAATTAGATATTAAAGGGCTGTCCTCAGGGCAGTCCATCAATATTAAAAACCTGGAAAACCCCTTTAAGATCTCAATAAATGGTGCCATCTGATGCCTGGTTCAATAGAAACCACTGCATGTGAAAGGTTAAACAGAGGTGGGGGCCCTCTCTGCCTTCCTCCTGGCACTTACCCACAATGCAATTGTGTAGAGCCGAAGGGTTGTTTTTGGAAGCTGGAGACTTCTAAAGGCTCCCTGGCCTGCCATGCTTCCTATACTATTACACCCTGTCCCCGTCAGGGTGTAGAATGCCGGCAAAATTGCTATTCAGAGTGATACAGAAGTTTTGTTGTGAATAGTAGAAGGTTCAAGTTTCCTAAGCGGACTAAAGAAAAAGTAAACATTAAAAAAATATATATATATTTAACTCCTTAAGGACACAGCCTTATTTCACCTTTTTTGCAAATCTGACCAGTGTCACTTTAAGTGGTGATAACTTTAAAACGCTTTTACTTATCCAGGCCATTCTGAGATTGTTTTTTCGTCACATATTGTACTTCATGACACTGGTAAAATGTCACTTTTATTTATTAAAAAAATACCAAATTTGCCAAAAATTTTGAAAAATTAGCAAATTTCCAAGTTTCAATTTCTCTACTTCTATAATACATAGCAATACCTACAAAAATTGTTATTAATTTACATTCCCCATATGTCTACTTCATGTTAGGATCATTTTGGGAATGACATTTTATTTTTGGGGGACGTTACAAGGCTTAGAAGTTTAGAAGTAAATCTTGAAGTTTCTCAGAAATTTTCAAAAACCAACTTTTTAAGGACCAGTTCAGGTCTGAAGTCACTTTCTGAGGCTTACATAATAGAAACCACCCAAAAATGACCTCATTATAGAAACTACACCCCTCAAGGTATTCAAAACTGATTTTACAAACGTCGTTAACCCTTTAGGTGTTCCACAAGAATGAATGGAAAATAGAGATACAATTTCAAAACTTCTCTTTTTTGGCAGATTTTCCATTTTAATATTTTTTTTCCAGTTACAAAGCAAGGGTTAACAGCCAAACCAAACTCAATATTTATGGCGCTGATCCTGTAGTTTACAGAAACACCCCATATGTGGTCGTAAACTGCTGTACGGGCACGCGGCAGGGCGCAGAAGGAAAGGAATGCCATATACGGTTTTTGGAAGGCAGATTTTGCTGGACTGTTTTTTTTTTTACACCATGTCCCATTTGAAGCCCCCCTGATGCACCCCTAGAGTAGAAACTCCATAAAAGTGACCCCATCTAAGAAACTACTCCCCTCAAGGTATTCAAAACTGATTTTATAAACGTCGTTAACCCTTTAGGTGTTCCACAAGAATGAATGGAGAATAGAGATACAATTTCAAAATTTCACTTTTTTGGCAGATTTTCCATTTTAATATTTTTTTTCCAGTTACAAAGCAAGGGTTAACAGCCAAACAAAACTCAATATTTATGGCGCTAATTCTGTAGTTTACAGAAACACTCCATATGTGGTCGTAAACTGCTGTACGGGCACACGGCAGGGCGCAGAAGGAAAGGAATGCCATACGGTTTTTGGAAGGCACATTTTGCTGGACTGGTTTTTTGACACCATGTCCCATTTGAAGCCCCCCTGATGCACCCCTAGAGTAGAAACTCCAAAAAAGTGACCTCATTTTAGAAACTACGGGATAGGGTGGAAGTTTTGTTGGTACTAGTTTGGTACTAGTTTAGGGTACATATGATTTTTGGTTGCAAGGTAACAAGAAATAGCTGTTTTGGCACCTTTTTTTTTTGTTATTTACAACATTCATCTGACAGGTTAGATCATGTGGTATTTTTGTAGAGCAGGTTGTTAAGGACGCGACGATACCTAATATGTATACAATTTTTTTTCTTTTTGTAAGTTTTACACAATGATTTCATTTTTGAAACAAAAAAAATCAGTGATTTAGTGTCTCCATAGTCTGAGAGCCATAGTTTTTTCAGTTTTTAGGTGATTATCTTAGGTAGGGTCTCATTTTTTGCGGGATGAGATGACAGTTTGATTGGCACTATTTTGGGGTGCGTATGACTTTTTGATCGCTTGCTATTACACTTTTTGTGATGTAAGGTGACAAATAATGCCTTTTTTTACACCATTTATTATTTTTTTTTTACGGTGTTCATCTGAGGGGTTAGGTAATGTGATATTTTCATAGAGCCGGTCGATACGGACGCGGCGATACCTAATATGTATACTTTTTATTTAATTTATGTAAGTTTTACACAATGATTTCATTTTTGAAACAAAAAAAAATCATGTTTTAGTGTCTCCATAGTCTGAGAGCCATAGATTTTTCAGTCTTTGGGCGATTATCTTGGGTAGGGTATGATTTTTGCGGGATGAGATGACTGTTTGATTGGCACCATTTTGGGGTGCGTATGACTTTTTGATCGCTTGCTATTACACTTTTTGTGATGTAAGGTGACAAAAATGGCTTTTTTTTTACACCGTTTTTATTTTTAATGGTGTTCACCTGAGGGGTTAGTCATGCTCTATTTTTATAGAGCCGGTCGATACGGATGCGGCGATACCTAATATGTATACTTTTTTTAAATTTACTTAAGTTTTACACAGTAACAGCTTTTTTAAAACAAAAGAAATTATGTTTTAGTGTCTCCATATTCTGAGCTATAGTTTTTTTATTTTTTGGGCCATTGTCTTAGGTAGGGTCTCATTTTTTGTGGGATGAGGTGACGGTTAGATTGGTTCTATTTTGGTGGGCAAACGCCTTTTTGATCGCTTACTGTTGTACTTTTTGTGATTTAAGGTGACAAAAAAATGATTTATTTAGCACAGTTTTTATTTTTTACGGTGTTCATCTGAGGGGTTAGGTCATGTGATATGTTTATAGAGCCGGTCGATACGGACGTGGCGATACCTAATATGTCTACTTTTTTTTTTCCCCCTATAGTTTACCAAATTTTTTTTTTACTTTATTTGGGGGAAATGACGTTTTTGTTTATTTTTACTTGAAACTTAATTTTTTTGGGGGGGGGAAACTTTATTTTTCAACTTTTTTTTTACTTTATCTTTTGTCCCACTTTGGGATTTCAACTTTTGGGGGTCTAATCCCTTTTACAATGCATTCCAATACTTCTGTATTGGAATGCATTGGCTGTATGAGTAATACTGTGTGTATTACTCATACAGCTTCCGGCCTGTGAGATCCAGGGGGCTGGATCTCACAGGCTTGTCACCGGAAGGCAGCGCCGATGACTAAGGAAGGCATCGCGCTGCCTTCCATGCCATCAGGTCCCCCCTACAGCCGCATGGGGACCCGATGGCACCGCCGCCAGCCGCCGCAACAGTGAAAAGCTGCAAACCGCAGGTCTGAATTGACGCGGGACCCCCCCTCGCATTTAGCCAAGGTGCCTGCTCAAGCGGCGAGCGGCGGTGAACGGAAATACACAGGGCGTACAGGTACGCCCTGTGTCCTTAAGCACCAGGACATCAGGGCGTACCTGTACACCCTGTGTCTGTAACAGGTTAAACAAAATTTAAAATGAAAAATAAATTCTCATATAAAATGTAATAAAAAGTTAAAAGAAAAGTGTTACTTTTTTTTTAACAGTAGTAAAATAAATAAAATAAAAAGCTACGTAAAATTGGTATTGCTGTTATCATACAGACCCGCAGAATAACGTGGGCAGCATGATGGCTCAGTGATTAGCAACCCGACCAAGGACATCTGCATGGAGTCTGTATGTTCTCCCTGTGTTTGTGTGGGTTTCCTCCCACATTCCAAAGACATAATGATAGGGACTTAGGCTACTTTCACACTTGCGTTCGGGGTTCCGCTTGTGAGTTCCGTTTGAAGGCTCTCACAAGCGGCCCCGAACGCATCCGTACAGCCCCAATGCATTCTGAGTGGATGCGGATCCGCTCAGAATGCATCAGTTTGGCACCGTTTGGCCTCCGTTCCGCTCAGCAGGCGGACACCCGAATGCAGCTTGCAGCGTTTTCAAGCCAAACGGATCCGTCCAGACTTACAATGCAAGTCAATGGGGACGGATCTGTTTGACGTTGACACAATATGGTGCAATTGCAAACGGATCCGTCCCCCATTGACTTTCTATGTAAAGTCAGATATACCATCAGATCTGAGTTTTCTCCAATCGGATGGTATATTTTAACTTGAAGCGTCCCCATCACCATGGGAACGCCTCTATGTTAGAATATACCATCGGATTTGAGTTAGATCGTGAAACTCAGATCCGACAGTAAATTCTAACACAGAGGCGTTCCCATGGTGATGGTGACGCTTCAAGTTAGAATATACAAAAAAAAAATGTGTACATGACTGCCCCCTGCTGCCTGGCAGGTGCTGCCAGGCAGCAGGGGGCAGAGCCCCTCCTCCCCCCCTCCCTCCCTTCCTCCCTCCCGCATTGCTTATAGCACAGACCTTTCACTTACCAGTAGGAGGAGCGCCCGGCCGGTCACAGACATCGCAGGTAAGTATAATGCTTCTAAAATTGCTAAGTAACCATGGCAGCCAGGACTGCAGTAGTGTCCTGGTTGCCATGGTTATCGATCGGAGTCCCAGCGATTAAACTGGGACTCCGATCGGAACTCTCCGCTGCCACCAATGATGGGGGTCGGTCATTTTAATTAAGGGGGGGAGGGGGGCCGGCCGCACTGGCCACCAATGAGTTAAAAACGGGGGGGGGGGGGCAGCTGCACTGGCCACCAATGAGTTAAAAACAGGGCGACTTCCGGTTCCGGCGCTCACATGGATAGCCGCTAGTTACAGGAGCTCCGCTTTACCGGCCCGTAATTCATTGAGCCGCCGCATATCGGGACTGTAAAGTGCCCATACATACCCCTTGAAGTGTTGGGGTCATCCCATGGAGAAATATTTGGTCAGAGGCGGCTCTCAGAACGAGCTTTTATCATCACTCCCGCCAGGAGAGGAACCGAGAATCCGAGGCAAGATGGCGCCGACGCAGGATAAACGCCAAAGATTTACTAGATCGACTTCTCAGTCCACACAGAGGAGCGCTGAGGCTTCTTGTTCGGAAGAGGAGGAGGTGGACTGCGGTCCAGGGCCGAACGAAGAGTTAACTTCCTCATGTGAAACGATGGCCATAGAAGTAGCCAAACTCCTGGCACCGGATATCAAGGCTTCACTGGAGGCCAAGGCTTCACTGGAGGCCTTACAGCAGTTACAGACTGAAGTGACGCAGCATACCTCCCAGATCGTCGAAGTACAACAGAGGGTGATGCTGGTCGAGGAGGAGCTGGAAAGAGCGCAAAGTAATATCAGCGATCTCCTACACAGCAACCAGTACTTAAAGGAGAAGGTCGATGATCTGGAGAATCGCTCCCGGAGGAGCAACTTAAGAATAATAGGATTGCCAGAATCGATTCCCCCGAACCAGTTGGCAGCCATTTGTGAAGTCGAGATCCCGCAAGCACTGGGGCTGAGAGGTACATTTACAGTGGAAAGGGCGCATCGCTTGGGACCGCTGATGTCGGCGGGGGGGCGCTCGGACAACATACGTCCTAGAGCGGCGATCGTTAAATACCTAAATTATGCCGCCAAAGAGGCCATATTGGCGAAATTCAGAAGAAACACGCAACCCCTACTGGTTCGGGGCAGAAAAGTTTTATTATTCAGCGACTACTCTGCTGAAGTAGCGAAACGAAGGAGGGAGTTCACTCAGATTTGTTCCTCACTGGCTCAGAATAAAGTCAAATTCGCCTTGTTGTACCCAGCGACGCTAAGACTCTTTCGTCAAGATGGAACGATTGACACCTTTCACTCCCCAGGTGAGGCGATGGAGGCATTGGAGTCTGATCCGTTGTTTTCGGACATGATTCCCCCACCTTCCCAGAGATCTGCAACATCGACCAGAGGAAGAGGATCCAGACAGAAGCAAGGACGTATGGCGTCCAGGCCTATGGGGTCGGAGGAGCAGGCGGTTAATTCTGGAGGAGAGCTGAGATCGTAAAGCGTTGATGTGGTTCTACAAGGCACCTTTGAAAGAACACGTGAGATGGCAAAGGACTTATGGTTCAACTATGTTCTGATATGCCAGTAATTGTTATGTCAAGTAGTAAGGGCTGGAGGGCTAGGCAAATGTACGAGATTGTCTTAGAGACAGTTGGTTCTGTTTTCTTGTAGTAACGACAGCTACACGATAATATGTGCGAAAAAAGTGAAGTTAGCAGAAATGATGTTAATGTTGTGGGTTTAGAGGGTGGTAGGGGGGGAGAGGGATGGGGGGAGGTGAACACTAAACTGGGACCAGTTGGGGCTAGGATGATCAAGTGAGGCTATGTGAGATACTGTTGCTGTCTGTTCTGGGTTGACTCTCCTGCGGATATCTATAGTTTCAAACCATTATGAGAGTGGCCACATGGAACGTTAAAGGCCTCAGATCCCCTTCAAAACGTATGGCGGTTCTACGCCATCTTAAAAAACTTAAGATTGATATTGCATTTCTGCAGGAGACCCATCTAGAAGAAGCAGATTATTGGAGGATGCAGAGATTGTGGGTGGGACAAGTGATAGGGTCATCCTCTGTGGGTAAAAAGGCGGGTGTCATCGTTCTACAGGGAGTGCAGAATTATTAGGCAAGTTGTATTTTTGAGGATTAATTTTATTATTGAACAACAACCATGTTCTCAATGAACCCAAACAACTCATTAATATCAAAGCTGAATCTTTTAGGAAGTAGTTTTTAGTTTGTTTTTAGTTTTAGCTATTTTAGGGGGATATCTGTGTGTGCAGGTGACTATTACTGTGCATAATTATTAGGCAACTTAACAAAAAACAAATATATACCCATTTCAATTATTTATTTTTACCAGTGAAACCAATATAACATCTCAACATTCACAAAAATACATTTCTGACATTCAAAAACAAAACAAAAACAAATCAGTGACCAATATAGCCACCTTTCTTTGCAAGGACACTCAAAAGCCTGCCATCCATGGATTCTGTCAGTGTTTTGATCTGTTCACCATCAACATTGCGTGCAGCAGCAACCACAGCCTCCCAGACACTGTTCAGAGAGGTGTACTGTTTTCCCTCCTTGTAAATCTCACATTTGATGATGGACCACAGGTTCTCAATGGGGTTCAGATCAGGTGAACAAGGAGGCCATGTCATTAGATTTTCTTCTTTTATACCCTTTCTTGCCAGCCACGCTGTGGAGTACTTGGACGCATGTGATGGAGCATTGTCCTGCATGAAAATCATGTTTTTCTTGAAGGATGCAGTCTTCTTCCTGTACCACTGCTTGAAGAAGGTGTCTTCCAGAAACTGGCAGTAGGACTGGGAGTTGAGCTTCACTCCATCCTCAACCCGAAAAGGCCCCACAAGCTCATCTTTGATGATACCAGCCCAAACCAGTACTCCACCTCCACCTTGCTGGCGTCTGAGTCGGACTGGAGCTCTCTGCCCTTTACCAATCCAGCCACGGGCCCATCCATCTGGCCCATCAAGACTCACTCTCATTTCATCAGTCCATAAAACCTTAAAAAAATCAGTCTTGAGATATTTCTTGGCCCAGTCTTGACGTTTCAGCTTGTGTGTCTTGTTCAGTGGTGGTCGTCTTTCAGCCTTTCTTACCTTGGCCATGTCTCTGAGTATTGCACACCTTGTGCTTTTGGGCACTCCAGTGATGTTGCAGCTCTGAAATATGGCCAAACTGGTGGCAAGTGGCATCTTGGCAGCTGCACGCTTGACTTTTCTCAGTTCATGGGCAGTTATTTTGCGCCTTGGTTTTTCCACACGCTTCTTGCGACCCTGTTGACTATTTTGAATGAAACGCTTGATTGTTCGATGATCACGCTTCAGAAGCTTTGCAATTTTAAGAGTGCTGCATCCCTCTGCAAGATATCCCACTATTTTTGACTTTTCTGAGCCTGTCAAGTCCTTCTTTTGACCCATTTTGCCAAAGGAAAGGAAGTTGCCTAATAATTATGCACACCTGATATAGGGTGTTGATGTCATTAGACCACACCCCTTCTCATTACAGAGATGCACATCACCTAATATGCTTAATTGGTAGTAGGCTTTCGAGCCTATACAGCTTGGAGTAAGACAACATGCATAAAGAGGATGATGTGGTCAAAATACTCATTTGCCTAATAATTCTGTACAGGGTGTATTGCATAAACACTTACAATATGTTATCAAGTCCACATCGACGGACGACCAAGGGAGGTGGATGTGCATATGTCTAGATTCTTCCGCAGGCCAGATGGTCATCCACAATATCTATGCCCCCAATACATCTCAGATGGAGTTTTATAAGAGATTGGAGGTAGATATTCTGAAGGAAGATTCACAAATGATAATGGTAGCAGGAGATTTTAATAGGGTGCATAATGAACAAGAAGATAGGAGACGAGGGGCTTCTGGGGTTATTAACAACCAGAGTTGGTGGTGGGAATATGCACAAGATAATGCGGAACATGCAACTAACCAGGCTCTTTTTTGGGATGCAGCCAGAGCTGTACTGAGGGGTCGTATAATGTCCCACACGATAGGGAAGAAGAAGGAAGCAAGGATTAAATATGAAGAAGCTATCATTCAGGTACGGGAGGCATACACAAATTTCCTACAAACCCCCACAGAAACTAACAAATTATTATGGGTAACTGCTAAACATAACTTTGATTATTGCGTGGAGAGACAGGAAAAATGGTTTGGGGACTACCAAAAGGCGAAGTTTTTTCGCCATGGTAACAAGGCAGGGAGGTTATTGGCTAATCTAACTCGTCCATTTGCCAAACAGTCACCGTTGCATCCTTTAAAGGATAAATCGGGTAGGCTGTGTACCCAACCAAAGGAAATAATGGAAACACTGGGCGAATTTTTTCAAACATTGTATACCAATGATCCCTTTGATGCCCAGGGAGCAATTGATCTCCTGACTAGGGTAGAACTGCCACAGCTCTCAAGGGAAGTGCTGGAAACGCTGAATCGTGCCATAAGTGAGGAAGAAGTAATGACAACTATTAAATCCCTGGCGAATTGTAAGGCTCCGGGCCCCGATGGGTTCCCAGCCGAATTTTATAAAGCAATTAGCCAGGAATTGTCCCCAACTTTGACTAATTTATTCAATAATATCTTGAATGGTGGAAGTCTACCAGACACAGGCAAATTAGCCTATATAAAAATACTTCCAAAACCAGGAAGAGATTTAACTCAGCCAGGCTCATATAGGCCGATATCGTTAATCAACCAAGATGTTAAGATTTTATCTAAAATCTTAGCTAACAGATTGGCCATTTGTGTGACCGAATTGATAGGTCCTCACCAAGTGGGGTTTATGAAGGGTAGATCAGCGGTGACCAACATCCGGAAGGTTTTGGCAGTTCTGGGCAATGACAGGAATAATATACGTGAATATAAACCAGTGTTATTAGCAATCGATGCCGAAAAGGCTTTCGATAACGTTAGCTGGCAGTGGTTAGATATGGTGCTAGATAGGGTCAACATTAAGGGTAGCTTTAGAAATTACCTAAAAGCGATATATGAGAATCCTCTAGCGAAAGTGTATGTACCGGGCTTTTTATCAAAGAACATTAGACTTAGTCTCCCTTGCTCTTTAACCTGGCAATGGAACCCCTAGCTAGATTGATGATACAATCTGATACCTTTGAAGGGATTAAAGTAGGTGATCAGGAGTTGAAGGTGAGTTGCTTTGTGAACGACATCCTGATATACCTAGGTGCACCGGAACGTCAGTTAGATCGGGTTATGGAGACATTAATTACATATGGGAGAGTGACGGGTTATAAGATCAACGTAGACAAGAGCCAAATGCTGTTTCTGGGACGGAGGACTTACCAAGAAAGCCAAATACAATCTAGAGTGGAAATCAGGAAAGATTATATAACTTACTTGGGTATCAAAGTAGGGCGTACCCCGGAGTCAATATATACACTAAATTATCCCCCTCTCTTTCTAAAGATTGAGAGCGAATTGGAAAAATGGAAAGAGTTACCCCTGTCCTTATGTGGCAGAGCGCACTTAATTAAAATGGTGAGCTTCCCAAAGTTACTCTACCCACTCCAAACAATCCCGCTGCTACTAAAACACACAGACATCACAAGGATTCAGAGAGCGTTCAATCGCTTCTTGTGGAAAACCAAAAGGCCACGTATTGCTTATGCGAAACTGACAATGTTGAAATGGGAAGGAGGACTGCAAATGCCAAATATTCGTCACTATAATCTTGCGGCTTTATTCCGACATGTTAGGGACTGGGTATGGGGGACTGGGCATTATTCGGCAATCAGGATAGAACAGGGATTAGTTGGTTCATGGAGCTTAGATGCTCTGTTGCATACAAAACTAAGAGATCTTCCCATATCGATCAGACAGTCTATCTTGCTAAAGGATACCATAATGGCATGGAAGTCGATTAGGAAAATCTATGGACTTCCCTACTATATATCACCTAGAATGCCATTGTGGTCGTTACCTGCGTTTCCACAGGGAATATCTTGTTCCAAGTTTGGAAGGCTAAGAATATTATGAAACTTAGTGATCTATTAGAAACCAATGGCCGCCAATTGCTATCATGGGAACAGGTGAAGGGACAGTATGACCTAACAGATGCCAATTATCTCCCCTTTTTACAAATTCAGAGCTACTGCAGGGCACATGCAATTTCATTGGGTGGCCTGGACAAACTTGCATGGTTCGCAGCCATACTGGGCAAAGATGGCACGCATATGTCCCTTTCAGAATTGTACCAAAGGTTACACAGTATACAGATGATAGGAGTGGTAAAGGAAGCCTTCAAGCCCTGGGTAAGACAACTAAATGACCAGAACTTAGCGAAAAAAATGAGGGAGGGTCTGGAATTAGTGAGGCGTGCAGTTTACAACGAGCAATGGAGAGAAACACAACTGCGGATTATACATAGGGCGACATACGCCTTTAATCTATCTTATCAGGATGCTCCTGCCCATTATCTGCGACATTGCTCCAAATGTGTCCTCCCGAAAGCTGGACTCCTCCATGCTTTGTGGGAATGCCCAAAGGTGCAACCGTTGTGGCAAAGTGCAACAGACACAATAAAAGAGATCTGGGGAGAGATAGTGGGATTAACGCCGCAACAATGCATCTTTCATTATATACCAAAGAATCAAGAAGAAGATTTAGGGACAGTGGTCGCTAAAGGGGGAGTGCACATTTTGCTGATGTCAGTAAAGAAAGCTCTTCTGAGACGTTGGCTGGAAGAGGGAGTGCCATCATGGGCGGAGGTGTTAGGGATTATGAGAAATGTTCTGTATCTTGAAAGGTTGGAGGTAGAACAAGATAAGGAAGGGTTGATTGAAAAATTCATCAAGAAATGGAGAGACTTTATAGAAAAGCGATTATCAAATTGCGAAATTCAGGAACTTATGGCCCCTTTCAAAATGACTAAATGGTATTTAGAAGCGCAACTAGCTAATAGACTAGGGAAGTTAGATACCTAGACAGACTTTATTGAGATTCAAATTTAGGATAAGATCAAAGATAAAGAATCAACATAGTCCTAGAGGAGTGTTCATGGGGAGGGATGTTGGAGGGGTAGGGAACGGGATTTGGGGCAAGTTATTGGGGTGAAAATTATAAAAATTTTGGTGATTTGAGAACAATGTAAAGATGTTTACTGATTATACAACAATATTCTGTAACGAAATGCTATTCATGACTTATTGATCATATGTATAACATATGACAATTCTCATTTCAATAAAGAGATTATAAAAAACAAACAAAACGCACTGGCCACCAATGAGTTAAATATAGGGGAGGCAGGGGGGGGCGGCCGCGCTGGCCACCAATTAGTTAAATATAGGGGAGGGGGGGCCGGCCACACTGGCCACCAATGAGTTAAATACAGGGGAGGGGGGCTGCACTGGCCACCAATGAGTTAAATACAGGGGAGGGAGGGGGGGGGGGCTGCCCCCTGCTGCCTGGCAGCACCTGCCAGGCAGCAGGGGGCAGTCATGTACACAGTTCTTTTAGTATATTCTAACTTAAAGCGTCCCATCACCATGGGAACGCCTCTGTGTTAGAATATACTGTCGGATCTGAATTTTCACAAAGTAAAAAATCAGATCTGAAAAAATGCAGACGGATCCATTCTGAACGGATGCAAGCGTTTGCATTATAGGAGCGGATCCGTCTGTACAGACACCAGACGGATCCGCTCCGAACGCAAGTGTGAAAGTAGCCTTAGATTGTGAGCTCAATTGGCAACAGCCAGCAATGATAATGTCACGGCCTTTGCTGTGTGCGCCATGACACTTGTGCCATGCTTGCGGTTGCTGGAATGGCATGTGGTGGCAGTGTCTCGGCTTTGGCTGTGTGCGCCGTGACATGGTTGCCACGCATGCTGTTGCCGGTGGCAACGTGGTGGCTGGTGTGGGCACTTCCCCTTTAAGTTGTAGCCTTTCCCTTTCTGGTGTTGTAAGGGTTAACCCCCTGATTGGGTGTGGTCACTAGGTGCTTCTTATACCTGTGGCCTTTGGCCAGGAGTCAGTTGTACTCCAACCTTGGTGTGTTCTGGAGTTATGCTCCTTGTCTGGATGTTCCATCTTCCTGTGTGAGGGTCACCTAGTGGGACATTGATGTCTCCAGCGATGTCTTCCCATTCTATCCTCAATGTTCCCCTACCTTACCTGTGTGGTTGTTTGGTGTCATTTTATGTTCAGGGTTTGGTGTCTCGTCTTGTTGTTGTTACATGTCTGGCCATTTGGTGTTTTATGTCCGGCATGTATGCAAGTCACACCCTGTTTGTTGTGCATCCGGAAGGGGGCTCCATGGTTTCCCAGAGGGGTGAACCAGAAGACAAGTCTGTGAGCTGTTGCTGGAATGCTGGTTCCTGTGTGTCAGTACGTACTGCTTCCGCTTGGTGTTTGGATTGCAGTATATTTGAATGGGTTCCAGCTTTCCTTGGTGTGGTGTGGTGTTCTGTTGTGCTGTCCAGCAGCTGCGGCAGGTAAGTTACCATGCCTTCCTGGGTTCTTGGTTCAGTGGTTATCCCCGCCACTGGATACTTACCTGCTGTTCCACTTGGCATTTCTCTGCAACTAGGCCGATTGAGACTCCTGTTCATCCGAGTCTTGGAAGAACGGGTCGTCTCTCCCCTGTTCCCATTTGAGGGATCATCAGGGCGACTCGGGGTACTATGTATCCTGGGTATGAGCCGTCCTACCATCCAGGTCCGCTCTTACGGTCAGGAGTTAGGGTGAGGATTAGGGACTCTTTAGGAGGTGACCTGCTCCCTTATTCCGGTATCCTGGCCTAGCTATTTCCCCCTTTATATCACTGACATTGTACGGTGGGGGGTTTCCCCCCTCCCCACCGTGACAGATAATGTCTGTAAAGCGTGTTGGATTATGTCAGCACTATATAAGTGAGTAAAATTAATAAAATAAACATTTACTGCATTTTTATTATTTTAACCGCTTCACGACCACCCATTCACTATAAACATCCTTGGGCTGGTCATTTATTTCTGAATTGACGTTCTGGAACGTTCATTCACAGATGGTAGCTGCACGCTAATCGTGCGATAAGGAAGGGACAGTTCCCAGGTGTATACACAGTGCTCAACGAGAGCTGTGTATACAGATCAGGAAGCGATATGCGCTTTCTGTCCCGGCCCGGTGGTCATGTGACCGCCAGGGGAGTGCAGAAGCTGACGCGTGCTCCACACACCTTGATGCACCCCAATGCTGAGGCTGTACAGCATTGTATACTGCTGTACAGCCTCTCTGGGGGGTGTATTTCCCCTGTACCTGGGGCTACTATGTCAGCCCCAGTTACAGGAGAAATCAATAGTGGGAAAAATAAAGTGAAGTTAAATGACCCCCAGAGGTCTTGTATGACCTTATACGGGACGCATAGTGTAAAATATAAAAAAAATTAAGTGTTTTACAAAAAAAAAATTAAGTAATAAAAAAAATGTTTTTTAAAAACTAAATAAAATAGACATCTGGTATTGCCGCATCCTTGATAGCCGGCTCTATAAATATATCACATGATCCACCCTGTCCGATACACACCATAAAAAATAAATAAATAAAAACGGTGAAAAAGAAGCCATTTTTGTCACCTTACATCACAAAAAGTGCAGCATCAAGTGATCAAAAAGGCACCTCATCCCACAAAAAATTAGCCCCTACATAAGAAAATCGCTCAAAAAATAAAAAAAAATATAGCTCTCAGGGGGACATTAAAACATTTTTTTTGTTTCAAAAATGCTATTATTGTGTTAAAGTGAAATAAATAAAAAAAGTACACATATTAGGTATCGCCGCGTCCGTAACAACCAGCTCTATAAAAATATCAAATGACCTAACCCCTCAGGTGAACGCTGTAAAAATAAGTAAATAAAAACTGTGCTAAACTTTCTAGTGTCTTAAGAAAATAAAATTACATTACCAATTCGATGCCAACATAAAGTAGACATATGGGGAATGTTAATTAATGCAGAGAGATTCAAATTTAGAAAACAGTGAATTCTTTCAAATTTTTGTGAACTTTTGGATTTTTTTCATAAATAAAGATAAAACATATTGACTCAAATTCACCATTAACATGAAGTACAATGTGTCACGAGAAAACTGTTTCTGAATGGCTTGGATAAGTAAAAGCGTGTCAGATTTGCAAAATTAGGCCTGGTCAGGAAGGGGGCAAATGGCCCGCTCTGGAAGTAGTTAAAATCTAAATCCAAACAGTGGCGGAATTGAATTTTTTTTTCGTCAGTTTATATGGAACAAATGGTTCCATTGAAAAGCACAACTCATTCCACAAAAAAACATTTCCTCATATGGCTATATGTGAATAGAAAAATAAATAAAAAATTTGGCCATTGAAAAAGGCAAGGAGGATAAAACTAAAACAATTTAGAAAATTGTCTGCGTCCTTAAATGGGGTTAAAACAATATCTTTGTAGGTAAAATAAAAAATTACTAAATATTTGTTGTAACTGTCTTTTAACCCCTTAGTGACCACTGATACATGTTTTTACAACAGTCACTATGCCTTTTTATGATGACGTAGCCTCAATTGTTACATGGTAAAGCAATGCTTGGCTGTCTAATGACAGAAAAGATCCTGCTTTAAGTTCAGATTCCGAAGTCCAGTGCTGTAGGGAATAGTTGATCAGTGGGAGTGCTGGGTGTTGGACCCCAAGAGATCACCTATCCTGCAGATTAGGTAATCAGTATCATTGACCTGAAAAGCCCCTTTCATTGATCAGGGGCTACAAAGAAAACAGCTCATGGTGGAGTCAGATGGGAGCAGGTTCTGAAAGTGAATAATGCTTTAAAGGGAGTCTGTTACCTACTTTGAGCATTTTACTGCTCATATCATGTTATAGCACAGTTGCCTAACATAAAAATGGTACCTTTTATTGTGTTTGTCCGAAACGAAGTAAGAGAGGAGGGCGGGCCAGAGAACAGCAAGGAGAGCAGTTATGTGGGCACATCGGAGAGGAGCCTGGGCACTTGCAGAACCTAATTTGCATACCTTTTTATAAAGTGTTTTTTTCAGCTTCTGGATGTGGGACAGACCAAATAAAGTTATTATTATTATGTCAGGCAACTGTGCTAAGACTGCGATATGAGCAGTCTCAAAGTAGATGACTCCTTTTAAGCTAAAACTCTACTTCTAATATGCCTAGTTATTCTTGCTCCACAAACGCAATGGGGCATATACAGCCTTCCTGGGGCCATACATTTTTTTATTTTTTTTTGTTCACATAGCCATATGTGCTTGTTTTTTTGTGGGACAAGCTGGAAAAATTCCCAAATTTACTTTTTCTTTGCATCACTATATTTTGACCCTATTATGGGGTGTCTATGACATATTCTGACCCCATTGTTGGGTGTGTATGACATTTTGATCACTTTTTATTCTTTTTTTTTTTTTTGGTGGTGGTGAAGCGAACAAAAAACTGCAAATTGGCCATTTTCATTTAATTTTAATAGTTTGAGCATTTTGGGATGCAGCAATGCTAATTTTCTTATTTTTTTTTTCATTGTTTATTTTTAAAATGAGGAAAGGGGTTATTTGAAATTATTATTTTTTTTAGAGCTTTAAAAACTTTTTTTTAATACTTTTTACATTCATTTTTAGTCCTTCCCAGGGTACTTCTGTATGCAATCCTTTAATCGCTTCTCCCATAGACTGCAATGATTGACCATTGCAGTTTATGGGAGAATCAGTCTATTCCTATCTTGCACTGCCACAGGCCGGGCTTGATAGGAACTTCATTAATGGCAGCATTCAGAAGGCCAGCATTCAGAGCATTTAGAAGGCCACAGCAACTGAACAGTTCCCTCAATCTCAGCACAGGGGAGCTGTTCGGTCCCCGGGAGCTCAGTGCCCCTCGATAATAAACGCTCAGATGCCGTGGTCACAATTGACTATAGCATCTGAGGGATTAAACTTCTGCATGTGTTTGCTGTGTAAAACAGCTTGCACCCGGAGACTGTGGCACCCATCCAGCTTCTAAGCAGGCGCCATCTTTAGTATCCAAACATTATGCCCTATAATGCAAATGGTTAAATATCCAAATCATCAATTTGGTGCAAACTTAAAGCGTGCTAGTAATCTTATCTCAAAGGGGTTGTCTCACCCTAGACATTGGTGACATATAGTTAGGATGTGCCATCAGTGACAGCTAATTGCGGGTTCCACCTCTGTTACCTGCTCCTATCTCCATAACGGGACCCCCCAAAGTGAACTGAGGGCTGCTCTGCATGCAGCCACCCTCTCTTCATTTCTATGGGAGTTCCAAAAATAAATTAACTAGCCTGATGGGAACGTTAAAAATCTAAATATTAAATCTTTATTGGTGAGGAATATTTAAAAATATAGGGAATAACCCCACTAATAAATAAAGAGGCGTAGCCGTAATATGGCTGAATACATATAGACTACCATGCACACATGTCAATGGATGGAGCAATGTGCAGATACAGTTGTGTCATCGCTAGCGCTCCCTCTTTTCGCATATTGTTACTACCGAAGCGCGAGTGCTCATCCTTCGCTATGAACGAAACAAACACTGTACCTGCAATACACAACAAAGCCAGTAGATGGCAGTGTTAACCTAAACTAGGTAATTACAATCCTCCGCTCTCACACTCCTTCATCCAGCATATGGCTGCTTCCCCAGGCTGTCAATCCAAGTCACCTCCCCCTCCTAACCCTTCTATCCACAGCAAAGACAAAGACTTATATACTACCGGCACATACTGCACTGCAGTGTCCGGCTCCACGTCTCACTCTGCCGATTCGGCTGTGTGCAGATCAGTAGTTATGATTGCGATATTATGTCCCAGCTGTATATTCAGATTGTTACACCAGGGTGGAGGGGGGGGGGGAGAGCTTGGACATAATATCGCTATCATAACTACTGCTCTGTATGCAGCCAAATCGTCAGAGTGAGACATGGAGCCAGACACTGCCGTACAGTATGTGCCAGTAATTCCTGTATATATCATTTGGGCAGAACATGCAATGTTGATCCCGCTCCATTCCCAGTGACTGACCGGCTATCAATGGCAAGAAAATACAGAAGGTTTCCTTTCAGCCTGGAAGGGGTTAAATAAATAAAAAATATTTAATAAAAATAGGTATGCACTCCTCCTTCTGGTTTTGCATATAGAGCTATAGATATATTGTACATTTATAAATTAAAAATACACATACAAGTAAAATAGGAGTGGATATAAAAATTTGAAATAAAAAAAATGTATTGCAAAATCATAATATGTATAACACATTAAAATTAGAAAGAATAAAATATATACAGTAGAAGTAGATATATGTACACCAACTAGATGCCGATTAATCAATTGATATCCTTTTGATCTTGTAAATGAATAAACAATATTAATTGGTTGAGGAGGTGGTGATGGTGAGTACAATAAAGGAATTCAAGAGGGGCCTGGATGTATTTCTGGAGTGTAATAATATTACAGGCTATAGCTACTAGAGAGGGCTCGTTGATCCAGGGAGATATTCTGAATATACCTGATTATTATTCCCCTAAAGTGAGGAAAATTGGCTTCTACCTCACAGTTTTTTTTTTGCCTTCCTCTGGATCAACTTGTAGGATGACAGGCCGAACTGGATGGACAAATGTCTTTTTTCGGCCTTATGTACTATGTTACTATGTTACTATAACTATATATTGATTTATATAGAGAAAAACAAATAATAATAAATAAAAATATATATGGAAAACTGTATCAAGATAAAAATAAATAGATATAAATTAATCAATATCCATAAATATATATTCAATCCCAGTGAAGATGGATGGATATGATCCTATTTAGATACTAATAAAATGATGATAAATGCTGGCAAATGTACAGTATATGGGACAGACCGACAGTACAGTATTTGCAGTATTTTTTTTCCAGCATGGTTTGATGAGGCAAAAAAATGTTAAGGGAGGCTCTCCTTTTGTCTGATGATTTAGGTGCTCCAGACTAGTGTTGCACCCTATTCACCAAGAAAAATGCAAATAGAAAAGTGACTGGGCACTCTGATAAATGGAGTGACGGTTTGTTCATATAAAATATAACATTTAATATCATCCAATAAAATCAATGGGATTATTATCCACAGAATTGCAATGCAATAAAAAAAAAAAGAATAATATAAAAGAATAAAATGTAACAATACAATATCAGGTCAGCTGGTAGACTGTACGAAAAGATAGCTTCTATTAGAATGAGGTCGTTCCAGAATCGTATAGCTCCTAGAGTGGCGTGCTGAAGAGTGTGTCCCACAGGTAAGAGTGGTGCTTATACCAACTTTTGTGATGGCCAAAAAATGTGCACCAAATGTTAAACAAAAACAGGTGAATCCTTTAAACAAGTGATGGGAGGAATTGATATATTCCAAAAATGTGCAAAAAAGAAAAAAATATATAAGGAAGGGTATATGACTGTGTCTCACCAGTATAGGTTTGAAAAAGCTGGTGATAATCCCAAGATGTAGATAATACTGTGTAAATCTTTGCCACTCAATAGAAGCTTATCTGATATTCTGGTACAACTTCATCTGTTTCTTCTACTGGTAAGTGTATCTTTGATATAGTGTTCCTAGTTGCCACACATTGCACAGAGAGTTAGCAATATATTGTATCTATTTCTTGCTCTGCTGTTAATACATCGATGAAAATGCATATATAGAGAATTGTTGCAGATAATGAATAGTGAGGTCTGTTGCTACCCACATTTGTAGGTTCAGTGTCAGCCTACAGAGCTGAAAATGGAGATCTGGATGTGACTGGAGTATAAACGCAGGTTTAATGTTTTTATGCTATTTTTCTTTACCGAAGGTTCCTTCATAGAACCAGACTATAGAACTGAAAATGCAGTTTTGCAACGGACTGGAGTATTAGGGCAAGTTTACAGTTTTTAGGCTTTTTTCTTTACATAAGTTTCCCTCATAGTGTCAGCCTACAGTATATAACTGGAAAAGCAGCTTTGGCAGCGACTGGAGTATAAAAGCTGATTTTCATCCTTTTTAAATTAACTACATTCAGTGTATTTGCACAATGCCAGGCACAATTTTTGATTTTCTTATCTTAAAAATATCCTTTTAATCCAGAAAATGTACAAAGCTTGATTGCATGAATTTAAAGTATATTTCTTATTCTTTGCTGTAAATTGAAGGAGTTCCTGCGTGGCCAGCCGTACACTCATGCACACACATGTACAGTACACACGTACATATATATACACATACATCCATATATACACACACAAAATGAGAATATATATGTTGGAGGGCACTATACTATCTGGTGTTGCACAGAGTATACAGATGCATTTATTTGTAAAAATAAAATATTTTTATTTAAAAATAAATAATAAGGATACGGATAAAATGAGCAAAACACAGTAGTTGAATCCATCTTTTTTTACTTTTTGATAATTTTTTTATTTTATTTTGTATGTTTTTTTATTATAAAAAAAATTAAAATTATACCCATCGAGGCCTTTTGCAATATCACTTATGAAGATATTAAACAAAATTGGTCCCAGTACAGATCCCTGTGGAACCCCACTGGTAACATGACCTTGTTTTGAATACCCCTATATACCCTGAAAGAGAGAGCTACTTTTTAGTATACAGTACTGCCATTTCATTCCACATGTCCTCTACCATAAGTGTGTATTTGGGGGAAGAGGACAGAAAACAATAGGCTTTTTAATTCGTTCATTAACAAGCCTATTGTTTCTGCTCCCCTTCCCCCACATACACACTCAAACAGAAATTGCAGGAGTACACATGAATGCTATGGAATCGCAATTGTGACATTTGATGTACTGTAGTCATATATAAACTGGCTAACTGTCTATCCATCAGTGATATCAATATGGCACAATACTGATTGCTATTCCTCTGCTGGACATAGATCGATGGAAATCTAGCGCTCCTATGTGCAGGCATTATTTTCCTTTTTCATATTCTTTCTATATTATAATCATAGTTGTGTATTCTAATCATGATTGTTCCTATTATCAGTTTTATTATTAATTTGTCAGAACATGATCATTAAATGTAGCTCATAAACTCATCCTATCAAGTCTAGTCATTTTTTTTTCCATTTTTATATTGTACATTTACTATTTTATTTTATGTTATAATAATACCGTATCTATTTTGGTAATATTTTCATAATGTCCATTCCAATTGCTTTGATCTTGTTTATCAATGTATATATTTTTTTTATAAATGTATACTTAAATGGTACCCACACTAATCAGTTATCTACTTCTTCAAATATATATATTTTTTAAATTAATTTAATCATTAATATAATAATATATTACAGGAAGAGAATCGCTGGTTAATGGTGTAGGTGCACAATAATGGTTAATGGAGAAGGTGCAGAAGACAGATGATCTATATAGTAGTAGCTGGCTTCTACTGATATTTATATATATCAACATATTCTATACTGTACATACACACATACACTGCGTGCAGAATTATTAGGCAAATGAGTATTTTGACCACATCATCCTCTTTATGCATGTTGTCTTACTCCAAGCTGTATAGGCTCGAAAGCCTACTACCAATTAAGCATATTAGGAGATGTGCATCTCTGTAATGAGAAGGGGTGTGGTCTAATGACATCAACACCCTATATTAGGTGTGCATAATTATTATCCTTTCCTTTGGCAAAATGGGTCAAAAGAAGGACTTGACAGGCTCAGAAAAGTCAAAAATAGTGAGATATCTTGCAGAGGGATGCAGCACTCTTAAAATTGCAGAGCTTCTGAAGCGTGATCATCGAACAATCAAGCGTTTCATTCAAAATAGTCATCAGGGAAAAACCAAGGCGCAAAATAACTGCCCATGAACTGAGAAAAGTCAAGCGTGCAGCTGCCAAGATGCCACTTGCCACCAGTTTGGCCATATTTCAGAGCTGCAACATCACTGGAGTGCCCAAAAGCACAAGGTGTGCAATACTCAGAGACATGGCCAAGGTAAGAAAGGCTGAAAGACGACCACCACTGAACAAGACACACAAGCTGAAACGTCAAGACTGGGCCAAGAAATATCTCAAGACTGATTTTTCTAAGGTTTTATGGACTGATGAAATGAGAGTGAGTCTTGATGGGCCAGATGGATGGGCCCGTGGCTGGATTGGTAAAGGGCAGAGAGCTCCAGTCCGACTCAGACGCCAGCAAGGTGGAGGTGGAGTACTGGTTTGGGCTGGTATCATTAAAGATGAGCTTGTGGGGCCTTTTCGGGTTGAGGATGGAGTCAAGCTCAACTCCCAGTCCTACTGCCAGTTTCTGGAAGACACCTTCTTCAAGCAGTGGTACAAGAAGAAGTCTGCATCCTTCAAGAAAAACATGATTTTCATGCAGGACAATGCTCCATCACACGCGTCCAAGTACTCCACAGCGTGGCTGGCAAGAAAGGGTATAAAAGAAGAAAATCTAATGACATGGCCTCCTTGTTCACCTGATCTGAACCCCATTGAGAACCTGTGGTCCATCATCAAATGTGAGATTTACAAGGAGGGAAAACAGTACACCTCTCTGAACAGTGTCTGGGAGGCTGTGGTTGCTGCTGCACGCAATGTTGATGGTGAACAGATCAAAACACTGACAGAATCCATGGATGGCAGGCTTTTGAGTGTCCTTGCAAAGAAAGGTGGCTATTATGGTCACTGATTTGTTTTTGTTTTGTTTTTGAATGTCAGAAATGTATATTTGTGAATGTTGAGATGTTATATTGGTTTCACTGGTAAAAATAAATAATTGAAATGGGTATATATTTGTTTTTTGTTAAGTTGCCTAATAATTATGCACAGTAATAGTCACCTGCACACACAGATATCCCCCTAAAATAGCTAAAACTAAAAACAAACTAAAAACTACTTCCAAAAATATTCAGCTTTGATATTAATGAGTTTTTTGGGTTCATTGAGAACATGGTTGTTGTTCAATAATAAAATTAATCCTCAAAAATACAACTTGCCTAATAATTCTGCACTCCCTGTATGTTTGGTTTAAAAAAAACAATATTTATTAAACCATTTTAAATATATAAAAAACTATATATACATTTATTTTATGTCTAATGTGTTTGTATTTTATATGTTTAATGTGAATGGCCAGGGGAGGGCATGTGACTCCTGTAACCAATGAAAACACACCTCCGGGTATATAAGGACCAGTCAGAAAAGAAAATGGCAGTCTACATTTTTTGGGAGGCAGAGATACTGTCCCTTTTTTTTTATTTTTTATTTTTATTGATCCTGGATGTTCTGGAGCGCCCCCTGACCTCCTAATGCCCATTAACCCTTTCATCCCCTTGCTTCCATCACAGTTGTACAGTAGCTCGCACACACATATAGAGGGACACTCACACCTGTATTAACACTTATAGATTTTAATATTTGAGGCAAACCATGTTAAGCATTATACACAGATGATACCTCATTGCAATGATTAAAAATTACTGATAAGCTGCTGTGGATAGAAGGGTGAGGAGGAAATGAGTTGGATTGACAGCCTGGGGAAGCAGCCTTATGCTGGATGAATGAGTGTGAGAGCGGAGGATTCACAGCGCTCCAGAGGAAGGTGTCAGATCGCTGATGCCTGGTTATAAGAGGAGAGTTTGTTGTGCTGTTAGATTACTGATGTAAGGTTGTATTAGAGCATGACATGGAGAAGTGATATTGCGGTGAAGGGGAGAAGAGTGTGAATTGATGGCCTGTTGATATATACAGTAGATGCATTGGGGAGGGATAGTGAATTAACTGTATGGATGGAAGGTATTTCATAATATAATTAAAATAATAATTGATTCATGATAAAAAAATAATTAATTAATAAATTGCCTACTTGGATTTGCTTAGTTGAACAGTGCTGTTGATCAGTGATGGCCAGTTCACCGATAAAGGCTGTTCTCGGAACTGCCTGCTCCCGGTGACCCCATGTGTTTCAGAGCGGCTCGCGGCGCAGGCACAGGTAAGGACTTACCTCTGCATCGCCGGACTTGGGAATAAAGATGGCAGATCGCATGTGTTCGTCGGCGAACACTGCGAACTGGCCATCACTACTGTTGATAACATGTATGCAAGAGCTGATTTGCTTAGCTATGTAACATATTTATGTCCAAGGATAAAACAAAATATATCTAATATATAATTATATAATAGTAATAATATATATATATATATATATACACTCACCTAAAGAATTATTAGAAAAACCTGTTCTATTTCTCATTAATGCAATTATCTAGTCAACCAATCACATGGCAGTTGCTTCAATGCATTAAGGGGTGTGGTCCTGGTCAAGACAATCTCCTGAACTCCAAACTGAATGTCAGAATGGGAAAGAAAGGTGATTTAAGCAATTTTGAGCGTGGCATGGTTGTTGGTGCCAGACGGGCCGGTCTGAGTATTTCACAATCTGCTTAGTTACTGGGATTTTCACGCACAACCATTTCTAGGGTTTACAAAGAATGGTGTGAAAAGGGAAAAACATCCAGTATGCGGCAGTCCTGTGGGCAAAAATGCCTTGTGGATGCTAGAGGTCAGAGGAGAATGGGCCGACTGATTCAAGCTGATAGAAGAGCAACGTTGACTGAAATAACCACTCGTTACAACCGAGGTATGCAGCAAAGCATTTGTGAAGCCACAACACGCACAACCTTGAGGCGGATGGGCTACAACAGAAGAAGACCCCACCGGGTACCACTCATCTCCACTACAAATAGGAAAAAGAGGCTACAATTTGCACGAGCTCACCAAAATTGGACTGTTGAAGACTGGAAAAATGTTGCCTGGTCTGATGAGTCTCCATTTCTGTTGAGACATTCAAATTATAGAGTCCGAATTTGGCGTAAACAGAATGAGAACATGTATCCATCCTCTGATGGCTACTTCCAGCAGGATAATGCACCATGTCACAAAGCTCGAATCATTTCAAATTGGTTTCTTGAACATGACAATGAGTTCACTGTACTAAAATGGCCCCCACAGTCACCAGATCTCAACCCAATAGAGCATCTTTAGGATGTGGTGGAACGGGAGCTTCGTGCCCTGGATGTGCATCCCTCAAATCTCCATCAACTGCAAAATGCTATCCTATCAATATGGGCCAACATTTCTAAAGAATGCTATCAGCACCCTATTGAATCAATGCCACGTAGAATTAAGGCAGTTCTGAAGGCAAAAGGGGGTCCAACACCGTATTAGTATGGTGTTCCTAATAATTCTTTAGGTGAGTGTATATATATTATAAATAATAATAAAATCCATTTTTTTTATATATTTTTTTAAACAAGCAGGCAATTTATTAATTGTTATAATTTATAAATTATTTTAATTATTTATCAGCAATTATCATCCATTCACAAATGCACCTACTAAGTCTCCCCACATCCCTTCATCTCTGCCCGCTCCTCGGCTCAGCTCCATCTGTGCCCCCTTCCCCCACATACACATTTAAGGCACAATAGTAATAGCATACAATTGTCAAATTATTCAATCCCTAGGGGTTTTAACTGCACAAAGTTAACCACTACCCGACCGCCTAACGCTTCCTCCTGGACGCGCCGGCGCGCCATCTCGCGAGAGGTCAGATTTCCTGTGAACTCGCGCAAACAGGATCGGAAGGTAAACGAGTGGATCTACAGCCTGCCAGCGGCGATCATTCGCTGGCAGGCTGTAGATGCGATTTTTTTAACCCTTGAAAGGTATATCAGACGCTGTTTTGTTAACAGCGTCTGGTACACCTGCTACCTGGTCCTCTGGTGGTCCCTTTTGCTTGGATCGACCACCAGAGGACACAGGCAGCTCTGTAAGGCTACTTTCACACTTGCGTTAGGAGGAGATCCGTCTGGTGTCTGTACAGACGGATCCGTTCCTATAATGCAAACGCTTGCATCCGTTCAGAACAGATCCGTCTGCATAACAGTTTTTTTCAGATCGTGAAAACTCAGATCCGACAGTATATTCTAACACAGAGGCGTTCCCATGGTGATGGGGATGCTTCAAGTTAGAATATACTAAAAGAACTGTGTACATGACTGCCCCCTGCTGCCTGGCAGGTGCTGCCAGGCAGCAGGGGGCAGACCCTCCCCCCCTCCCCTGTATTTAACTCATTGGTGGCCAGTGCGGCCCCCCCTCCCTCCCTCCCCTGTATTTAACTCATTGGTGGCCAGTGCGGCCGCCCCCCCCCCCCTCCCTCCCCCCCTGTTTTTAACTCATTGGTGGCCAGCATATTTAAAAGAAGAAAAACTACCACAAGAGGACACAGTTTTAAATTAGAGGGGCAAAGGTTTAGAAGTAATATAAGGAAGTATTACTTTACTGAGAGAGTAGTGGATGCATGGAATAGCCTTCCTGCAGAAGTGGTAGCTGCAAATACAGTGGAGGAGTTTAAGCATGCATGGGATAGGCATAAGGCTATCCTTCATATAAGATAGGGCCAGGGACTATTCATAGGATTCAGATATATTGGGCAGACTAGATGGGCCAAATGGTTCTTATCTGCCGACACATTCTATGTTTCTATGTTTCAGTGCGGCCAGTCCCCCCTCCCCCCCCTAATTAAAATGACCGACTCCCCCATCATTGATGGCAGCGGAGAGTTCCGATCGGAGTCCCAGTTTAATCGTGGGACTCCGATCGGTAACCATGGCAACCAGGACGCTACTACATTCCTGGCTGCCATGGTTACTTAGCAATTTTAGAAGCATTATACTTGTCTTTGACCGGCCGGGCGCTCCTCCTACTGGTAAGTGACAGGTCTGTGCTATAAGCAATGCGCCGCACAGACCTTTCACTTACCAGTAGGAGGAGCGCACGGCCGGTCACAGACATCGCAGGTAAGTATAATACTTCTAAAATCGATAAGTAACCATGGCAGCCAGGACTGCAGTAGCATCTTGGCTGCCATGGCAACCGATCGAAGCCCCAGCGATTAAACTGGGACTTCCGATCGGAACTCTCCGCTGCCACCAATGATGGGGGGTCGGTCATTTTAATTAGGGGGGGGAGGGGGGGCACTGGCCACCAATGAGTTAAAAACAGGGGGGGGGGGAAGGGGGGCCGGCCGCACTAGCTACCAATGATTTAAAAACGGGGGGGAATGGGGGGCCGGCCGCACTGGCCACCAATGAGTTAAAAACAGGGGGGGAGGGGGGCCGGCCGCACTGGCCACCAATGAGTTAAAAATGGGGGGGGGGGGCGGCCGCACTGGCCACCAATGAGTTAAATACAGGGGAGGGAAGGCCGGACTGGCCACCAATGAGTTAAATACAGGAGAGGGGGGGAGGGTCTGCCCCATGCTGCCTGGCAGCACCTTCCAGGCAGCAGGGGGCAGTCATGTACACAGTTCTTTTAGTATAGTCTAACTTGAAGCGTCCCCATCACCATGGGAGCGCCTCTGTGTTAGAATATACTGTTGGATCTAAGTTTCACGATCTAACTCAAATCCGATGGTATATTCTAACATAGAGGCGTTCCCATGGTGATGGGGACGCTTCAAGTTAAAATATACCATCGGATTGGAGAAAACTCCGATCTGATGGTATATTAATAGGGACTCCTGACTTTACATTGAAAGTCAATGGGGGACGGATCCATTTGCAATTGCACCATATTGTGTCAACGTCAAACGGATCCGTCCCCATTGACTTGCATTGTAAGTCTGGACGGATCCGTTTGGCTCCGCATGGCCAGGCGGACACCAAAACGCTGCAAGCTGCGTTCGGGTGTCCGCCTGCTGAGCGGAAAGGAGGCCAAATGGTGCCAAACTGATGCATTCTGAGCGGATCCGCATCCACTCAGAATGCATTGGGGCTGTACGGATCCGTTCGGGGCCGCTTGTGAGAGCCTTCAAACGGAACTCACAAGCGGAACCCCAAACGCAAGTGTGAAAGTAGCCTAAGTAGCACCAAACACCACTACACTACACCCCCCTGTCACTTATTAACCCCTTATTACCCCTGATCACCCCATATAGACTCCCAAACCCCCCCTGTCATTGATCACCCCCCTGTAAGGCTCCATTCAGATGTCCGTATGTGTTTTGCGGATCCACGGATCCGCAAAACACATACGGACATCTTAATGGAGCCTTACAGGGGGGTGATCACCCCATATAGACTCCCTGATCACCCCCCTGTCATTGATCACCCCCCTGTAAGGCTCCATTCAGACGTCCATATGTGTTTTGCGGATCCGCAAAACAAGGACACTGGCAATGTGCTTTCCGCATTTTGCGGATCCGCACATTGCCAGAACTACAGTGGGGGAAATAATTATTTGACCCCTCACTGATTTTGTAAGTTTGTCCAATGACAAAGAAATGAAAAGTCTCAGAACAGTATCATTTCAATGGTAGGTTTATTGTAACAGTGGCAGATAGCACATCAAAAGGAAAATCGAAAAAAAAACTTTAAATAAAAGATAGCAACTGATTTGCATTTCATTGAGTGAAATAAGTATTTGAACCCCTACCAACCATTAAGAGTTCTGGCTCCCACAGAGTGGTTAGACACTTCTACTCAATTAGTCACCCTCATTAAGGACACCTGTCTTAACTAGTCACCTGTATAAAAGACACCTGTCCACAGAATCAATCAATCAAGCAGACTCCAAACTCTCCAACATGGGAAAGACCAAAGAGCTGTCCAAGGATGTCAGAGACAAAATTGTAGACCTGCACAAGGCTGGAATGGGCTACAAAACCATTAGCAAGAATCTGGGAGAGAAGGTGACAACTGTTGGTGCGATTGTTCGAAAATGGAAGGAGCACAAAATGACCATCAATCGACCTCGCTCTGGGGCTCCACGCAAGATCTCACCTCGTGGGGTGTCAATGGTTCTGAGAAAGGTGAAAAAGCATCCTAGAACTACACGGCAGGAGTTAGTTAATGACCTCAAATTAGCAGGGACCACAGTCACCAAGAAAACCATTGGAAACACATTACACCGCAATGGATTAAAATCCTGCAGGGCTCGCAAGGTCCCCCTGCTCAGGAAGGCACATGTGCAGGCCCGTCTGAAGTTTGCCAATGAACACCTGAATGATTCAGAGAGTGACTGGGAGAAGGTGCTGTGGTCTGATGAGACCAAAATAGAGCTCTTTGGCATTAACTCAACTCGCTGTGTTTGGAGGAAGAAAAATGCTGCCTATGACCCCCAAAACACCGTCCCCACCGTCAAGCATGGGGGTGGAAACATTTTGCTTTGGGGGTGTTTTTCTGCTAAGGGCACAGGACAACTTATTCGCATAAACGGGAAAATGGACGGAGCCATGTATCGTGAAATCCTGAGCGACAACCTCCTTCCCTCTGCCAGGAAACTGAAAATGGGTCGTGGATGGGTGTTCCAGCACGACAATGACCCAAAACATACAGCAAAGGCAACAAAGGAGTGGCTCAAGAAGAAGCACATTAAGGTCATGGAGTGGCCTAGTCAGTCTCCAGACCTTAATCCAATCGAAAACCTATGGAGGGAGCTCAAGCTCAGAGTTGCACAGAGACAGCCTCGAAACCTTAGGGATTTAGAGATGATCTGCAAAGAGGAGTGGACCAACATTCCTCCTAAAATGTGCGCAAACTTGGTCATCAATTACAAGAAACGTTTGACCTCTGTGCTTGCAAACAAGGGTTTTTCCACCAAGTATTAAGTCTTTTTTTGTTAGAGGGTTCAAATACTTATTTCACTCAATGAAATGCAAATCAGTTGCTATCTTTTATTTAAAGTTATTTTTTCGATTTTCCTTTTGATGTGCTATCTGCCACTGTTACAATAAACCTACCATTGAAATGATACTGTTCTGAGACTTTTCATTTCTTTGTCATTGGACAAACTTACAAAATCAGTGAGGGGTCAAATAATTATTTCCCCCACTGTATATAGAAAATGCCTTTTCTTGTCCGCAATTGCAGACAAGAATAGGACATGTTCTATAGGCTCTACAAAAAACGCAGTGTTCGCCCAATCAGGCCTGATCTTGTGCGCACACTTGCGTTCAGTCCGCCCCACCGCAGTGACAGAAAATTATTTTTTTCTGATTACTGCAAAAACACCGTAAATTCGCTGCGGCGCTCTAAAATGATCACTTTTGAGGAGCATTGCAAGTTCATAGAAGATTATTATTTTTTTGCCACAAGTTAGCTGCAATTTATTTATTTATTTATTTTTTTCTTACAAAGTCTCATATTCCACTAACTTGTGACAAAAAATAAAATCTCACATGAACTCACCATACCCCTCACGGAATCCAAATGCGTAAAATTTTTTAGACATTTATATTCCAGACTTCTTCTCACACTTTAGGGCCCCTAAAATGCCAGGGCAGTATAAATACCCCACATGTGACCCCATTTTGGAAAGAAGACACCCCAAGGTATTTTGTGAGGGGCATGGCGAGTTCATGTAAAATTTTATTTTTTGTCACAAGTTACAATATGAGACTTTGTAAGAAAAAAAAAGAAAAAAACTTGTGCCAAAAAATAAAAACTTCCATGAACTCACTATGCCCATCAGCGAATACCTTAGGGTGTCTACTTTCTGAAATGGGGTCATTTGTGGGGTGTTTCTACTGTCTGGGCATTGTAGAACCTCAGGAAACATGACAGGTGCTCAGAAAGTCAGAGCTGCTTCAAAATGCGGAAATTCACATTTTTGTACCATAGTTTGTAAACGCTATAACTTTTACCCAAACCAATAAATATACACTTATTGCATTTTTTTTTATCAAAGACATGTAGAACAATAAATTTAGAGAAAAATTTATATAGAAATGTAGTTTAAAAAAAAAAAAATTTACAACCAAAAGTGAAAAATGTAATTTTTTGGCAAAAATTTCGGTCAATTTCAATTAATATAAAAAAATATATATATTTTTAGCAGTAATGAAATACTACCAAATGAAAGCTCTATTAGTGGGAAGAAAAGGAGGTAAAATTAATTTGGGTGGTAAGTTGTATGACCGAGCAATAAACTGTGAAAGTAGTGTAGTGCAGAATTGTAAAAAGTGGTCTCGTCATTAAGGGGGTTTAAAGGGAATCTGTCACTAGCATATTAGCAAAAAAATTTTTTAATGAATCCATGTGTAATAAAGTACCTTATTTCCATATGTCTTGTTCTTTTTATTCTGTGTCTTGTCATTTCTTCAAAAAAACGCTTTTTATGATATTCAAATGAAGCTGTAAGGAGCCCAGAGGGGCGTTATTCTTTGTCCACGGTGCCCAGGAACGCCCCTCTGAAGTGCCGTGCCCGCCTAAAAAAAACTAATAACTCCTCCAAGATCGCCTAAATCGCCTCCCAGAGGCGAGGCTAAGTGTCCTGTCCCCCCCCAGCGCCGCGCTCTGCGGCAAACACCCCCGATCCTCCTCTCGCCTGCATCCGAAATCCCGCGCAGGCGCAGTGCCGGCGACTGAGGGCAACAGCTTCAACAGCGTCACTGGGCATGCGTAGATCCCAGTGACGTGTTCGCTGTTTCCTCAGCCAGCTGGGATCGGCGCATGCCCAGTGACGCTGTTGAAGCTGTTGCCCTCATTCGTCTTATCATCGTGCAGGCAATCGCCGGCACTGCGCCTGGGCGGGATTTCGGATGCAGGCGAGAGGAGGATCGGGGTTGTTTGCCGCCGAGCGCGGCGCTGGGGGGGGAGCACTTAGCCTCGCCTCTGGGAGGCGATTTAGGCGATCCTGGAGGAGTTATTAGTTTTCAAATTTAGGCGGGCACGGCACTTCAGAGGGGCGTTCCTGGGCACCGTGGACAAAGAATAACGCCCCTCTGGGCTCCTTACAGCTTCATTTGAATATCATAAAAAGCGTTTTTTTGAAGAAATTACAAGACACAGAATAAAAAGAACAAGACATACGGAAATAAGGTACTTTATTACACATGGATTCATAAAGAAAAAAATTGCTAATATGCTAGTGACAGATTCCCTTTAAGCTAGGGGAGCTGAGGTAGTTAAATTGTGACCCCTTTCTATAAGAGTTTTTTTTTACTATAGGGCGATATATGGTTTAGAGTCGCTGAGAGCAGGGGTAGCTGGTCCAAATTCAAGTGCGATGCTCTGCTTTTTCCTTTCAATGTGCCAACACGAGTGATTCAAAAAAGTTTCATTAAAAGTTTCTGCAAATACTGTACTGTCGGTCCGGACCATATAAGAAGAAATACTGTACATTTGCCAGCATTTATCATTTTATTGGTATCTAAATAGAATCATATCCATCGATCTTCACTGGGATTGTATATTTATGGATATTGATTAATTGATATCTATTTATTTTTATCTTGATACAGTTTTCCATATATATTTTTATTTATTATTTGTTTTAAGCAATTTATAGTTATCAAACCAATTAATATTGTTTACTCATTTACAAGATCAAAAGGATATCAACTGATTAATCGGCATCTAGTTGGTGTACATATATCTACTTCTACTGTATATATTTTATATATATATATATATATATATTTTTTTTTATTCTTTAATTTTAATATGTGTTATACAATAAATGCAGAATCTCACACATGGATGTTGGAGTGCATACCTATCTTTAGTAAATATTTTTTATTTATTTAACCCCTTCCAGGCTGAAAGGAAACCTTCTGTATTTTCTTGCCATTGATAGCTGGTCAGTCACTGGGAATGGAGCGGGATCAACATTGCATGTTCTGCCCAAATGATATATCCAGGAATTACTGGCACATACTGTACGGCAGTGTCCGGCTCCATGTCTCACTCTACCGATTTGGCTGCGTGCAGAGCAGTAGTTATGATAGCGATATTATGTCCAAGCTCCCCCGCCCCCCCTCCGCCCTGGTGTAACAATCTGAATATACAGCTGGGACATAATATCGCAATCATAACTACTGCTCTGCACACACAAATCGCTATAAGAATCACTATAGCACTCAGTATAGCAATGGGATGAAGTGGCTTCATCACTAATACTGACTGCTGTTCCATGCGCCATCTGGTGTTCATAAACCAAAATTGCACCCTGATTTTTCTCAATAGTCTATTTAATAGTCTATTTACGCGCTTCGGGTTTGCAAAGGAATTGGGTATCGCTCTGCGCTCACGCGATTCTGATGGGAGCGCTAGCGATGATACATCTGTATGTGAATTACTGTACTCTACTTGCGCTCACTAATCTATACCACACACCTCCACTAATATAAGAGGTCACTGAGGGCTGACTCATCAGGGTCAATAGTGTGCCCCCAGACAGGTATCATAGGACACAGTTATCCCACACGCTGTCTATGATTTTAAGTGACCAGCCGGTCACTCAGTGCTGCCCTCACAAGCGACTGTTGTTGTCTAACAGCGTGCCTCGCATAGTATGAGGCAACTATTACACATAGCTCAGTAATGTGTCCAGCTTTGTGTAATTGGCTCAACGCGTTTCCGTGCCATAATCTCGGCACTTCCTCAGGAGCCTATTGCTATAAGACGCACAGTATAGGTGATTGTGCAACAATATTCTGCCTAGTTGTTGATACTCTTTCTCTTAGCTGGGTTTATGCATTTCTCATATGTTGAAATGTGTATAGATCCCAATCCTAAGTCACTGTTTATTGGTTATGCCAAGCATGTCAATCAATTCCCTATAAAGTATAGATGCCAAGCATGTAGATCACTTCCCTGTGCTGTATAGTCATCCCTATGATTTATCCTGGTCTTTTTTCTTGGATTATACTTTAGGATAGGTCTCAAAATAGAGTATTTTATGAAAATTGTATTAGAGTGTACATTGGAGCTATCTATGGTGCTATACCATGTTGCAAGCAGAAACTTTTTGAATATTGTACTTTATTATACTTTTTTTTATTTATGTTTTTGTCATTTAAGAATCTTTTCTTGTTCACAGGTGCCGTTCTGTCCACAATGTCATCATCACCTTCCTCAAGTTCAATTACTGCTGCTGTAATGTTGACCTTAGCAGACCCATCCCTATCAACATCCACACAGAATGCAATGGCTGTTGAGTGCAGGTGACAGAGGGACTTTTCCATGCACTTTGCACTTAATACTGCTCAACTTATTGAGGCCATGGACTTATTTTTATACTGCACAGCAACACAAGTACAGACAGGAACTATTTTTTATTGCATTTTTGATGTGCTGTCCATGCACTTAAGTGCACTTTTTATGACGTAGAAGTAAACTGATTTTCTTCAAGCAATAATTGTTTCCAACTAGTCTGGAAGTTATCTGCTATGGGAGGAGGCGGCTATTGTTGTATGTCATATGAAGGTTATGCAGTAAATATATTAAGGGTCCTTTACAAAGTGCTGTGCAGATTGTAACACGGTAGTTGTAATTAAGCTTACTTGATGCCATTTTGTTTGTTGTCATGTAAAAGGCAACTTAACTGCAGAGCTGCACTTACATACTGAACTAGGATGTGTGACGATTGTTACATGTCATAACAGTGACCATTCTTGTGCTTTGTTCTTAAACTGTATATTTCTTTCTCTTACATGGCCATTTTTAGAAGCTAAATCATTACTGTGATTTAAGGGGTGCAGTTGCTATATTAGATACAATACATCCATTATGTCATCAGCCACCATTTAATATGGCTTATAAATAAGGACAATTGTTGTTTAGCAGGTCCTCATTCAAAGATCTAAAAATATAATACTAAAAATGAGCTAGTGCAGCAATCAAATAGCTAAAAAGGGCAAATTAGGGGAGTTGCCAAATGGCAAAATCTAGTGTGTGCCAGAACCTTGACTTGTCAGAAGTGTTGGGAAGAGTGTACAAGCTCTGTGAATGCTGTAAAGCATGTCCTGCTGCTGTTCTTTGGCAACATTCTAGATTTCACTCACTGATGGAAGTACCTGCTACGAGAATCACTAGTGGGCTGTTCTAGTTATGAGTACCCTTTAATTTATTAATTCAGTCTTTGAATAACAAGATATATTGGGTAGAAGAAAGGAGTAGTTGTATAGGTTTCTGGGGAAGCCACAAAGTTTAGTTTCATAGAGGTCATTGGCTGCCATATAATTACTATTCAGTTTTTATTATGTACATTATTGAAAGGCATGCTTTGACACACTTGTGTACATAGGCACTGCACTTGATAAATGACCCTAAATATGTTGTGCTTTGTTTTCTTTATTTTTTTTATAATAATATTCTTCAACAGAAACTGTTGGATTGAAAGTGTAATGTGTTATGGTTAATGAAAGCAAACCGGTTTTCCTCTTTGCAGATGTCATTTGCTTGACTCGGCATACATTAAATAAAGCACAGATTGGTTCTAATAGTAGTAATTCAGTCCAGTAATCAATGTCAAACATTCATTAAGCCTCATTTCCTACATTTGGCATTCATAACATATTGCACAGAAATTCATATTCTCTATAAATACTTTTTAATTAGAATAATGTGATGGGAGACATGCTATAATAACATCTATAACATAACTAAGTGACAAGCCCTATGCATTACTATCAAAACGTTTAGAGCAGAACCAAATAAACTTTTTTTTCTTTATTGGAATTATTTGTGGTGGAAAATCCTTGAGTAAATACTGAACACCATCAATTTCTCTCCCTGATGTAATTTTCTCTTTGGCAGACATTTGTGTTGCTTGAAATTATAGTTAAAGCTATGAAACTGACTGAAGTGCTTCAACATAACCAAGAGTGTTATATAGTTTTAACTGATTATAGAAAACCCTTGGTCAACTGACGTGTGATGTTCCTTTTTATGTGTTAACTAAATGTGTTTGTGTATGGTTTTATTTTTCATATTAGTCTTTTTTTTTCGATTACGTTTTTTTCTCTGTTACATAGTGGGTACTTTTTTTTTTCATAAACCTATTTAATTGGACCATAAGTATTTTGGAGCTTTACAAAATTGCCATTTAGCTTACAACAAGGCATACCATATTTATTGAGTCCAGTAGGTGGTGAACAATGTACTATATTGTAAAGAAATGTAAGAAAACAAACCATTAAATAAAATGCCATAGTTTGTGAATCTTTTAAAGACTTTTTACATTTTATTTTTAAGTGATGAACACTGACTGAGAATTAACAATCAAATCATATTAAAAAAAAAGTTGAACTAAATTATAATTTATTATACTTTTATAGTATAATATAATTTCTATAAATTCCAAAATGTAAGTGACATCTCAGTGCCAATATTACACTTTGTGCAAACGTGGACATACAGGCGGTGCAGCCAGAAAGGGGGCTCATCACAACCATATTTTTGCGGTAAGTGTAGAATACGGTCACTGGTGGAACTACCCCTGTAGCAGACGTAGAAGCTATTACGGGGCCTGCAGTAGCAGGGGGCCCCAGGCCATGATGGAATTCTGTCATCTATTACTGCCTGGGCCTCATCCACTGGCTTATGTTCTCCACAGCAAGCGTGATGAGTGACACCATCATGCCTGCTGGGCTAAGTTGGAGAGCACATAGGCCAAGGATGTTCACCCCACTTGTGCGTTATACTCAGCCCTGTAGGCACAATAACGTCACCATATTGTGCCTCCTGGTGAGAGCATGATATGCTCAGTTTATTGGGGATACATGGCTAGGTAAGTGTTTGTTTTGGGGGGTTTTTAACACCAGAGAGCCAGCACTACTGTAAGGGGGCACCAAGGGGGCATAACTACTGTGTGGGGGCACTAATAGGGAATTCTGTGTTTGTGCAGTAATGGGTCATAACTACTCAGTAGGGATACAAGGGGGCATTCTACTGTGTTTAGGCACACTAAGGGGGCATAACTGCTATGTGGGGGCACAAAGGGGACATTCTACTGTGTTTGTGCAGTAATGGGGCATAACTACTGTTTGGAGCACTAAGGGACATTTTACTGTGTGGGGTCACTGAGGTAGCATAACTACTGTGTGGGGGCACTGAGGTAGCATAACTACTGTGTGTGGGCACAAAGGGGCATAACTACTGAGTGAGGGCACTAAGGGGATATAACTACTGTGTGGGGGCACTAAGAGAGCAATCTACTGTGTAAGGGCACAAAGGGTGGCATAACTACTGAGTGTGGGCATAAATACTGTGAGGGAGCATTAAAGTGGCATTTTACTGTGTGGGGCACACAGGAACTGGGCAGTATACTATAGCATGAACTCTTAACTCCTCCTTGGGGGTTGACAAGCCGCAGGAGGGAGGGGTTCAGGGAAGTTGCTCAGGGAAGGGGAGCATTCAAAAATGTGCCATAGGACCCAGCATTTTGTAGTTATGCCCCTGAAAATGGTATAAGTTTCAAACTGCAGGGGGGGGGGGGGGGTTGGAAGGGTGTGGAATGTTTTTTCTTTTTTGCTCAGCTGCACCAATTAGTGTGACTTTCTGCTTGTGAATGCATGACTTTGTCTACACTGTATTCTGCTTGACATGGGTCATTACTGTAGAAAGAAAAACAGTGTGAATATATTTGTGTGAGCACTTACTCAATATAGTTATTTTTACAGCTTTGTAATTGATATACAGTACAGTGAAAAAGTTTTTATATAGGTGTGGAAAAAGTACTGCAAAGTAAGAATACTTTTAAAAATAGAAGTGTTAATAGTTTATTTTTTCACATCATGCCTACCTCCCTTCAAAATTGGAAGATGTCCAGCAATGCCATCAGCTCACTGCTGGCAGAAGCTAGTAGGACCCAGGTATACCCATCTACTGTTCACAGAAGTCTGGCCAGAAGTAGTCTTCTTGGAAGAATTGCGGCTAAAAAGCCATACCTTCAACTTTCGAAACAAAGTCAAGCGACTCAACTACAAATGAAAACATAAGATTTGGGGTGCAGAAAAATGGCAGCAGGTACTCTGGAATAATGAGTTAAAATTTGAAATATCTGGCTGTAACAGAAGGCAGTTTGTTATAAAGGTCTGGTGAGCAGTACAATATTGAGTTTCTTTAGTCAACAGTGAAGCATGGTGGAGGTTCCTTGCAAGTTTGGAGCTGCATTTCAGCAAATGGAGTTGGGGGATTTCGTCATGGTTTCCGCAATGCTGAGAAGTATGGGAAGATACTTATCCATAATGCAATAACATCACCCCCCCCCCCCACACACACACACACTCACACACACTCTCACACTTCTGCAACTATAATAGGGAATTAAATACGCAAAAATAGTATCATCAGATTTAAAATTTAACAATTGTATGGAGAAATAAATGCATAACTAATGCTTAAAGGGGTTGGCCACTTTCTGGCTACTGGTGATCAATGTGTATGTAAGAAGATTATATGGGACTTACTAATATAGCCTTTGTTGATACTCCAGCACCTTTTGTTATAGTTCATTATTCTCCTGGTAGACAACTCTTCTGTGCTGTCTGTTTACAGGTCCTCGTATATTCAAGGAAAATCCCAGCAGTCGTGTCTTCAATCAATAGGATATTTATTTCATCAAATTAGAAATGTCCACAATCCTGGACGCGTTGCGGCTAGCATGCCTTCATCAGCAGATACAGGTATACAAAATGACCTAGTTTATATAAAGGGATATACTCCTCCCCTCATGAGGCCTTAATAGGGACTATGAGATTATGCATATTTAATAAGCTAATACTATGCTTATGTTCTATTTTTCAGACTTCTAATATTCGGTGAGGGGCCTTATATACCTGGCAATGTATGAGATATATATATATAAATGTGGATATGATTTAGTATAATTTTTTTGCATACATGTGATTGTGAAGTATAATCTGAGACACAGACCCATTCTTTGTGATTTCATAATGGGCGTTTTTTCTTTGCTAATTATACACCCCTCCCATCACCTGTGTAGGTAATGGGAGTGGGAGATGTTGTCATGAGGGGAGGAGTATATCCCTTTATATAAACTAGGTCATTTTGTATACCTGTATCTGCTGATGAAGGCATGCTAGCCGCAACGCGTCCAGGATTGTGGACATTTCTAATTTGATGAAATAAATATCCTATTGATTGAAGACACGACTGCTGGGATTTTCCTTGAATATACGTGGATTCCATTCCTATCCTGTGCAACGTGCAAACTGAGTGAGTGCCGACTATTTTTCCTGTGTTTACAGGTCCTGTCCATAAGATGGCCGCTGGTGGAGGGTCATGTGATAAGACACATCATGCAGTCTCCTCTATTCAAACACACTGCATCTGCACTAAACTCCAAACAGTTGTCACTACCAGAGCTTTGGGACGTTCTCACAGCTCTGTTTCTCCACCCCTGTGATGATGTCACTACTAGAGCTTGGAGGAGTTCTCACTGCTCTGTTTCTCTGCCCCTGTGATGAAGTCTTTACTTTCTGTTTCCTTCCTCCCAGCTGTTCCTCCTGCGGTTGATTTCCCTGCCTTTAAATCACCCCTCCTCCTATTGTAGGGCGTGGATTATATTTCTCATTTCAGTTGTAGCTCTTGCTTGAGTATCTTCACTTGTAGCTATCAGTTCACTGGACCTGTGTTCTGCTGCAGCAAGCACTCCGGATATTGCCAGCTGTCCTTGGATCCGTCTTCTCTGCGGCTGCAGCTCCTTCAGCTAAGTGTGCAGACATTGTTGTGTACCTGGTTATTTTCTGACTGGATCTGAGGTAGCCACGGTTCCCTCCATATACTGAGCAGGGCACCGGTGGCCGTGCCCCTTCCACTATTGTAGGGGTTACAGTGGTCATCAGTCTTAGGTACGCGGGCATGCCTCGTTCCGCCATTTGGATCCGGGCATGTGCTTTAGCAGCATAGGGAGAGCTTTGAGGGTCTGACAGGGGTCACCCTTTTTCCTCCCTAGTTTGGGTCCGGTCAGTAGCTCTTTTTACTGTGTATACTCTTGTTGCTCACATACAGCCGTGACAACAGTACAAGGTTAGAGGACAGGTGCAGTGTATTTGAATTGAGGCGAGATCACATGGAGGTTATTTGCGTGGTCACATGACCCTCCATCAACAGCCATTTTATGGAAAAGGACTCTGGGTGGACAGCAAAAAGACTTGGCAACCAATAGGGCATATCTTTATGAAATATAGAAATTGGCGCAGAATTTCAACAAAGGCTATATTATTAAGTGCCATATAGTCAGCTTACAAACACACTGGTCAGCAGTAACCAGAAAGTGGCCAAGGGGTTTTCCTATCTGGGACATATGACATATCAATATGATATTCCATAAATGTCAGACAGGTGCGGGTCCCACCTCTGGGACCCTCGCCTACCTCTAGAACGGGACCCCAAAGTGAATAGAGAACAAGCCATACATGTGCACCCCCCTCCATGCATTTACCGCTATGGAACTTCTGAAAATACGCGTAGCTCCGCTATCTTCTAAATTCCCACGGCAGTAAACAGAGAGAACACCATACATGTGCCATACTAAACAAATTAGATAAATACAGCACCAAAACCAAGCTCATTACATAAATACAGCAACAAAACCAATAAATACAGCACTGCAACCAAGCTCATTACATAAATACAGCACCAAAGCCAAGTATATTACATAAATACAGCACCTGAACCAAGCTCATAAGATAAAAACAGCACCAGAACCAGCTCATTACATAAATACAGCAACAAAACCAATAAATACAGCACCGCAACCAAGCTCATTACATACATGTCCAGAACCAAGTCCATTGCATAAATACAGCGTCAGAACCAATCCCATTACACACATACAGCACCCGAAACAAGTTCATAGCATAAATACAGCCCCAGAACCAAGCTCATTACATAAATGCAGCGTCAGGACCAAGCCTATTGCATACAGTAAATACAGCGCCAAAAACAAGTTCATTGCATAAATACAGCACCAGAACCAAGCTCATTACATACATACAGAACCAAGTTAATTACATAAATACAGCGCCAGAACCAAGCTCATTACATACATACAGCACCAGAACCAAGTTCATAAAATAAATATAGCACCAGGACCAAGCTCATTCCATAAATACAGAACCAGAACCAAACTCATTTAATAAATACAGGACATCGTTCCACTCAAACTGTGTGAATTGGGATTGGGAATAGTGAACTTCTTTACAGCACTGATTGAGTTAATCCTTCCCTTTTTGCTCCTTGTCCAGCCAATGACTAAGTGCTGATCAGCTGGCCTGTGGATCCACTTCCTGGCCTGAGCTTTGGGTTTTCCAGTGTCTTGTAACCAGAAAGGTGTATTCGGTTGTCTGACTACCTGGGTGCCATACCTTGCCTGAGTATGGATTCTGCTCTTTGCCGTCTGCCCCAACATTGAAATTGCTATTTGGATTGCAAATGTACTTAGCCTGTTCCAACCTTGGAATTGCTATTTGAACTATGCCCATACTCAGCTTGCCCTTGTCTTGGACTGTATTCAGAGTATGATTTTTGCCTGATCCCTTGGTGCTTCATACCTCTGTCTTTGACCCCTGTGGGTCTGCTGCCATCTGGACCAGGACTATTCCTCCTGATGCTGCCGCTCCTAGGATCCATCCAGCTATCTTGTTCCTGCGTCTTCCAGTACTAATGAGCGCTTATAATGGAAGCTCTCATCAGTATTCACCTCATTAGACGCACTGACAATTGGGGGGGGGGAGTGTGTCTTATAGGGCAAAAATATGGTACTAGTTTGGGGATTAAGGGATCTGTAGATGCCTATGATGATTATTTTTTTTATTGTTTTTTAATCTTACTTCTGGGGAAAGGAGGGTGATTTGAATTTTTATATTTTTAAATACTCTTGGGGGACTAAAATATATGATCTTCAGATCGCAATTTGCTTACAGTGCAGTAAATTAGTACTGTAAGCTCCATCTGCTGTTATCCTTTGGAGCCCTGACACCTGCATCCTTCCACAAGAAGTACAGAGCTGATATGCAGAGTTTCTTCAGAGACCCAGAACATCACAGCAAACAATTGGCTGCCCTGATTGCTATGTGTGAGAGCCAAGTATTCCAGGTACGGTAGCACAGCAATTCCAGATTTTTAGCGCTCCGACGCCGTGGTCACATTTGACCACAGCATCTGAGGAGCCCTAGGCGTCTGCTGTGTGGGGATGTGAATTTTAGAAAAAGGGGAGTAAGACCCAGATTTCTACATCATTATTTTAAGAATTCATCTAAGCTCTTTTAAAAACTGGCCACTGTTTTTACTGTGACCACGTCCTGAGGTAGATTATTCCACAGATTCACAGTTCTTACCGTAAAGAAGCTTTGACACTTCTGGAGACTGAACTTTTTCTTCTCCAGATGGAGGCAGTGCCCCCTTGTCTTTTTGAGGGGATTTTTACTTGGAACAGGTTTTCAACATATTTTTATCTGGCCCATTTATATTTTTGTATGGGTAAATAATGTCCACCCTTAGACATCTCTTCTCAAGGCTAAATTCATTTAATTCTTTTAATCTTTCCTCATAATTAACACCCTCCATGCCCCTTATCAGTTTAGTTGCTCTACTTTGTACTTTTTCGACCTCCAGAGCATCCTTTCTGTGGACTGGTGCCCAGAACTGAACTGCATATTTCAGCCATACCAAAGCTTTGTAAAGTGGTAATATTTTATCCCTGTCCTGTGACTCCATGACTTGTTTAATACATGAAAATATCCTGCTAGCCTTTGAAGCACCTGATTGACATTGCATGCTGTAATTTAACCACCTCAGGACCGCCGAACGCAGGATTGCGTCCTGGCGGCGGCAGGGTTATTCCTCCTGGGAAAAGGCGCAGGAGAAGTTCGTCACCAGCCTGCCAGCCAATGATCATCGCTGGCAGGTTGGTGACTTTTAAAAAATCAAATCAGAACCCATTTAACACACTATATTTATAAATATAATGTGTTAAATGGCTTCCTTGCTCTCTGCTGGTTCCTTTTCGTCGGTTGGTCCCAGCAGAGAGCACACATCACTGTAAGTACACAAAACACAACATATTTAGCCCCAGATCACCCCCCCCCCCCCCAATCACCCCTGTCAATCACTAGTGAAAGGGAAAAAAGTGATCAGTGTAAACTGTCACTTTTTTTTTCTACCAGTATTGACTGTTAGGTTTTAGGTTAGTTTAGGCCCCTTTGGTAGGTAGTTAGCGCCCAGCCCACCGCACCGCAGTCACTGATTCGCTGATTAGCGTATCGCTAATCAGCATTGGTACTTTTATAGTATCTGTAAGTGATCAGAACTGATCACAGTCAGATCTATAATAGTATTAGTGTCACCTTAGCTCGCCCTCCACCCAAAACGCAGTGTTTGCCTGATCAGGCCTGATCGGTCGCCCACACGTGCGTTCACCCACGCCTGACTTCAATGACCAGATGTTGGCTCCTTATTTCCTTTCCCGCAGGACCAGACGCTGGTATAAGGTGTCTGTATATTTAATTCAATTGGCTGTATATAATAGTTTTGTTCTCTACAGTAAGACTGGGAGAACAAGATCCTTCCTTAAATTTCAGGAAGAGATCATCGAGAACCTCCTGTATCCAGGAGGTTCCGTGGCCCCAACCACCAGTGTAGTGAGCCGTCTACACGAGCGACATTTCCCCAATGTCGTTGCTCAAACCAAGCGCCACCCCGAAAAAAAATTTGTGTCTGTAGCAGGAGTGGAATAAGGCGTGACACCTGCTATTTCTGTCCTGACTGCCCTGACCACCCTGCCCTATGCTTAGGGGAGTGTTTCCGGAAGTACCACACACAGGTACACTATTAGAATAGGGATTGCGTGACACAGGACAGGCACACAGGGGTTCTGCAAACCTCTCCTTTCACCTGGGACAAAGTGCATAATGTACTTCGCCACATCTCTGGGCGATTTGCTCTTTGCACATTGTCCCATAGGGAAGGAGAGCTTTGTCCTATAAAGGTAAAAAAAGAAATAAAAAATCACAGGTAAGCAAAAAACAATGTTCTGTTCCAAAAGTTCAATAAAGTTTCTAAAAGTTAATGTTCTGTTCAAATGTTATATAAAGTTAATGTTAATAAATTTATTGCGTTGCGGCCTGTCCTGGCAGACGCCTTTCCCCTCCTTTTTTTTTTTTTGCACATTTTTTGGCAGAGATTTTTTCATCCACATTGATCGATGCGAATGAAGAAATCTGTGCCGTTCATTTTTTCTTTCAGCCCAGAGGCTGAACGGAAAAAAAAAATCTCATTACCCGTATGCTCAATATAAGGAGAATAGCAGAAACTCCTAATGCTGGCCATACATGTAATGATTGCGGAGACCCTCAAATGCCAGGGCAGTACAAACACCCCACAAATGACCCCATTTTGGAAAGAAGACACTCCAAGGTATTCGCCGAGGGGCATATTGAGTCCATGAAAGATTGAACATTTTGTCCCAAGTTAGCGGAAAGGGAGACTTTGTGAGAAAAAACTAAAAAATATCAATTTCCGCTAACTTGTGCCAAAAAAATAAACTCTTCTATGAACTCGCCATGCCCCTCACGGAATACCTTGGGGTGTCTTCTTTCCAAAATGGGGTCACATGTGGGGTATTTATAATGCCCTGGCATTTTAGGGGCCCTAAAGCGTGAGAAGAAGTCTGAAATCCAAATGTCTAAAATGCCCTCCTAAAAGGTACTCATTGGAACTTGGGCCCCTTTGCGCACCTAGGCTGCAAAAAAGTGTCACACATGTGGTATCGCCGTACTCAGGAGAAGTTGGGCAATGTGTTTTGGGGTGTCTTTTTAGATATACCCATGCTGGGTGAGAGAAATATCTCTGTAAAATGACAACTTTGTATAAAAAAATGGGAAAAGTTAACTTTTACAGAGATATTTCTCTCACCCAGTATGGGAATATGTAAAAATACACCCCAAAACACATTGCCCTACTTCTTCTGAGTACGGCGATACCACATGTGTGACACTTTTTTGCAGCCTAGGTGCGCAAAGGGGCCCAAATTCTAAAGAGCACCTTTAGGATTTCACAGGGCATTTTTTAGGCATTTGGATTCCAAACTATTTCTCACGCTTTAGGTCCCCTAAAATGCCAGGGCAGTATAAATACCCCACAAGTGACCCCATTTTGGAAAGAAGACACCCCAAGGTATTTCGTGAGGGGCATGGCGAGTTTATGTAAAATTTTATTTTTTGTCACAAGTTAGTGGAATATGAGACTTTGTAAGAAAAAAAAAATAATAATAAAAAAAATCATTTTCCGCTAACTTGTGCCAAAAAAAATTAAAAATCTAGGAACTTGCCATGTCCCTCACGGAATACCTTGGGGTGTCTTCTTCACAAAATGGGGTCACTTGTGGGGTATTTACACTGCCCTGGCATTTTAGGAGACCTAAAGTGTGAAAAGTAATTTGGAATCCAAATGCGTAAAAAATGCCCTGTGAAATCCTAAAGGTGCTCTTTAGAATTTGGGCCCCTTTGCGCACCTAGGCTGCAAAAAAGTGTCACACATGTGGTATCGCTGTACTCAGGAGAAGTTGGGCAATGTGTTTTTGGGTGTCTTTTTACATATACCCATGCATTTTTTACGCATTTGGATTCCAGACTTCTTCTCACGCTTTAGGTCCCCTAAAATGCCAGTGCAGAATAAATACCCCACAAGTGACTCCATTTTGGAAAGAAGACACCCCAAGGTATTTCGTGATGGGCATAGTGAGTTCATGGAAGTTTTTATTTTTTGTCACAAGTTAGTGGAATATGAGACTTTGTTTGAAAAAAAAAAATTATAATAAATAAATCATTTTCTGCTAACTTGTGACAAAAAATAAAAACTTCCATGAACTCACTATGCCCATCAGCGAATACCTTAGGGTGTCTACTTTCCCAAATGGGGTCATTTGTGGGGTGTTTGTACTGTCTGGGCATTGTAGAACCTCAGGAAACATGACAGGTGCTCAGAAAGTCAGAGCTGCTTCAAAATGCGGAAATTCACATTTTTGTACCATAGTTTGTAAACGCTATAACTTTTGTGCAAACCACTAAATATACACCTATTGCATTTTTTTTTATCAAAGACATGTAGAACAATAAATTTAGAGAAAAATGTATATAGAAATGTAGTTTTATTTGAAAAAATTTACAACTGAAAGTGAAAAATGTCATTTTTTTGCAAACATTTCGGTCAATTTCGATTAATAACAAAAAAAAGTAAAAATGTCAGCAGCAATGAAATACCACCAAATGAAAGCTCTATTAGTGAGAAGAAAAGGAGGTTAAATTCATTTGGGTGGTAAGTTGTATGACAGCAATAAACCGTGAAAGTAGTGTAGTGCAGAATTGTAAAAAGTAGTCTGGTCATTAAGGGGGTTTAAGCTAGGGGAGCTAAGGTGGTTAATCTATGATACACAAGGACACCCAAATACTACTCTACAAGTGACTCCCCCAGTGTTACCTCCCCTAGGACATATGATGCACATATATTATTATTATTACCCAGATGTATAACTCTACATTTATCTACATCAGGGGCGGGCTGGGCCGGGGAGCAGGGAGGCAATTGCCCCCCAGGCCGCCCTAAAAAAACCGGCCACTGGGCCGCTTGTGTTTAACAAATTTTATTTATTTTTTTATTCCTCAGGGCTGCACCGCCGATCACCACAGGCGGCGCGGCCCTGGATGTAATTGCGGTGGGCAGCAGGCAGTAGGAGATGAGAGCTTCCACTGTGGAAGTGCTTATCTCCGTATTCATCTGTATCGCCGTCCTCAGGACAGCGATACAGATGGCTGTGCTGTGGGGCGGGAGAGGCGTGTCCCTCCCCTGTTCTTCTGATAGGCCGCAGGCACTAATGCCTGCAGCCTATCAGAGGCCGGCTCAGGCAGCGCGATGACGTCATTATCATCGCGCCGCCTGAGCCGGGCAGCACACAGCAGGGACACAGGCCGGAAGAGGCCTGCATCACTGCTGATGGAGGTAAGTATTAGTGTTTTTTTTTTTTTTGCAGGGGGAGCTGTCACTATGGCTATGGGGGGGGAGCTGGCACTATGGGGGGAGCTGGCACTATGGCTATGAGGGAGCTGGCACTATGGCTATGGGGAAGCTGGCACTATGGGGGGGCTTTCACTATAGGGGGAGCTGGCACTATAGGGGGAGCTGGCATTATGGGGGGCTGGCACTATAAGGGGGCTGACACTGGGGGGGGCTGGCACTATGGGGGCATTTCTTACTGGCACATTATGGGGGGGCACCATGGGAGAGAGGAGCACAATGGGGGTATCTGGGGGCTCTAAATGGGCTTTTTTTTATTTTTATTATTGCCACATTATGGGGGGCACTATAGGGGAGAGCGGCACTATGGGGCATCTGGTGTTACTATAGGGGCATTATTTGGGGGCACTATGGGGAAGTGGGGGCTCTAAAGGGGCCTTTTGTATTGGCACATTATGGGGGGCACTATGGCATTTGGTGGCACTAAGGGGGCATTTTTTACTGGCACATTGTGGGGGGAGAGGAGCACTATAGGGGAATCTGCTGGGGGCACTAAAAAAGGGCATTTTTTTACTGGCATATTATGGGGACACTATGGGGAAGGGGGAGAGGAGCACTATGAGGGCATTATATAGGGGTATTTTATACTGGCATACATTATGGGGACATTAGCTCAACTGTGGGCACTAAGCGGGGGTATTTAATGTACTGTCATATTATAGGGAGAATTAGTACTACTAGGGGGTATTATGGGGAGCTTTACTACTACTGGGGGGCTATGAGGAACATGATTAGTAGGGCACTATAGGGGCATTTTTACTACTAAGTGTGCTCTGGCAGAGAATTATTTCTATTGGTGGGATTTTGGGGAGCACTGTTACTTTGGGGGCACCCTGGCATAGTATCATCTTTGGGGGACAGCTTTGGGGGACATTATCTTTACACTATTAGTGTCTGGGCACAGTCATTTTTTAGAGCACTGTGTGCCAATAATTGTTTAAGGGGGCACTATCTGTGTGGTAGTAGTATTTCCAGGGGGACTGTTTCTGCAGTATAGTATTGGGGGCATAGTGGGCACAATCTGTGTGGTAGCAGTATTTCCAGGGGGACTGTTTCTGCAGTATAGTATTGAGGGCACAGTATTGGGGGCACTATCTGTGTGGTAGTAGTGTTTCCAGGGGGACTGTTTCTGCAGTATAGTATTGGGGGGAACAGTGGATGGCACTGTTATGGGGTGGGGGGGTCTGTGGATGGCACTGTTATGGGGTGGGGGGTCTTTGGATGGCACTGTTATGGGGGGGGTCTGTGGATGGCACTGTTATGGGGTGGGGGGGGTCTGTGGATGGCACTGTTATGGTGCGGGGGGTCTGTGGATGGCACTGTTATGGTGGGGGGGGTCTGTGGATGGCACTGTTATGGGGTGGGGGGGTCTGTGGATGGCACTGTTATGGGGTGGGGGGGTCTGTGGATGGCACTGTTATGGGGTGGGGGGGTCTGTGGATGGCACTGTTATGGGGTGGGGGGGTCTGTGGATGGCACTGTTATAGGATGGGGGGTCTGTGGATGGCACTGTTATAGGATGAGGGATCTGTGGATGCCAGGGGGAGAGGTGAGAGGCACTATGATACTGGCACATTGGGGGGGGAGGCACTATGATACTGGCACATTATGAGGGGAGATGGCACTATGATACTGGCACATTATGAGGGGAGATGGCACTATGATACTGGCACATTATGGGGGGAGATGGCACTATGATACTGGCACATTATGGGGGGAGATGGCACTATAATACTGGCACATTTGGGGGGGAGATGGCACTATGATACCGGCACATGGGGGGGAGGAGAGAGGCACTCCACCACTTGATACTGGCACATGATTAGGGGGGCATCTATGGGGACACTTACTGGCACATTATTGGGTGGCACTGTGGGGCCACTTCTTATTGGCACATTATTGGGGGGCACTATGGGGGCATCTACTGAGGCCACAAAGAAGGGGTATTTTATATGGGGGGCTCTGTGTGGTACTACTATTATCAGGGGTATTATCTGTTTCTGCAGTATAGTATTGGGGAGCACAGCGGAACAGTATTGGGGGTGTTAGGATGATTTGTCCAGAAGATGGGAGGATGATGGAAAAGTAGTAAACTAAGATTTTTTTTTGTCAAACTGCAGAGACGAAAAATGGCCGAAAAATGGTGTTTGGTCTGAAAGGAGAAGATGAGGAAAGAGAACATCTACATCAAAGGAGACGTCACTGGATGTAAGAGGTATGTGGCGCTGTACTACCCTGTATGTTCTGTAGTGATAGGAGCAGGGGTCATAGCAGGGGTCATCGCGGTCATATAGGGTGCGACCGTGACTGGGAGGTGGAGGTTCAGACAAACTGACGCGGTCTGACTTTGTTTCTTACACCGTGCGTTCACACAATTATGTACAGGATTCGTAGGATTCGAGATTCGAAAGATTTGATATATTCGAGAACCTTTTCGGATTCGGATTCGAAAAAAATTAGATTCGTCCCACCTCTACTCAAAATCCTTATAATAGCTTCTATTTCCATACACACAAATGCATTGGGAACACTACACATTCTATTCCATTCTATACTTTTTGGTAGGACCACATTACACTATAAGGGTCTATTCACACGTCCGTTGTTTCTTTCCTGATCTGTTCCGTTTTTTGCTGAACAGATCTGGACCAGATCTGGACCCATTCATTTTCAATGGGTCCTGAAAAAAATCAGACATTGAGCTGTCCGTTTTTTTCCAGGACCCTTTGAAAATGAATGGGTCCAGATCTGGTCCAGATCTGTTCAGCAAAAAACGGAACAGATCAGGAAAGAAAAAACGGACGTGTGAATAGACCCTAATACATGCTCCCGAAAATACATAAGTGTCTACAGGATCCTCTGGGATGCCCATTAGTTTCAGGGAGCATATTGTTGTTTAAAGGGATTAGATAAATCCTAAAGTAGTGAATGGAGAGCTAGCCACGCTTGCGCGGCCATCTCCCCGTTCACTATTATGGGACTGCCGGAAATAGCTGAGCGCTTGTAACTCCCATAGTGGTGAAAGGAGAATGAACGAGGTACTGGAGGGAACCGCGGACAAGACGAGAATCCACAATCCTAGAGACCTGAAATTCAAGATTTCCATCAACCATAATCGGAGGAGGAGGCAAAGGCGAGGGTACAATAGGTTAAACATAAGGTTTCAATAAGGACTTATGAAAAACATTATGGATCTTCCAAGTCTGAGGAAGATCAAGACTGTAGGCAACAGGATTGATGACAGACAGGATCTTGTAAGGCCCAATAAACCTAGGACCCAACTTCCAGGAGGGAACCTTCAATTTGATATTCTTGGTAGACAACCACACCAGATCACCAACATTCAGGTCCGGACCAGGCACACGTCTCTTATCCGCCACACGCTTATATCTCTCACTCATGCTCTTTAGATTATCCTGATTATCCTGAATCTTTTGCCAAATAGATGACAAAGACGAGGAGAATCTGTCCTCATCAGGCAAACCAGAAGAGCCCTCTCCCGAGAAAGTCCCAAACTGCGGATGGAACCCATATGCACCAAAAAATGGTGACTTATCAGAGGACTCCTGACGACGGTTATTTAAAGCAAACTCAGCGAGGGACAAAAAAGAACACCAATCCTCCTGATTCTCCGCCACAAAACAGCGCAGATATGTCTCCAGATTCTGATTGACGCGCTCAGGAAAAAGAGCAGAGACCACCACACCTTCAGCCAAAATGGGACCCGGGTCTTCAAAATTCCCACCTCCCGGAAAACAACGTGACAGGGCATCTGCCTTCACATTCTTAACCCCAGGGCGGAACGTAACAACAAAATGAAACCTTGAAAAGAACAAAGACCATCTGGCCTGTCTTGGGTTCAGACGCTTGGCTGACTCCAAGTAGGCCAGATTTTTATGGTCAGTAAACACGGTAATAGGGTGTCTGGCTCCCTCTAGCCAATGGCGCCATTCCTCAAAAGCCAACTTGATGGCCAACAATTCCCTATCTCCCACATCATAATTTCTCTCTGCGGAGGAGAGTTTCTTTGAGAACAAGGCACACGGTTGCCATTTGGCAGGAGAGGAACCCTGAGACAAGACCGCACCCACCCCTACCTCAGAAGCATCAACCTCAACTATGAAGGGTAACGAAATATCAGGTTGTACTAGGATGGGAGCGGAAGCAAAACTCTCCTTGATATTAGAAAAGGCCTTACGCGCCTCTACCGACCAGGAAGAAAAATCTACCCCCTCTCTGGTCATATCAGTGAGTGGTTTAACAACAGAGGAATAATTCAAAATAAATTTCCTGTAATAATTGGCAAAACCCAAAAAACGCATCAGCGCCTTCTGATTCTCGGGAAGCTCCCACTCAAGCACAGCGCGGACCTTCTCGGGGTCCATGCGAAAACCAGAAGCGGAGACAAGAAACCCCAGAAATTGGATTTCTGGAACCGCAAACACACATTTTTCCAGTTTCGCATATAATTTATTCTCCCGCAGGATGAGCAAGACCTGACGTAAGTGTTCCTTATGAGTCTTGAAATCAGGAGAAAAAATCAAAATGTCATCCAAATACACTAATACAAATTTTCCCATTAAATGATAAAAAATGCTGTTGACGAAATGCTGAAAAACGGCTGGGGCATTCATCAAACCAAAAGGCATAACCAAATTCTCAAAATGGCCCTCAGGGGTATTGAAAGCCGTCTTCCATTCGTCTCCTTCTCTGACCCTAACCAGGTTGTATGCCCCTCTTAGGTCTAATTTGGAAAAGACTTTAGCCCCAACAACCTGGTTAAACAGGTCCGGGATCAGAGGAAGCGGATAAGGATCACGAATAGTGATACTGTTCAGCTCCCTGAAATCCAGACAAGGTCTTAAAGAACCATCTTTTTTCTTAACAAAGAAAAAACCAGCGGCAACAGGTGACTTCGAGGGTCGTATGTGTCCTTTTCTCAGACTCTCAGAGATATAAGCCCGCATAGCGACCCTCTCAGGTTGGGAGAGATTGTATAAACGAGATTTAGGCAGCTTGGCGCCTGGGATGAGATTAATAGGGCAATCATACTCCCTGTGCGGAGGCAAACCCTGAACTCCACTCTCAGAGAAGACATCCAAAAATTCAGAGAGGAAAGGTGGTACAGTCTTAGTAGAAACCTCAGAAACAGATGTTATGAGGCAATTCTCTCTACAAAAGTTACTCCAACCATTTATTTGCCTCGCTTGCCAATCAATGGTGGGGTTATGTTTAGTGAGCCAGGGTAGCCCCAACACTAGAGGAGTAGGCAAACCGCTAAGGACGAAACATGACACATCCTCAACATGAGCATCACTCACAATTAAACGGATATTGTGAACTATGCCCTTTAATGATTTCTGAGAAAGTGGAGCTGAATCAATAGCAAAAACAGGAATATCCTTTCCCAAAGTGCATACCTGGAAACCATGAGTTATTGCAAATTGATTATCAATGAGGTTGACAGCTGCTCCACTATCCACAAAAATCTCACAAAAAATGCTCTTGCTCTCTAGCGCCACCCTAGCAGGCAGGACAAAACGGGAACTACAAGCAAACGGAAAACCTTTAATTTCCGCCTCAACCCTGCCAATAGTAACAGACGGAACATTTTTAAAAGATTTTTTCCTTTTTGTCTCTTTATTACTCCCAGAAAACTGCCTGAATCTCCTAGAGGGACAAACATTTGCCAGATGATTTATACCTCCACAACAAAAACAAACCCTCCCCTGCGGGATGAATCTTCTATTGTCAGAGGCAATCAACCCCAGCTGCATGGACTCCTGCTCAGAAGGGGCTGACAGCGACTGAGACCCCTGTGCACAGAATGAGACCGCTGCACTGTCCCGGGACTGAGTATGACAGGAAGGAGAGATCTCTCCTCTCTCTCTAAGACGCCTGTCAATATGAACAGCCTGAGACATAGCAGAATCCAAGGAGGTAGGTCTTTCATGAAAGGCAAATGCATCTTTCAATCCCTCTGAAAGACCATAGCAAAATTGACTTCGGAGTGCAGCATCATTCTAACCCGTATCTGCTGCCCATCTCCGAAATTCTGAACAGTATATCTCTGCGGATTGTTTACCGTGGCATAACAGACGTAGTCTAGACTCAGCCAGAGCAATACGATCCGGATCATCATATATCTGACCCAGGGCTAAAAAGAATTCATCCACTGAGCGGAGGGGCCGTGCCCCCTCCGGCAGCGAAAAGGCCCAGGACTGAGCGTTACCCCTGAGCAGCGATATAATGATCCCCACCCTCCGTTCTTCATCACCAGAAGAATGGGGAAGAAGGCGAAAATGGAGTTTGCAAGCCTCTCTAAAACGCACAAAATTCTCACTACCCCCGGAGAACGTATCCGGGAGCGAGATCTTAGGCTCAGCACAAACTCCATGAACGCAAGCTGAACCGGTCACTTGAAACTGAGAAAAAGTCTTACGGAGATCAGCTACCTCCAAAGAAAGACCCTGAAAGCGTTCAGCCAAAAGTGAAACCGGATCCATGCTTGAGACGGTTTTGGCGGCTGATAATGTCACGGATGGTGTACAGGAAACAAGACAATACCATATAAACAATGTCTCTCTGGATCCACAACTAAGGAACAAAGGGAAACCCCTGCAATAGACCTGCCGCTCTCCCTCACTGCTCAGCCTATGCGAACACCCCAAAGGTGGATGGCCGCATATCCACGTTCCTCGGCTATCTATTAACTGAAGACCCTACAATAGTGAAGGGACACGACCACCGGCTCCCTACACTGACACGGAGGGAGTCAGGGTCACCTGGATCCAGAAAAGACAAAATCATAAATACATAAACAGCACTTATCTTGCAGACGAATGACAACTGGGAACAGCATGCACACACACTCCAGGAAGTTGTATCAGCCGCACACTACTGCATTATGGGGAGGAACTTGAAGGGTAGCGATCAGTCTAACTGCATGACAGCTGAGATAGACTAACGAGATGAGAAACTAAACCAAAACAAAGAAATTTAAGGAGGAGGATCTGAGAAGCTCCTGTGAGCGCTTCTCAGCTGTCTGGCTGTGACAAGCCCTCAGTAGGAATCATATTCTATTTGAAGATGATTACTTCTAGCTGCTAATAGTGGGGGAAGGGGCTTGCTGGGGGGTCCAGTGCGTTTCTCATGGTGCTAACATCTACATGTTCTCCTTTGAGTACAAATTTGTCCATCCCTATAGTCTAGTCCTGGTGGAGATACGCTGACAATATCTTTGCGATTTGGGTGGGAAAGCATGACACATTAAAATTATTTCATGCAAAGTTGAATGGACAGGTGTCCAGATTGTAGTTTACAATGGTTCATTCTAGAGAACTACAGTTCTCGGACATGATAGTACAATTATATCAAGCACTGATCTTCACAGATTTTTTTCTTAAAGGTTATACAGTGCCTTAAAAAAGTATTCATATCCCTTGAACTTTTCCAAATTTTTTCATGTTACACTCACAAACTTAAATGTATTTTATTGGGAATTTATGTGGTAGATCAACACAAAGGAGCAAGTATGTACGAAGTGAAAATGATAAATGATTTTCCATAATTTTTAATAAATAAAAATCTGAAAAGTGTGGCATGCTTTTGTATTCAGCCCCCTGTACTCTGATACCCCTAAATAAAATCCAGTGTGGCCCATTGCCTTCAGAAGTTACCTAATTAGAGTCCACCTGTGTGTAATTTATTCTCAGTTCTGTGAAGGCGTCAGAGGTTGCTTTAGTGATCAAACAGCATAATGAAAACCAAGTAACACAACAGATAGGTCAAGGATAAAGTTGTGGAGAAGTATAAAGCAGGGTTAGGTTATGAAAAATATCCCAAGCTCTGAACATCTCATAGAGCACTTGTTCAATCCATCATTTGAAAATAGAAGGAGTATGACACAACTGCAAACCTGCTACATGCCTACTAAGAAATGCTGCCGACCTAAACTGACAGCCCAGGCAAAGAGAGTAGTCTTGAGCGAATCAAACTTCAGATCCTAGTCCCAAAGTCGATTTGTTCAAAACTTTGTTTGAATGCTGTACGGAGATTCGTCTCTGTACAGCATATATATGTATGGGCTCCGCGAGGCAAATTTGTTTTCACAGAAGTCTCACAGGATTTTTTAACTTTATCGTTCAATATGTTTGTATTGAGAATTTTTTCACAGTTAACATATATCACAATTAAACAAAGACCACTGATTAAGTAAGCATGTGTAAAGTCAATAGGCAAGTGTTCAGTGGGGTAAATAAAAAATAAAGATTAAAACAGACTTCAAGGTAGAGGTTCACAATCGGCATCCCTAGAATTGCTAGATAAAATCCAGGATAATAGCATCAGACATTAGACATGAACTACTTTGTAGTCTACTGGTAGTTTCATGAGACATGGAGGCGGTTGGGTACAAAGAGGGCCAGATAGCACACTCCACTACATGTTTTCTAATAGTGAAATGTTTTAGAGCCAACATCCGTTCATATGGAGTGGTTCAGAGTGGTTTCTACAGATCTTAATATTTCCTGACAATAAGAATGGTCGAGTTTTTCCAATTGCTAGTTATGGCCAATTTAGTAGCCCGGAACATATGCATCGCCACTGTTCTTGTGAGGACTGGTAATTTCATCAGGTCTATCAATAGTAGAGCTAAGGCTGGCTCCGGATCCAATCCATACCCAACCACATCTGAAAGAGTCTGGAAAACAGAAAACCACAGAAACAAAAGACCACTGATTAAGTAAGCATGTGTAAAGTCAATAGGCAAGTGTTCAGTGGGGTAAATAAAAAACATAAAAAATAAAGATTAAAACAGACTTCAAGGTAGAGGTTCACAATCGGCATCCCTAGAATTGCTAGATAAAATCCAGGATAATAGCATCAGACATTAGACATGAACTACTTTGTAGTCTACTGGTAGTTTCATGAGACATGGAGGCGGTTGGGTACAAAGAGGGCCAGATAGCACACTCCACTACATGTTTTCTAATAGTGAAATGTTTTAGAGCCAACATCCGTTCATATGGAGTGGTTCAGAGTGGTTTCTACAGATCTTAATATTTCCTGACAATAAGAATGGTCGAGTTTTTCCAATTGCTAGTTATGGCCAATTTAGTAGCCCGGAACATATGCATCGCCACTGTTCTTATGAGGACTGGTAATTTCATCAGGTCTATCAATAGTAGAGCTAAGGCTGGCTCCGGATCCAATCCATACCCAACCACATCTGAAAGAGTCTGGAAAACAGAAGACCACAGACCCAAGAGTTTGGGGCAATCCTACAAAACATATAAAAGAGACCATCCCCCCCCCCCCCTATCCCCTCCAAAAAACATGAGAAATACCAGGGAAAACATGGCTAAGTTTTAGTGGGGTAAAGTACCACCGGAGCACTGATTTAATATAGGATTCAAACGTGATATACATTTCAGATGTAAAACAGCGTATCGAATGGCCGAGGACCATTGAGTGGTGGAGAAAGATTTCCCTATTTCCGATTCCCAGGAGAGAAAAAGAGCTGACTTGATAAAAGAATCTTTACAGCCTAAGTATCAATAGATCGGTTTGATCCCTGTTGGTGCTGCAGTCGATATACACCAAAGGCGCAGTAACTCTATATTGGCCTTTGTTGTAAAAGGAAGCCTCTCTGCTGAGAAGTGTCTTACTCTCAAATATTTATAAAACTACTGAAATGGAATCTGAAAAGTCTCTTGCAATTCTGCAAAAGCCTTTAACAATGACTGAGACAGGAGGTCAGCCACTGTATTAACCCCTCGCTTCTTCCAAGGTCAACATGGCCACAGAGACTAGAGGTCGGTCTCCCCTGGCGTGATAGTTTTTCCATAGGGATAATGACGTAGAAATGAAATATGAAGGCACAGGAATACAGGAGTTCTCCTGCAATGAGGCCATAAGTAGTGCCTTGAGGTTCTGTGTCGGGGCTTGAGATTGTTCGATATTATTTATTATTAAAGCACCATTCATTCCATAGTGCTGTACATATGATAAGGGGTACACATACATAATACAGATTGCACTAATCATAAACAAGATGAGTTTACAAACTGGTACAGAAGGAGAGATGGCCCTGCCTGTGAGGGCTTACAATCTACATGGTATGGGAGAAGGACACAGTAGGTGCGGGTTAAGTTGGTCATGGAGGTATAGAGGCAGCAGGGTCACTGGTTGTAGGCTTGTCTGAAGAGGTGGGTTTTCAGGTTTCTTTTGCAGGATTCCACTGTAGGAGAGAGTCTGATATGTTGGGGTAGCGAGTTCCAGAGTATGGGGGATGCACGGGAGAAATCTTGGAGTCGATTGTGGGAAGAGGCGATAAGAGGAGAGGAGAGAAGGAGGTCTTGTGAGGATCGGAGAGTGCGTGTGGGGGTGTATCCGGAAAGTAGCTCAGAGATGTAGGGAGGGGACAGGTTGTGGATGGCCTTGTATGTATTTGTTAGTACCTTGAAGTGAATTCGTTGGGCAATGGGGATATGCACCCAATGTTAAGAGATATCAGCTATACACCATTCTCTCAGTTGCTTGACTTGAGAAGCCAGATAGTAATCACCAATATTGGGTAGGCTTAACTCTCCAAATTTCTTATATCTATTCAAAATACTTTAAGCTATTCGAGGTTTGCCTTTATGCCAAATAAACTGATTTAGCATTCTGTTGACTTTAGCAAAAAAGGAAAAGGGTAACGGTATAGGGAGTTTTCTAAAAAGGTATAATAACTTAAGGAGAGAATGTTGTTGAAATGCCGCAATACAGCCTGGCCAAGAAAGTTCAATTTCAGCCATGTTTTCCAGGTCACCCTGCAAGATGGAGAGGAGAGGGGGGAAATTGGCAGCATACAGCTTTTGAGGTGTGGAGGTAACCTGAATCCCTAAATAATGAACATGAAAGTCCTGCCAGTCCAAAGGGAAATTAGCATGTTTTGTTAGAGAGAACATCCTTGGGAATAAAAAATTGCAAAGCTTTAGACTTTCCATCATTGACTTTATAATATGAGAGGGATCCATAATAGCAAATAATCTCCATTGCTTTCCTTAAAGACTCTGAGGGGTTTGCCAAAGTCAAAATAATATCATCTGCAAAGAGAGACGGTGTTGTCTACCTCTTATCTCAATTCCCTTGATATCAGTAGCCTGTCGGATCACCTGTGCTAAATGTTCTACTGATTAAAATGAATATAAGGGGCGAGAGGGGGCATCCCTGTCTCATACCATTCGATAATGTAAATAGGTCAGATAGAACATTTGCCAGCACCTGGGCCGAAGATTGTATGTATAATGCCGTAATAGCTCTCACCATCAGTTCACGGAAAGCCCATGGTGTGGAGCACTCATAAGACAAACAACCAATTCACTCGATCTAATGCCTTCTCGGCGTCTAGAGTGACAAATTCCGACTGGGTAGATGTCCTATTGATATAATCCATCAAGTTTAATGCTCTCCTGCAATTGTTAGTAATCTGTCAGCCCTATACAAAGCCAACCTAGTCTGCAGCCACTAAAGATGGAAAATATGGTCTAATCTACGGTATTTGCTAAAAGCTTGGCATAGATATTGAGGTCAGTGTTCAGTAAAGATATGGCCTGGAAATTTTGGAGGGTCATTGGATCTTTGCCCTTTATATCTTTGGTAGCGTGATTACAACCGCCTCTAGCATTTCTTTAGGGAATCTTCCATCATCCATGGCACAACACAGGACATGTACGTCATATCTGGCAGTGACTTAAGGACCAGTGACTTACATGTACGTCATGCTGATTGGGCGGGTGCAGGAGCTATTTTTTGTTACCTTGCCTCACAAAAGATGTAATATGGAACAACCAAAAATCATATGTACCCTAAAGTGGTACCAACAAAACTGCCACCTTATCCCATAGTTTCCAAAATGGGGTCATTTTTTGGGGAGTTTCTACTCTAGGGATGCATCAGGGGGTCTTCAAATGTGAGATGGCACATTAAAATTATCCCATTGAAATCTGCCTTCCAAAAACCATATGGTGTTCCTTTCCTTCTACGCCCTGCTGTGTGCCCGTACAGCAGTTTACGACCAAATATGGGGTGTTTCTGTAAACTACAGAATCAGGGTAATAAATATTAAGTTTTGTTTGTCTGTTAACCCTTGCTTTGTTACTGGAAAAAATGGATTAAAATGGAAAATCTGTCAAAAAACTGAAATTTATCTACATTTAATTCTTGTGGAACACCAAGGCCTCTTTCACACGAACGATACGGATTAGGTCCAGATGCGTTCAGGGTGCATTCAGTGAAACTCGCACCATTTTGCAAGCAAGTTCAGTCAGTTTTGTCTGCGATTGCATTCAGTTGTTCAGTTTTTTCAGTGCGGGTGCAATGCGTTTTGATGCGTTTTTTCACGCGCGTAATAAAAAACTAAAGATTTACAAACAACATCTCTTAGCAACATAGGGCCAACAGCCTCCCCAAGATTTGGAACCTTCCATTATGGAACAGCTACAATGCCAAGTACCTTATTCCCTATAATACACGTTGGCCCTACAGGCTGTGATGGATCGCTGGGTTGCGTTCCAGCCTGGAACGCACCGGCCGCTGGGCTGTCTAATGGCACCGCCCACTCATGCTCCGGCCGATAAATAGGAGTCAGGGGCTGTACAGGGTGTTCCACTAATGGAGTGCGCACCCTGTCAGCTCCATTTGCGCAAGAGGACGGAATCGCTGATGCGGGTCTGGAACCCAATACCTCTCGGAGGACTCACCACCATCTGCTACGGGCTCTCACACTGCTGCCTTCCTCTTGGAGGATTCACCACCATCTGCTACGGCTTCCCCACTGCTGGATCCCTCTCGGAGGACTCCTTAACCGCAAGTACATGCCTGCTAACAGGTTCCGCTGTTTATGTGGAAGTTAACTTGAAGAATTGCTGCCACACGGTGGTGAGAGTTGATATTGCAGTTACAGACTAACCTGAAGAATTGTTGCCACCCGGTGGTGAGAGTTGATATTGCAGTTATGTACTAACCTGTAGAATTGCTGCCACACGGTGGTAAGAGTTGACATTGCAGTTATATATTAACCTGAGGAATTGCTATAAATACCTCCTGGCCTTCGCAACTAAGAGGAGACCTTCCTCCCCATTAATTAATCTGTTTATTGCGGTACATGATTTTGGTAACCCCAACCTCTCCGCCTAAGACTGAGAGTGCCGCCTGGGGTTCAAATTGAGCAGCCGCAAAACACACAGCCAGCACTTAGGCAGTGTGGTAAATAGTTGATGTCCATTGACTCTTTCCAGTTGAGATCCTAACTAATCAACTTGGTGCGTTACATATTAGTGGAACCCTAATGGATCCAGCAGAGCTCGCTGGACACCTGGTCGCCCTCACAAAGAGGGTGGGGACCCTCAATGAGACCGTACAAACCCTCCAGTTGGAAAATCAGACCCTACGGGAACTCGTCACTCAGGGCACGGGTCACCCCCGAGATGGACCCGAACCCAAGGTCAGCCCACCTGAACTATTCTCGGGAGACCGGAAGCAGTTCTGTGATTTCCTGAATGCGTGCAAACTAATGTTTGAATTACGGCCCCGGACCTATCCAACAGACAGAACAAAAGTACTTGCAACAATCTCGTACCTCAGGGGGGAGCCCAGAGCATGGGCCAATACATATTTAGAAAGGGAAGACCCGCTCCTGGATTCCTTTCCCCTGTTCCTTGAAACAATGGCCCTCCTCTACGAGGACCATAGCAAACAGCTGACCGCAGAGACCGCCATCCGCAGCCTAAAGCAAGGAAGACGACCCGTAGAAGACTTCATTGCGGAATACACTCGATGGGCCCTAGAGACTGAATGGAATGATCTCACTCTTAGGAATCAGTTTCGTCTCGGTCTCTCTGAGGCCCTGAAGGACCAATTAGCCCGAGGAGAGTTACCACATACTCTTGACGCCTTGATGCGTAAGGCCACCACCATTGACAGACGTTTGAGGGAACGCAGGGCCGAGAGACTCTCAGGGTTCATACCCATCCCGAGACAATCCAGTCCGGGTCCTGCAGCAGAGATGATGGAGATCGGGGCGATTCGGAGTCCTCTGACTGAGAGGGAGAAAGCCAGGAGACGTAACCTCAACCTCTGTTTATACTGTGCGTCTGCCGACCATACAGTTGATGGATGTCCCCTCATACGAAAGAAACACGAAGGTAAGAGGATGACGTCTTGTACCTTAGGCAATAGGAATAATAGCACAGGTGGTTACATATATACGTCTCTCACCTTACAGTGGGACCAAAACCGAATTATCGTTGAAGCCATGGTGGACACGGGAGCTTGTGGGAATTTTATCGATATGCATCTGATAGAGCGAAATAAAATTCCCCACACGAGAAAAAACGTTCCGATATCTGAGAGTTTCATTGACGGTACCACTTCTAGACCTGTCCACAGTCAGACTCAACCCCTCCTGGTGACATGCGAAAATAACCACACAGAATTCTTATCCTTTGATATCATACACTCTCCTTTGTTCCCCGTGATTTTAAGGTTGCTATGGCTGCGGTTACATCAGCCGGCCATCCTGTGGGAACAGGGGAGAGTTGGGTTTACCTCACCCTATTGCATGGAGACCTGCTTCCCTCTCAAGACCCTCATGCATGTGGGAGTGAATCAGGTCCCCACCCAATACGCAGAGTTCGCGGAGGTATTTTGTGCAAAGAAGGCGGAATCCCTTCCGCCCCATAGATCTTACGATTGCCCCATTGACTTGTTGCCGGGCAGTGAGATACCCACAGGAAGAATCTACCCCTTGGCACAACCAGAACTTGTTCACCTCAAACAGTATCTGGAAGAAAACTTACGGAAAGGGTTCATTCGGCCTTCAACCTCCCCGGCAGCCGCAGGGATGTTCTTCGTAAGAAACAAAGATTCAAGCCTAAGGCCCATCATCGATTACAGAGCGTTGAACAAAGTAACAATAAAAAATCGGTACCCCCTGCCGCTAATATCCGAACTCATAGAAAGACTTCAAACATCCACAATCTACACCAAGTTGGACCTAAGAGGTGCATACAACTTGATTAGGATCAGAAAGGGCGACGAATGGAAAACAGCTTTCCGCACCCGGTACGGACTCTTCGAGTATACTGTGATGCCCTTCGGATTGTGCAACGCTCCTGCCACATTCCAAAACTTTATAAACGACATATTTAGGGACCTACTGGACGTATGCGTAATCATCTATCTAGATGATATACTAGTGTATTCCGACACCTTATACGACCACCGGAGACATGTCCGTTGGGTACTTGCACGATTAAGCACTCATCGCTTATACGTCAAACCGGAAAAGTGCATATTCGAGACTACTTCCCTTCCGTTCCTCGGATACATAATTTCTCCTCAGGGGATCCAGATGGATCACTCAAAGATCACTTGCATTCAAAACTGGCCGATCCCGACCTCCAGGAAAGCCCTTCAGCGATTCCTGGGGTTCTCAAACTTCTATAGGAAATTTATCAAGGATTTCTCCGCTACCACTAAACCGTTAACCCGGTTAACTAGTGTCAATACGAAATTTGTTTGGTCCATCGAGGCACAATCAGCGTTTGATTTACTAAAGAACTGATTTACTACGGCACCGATACTGACCCTTCCCAATGCGGACCATCATTACGTACTGGAAGTGGACGCTTCCCAGGCAGCCATAGGAGCGGTCCTGTCCCAGCGAAGCTCCTTCTCATCCCCGTTACATCCTATCGGGTTCTACTCCCGGACACTAAATAACGCCGAACTTAACTACCCCATAGGGGAAAAGGAACTCCTCGCCATAAAATGTTCTCTGGAAAACTGGAGGCATTTACTTGAAGGTTCAACACACCCCATCACAATATACACGGATCACCGTAACTTACAGTATCTGAAAACCAGTAAGACACTGTCAGGCCGTCAGGTACGGTGGAGTTTCTTTTTTGACAGATTCAATTTTCAAATTACATACCGACCAGGCTCAAAAAATGGGAAGGCCGACGCCCTATCACGCCTGGCTGAATTTTGCGCCGCGGACACGGCCCCCACATGGATCATACCACCAAAGAAACTCGTCCTCGCCACCGTCGGGTTGGAAACCCAGCTCAAGGATGCTTTGATTATGGACCATGCCAACACACCCCCAGGTCTTCTGCAGAACCAACAAGGTTTCCTCTACAAGGATAACCAACTGTACATACCACCCTCCCTCACCACCTAGGTGATCAAACTCTGCCATGACTCACCCCTCGCGGGGCACCCTGGCATAGCCAAAACCATAAACCTGATACGCAGGAACTTCTGGTGGCCAAAAATGTCCAAAGAGATTGAGGTATACGTTTCCACCTGCGAGACCTGTGCCTCATGCAAAAGTGACAGGAATCGACCATATGGTCTACTAATGAGTCTTCCCATCGCCAACAGACCCTGGGAATGGGTTTCGATGGACTTCATCGTAGAACTCCCCCTTTCCAGAGGAAATAACACCATCATGGTGGTAGTAGATATGCTGACGAAGATGGCACACTCCGTGGCCCTCAAAAAGTTACCCTCCTCCAGGGAAACAGCCGAGGCCTTCCTGTCCAATATCATAAAGTTACACGGAGTTCCTTGTCAGGTCATATCAGACAGGGGTTCGCAATTTATATCCAAATTCTGGAGAGCGCTCTGTTCCAGACTCCAAATCGACCACAGGATGTCTAGCGCCTATCACCCCCAAACTAACGGGCAGACAGAAAGGGTGAATCAGTGCCTGGAACAGTTCCTCAGATGTCACTGCTCTTTTCTCCAAGATGACTGGGAAGGCCTACTTCCCCTCGCCGAATTCGCCTATAACAATTCCACGAATTCCTCCACTTTACATAGTCCATTTTTTTGCTAATTATGGATTTCACCCCAGGTCTCTTCCTCAAACCAGTCTTCCTACAAATGTTCCAGCCACAGACGATTATCTTACTACTCTGCAAACTACTCTCAAGATGCTGAAAGACAACCTCCAATGGGCAAAGGAAAAACAAAAGACCTACTACGACCGCCGCAGAAGAGGAAATCCTTCCTACCTGGTCGGGGACTCGGTATGGCTGTCGACGAGAAACCTTCGGTTGGGGGTACCTTCCAAGAAATTGGGAAAACAATTCTTGGGTCCCTTTCCGATTGAAAGGGTTATCAACCCCAACACAGTGAGACTCACCCTTCCCCCTCGACTACAGGTACATCCCACATTCCATGTGTCACTGTTGAAGCCGTTTAGACCTAGCCCGTTCCCATCACGGGATCCTCGACCCTCACCCCCGATAGACGTCCAAGGTGAAGAGGAATTCGAAGTCGAACAGCTCCTCGATTCCAGGAGAAGACGGGGGAGGATCCAGTACCTCGTTAGATGGAAGGGGTATGGCTTCCAGGATGACTCTTGGGAAGATGTGCAAGACGTTCATGCTCCCAGGCTCCAAAAGTTGTTCCACCGGAGGTTCCCCGACCGACCCTCCCCTATTGCGGTACCCCGGAGGGGTCCCCTTAGGGGGGAGGGTACTGTGATGGATCGCTGGGTTGCGTTCCAGCCTGGAACGCACCGGCCGCTGGGCTGTCTAATAGCACCGCCCACTCACGCTCCGGCCGATAAATAGGAGTCAGGGGCTGTACAGGGTGTTCCACTAATGGAGTGCGCACCCTGTCAGCTCCATTTGCGCAAGAGGACGGAATCGCTGATGCGGGTCTGGAACCCAATACCTCTCGGAGGACTCACCACCATCTGCTACGGGCTCTCACACTGCTGCCTTCCTCTTGGAGGATTCACCACCATCTGCTACGGCTTCCCCACTGCTGGATCCCTCTCGGAGGACTCCTTAACCGCAAGTACATGCCTGCTAACAGGCTCCGCTGTTTATGTGGAAGTTAACTTGAAGAATTGCTGCCACACGGTGGTGAGAGTTGATATTGCAGTTACAGACTAACCTGAAGAATTGTTGCCACCCGGTGGTGAGAGTTGATATTGCAGTTACGTACTAACCTGTAGAATTGCTGCCACACGGTGGTAAGAGTTGACATTGCAGTTACATATTAACCTGAGGAATTGCTATAAATACCTCCTGGCCTTCGCAACTAAGAGGAGACCTTCCTCCCCATTAATTAATCTGTTTATTGCGGTACATGATTTTGGTAACCCCAACCTCTCCGCCTAAGACTGAGAGTGCCGCCTGGGGTTCAAATTGAGCAGCCGCAAAACACACAGCCAGCACTTAGGCAGTGTGGTAAATAGTTGATGTCCATTGACTCTGCAGTTGAGATCCTAACTAATCAACTTGGTGCGTTACACAGACAAACTAGCTACCTCATCAACATCGGGCCCTTTATTTTATTATATGGACCAATTTTGGTGATACATTTACCTTATAGTCTGTTGGTTATTGTCTAATCATCGCTGGGTCTTTTGCTATACGGACCAGAGTTGATATTCAGTAAACCCATATTGACATAGGGACAACAGTTTTTCCAAGATTTGGATTTCTCCAATATGGGACAGCTACAACACCAAGTATAATATTCCGTATAATACACCTTGGCCCCACAGACTAACTAGTTACCTCATCAGCATTTGGCCCTTTATTATATGGACCAACATCTATACATAATAAGCCCATATAGATATAAATACACAATATAGCCCAATATCAATACACAATAAGCCCATATAAATATAAGGCCAACAGCCCTCCTAAGACTTGAAACCCTCTTTTATGGAACAACCATACTACCAAGCTCCGTAATAAAGAAAATGTACATAAGTTCCAACATACGTAATTAACACTATATACCATGGTCTACAAACAAAATGAGATATCTATCACCACTGAGTTTTTTGCTACATGGACCAGAGTTGATATTAATAAATCCATATAGATACAGGACCCCTTCCCAAGGAACAGCCACTATTTTCATGTTTTATACAATCCCCTATGTATATACAGTACAAGTTTGGACACACCTTCTCATTCAAAGAGTTTTTTTTATTTTCATGACTATGAAGGCATCAAAACTATGAATTAACACATGTGGAATTATATACATAACAAACAAGTGTGAAACAACTGAAAATATGTCATATTCTAGGTTCTTCAAAGTAGCCACCTTTTGCTTTGATTACTGCTTTGCACACTCTTGGCATTCTCTTGATGGGCTTCAAGAGGTAGTCTACTTTTACTTTTATCCCACTTTACATTGGGATTTATTCCTGATTCTATATTGGGACATTTCCATGTTTCACAATTAGTCACAGACCAATACAATTCTTGAATCAACCTTAATTGATGGATTGAACTCTAATTGATTGATTTTTAATAGTCCACCCAATAAATACCATGCAGATGCCGCAAGTCCTTCACTTACTGATGAAGGGACCAAGTGGAGTCCCGAAACGCGTTTAAGAGTACGGAGGACCACTGCTAATACACCAGCAACATCGTACAATCAAGAATCCTGAAATAGGAATTCCATTTAGGAGCGCTCCACTTATTTAATTGCTTCACTTAAACAGCCCGGAGGATCCCGATCACGAGGTTGACATAAGGTCACGTGCACTTTATACGTCATACAACAGACGCGCGCTTGGATACCACGTGGGACACGGGAGCCGGAGAGCCGAGCCGCAAGAAGCACCAGTTTGGAACACTGACGGAGGATATCATCTCGTGGTGGGTAAGTGAATTCTGAACCCAAGACAGTACGGGACGTCGTACTGAGGTTCAGAACACCAATTTCCCCACAGCATTTTTCTTTACAAGCAAAAGACCTACATGATATTATACAGTACAGACCAAAAGTATGGACACACCTTCTCATTCAAAGAGTTTTCTTTATTTTCATGACTATGAAAATTGTAGATTCACACTGAAGGCATCAAAACTATGAATTAACACATGTGGAATTATATACATAACAAACAAGTGTGAAACAACTGAAAATATGTCATATTCTAGGTTCTTCAAAGTAGCCACCTTTTGCTTTGATTACTGCTTTGCACACTCTTGGCATTCTCTTGATGAGCTTCAAGAGGTAGTCCCCTGAAATGGTTTTCACTTCACAGGTGTGCCCTGTCAGGTTTAATAAGTGGGATTTCTTGCCTTATAAATGGGGTTGGGACCATCAGTTGCATTGAGGAGAAGTCAGGTGGATACACAGCTGATAGCCCTACTGAATAGACTGTTAGAATTTGTATTATGGCAAGAAAAAAGCAGCTAAGTAAAGAAAAACGAGTGGCCATCATTACCTTAAGAAATGAAGGTCAGTCAGTCAGCCGAAAAATTGGGAAAACTTTGAAAGTAAGGGCTATTTGACCATGAAGGAGAGTGATGGGGTGCTGTGCCAGATGACCTGGCCTCTACAGTCACCGGACCTGAACCCAATCAAGATGCCAAGAGTGTGCAAAGCAGTAATCAAAGCAAAAGGTGGCTACTTTGAAGAACCTAGAACATGACATATTTTCAGTTGTTTCACACTTGTTTGTTATGTATATAATTCCACATTTGTTAATTCATAGTTTTGATGCCTTCAAAGTCATGAAAATAAAGAAAACTCTTTGAATGAGGTGTGTCCAAACTTTTGGTCTGTACTGTATATGACTACATACTATTACCACTCTGCAGCGCAACTATATACACCTATAAACAAAGGTATACTATAGACTATTTACTAACCGCTGGGAAAGGATATCACATCCACAGGACCCCACCAAAAAGGACCTAATATATGGTTGATAGCACTAACATTGCACAGCCTATACAGCCAGCCACTAATTTTTACCACCCCCTTTTTTTTCTCAATTTTTTAAATTTTTCAAATTTTTTATTATTATTATTATTATATTTTTACTTTACCATTTATCTAAATGGACTCGATTCACTAACTTTTTCACAAAATATTTCAAAAGCCTGGTACCAGCCATCTACCTATCCTTTTTATCTGGCACACACAATCAGTGCCCAGAGTTTTCACTCACTCACCATATGTTTAAGAAAAACTCCATACAAATTTTTTTTATCTAATCCCATCTATGAGTGTGCCTGCTACTTTTCTACTATAAATCTCTTAGCAACCATCAGCAAAAAACGCATTGCATCTGCACCTGCTTGCGGATGCAATGCGTTTTTCACTGAAGACCCATTCACTTCTATGGGTCCAGGACTGCGTGAAAAACGCAGAATATGGAACATGCTGCTTTTTTGACGCAACGCAGAACTGATGCGTGAAAAAAATATACACTGACCCATTGAAATAAATGGGTCAGGATTCAGTGTGGGTGCTATGCATTCATGTCACACATTGCACCTGCGCGGAAAACTCGCTCGTGTGAAAGGGGCCCAAGAGTTAGCAATGTTTGTACAATCAGTTTTGAATACCTTGGGGTGTAGTTTCTAAAATGGGATCATTTTTGGGTGATTTCTATTATGTAAGCCTCACAAAGTGACTTCAGACCTGAACTGGCCCTTAAAAAGTAGGTTTTGGAAATTTTCTGAAAAATTTCATTTGCTTCTAAACTTCTAAGCCTTCTAATGTCCCCCAAAAATTAAATGGCATTCACAAAATGATCCAAACATAAAGTAGACATATGGGAAATGTAAAATAATAACTATTATATGAGGTATCACTATCTGTTTTAAAAACAGAAAAATTGAAAATTGGAAAGTTGCATATTTTTCAAATTTTTTTGGTAAATTTTGTATTTTTTTTAAATAAAAATGAAAATATTGACTGAAATGTACCACTATCATGAAGTACAATTTGTCACGAGAAAACAATCTCAGAATGTCTTTGATAAGTAAAAGTGTTCCAAAGTTATTACCACATAAAGTGACACATGTCAAATTTCAAGAAAACAGCCTGATCTTTAAAGAGGACCTTTCACCTGTATAAACTATGTGAACTGAGTATGCTGCCATATAGAGCGGCGCCCAGGGATCTCACTGCACTTACTATTATCCCCGGGCGCCGCTCCGTTCTCCCGTTATAGGCTCCGGTACCTTTGCTTTTTAAGTTATAGTAGGCGGGTCTTCCCTTGTCCTGTGGGCGTCTCCTTCTCCTAGGCTGCAGCGCTGGCCAATCGCAGCGCACAGCTCACAGCCTGGGAGAAAAAAACCTCTCAGGCTGTGAGCTGTGCGCTGAGATTGGCCAGCGCTGCAGCCTAGGAGAAGGAGACGCCCACAGGACAAGGGAAGACTCCGCCTACTATAACTTAAAAAGCAAAGGTACCGGAGCCTATAACGGGAGAACGGAGCGGCGCCCGGGGATAATAGTAAGTGCAGTGAGATCCCTGGGCGCCGCTCTATATGGCAGCATACTCAGTTCACATAGTTTATACAAGTGAAAGGTCCTCTTTAAGGTGCAAAATGGCAGGGTCCTGAAGGGGTTAAGGCTAGGGCTACATGACGACATAGGTCGTGCAACAATTTTTATAATAATAGGCTATGGTGTCGCATTGCCTCATGCTGCAACACGACAGTCACAAAAAATTCATCCAAGATGGATGCATGTAGCAGTGTAGTTGTGCCCTATGTGTCGTGCGACTTATTGTCGTCGTGTAGCCCTAGCCTAAAACTGACCTCCAGCAGTTAAGAAAAATGGCTGGGTTGTTATGGAAACCTGGAGTAAAACTGTGTGTGTATGTGTAGACTAAGAGCCTGCGAGCTTCTATTGGCTGATAAGGGACATGTGACTGTGTGTATAGCAGTTGGGATTTGAAGAGAAAGACTTGCAGGCTTGTATTGGCTAATGCAGGTCATTTTTTAAGAATATCTTAGGAACGGTACATTCTAGAGAGCTGAGACCCGGTCTAAAGCCTTCCCGGACACCTGATGTACCTGTGCGCCAAATTTGGTGAAGATCGGTTCAGTTGTTTGGTCAAGCATAAAGAACAGACAGACAGATGTTGGGACAGACAGAAACTCATTTTTATATATATATGAGACTAGCAGAAGGACCCGGCTTCGCACAGGTATATTTCATCTATTTCATTTAATGTTCCTGTGTGTCGTTAAAAGAGATCGACATAACAGTGAACTGTACAGCATCCCACCCCTATAATAGGGAACTCCACAGTCCCCCACCCCTTAACACTGACCCCCCACCCCACAGTGCCCCGCCACTTTAAAATGGGACCTCCATAACAGCCCATCCCCTTAATTTTGACCTTCACAGCAGCCCATCCCCTTAACTTTGACCTTCACAGCAGCCCGCCCCTTTAACAGTGAGTTTCACAGCACCCTAATCCCTTAACGGTGACCTCCACAGCGCCCGACCCATTAAAAGTGACCTCCACATTGCCCACCTCTTTAACAATGACCTCCACAGCGCCCGCTACTTTAACAATGAACTCCACAGCACCCTCCTCTTTAACAGTGACCACCACAGAGCCCACCTCTTTAACAGTTATCTCCACAGCGCGCACCCCTTTCACAGTGACTTCCACAGTGCCCGCCCCTTTCACAGTGACTTCCACAGTGCCCGTCCCTTTAACAGTGCCCTCCACAGTGCCTGCCCCTTTCACAGTGACTTCCACAGTGCCCGCCCCTTTAACAGTGACCATTACAGAGCCCACCTCTTTAACAGTGAACTCCACAGCACCTGCCCCTTTAACAGTGACCTCCACAGTGCCCACCCCTTTAACAGTGACCTCCACAGTGCCCGCCCCTTTAACAGTGACCTCCACAGTGCCCGCCTCTTTTAGGCCTCATGCACATGACCGTTTTTTTTTGCGGTCCGCAAAACGGATTTCCGTTGTTCCGTGACCGTTTTTTCTTCCGTGGGTCTTCCTTGATTTTTGGAGGATCCACGGACATGAAAAGTGAAAAAAAAAAAATAAGTCAAGTTTCCATTGAAAATGATAGGAAAAACGGACACGGATCACGGACGCGGATGACTATCTTGTGTGCATCCGTGATTTTTCACGGACCCATTGACTTGAATGGGTCCGTGAACCGTTGTCCGTGAAAAAAATAGAACAGGTCATATTTTTTTCACGGACTGGAAAAACGGATCACCGACGCGGAAGCCAAACGGTGCATTTTCCGATTTTTCCACGAACCCATTGAAAGTCAATGGGTCCGCGAAAAAAAACGGAAAACGGAACAACGGCCACGGGTGCACACAACGGTCGTGTGCAGGAGGCCTTACAGTGACATCCACAGTGCCCGCCCCTTTTACAATGACCACGACACAGAGCCCGCCTCTTTAACAGTGACCTCCACAGCACATACCCCTTCAACAGTGACCTCCACAGCACCCGCCCCTTTAACAGTGACCTCCACAGCACCCACCCCTTTAACAGTGACTTCCACAGTGCACGCCCCATTAACAGTGCCCTCCACAGGTAAAGTGAAAAAAAGTTTAAAAAATAAAGTGAGAAAAAAAGTTTAAAAAATAAAGTGAAAAAAATAGTTTAAAAAATAAAGTGAAAAAATAAAGTGAAAAAAAAAAGTTGAAAAAATAAAGTGAAAAAAAAAAAGTTGAAAAAATGAAGTTTTCCCCCCCAAAAATTAAAAGTTTCAAGTAAAAATAAACAAAAACGTAATTTTCCCCAAATAAAGTAAAAAAAAATTGGTAAAGCATAGGGGGGAAAAAAAATTATACATATTAAATATCGCCGCGTCCGTATCGATTGGCTCTTTAAACATATCACATGACCTAACCCCTCAGATGAACACCGTAAAAAATAAAAAATAAAAACTGTGCTAAATAAACCATTTTTTTGTCACCTTACTTCACAAAAAGTGTAATAGCAAGCGATCAAAAAGTTATATGCACCCCAAAATTGTGCCAATCAAACAGTCATCTCATCCCGCAAAAAGTGAGACCCTACCTAAGATAATCACCCAAAAACTGAAAAAACTATGACTCTCAGACTATGGAGACACTAAAACATGATTTTTTTTTGCTTAAAAAATATTATTGTGTAAAACTTACATAAATAAAAAAAAGTTAAACATATTAGGTATCGCCACATCCGTAACGACCAGCTCTATAAAAATATCACATGACCTAACCCCTCAGATGAACACAGTAAAAAATTTAAAATAAAAACTGTGCAAAATAAACCATTCTTTGTCACCTTACATCACAAAAAGTGTAATAGCAAGTGATTAAAAAGTCACACGCACCCCAAAATAGTGCCAATAAAACAGTCATCTTATCCCGCAAAAATCATACCCTGCCCGATAACTGTCACATTTAGACCCTAATTTCAATTTTCATATATGTAGTTACTAATAATATGATATTCCAGAATCAGTTACTATTAGACTGACTTACCCCATATTTAATAAGATTCAGCCCTTAGCAACCAGTATGCATAAAACTGCAATTTCACTATTCAGTTAAGATGGCCGCCACTGCCCTCACCCTGAGGCTAATCCCGCCTGCCCTCACTAGCCAGTAACAATAGCCCCCCAAAAGTGTCAGTAACCAGAGCCCTCCCCCCTAAAGGGTTAATCTCCTGCAGCACAAAGGGGTCCTGTTACCACATGTTGCTTCCATTTATACACTGAGCAGATGGCAGATCTCCCTTCCCTGGTCTGCGGTGATTCAACTCTGCATTCTCCCAGTCTGCTGAGTGAGGGAGCGTCTGCCAAGCGCAGGGACAGGGAGAAGTGCACACAGCCCAGGCACTGTTATCAGCTGCTGGGGAGGACCTGGCTTTAATCATTTACTTACAGTCCCTGGCTGTCAGTAATCTGACCTTGCACGCTGCCTGCTTCTGCATCCTCCATCCTTCAACAGATAGACGGACCATGCCTAGCAACCCTATTTTAAGCACAGGTAAAAATAGGCAGTACAGGGAACAAAACTGTGGAATTAAGGGGTAATTGAATACACAGTGAAAAGTTTAAATAGGGCCACCAAGGTGATATTAATCACCACAATCCAATACTCCAAAAGAAAATATCTGACAGTTATACTTTAAGGCTCTCAGACTATGAAAACACTAAAACATGATTTTTTTTGGCTTCAAAAATGAAATCATTGTGTAAAACTTACATTAAAAAAAAAGTATACATATTAGGTATCGCCGCATCCGTGACAACCTGGTCTATAAAAATATCACATGATTTACCTGTCAGATGAATGTTGTAAATAACAAAAAATAAAAACGGTGCCAAAACAGCTATTTCTTGTTATCTTGCTTCACAAAAAGTGTAATATAGAGCAACCAAAAATCATATGTACCCTAAACTAGTACCAACAATACTGCCACCCTATCCCGTAGTTTCTAAAATGGGGCCACTTTTTTGGAGTTTCTACTCTAGGGGTGCATCAGGGGGGCTTCAAATGGGACATGGTGTCAAAAAAAACAGTCCAGCAAAATCTGCCTTCCAAAAACCGTATGGCATTCCTTTCCTTCTGCGCCCTGCCGTGTGCCTGTACAGTAGTTTACGACCACATATGGGGTGTTTCTGTAAACTACAGAATCAGGGCCATAAATATTGAGTTTTGTTTGGCTGTTAACCCTTGCATTGTAAAAGTAAAAATATTAAAATGGAAAATCTGCCAAAAAAGTGAAATTTTGAAATTGGATCTCTATTTTCCATTAATTCTTGTGGAACACCGAAAGGGTTAACGATGTTTGTAAAATCAGTTTTGAATACCTTGAGGGGTGTAGTTTCTTAGATGGGGTCACTTTTATGGAGTTTCTACATTAGGGGTGCATCAGGGGGGCTTCAAATGGGACATAATGTCAAAAAAAAAGTCCAGCAAAACCTGCCTTCCAAACACCGTATGGCATTCCTTTCCTTCTGCGCCCTGCCGTGTGCCCGTACAGCGGTTTACGACCACATGTGGGGTGTTTCTGTAAACTACAGAATCAGAGCCATAAATATTGAGCTTGGTTTGGCTGTTAACCCTTGCTTTGTAACTGGAAAAAAATTCTTAAAATGGAAAATCTGCCCAAAAAGTGAAATTTTGAAATTGTATCTCTATTTTCCATTAATTCTTGTGGAACACCTAAAGGGTTAACAAAGTTTGTAAAATCAGTTTTGAATACATTGAGGGGTGTAGTTTCTAGAATGGGGTCATTTTTGGTTGGTTTCCATTATGTAAGCCTCGCAAAGTGACTTCAGACCTGAACTGGTCCCTAAAAATTGGGTTTTATAAAATTTCTGCAAAATTTCAAGATTTGCTTCTAAACTTCTAAGCCTTGTAACATCCCCAAAAAATAAAATATCATTCCCAAAATGATCCACACATAAAGTAGACATATAGGGAATGTAAAGTAATAACTATTTTTGGAGGTATTACTATATATTATAGAAGTAGAGAAATTGAAACTTGGACATTTGCAATTTTTTACAAATTTTTGGTAAATTTTGTAATTTGTTTATAAATAAAAAATAATTTTTTTGACTTCATTTTACCAGTGTCATGAAGTACAATATGTGACAAAAAAAAACAATCTCAGAATGGCCTGGATAAGTCAAAGCGTTTTAAAGTTATCAGCACTTAAAGTGACACTGGTCAGATTTGCGAAAAATGGGCAAGTCCAGAAGGTGAAATAGGGCCGAGTCCTTAAAGGGCTTCTGTCAGCCCACTAAACCGTTTTTTTTTTTTACTAATAATCCCTATACTGCGAGCTCTGCATACATAAGTTAAATAATCATTTTGGTTCAGTAGAATTTGATAAAAAGCTATTTTTAAAATATGCAAATTACCTTGCTACCAGCAAGTAGGGCGGCTACTTGCTGGTTACAGCCGCGTCCCCCGATCCTAATGACGCCCCCTCCGCATTGTGATTGACAGGGCCAGGGAACGGAATCGTTCTCTGCTGGCCCTGCCTGTTAGCATTCAAAATCTGGTGCCTGCGCCGCGGCCGTATGTATCTTCAATCTGCGCAGGCGCACTGAGAGGCGGCCGCTCGCTCCTCAATGCGCCTGCGCCGGGTGTAGATGTGACGTCATCGGCGCAGGCGCATTGAAGATGGAGCGGCCGAGCGAGCGGCCGCCTCTCAGTGCGCCTGCGCAGATTGAAGATAGGTACGGCCGCGGCGCAGGCGCAAGATTTTGAATGCTAACAGGCAGGGCCAGCAGAGAACGATTCCGTTCCCTGGCCCTGTCAATCACAATGCGGAGGGGGCGTCATTAGGATCGGAGGATGCGGCTGCTACCAGCAAGTAGCCGCCCTACTTGCTGGTAGCAAGGTAATTTGCATATTTAAAAAATAGCTTTTTAGCAAATTCTACTGAACCAAAATGATTATTTAACTTATGTATGCAGAGCTCGCAGTATAGGGATTAGTAGTAAACCCCAAAAAAAAAAAAAAACGGTTTAGTGGGCTGACAGAAGCCCTTTAAAGGGTTTCTGTCACCCCACAAAACTCATTTTTTATTTTTTGGATCGTTAGATTCCTCATAGCGCGATATAGGAGAATATAATAGTCTTACTTACTTTCATGCGGCCGATTCTTTAGAATTTTTTTTTTTATAATATGTAAATGAGGGCTCTACCAGCAAGTAGTGCGTCTACTTGCTGGTAGCCGCAGCAGAAATCCGCCCCCTCCTCTTGTTGATTGACAGGGCCAGCCGTGATCTCCTCCTCCGGCCGGCCCTGTCAGTAATTCAAAAATCGCGCGCCTCTGGTCATTCGGCGCAGGCGCTCTGAGATGAGGAGGATCGTCTCCTCAGCACTCCCTCAGTGCACCTGCGCCGATGACGTCTTCTCTTTCGGTGATGTCATCGGCGCAGGCGCACTGAGGGAGTGCTGAGGAGACGAGCCTCCTCATCTCAGAGCGCCTGCGCCGAATGACCAGAGGCGCGCGATTTTTGAATTACTGACAGGGCCGGCCGGAGGAGGAGATCACGGCTGGCCCTGTCAATCAACACGGCGAGGGGGCGGATTTCTGCTGCGGCTACCAGCAAGTAGACGCACTACTTGCTGGTAGAGCCCTCATTTACATATTCTAAAATTTTGTTTTATAAAGAATCGGCCGCATGAAAGTAAGTAAGACTATTATATTCTCCTATATCGCGCTATGAGGAATCTAACGATCCAAAAAAAAAAAAAAGAGTTTTGTGGGGTGACAGAAACCCTTTAACCACCTCAGCTCCCATAGCTTAAACACCCTTAATGACCAGGCCACTTTTTACACTTCTGACCTACACTACTTTAACCGTTTATTGCTCGGTCATGCAACTTACCACCCAAATTAATTTTACCTCCTTTTGTTCTCACTAATAGAGCTTTCATTTGGTGGTATTTCATTGCTGCTGACATTTTTACTTTTTTTGTTATTAATCGAAATGTAACGATTTTTTTGCAAAAAAATGACATTTTTCACTTTCAGTTGTAAAATTTTGCAAAAAAAAAGACATCCTATCACGGTCGGCGTGACTATCACATACGTGACACAGAGGGAGGGAACAAGGAAGGCCCTGACCAAGTGAGAGGGAAGGCGGTGACCCCTGACTCACCTAGCGGCTGGCACCTGGCTGCCCTGACGTCCCTAGACGGGTTCCTCACCCGTACGCCGATCACGTGCCTAAAGCCCTGGCTTTCCCTAAGCTGAGCCCTAGATAGTGAACAGGGCGGTGGGAACACTAGTCCGCACCACTAGCTCTAAAGGAAAACACCAAGGGAAGGACAGACAATACAAACTCAACATATAATCCCAGGTGGGCGACAACAGGAGACAACAAGAAGCCCAACAGGGATCCGGAGGGTAGCACTCTGGAACGACAACCAGGATTCACAACTCCAGTGGGTCAGTATAGATGTCCAGGCAGGAAGCTCTATAACTGGCAACTAGAGAAGTGTGAGGGGAGAAAATAAGGAGGTTGGGAGTGGCAGACAAGAAACAGCTGAGGAGGAGAAGCTACGGATCCCTGATTGAGACAAAAAGGATAGCAAGGCAAACACAGAAAACAATCACTAAGAAACAACGTGATCTTTAGATATAGAGCGCGCAGCCACCCGCTGCGACCTCCTGACCCCGGGTATAACGGAGTCAGACGTGGCTCTAGATACCCTCGTGACAGTACCCCCCCTTTCACGAGGGGCCTCCGGACACTCAGGACCAGGTCTCTCCGGATGAGAGGTATGGAAAGCCTGAATTAACCTGTTGGCGTTTACCTCTGACGCTGGAACCCACATTCTTTCCTCGGGACCGTAACCCCTCCAATGCACCAGATACTGAAGAGAGCGGCGGACCCGACGAGAATCAACAATTCTGGCTATTTGAAACTCCAGATTACCATCCACAATAACAGGAGGAGGTGGCAGCGGTGATGGTTCTAGAGGTGGAACATACTTCTTGAGTAACGAATTATGGAAGACGTTATGGATCTTAAAAGTCTGAGGTAGCTCCAGGCGAAAAGCCACAGGGTTAATGACGGCTACTATTTTATAAGGACCAATGAACCTAGGGCCCAGTTTCCAAGAGGGAACCTTCAACTTAATATTCCTAGTAGACAACCACACATAGTCATTCACCCCTAGGTCCGGACCTGGCGACCGTTTCTTATCGGCCAGTTATAATATCACGGTCGGCGTGACTATCACATACGTGACACAGAGGGAGGGAACAAGGAAGGCCCTGACCAAGTGAGAGGGAAGGTGGTGACCCCTGACTCACCTAGCGGCTGGCACCTGGCTGCCCTGACGTCCCTAGACGGGTTCCTCACCCGTACGCCGATCACGTGCCTAAAGCCCTGGCTTTCCCTAAGCTGAGCCCTAGATAGTGAACAGGGCGGTGGGAACACTAGTCCGCACCACTAGCTCTAAAGGAAAACACCAAGGGAAGGACAGACAATACAAACTCAACATATAATCCCAGGTGGGCGACAACAGGAGACAACAAGAAGCCCAACAGGGATCCGGAGGGTAGCACTCTGGAACGACAACCAGGATTCACAACTCCAGTGGGTCAGTATAGATGTCCAGGCAGGAAGCTCTATAACTGGCAACTAGAGAAGTGTGAGGGGAGAATATAAGGAGGTTGGGAGTGGCAGACAAGAAACAGCTGAGGAGGAGAAGCTACGGATCCCTGATGGAGACAAAAAGGATAGTAAGGCAAACACAGAAAACAATCACTAAGAAACGTGATCTTTAGATATAGAGCGCGCAGCCACCCGCTGCGACCTCCTGACCCCGGGTATAACGGAGTCAGACGTGGCTCTAGATACCCTCGTGACACATCCATATATAAATTTTTCTCTAAATTTATTGTTCTACATGTCTTTGATAAAAAAAATATGTTTGGGTAAAAAAAAAAAATGGTTTGGGTAAAAGTTATAGCGTTTACAAACTATGGTACAAAAATGTGAATTTCCGCTTTTTGAAGCAGCTCTGACTTTCTGAGCACCTGTCATGTTTCCTGAGGTTCTACAATGGCCAGACAGTACAAACACCCCACAAATGACCCCATTTTGGAAAGTAGATACCCTAAGGTATTCGCTGATGGGCATAGTGAGTTCATAGAACTTTTTATTTTTTGTCACAAGTTAGCGGAAAATGATGATTTTTTTTTTTTTCTTACAAAGTCTCATATTCCACTAACTTGTGACAAAAAATAAAAACTTCTATGAACTCACTATGCCCATCAGCGAATACCTTGGGGTGTCTTCTTTCCAAAATGGGGTCACTTGTGGGGTAATTATACTGCCCTGGCATTCTAGGGGCCCAAATGTGTGGTAAGTAGTTTGAAATCAAAATCTGTAAAAAATGGCCGGTGAAATCTGAAAGGTGCTCTTTGGAATGTGGGCCCCTTTGCCCACCTAGGCTGCAAAAAAGTGTCACACATGTGGTATCTCCGTACTCAGGAGAAGTTGGGCAATGTGTTTTGGGGTGTCATTTTACATATACCCATGCTGGGTGAGATAAATATCTTGGTCAAATGCCAACTTTGTATAAAAAATATGGGGTCACTTGTCGGGTAGTTATACTGCCCTGGCATTCTAGGGGCCCAAATGTGTGGTAAGTAGTTTGAAATCAAAATCTGTAAAAAATGGCCGGTGAAATCCGAAAGGTGCTCTTTGGAATGTGGGCCCCTTTTCCCACCTAGGCTGCAAAAAAGTGTCACACATCTGGTATTTCCGTACTCAGGAGAAGTTGGGAAATGTGTTTTGGGGTGTCATTTTACATATACCCATGCTGGGTGAGATAAATATCTCGGTCAAATGCCAACTTTGTATAAAAAAATGGGAAAAGTTGTCTTTTGCCAAGATATTTCTCTCACCCAGCATGGGTATATGTAAAAAGACACCCCAAAACACATTGCCTAACTTCTCCTTAGTACGGGGATACCAGATGTGTGACACTTTTTTGCAGCCTAGGTGGGCAAAGGGGCCCACATTCCAAAGAGTACCTTTCGGATTTCACCGGCCATTTTTTACAGATTTTGATTTCAAACCACTTCTCACGCATTCGGCCCCTAAAATGCCAGGGCAGTATAACTACCCCACAAGTGACCCCATTTTGGAAAGAAGACACCCCAAGGTATTTCGTGATGGGCATAGTGAGTTCATGGAAGTTTTTATTTTTTGTCACAAGTTAGTGGAATATGAGACTTTGTAAGGAAAAAAATAAATAAAAAAAAAATCATAATTTTCCGCTAACTTGTGACAAAAAATATAAAATTCTAGGAACTCGCTATGCTCCTCACGGAATACCTTGGGGTGTCTTCTTTCCAAAATGGGGTCACTTGTGGGGTAGTTATACTGCCCTGGCATTCTAGGGGCCCTAATGTGTGGTAAGTAGGTAAATGACCTGTGAAATCCTAAAGGTGCTCTTTGGAATGTGGGCCCCTTTGCCCACCTAGGCTGCAAATAAGTGTCACACATGTGGTATCACCATATTCAGGAGAAGTTGGGCAATGTGTTTTGGGGTGTCTTTTTACATATACTCATGCTGGGTGAGAGAAATATCTCGGCAAAAGACAACTTTTCCCATTTTTTATACAAAGTTGGCATTTGACCAAGATATTTATCTCACCCAGCATGGGTATATGTAAAATGACACCCCATGTATCAGTGGATCCGTAAAAATCATACGGACATCTGAATGCAGCCTTACAGGGGGGTGATCAATGACAGGGGGGTGATCAATGACAGGGGGGTGATCAGGGAGTCTATATGGGGTGATCAGGGGTTCATAAGGGGTTAATAAGTGACGGGTGGGGGGTGTAGTGTAGTGTAGTGGTGTTTGGTGCTACTTTACTGAGCTACCTGTGTCCTCTGGTGGTCGATCCAAACAAAAGGGACCACCAGAGGACCAGGTAGCAGGTATATTAGAAGCTGTTATCAAAACAGCGTCTAATATACCTGTTAGGGGTTAAAAAAATCGCATCTCCAGCCTGCCAGCGAACGATCGCCGCTGGCAGGCTGGAGATCCACTCGCTTACCTTCCGATCCTGTGAACGCGCGCGCCCATGTGCGCGCGTTCACAGGAAATCTCACGTCTCGCGAGATGACGCGTAGATGCGTGACTCTGCGCAGGGCTGCCGCCTCCGGAACGCGATCCTGCGTTAGGCGGTCCGGAGGCGGTTAAAGGGCTTCTGTCACCCCACTAAACTCATTATATATTTTTTTGTGTACTTATAATCCCTATCCTGCAATATATCTATACATTATGTTATTAATCATTTTCGTTCAGTAGATATGTCAAAAAACGTACTTTTATAATATGCTAATTACCTGTCTACCAGCAGGTAGGGCGTCTACTTGCTGGTAGCAGCCGCAAAAAACCGCCCCCTCCTCCTGTTGATTGACAGGGCCAGCCGCGATCTCCTCCTCCGACTGGCCCTGTCAGCATTTCAAAAATCGCGCGCCTGTGTTGATTCGGCGCATGCGCTCTGAGATAAGGAGGCTCGCCTCCTCAGCACTCCCTCAGTGCGCCTGCGCCGATGTGTCCGCCCCTTTAACAGTGACCTGCACAGTACCCGCCCCTTTAACAGTGACCCACAGTTCCCGCCTCTTTATCAGTGACCTCCACAGTGCCCACCCCTTTAACAGTGACCTCCAGAGTTCCCACCTCTTTATCAGTGACCTCTACAGCGCCCCCCTGTTAAATGCTAGGGCTACATGACGACATGTTTCGTGCGACATTTTGTCTCAACAACTTTTCTAATGACAGTTGCAAAAAATCCATCCAAGATGGATGCATGTATCAGCGTAGTTGTGCCCTATGTGTCGTGCAACTTATTGTCATCCTGTAGCTCTAGCCTAAAGTTGACCTACAGCAGTGAAGAAAAATAGCTGGGTTGTTATGGAAACCTGGAGTAAAACTGTGTGTATGGCAGTTGGGATTTGAAGAGAAAGACTTGCAGGCTTTTATTGGCTAATGTAGGTCATTTTTTGAGAATATCTCAGGAACAGTACGTCCTAGAGAGATGAGACCCGGTCTAAAACCTTCACGGGCACCTGATTTTGGTGAAGATTGGTCCAGTTGTTTGGTCGCCCATCAAGACTGTCTAGACAGACAGAAACTCATTTTTATATATATAAGAGACTAGCAGAAGGACCCAGCTTCACATAGGTATATTTCATCTATTTCATTTAATGTTTGTGTGTGTTGTTAAAAGATATCGACAGTATCCCCTATAACAGTGAACTCTACAGTATCCTGCCCCCTTAACAGTGAACTCCACAGCCCCTCACCCCCTTAACACTGACCCCACCTACAGTGCCCCGCCTCCTTAAAATGGGACCTCCACAGCAGCCCATCCCCTTAACTTTGACCCTCACAGTAGCCCGCCCCTTTAACAGTGAGTTTTACAGCACCCCACTCTTTTGAAATTGACCTCCCCAGGGGCCCGCCCCTTAACAGTGACCTATACAGCACCCTGCCCCTTAACACTGAGCACCATAGGGGACCGTCCCCTTATCTGTGACCTCCACTGTTCCCTGACCTTTAACAGAAACCTCCACAGCACCCGTCCCTTTAACAGTGACTGCCACAGTACCCCGTTCCCATAACAGTGACCTCCACAATACCCCGCTCCCTTAACAGTGACCTCACAGTACCCTGCTGACTTAACAGTGACCTCCACAGCAGCTTCCCCCTTTAATAGTGGCCCCTGCCCCCTTAACAGTGATCTCCACAGTGCTCACCCCTTTAACAGTGACCGTTACAGCGGGCCGCCCCCTTAACAGTAACATCCACAAATAACGCCCCTTTAACCGTGACCTCCATAGTGCCCGCCTCTTTAACAGTGACCTCCACAGAAGCTACCCCTTTAATAGGGCCCCCTGTTCCCTTAACAGTGACCTTCACAGCAGCTGCCCCTTTGAAAGTGGCCCCTGTGCCCTTTAACAGTGACCTCTACAGCGCCCTGCCCCTTTAAGACTAAGGCTACAAGACGACATGTATCGTGAGACATTTTGTCGTACCAATGTCAAGCAACAATTTTTATAATGACAGCCTATGGTGTCGCACTGCGACATGCTGTGACACGACATTCGCAACAAATCCATCCAAGATGGATGCATGTAGCAGTGTAGCCCTAGCCTAAAGCTGACCTAAGCAGTGAAGAAAAATGTCTGGGTTGTTATGGAAACCTGGAGTAAAACTGTGTGTATGTGGAGACTAAACGCCTGCAAGCTTCTATTGGCTGATAAGGGAAATGTAACCGTGTGTATGGCAGTTGGGATATGAAGAGAAAGACTTGCAGGCTTGTATTGGCTAATGCAGGTCATTTTTTGGGAATATCTCAGAAACGGTACGTCCTAGAGAGCTGATCTAAAACCTTCCCGGACACCTGATGTATCTGTGTGCCAAATTTGGTAAAAATCGGTCCAGTCGTTTGGTCGCGCATAAAGAACAGACAGACAGACAGAAACTCATTTTTATATATATGAGACTAGTAGAAGGACCGGCTTCGTACGGGTATATTTCATCTATTTAATTGAATGTTTCTGCGGTCACAGTATCCCCCATAACTGTGACCGCTACAATACAGTACAGTACAGTGAACTCCATAGCCCCTCACCCCTTAACACTGACCCCCCCCACCCCAAAGTGCCCCCCTTTCTTAAAATGGGACCTCTACAGCAGCCCATCCTCTTAACTTTGGCCCTTAGAGCAGCCTTCTCCTTTAACAGTGAGTTTCACAGCACAACACCCTCTTGACAGTGACCTCCAGAGGGACCCGCCCCCTTAACAGTGGCCTTAATAGCAATCTGCCCCTTAACACTGACCTCCATAGCGGTCCATCCCCTTAAATGTGACTTCCACAGCAGCCTGCCCCTATGGTGGCCAGAGGTCCAGTTTTAGGCTGGATAGTCCGGATTTCAGACTCCCTGTCTTCCGTCTGGCACTGTGCTGTCTGAACGTGAGCTGCAGGGAGAAAGTCATCCTCACTCCCACCCCTGCAGCTGACAGACAGAAGTTGATTTTTAACTTCATTTTTTCAATCCCTGTTGGCTGAGGAGTGGGAGGGGGCATGGCCTAACCATATCTAGAGCGTTGCTTAGTGGGAACTAGAGGTTGATTTTTAACTTCATTTTTTCAATACCTGTCAGCTGAGAAATGGGAGGGGGCATGGTTTAACCGGATTGGGGCATGTCCTTTTGAACAGTTCATTCTAAGACAGCAGTACTGTGCTGTCTGAGTGTGAGCTGCAGGGAGAAAGTCACCGTCCCTCCCACCTCTGCAGCTGACAGAAGTTGATAATTAACTTCATTTTTTCAATACGTGTTGGCTGAGGAGTGGGAGGGGGCGTGGCATAACCGGATCTGGGGCGTGGCTTAGTGGGACCTAGAAGTGGATTTTTAACTTCATTTTTTCAATCCCTGTCGGCTGAGTTGGAGGGGGCGTGGCCTAATTGAATCAGAGGCATGGCTTAGCGGGACCTGAGGTGGGGTTTTAAGTGCATCTTTTAGTTTCGTTTGTAAAATATTTTATTGAAAATATTATTGAGAATGTCATCTGTTCAAAATATGAATTACATCAAATTGTGCTCACGCACAAGGCGACATATTTTAAGACATCTACATAGACAGACATATTTTGGTGATTTTGTAAGCAATAAATAACATCAACGTTAACAATTGATAGAGAATCATCACTTATCCATTGCATTATACACCTTCTTTGTTATACATCATAGACATTATTCAGTGCGGGCAAGCTAATGATACTTTCAAGTGAAACATTTTGGCTAATCTCTTTAAGTAAACTCCCGTAGTTTTTTCCAGGTCCCCAGACCCTATCAAACAAAGGGGCATTGTTAATCTCCCAATGCGCTATTTGTTCCAGCCGGTACACCTGGTCGCAGCGAGCAATCCATTGAGGAATATTAGGCAAATTTCTCGACTTCCAATTTGAGGCTATGAGGAGTCTGGCTACTGCCAGGAGGTGCTGGTGCAGGCGGTTGGCATGAGGAGATCGGCCAGCTCGGTGATTTTAAACCTATCAGCCAATATTGTGGCATAAGCGGGAAAGCACTACCCTGCAATTTGGAAATAATATCACATACTCCTTTCCAGAAGGGTCGTACTAGATGACAATCCCACCATATGTGCATGAACGAGCCCTCAGTGTCTAAGGCATCTCCAGCACATTGACGAGGAGGAGGGAAAGATCTTATGCAGCTTTGCCGGAGTATAGTACCATCTAGTAATCATCTTAAAGTAGTTCTCTTGCAGGCGTACACACCTAGATATTTTGTTAGTTTGTGATAAGATTATTCTTATCTCGTCAGGAAGAGAACGAGATATCTAGGTCTTTCTCCCAACTCTTGATGAAAGGGGGTACTATTGATTGGGAAGCTTCAATGAGGGAGGCATATATTTTGGAGATTTTTTTACTTGGCTCACTCTTCCCAAGGACATTTGTTCGAATTGAGTGGGAGTTTTCTGGGTCTGTGACAGTCTCCCTGCGGTGGCCTTTAAAATATGGGCATATTGGAAGTGGAAAAGATTCCCTATTTGGGGGTACCCAAGAGCTACATCATCACCCTCTTGAGGGTTACAAAATATATAGAGTATTGGAATAGAAATCGCTTTAGGTCCATCGCCTAACGTGGGGAGGAGTCCCATAAGATATCTCTGACCTGCAAAAGTGGTGAGATTTGCCCTGGTATCAGTTTCTCTGAAACTCCCGCGAACCATACCCTGAGAGTGTTACGTTGGTTATTTGTTTCATAATCTCCCGTCTATGATTCGTGAGTTGTGCTAAGGAGCGCAGAGGTAATCCCACAAGATCTTGTTCCAACTCTACATCTAACCTCTCTGGTGGGCTACGTAGCCACTCTAAGACTCTTAGGCCCTGAATTGATTTATAGTACAGAAAAAAGTCTGGCACACCTAAACCACCCAATTTCTGGGGTTTGATCACTTGGCTATACAGCAATCTAGGCCTGGCACTACTCCAGAGGAAACGCGTCAAATATCCCCTTTAGTTGCATAAAAAAGACTTTAGGTATGCAGATTGGCAGCGCTTGCAGATAGTAAAGTACCTTTGGGAGGACTATTGTTTTAATTCAGGTTCTGCGGCCGAACCAAAGAGGCAAATGGTAAGTCCCATGATGCCATGAGATCTTTAATATCCCGTGGTATGTTTTTAAAATTTTCCGTATACAGCTGTGAGTAATGTGAAGTAATATTCACACCCAGGAAGGGAATGCTATTATTCGACCATTTGAATGGGGTATTCAGTTCTAAAAGGGCTTGCGTTTGTAAGTCAAGTGTTATGTTCAAGACTTGTGACTTGGTGAGATTAACCTTAAAGTTAGAGAGGGACCCCAAAAAAACTCCAATAAAACATGAATTGCTGGGAAGGCTTCAGTGGGGTCTTGTAATGATAAGGAGGAGGTCGTCTGCGAATGCTGCAAGCGAATGGGTCTTCCCTTTTATGGTCATCCCCTGGATCTTTTGATCTCGCTGTACAGCTTGTAAGAGTGGCTCCACTGACAGGATGAAGAGGAGCAGGGGAAAGAGGGCAGCCCTGCATGGTGCCATTGCTAATTGTGAAAGGGGGGGAGAGTGTATTGTTTACTAGAACTCTTGGCGCTTAGGTTATTGTACATAGCCATTACCATTTCAATAAAGCCTTCGGGTATGCCAAAGGTTTTCAGCGCTTCACACATAAAAGTCCAATCCACTCTATCAAAAGCCTTCTCGGCATCTGTGCCGAGAAGAAGTAATGGGGTGGTAGTAGCGTGGGCATGGTGTATAATATTGATCAAGCGACTTATGTTTAATGTCCCTCACGTCCACTCACAAAGCCCACTTGTTCCAAATGAATCAATTGGGGTAGGAGAAACTGGAGGCGAGAGGCCAACATTTTAGCCAGCAATTTCAGGTCTGTATTAAGCAAGGATATTGGTCTGTAACTGGCACACAATGAGGGGTCCTTCCCTTCCTTGGGGATAATTGTTATTTGGGCCGCAAGCATATGTGGATGCAGGGGTTTTCCTTCCCATAATGAATTACAGACAAGTAGAAATCTAGGCAGGAGGGTTTCTTGGAAGGAGTCATAGTATTTCATCGGCAACCCGTCTGGGCCTGGGCTTTTATGGAGGGGGGAGTCTTTTAAGGGCTTTCCTCAGTTCTGCCATTTTAAAAGGGCGGGACAGTGCTTGTGACTGGTCACCCGATAGCTTGGGGAGCTCAAGCATTGAGAGACACTTGTCATGTCTGATAGTTTAACTTTGTGGTCTGGGGGGGATATCTCTTGGTTTAAGTTATATAGCTGGGTGTAATATTATGTGAAACAAGTCGCAATTTGCTTAGTTTGGTAAACCGTTTTTCGCCGGTGAGGGCTGTATTTTCTGAATATAGGAGTGGGCTTTCCGTTTTTTCAGTTGGGACAACATTAATTTAGAGGCCCTTGTCGCCGTGGCATAATATTTTAAACTTGGCGGACAAAAATTGTTTTGCCGAATTAGTATTCATCAAGTTTTTCATTTGTGATCTAAAAAGATCAAGCTGGGTCAGGACTTCAGGTGCCAACCTATTTTTATGCAGAGATTCGCCTTGTGTATTTGGTTTTGTAGTTTGATTATGTCTGCCTCCCTACGCTTTTTGAGGTAAGAACCTAGAGATATAAAGTGTCCCCTCACCACTGCCTTATGTGCTTCCCATACCGTCCCCGGGGGATATCTCTGGTGATTCATTGAGAGAAAAGGTACATTCTAGATGATGCAGAGTTTGCAGAAGGGTTTCATTGAGTCTCCAAATCATTTCTTTTTTTGGAATATTGGGCATTTGAAAACTCATGAAAACCGGAGCAAGATCTGACAGCAGTATGGATCCGATTGACGTCTTAGTACAATAAGGCAGCAGTGTGGCAGCGAATAATAAGTATAATCTTTTTGTCCGGATAAAAGGGCTCTCCAACTATCAACTAGTCCACTATTGATGATGTTTCTCCTAATAGACCTCAGTGCTACATGTGAGATTGACGACCTCCCGAGGGAAGTGTCAATGTCAGGGAATATAGCCACGTTCAGGTCTCCTCCCAAGATTGTTGGGGCTCTCAGCGAACCCCTGGAGTAGTGTCAGAGTATCCCCTAACCAAGCCGCCTGTGCTGTGTTCGGTACATATATACTTACCAAACGTATACATTTGCTGTCCTATCACCCCCTTAACGAAAATATACCTTCCATCCGTATCTACAAGGGATGAACGCACCTCAAGGGGGACATTCCTGTGAAACTGCTATGCTGACCCCTTTAGAAGCAGATTTCGGTGATGAAGTACTGTGGAACCATTGGTTATAAGTCATGTGACTGAGCTGGGCACATGATTCTCCCTGAAGTGGGGTCTCTTGTAAAAGTAAAATATCCACTTTTTGTTTTTTCATTAAGACACAGATCTGGAAGGTGCATTCATCCCCCGCACATTAAGGAGCATACATTGGTTACAGCCATTCACAGTATAGGGCACACATGATATTGCTGACTATGTAAGAAGGTAAATTCTAGCAAGTATAATACAGAAATATCTCTGTCGAAAATAACAAAACTAAACAGTGCTGGCATCTGAAAAATCGCACGTCTCCCATCTATTGCAACAATCTCGATATCCTGCAAAATCTTCATCAGTGCGATTGATATTATCTCAACGTAAACTAGAGCTAACACAAGCATTAACATATCTCCTGTAAGAGTAACTGGTGGAACTCACAAATTGTTGTGAGAATCATGGGCGTAGGCTGCCACCTAGAGGATCTAGAGGGGTGGGCAGGCAGCTAGTGCAACACAGGGCCTACGAAGGGTTAAATGACAAATATCTAACCAGTGTTGAGGGTAGAAATAACATAAGGTACATATCTAATTAAAAACGGAAAATACAAATGTGATAGCACTCTGCATCCAGCATTCTGCCCTGCCTCCATGCTGGATGAGGCATTGGTGTACATTTTGGCCAAAGCGTAATAAGCACTCACCACGTCAAGGTCGCCTCTATTGAGTGGTCCCCAAACACTAGTTCCTACCTGTTTATGGGCCATGACAGCCACACAAAGTCCAGGGAATGCAGGTCAGCATGCACGCCAAGCACACTCTGCTTGGCCAAAATGTACACCAATGCCTCATCCAGCATGGAGGCAGGGCAGAATGCTGGATGCAGAGTGCTATCACATTTGTATTTTCCGTTTGTATATGTATTTCGCCATAGTGATGTGCACCTACATACAGGTTGTGCTGACTCGATCCCCCCACATTTTTTCTTTGTAGTATACCAGTCATGTGAAAAAATTAGGGACACCCTTGAAAGCATGTGGTTTTTTGTAACATTTTTAATAAATGGTTATTTCATCTCCGTTTCAACAATACAGAGAGATTAAAGTAATCCAACTAAACAAAGAAAACTGAAGAAAAGTCCTTTTCAAGATCTTCTGTAAATGTCATTCTACAAAAATGCCTATTCTCACTGAGGAAAAAGATAGGACACCCTCACATGTATTCCCTCTTAAATTGGCTCAGATCTCACACAGGTATATCACACCAGGTGCACATAATTAGTAGATCGTTACTCTGCATGTTGAATGAGGCTTGCCCTATTTAAACCTCAGACATTTAGTTTGGTGTGCTCCTGACTGTTGAAGTGAGAGTGAGCACCATGGTGAGAGCAAAAGAGCTGTCAGAGGACTTCAGAAAAAAGATTGTAGCAGCCTATGAGTCTGGAAGGGATTTAAAAAGATCTCAAAAGATTTTGAAATCAGCCATTCCACTGTCCGGAAGATAGTCTACAAGTGGAGGGCTTTCAAAACAACTGCCAACATGCCCAGGACTGGTCGCCCCAGCAAGTTCACCCAAGAGCAGACCGCAAGATGCTAAAGAGGTATCCAAAAACCCTAAAGTGTCATCTCGAGAACTACAGCAGGCTCTGGCTACTGTTGATGTAGAAGTACATGCCTCTACAATCAGAAAGAGACTGTACAAGTTTAACTTGCATGGGAGGTGTGCAAGGAGGAACCTATGCTTTCCAAGAGAAAACATCGAGGCCAGACTGACATTTGCCAGCGATAAGTTGACAAAGACCAGGACTTCTGGAATAATGTTCTTTGGACAGATGAGTCCAAAATTGAATTATTTGGACACAACAGCAGAGACATGTTTGGCGTAAACCAAACACAGCATTCCAAGAAAAGAACCTCATACCAACTGTGAAGCATGGAGGTGGAAGTGTCATGGTTTGGGGCTGCTTTGCTGCAGCAGGACCTGGTCAGCTCACCATCATAGAATCCACGATGAATTCTACTGTGTATCAGAAGGTGCTTGAAGAACATGTGAGACCATCAGTTAGAAAATTAAAGCTGAAGCGGAACTGGACCATGCAACATGACAATGACCCAAAACATACTAGTAAATCAACCAAAGATTGGCTGAAAAGAAGAAATGGAGAGTCCTGGAATGGCCAAGTCAAAGTCCAGATTTGAATCCCATTGAGATGCTGTGGGGGTGACTTGAAAAGGGCTGTACGTGCAAGAAACCCTCAAACATCTCACAGCTGAAAAAGTTCTGCATTGAGGAGTGGGGTAAAATTTCCTCAGACCGATGTCGAAGACTGGTAGATGGCTACAAGAACCGTCTCAACTGCAGTTATTTCAGCCAAGGAGGTAACACTCGCTATTAGGGGCAAGGGTGTCCTATCTTTTTCCTCAGTTAGAATAGGCATTTTTGTAGAATGACATTTACAGAAGATCTTGAAAAGACTTTTCTTCAGTTTTCTTTGTTTAGTTGGATTACTTTAATCTCTCTGTATTGTTGAAACGGAGATGAAATAACCTTTATTAAAAATGTTACAAAAAAACCACATGCTTTTCAAAGGGTGTCCTAATTTTTTCACATGACTGTATTTTGGAGGCGTGGCGATCTCCTTGGAGTCATGCACACTTGACCAGTCACTTCTGTCCTGGAGGCTGGTTTTAAAGTCAGTATAAAACTGAGTCTGCTTATATAGAACCTACCAGTAGCCATTTGGCTCCAGGAGAAGTATATGGTAGGCTCAGCGTGCATGTTGGTACTTGCATCCCTGGATCCGATGAAAGCTGAAATGGCACCGGACGGGTTAAAAGCAGAGTGTGGCATGCTGACCTGCATTCCCTGGACTTTTGTGTGGCTGTCATGGCCTATAAACAGGTAGGAACTAGTGTTAGGGACCACTCAATAGAGGGACCTTGACGTGGTGAGTGGCTTTATTACACTTTGGCCAAAATGTACACCAATGCCCTCATCCAGCATGGAGGCATGCAGGGCAGAATGCTGGATGCAGAGTGCTATCACAATTGTATTTTCCGTTTGAATATGTATTTCGCCATAGTGATGTGCACCTACATACAGGTTGTGCTGACTCTGATCCCCCACATTTTTTTCTTTGTAGTATATATGGAGGCGTGGCGATCTCCTTGGAGTCATGCACACCTGACCAGTCAATCTGTCCTGGAGGCTGGGTTTTTTAAGTCAGTATAAAACTGAGTCTGCTTATATAGAACCTACCAGTAGCCATTTGGCTCCAGGAGAAGTATATGGTGGGCTCAGCGAGCATGTTGGTACTTGCATCCCTGGATCCGATGAAAGCCTGTAATGGCACAGGACGGGGTTTAAAAGCAGAGTGTGCTTGGCGTGGCATGCCTGACCTGCATTCCCTGGACTTTGTGTGGCTGTCATGGCCCATAAACCAGGTAGGAAACTAGTGTTAGGGACCACTCAAATAGAGGCGACCTTGACGTGGTGAGTGGCTTATTACACTTTGGCCAAAATGTACACAATGCCTCATCCAGCATGGAGGAGGGCAGAATGCTGGTTGCAGAGTGCTATCACATTTTTATTTTCGTTTGTATATGTATTTACGCCATAGTGATGTGCACCTACATACAGGTATGTGCTGACTCGATCCCCCACATTTTTTCTTTGTAACATATCTATTAAACCTTTGGCATATGCAATGTATACTCAGTCCTTATCGTGTGCGGGACTACGGGAACGGTGTTTCTCTAATCTTCTTCTCTGACGCTGGGGTCGCCCCGGACCCACCGGTGTCCATGGGGGTAATCAGTGGTAAAGCTGGAAGTTGAGTAAGCTCTTGGACCGGGTTCAGTCCTCGATTTGCAGATTCCGCAATGTCCAGCTTTTCGTAGACCCTTCTGAGGTCTGCAGGTGATCTAATCGTAATCTTCCCCTCTGGAAAGTTTATTAGTTAATCCGAAGGGATATAGCCAGCGGGTAGATTATTTTGCGTTCTCTCAGAATGTCCAATAAGGGTTTGAGCTCTTTCCTCTTTCTCAGGGTCAGCGGTGAAAGATCCTGATATATCAGGATATTATGAGCCTGCAAAAGAAACATGCTGCTGTGATCTGGCAGCTTTAAGTATACTCTCTTTCGCTTGGAAGCAGTACATTTTACACTATGTCCCTCTGTGGGTCCAGTCGGCCTGGCGGGGGCCGCAGGGCTCTGTGAGCTCTCTCCAGGGGTGAAGTTCATGCTTTCTCCCTCTTGTACTAAGCTATTGAAGAATACAATCCGTGTGGCATAATGTTGTCAGCTTTGTATGGACTCCGGGAATCCTCTGAGCCTCAAGTTGTTTCGCCTGCCCCAATTGTCTTGATCCTCAATCTGGCTGAATAGAGAGTTCAGGTGGCCTCGAGCGTTATCATATTGTGTGAGATCGCAGTGTTAAAATCAACTATGGCCACTTGTGCGGTTTCCAGCACTTCCACCTGGTCGCTTTGTTGCTTAAGATCCTGTTTCAGCTCCTTTAACTCCAGGAACAGGGATCCAGTGCCTCCGCTAACAGTTGTCTCATGAAGGCTCTAGAGACAGGCAGCTCCTCCTTTAGAACAGGTGCTGCCGCTTCACTGCCTTCCCCATCGTCAGAGTCGGAAGCCTCCGGCGTCTCAGCTCTCGGCGCCATTTTGTCATTTTCGCCTCACGCTCTGAGGGCCAGGCTTTTTCTCACAAAGCGGTCTAAATCTCCTTGCCCTGGCAGCGATTTACCGGTCCCAGGGGTCTCTTTCGCCCTTATCTTTAGTAATTTTACCATGTTGGGGCTTTAGAAAGTCGCTTAAATTGCCTGCTCACCGGCGATCCTCTGCAGAGCTCACATGGGTGCGTGCATCCGGGCCTCTGCTGCTAGGCTCGCCCCCCCTTAAGTGATCTTTTGAGGATGGCCTGAAATGGCCACCCTACCTGCCCCCTGAACTATGACCTCCACTGCACTCTGGTCCCTTAACTGTGTCATCCACAGCGCCCTACCCCTTTAAAGCTGATCTGCAGCAGTACAGAAAAATGATTGGGTTGTTATGGAAACCTGGTGTAAAACTGTGTCTATGAGGAGACAAAGAACCCTGCGAGCTTCGAAGGACCTGTAAGCTTCTATTGGCTGATAAGGGACATGTGACCGTGTGTAGGGCAGTTGGGATATGAGTGAAAGACTTGCAGCCTTTCTCTTGGCTAATTGCAGGTCATTTTTTGGGAATATCTCAGGAACGGTATGTCCTAGAGAGCGAGACCCGGTCTAAAACTTTCCCCGGACACTGATGGGTACCTGTGTGCCAATTTGGTGAAGATCGGTCCAGTCGTTTGGTCGCGCATAAAGAACGACTGACATCCAGACAGAAACAAATTTTTATATTGTAAGAGACTAGCAGAAGGACCCGGCTTTGCTCGGATATATTTAGTCAATTTCATTTTAATGCTTATGTGTGTCGTTATAAAAGATATCGACAGTATCCCCCATAACAGTGACCTCTACAGCACCTCGCCCCACTGTCTGCTGAGCTGTGTATCTAATCCTATCCTGTGTGATACTGTCTGCTGAGCTTTGTATCTAATCCTATCCTGTGTGATACTGGTCTGCTGAGCTGTGTATCTAATCCAATCCTGTGCGATACTGTCTGCTGAGCTGTGTATCTAATCCTATCCTGTGTGATGCTGTCTGCTGAGCGGTGTTTCTAATCTTATGTTGTGTGATACTGTCTGCTGAGCTGTGTATCTAATCATATCCTTTGTGATACTGTATACTGAGCTGTGTATCACATATCCTATTCTGTGTGATACTGTCTGCTGAGCTGTGTATCTAATCCTATCCTGTGTCATACTGTCTGCTGGGCTGTGTATCTAATCCAATCCTGTGTGATACTGTCTGCTGATCTGTGTATCTAATCATTTCATGTGTGAATACTGTCTGCTGAGCTGTGTATCTAATCCTATCCTGTGTCATACTGTCTGCTGAGCTGTGTATCTAATCCAATCCTGTGTGATACTTGTCAGATGAGCTGTGTATCTAATCCTATCCTGTGTGATACTGTCTTGCCTTTTCACAATAGGTAGGTATGGGGGGAATAACCAAACACGGGAAAACAAACAGAACTAAAGACTAGGCCTAAAAGCTAGGGAGAAAAGGCGTCACCTCCTAGCGATCCCCTAAAAGCTTTCCCTTAACAGCCTGTGCCCATGTGCATACCCTTATGGTGGATATGCACATGCCCTCGTGCCTAAACCTATAAACCCTGGGAAACCCTAAGCAGCAGCGAAAAGGAAAGAGGCAACCTCGCTTCTTCAAACCAGGAGGAAGCAAGCATCTCCCTAGAGGCCTAGATAAAAAACACAAAGGGAAGTGAAGGAGAGAACTTAGGGTCCATTCACACGTCCGTGATTGTTTTGTGGATCATGGATCCGTGGATCCGTAAAACACGGACATCGGCGATGTGCGTTTCGCATTTTGCGGACCGCACATCGCCGGCACTTTTGCGGACAAGAATAGGACATGTTCTATTTTTTTTCGGGATCGAATTGCGGACCCATAAGTGCGGATCCGCATTCCGGATCGGGCAGAACATCGTGCTGCCCCATAGAAATGAATGGATCCCGCAATTCCGTTCGCAAAATGAGGAACGGAAATGCGGACGTATGAATGGACCCTTATCTTGAGCGGAACAGGAGCAGACGATCTACCACAAAACAAGAGCTCCCAGGAAAGAACTATAAACCCGCACAGGCCACTGGGGGAAGGAGGGATAAATAGCCACACTAACAATGAAACCCAGTACACCTGAGGGAAGGTGGATCCAGCTCAGACCCAAATCAAAACAAAGAAGTCAGACACGTGCAGCTAGTCTGACAGATCTCTGCAACTATTCACAGGGCAAGGCGTGACACTGCTAAGTTGTGTATCTAATCTTATGTTGTGTGATACTGTCTGCTGAGCTGTGTATCCAATCCTATCCTGTGTGATACTGTCTGTTGAGTATCCTATCCTATCTTAAACCTTCTGGACACCTGATGTAACCCCCTGTGTGCCAATTTTGGTGAAGATCGGTCAGTCGTTTGGTCGCGCATAAAAGACAGACAGACAGAAACTCATTTTTATATACGCCTTCTGGAGTGTCCCAGTCAGAGTCCTGACCTCAACCGATTGAGATGCTGTGGCATGACCTAAAGAAGCGATTCACACCAGACATCCCCTAGAATATTGTTGAACTGAAACAGTTCTGTAAAGAGGAATGGTCAAGAATTACTCCCTGACCGTTATGCACGTCTGATCTGCAACTACAGGAAAGTTTGGTTGAAGTTATTGCTGCCAATGGAGGTTCAACCCCGTTATTAAATCCACCTGCACTGTGAATGTTTATATGGTGTGTTCCCAATAAAACATTTAATTCTTTGTGTGTTATTAGTTTAGCAGACTGTGATTCTCTATTGTTGTGACTTAGATGAAGATCAGATCACATTTTATGACCAATTTGTGCAGAAATCCATATCATTCCAAAGGGTTCACATACTTTTTTTTGCAACTGTATATAAGAGACTAGCAGAAGGACCCGGCTTTGCTACAGGTATATTTCATTGCCAGTTTAGCAATGGTTTATTTTGTATGTCGTTTGTGTGTGTGTGAGGTTAAAAAATTTGCTACTGGTTTGAGGACATCATTTCTTTAAAGTAAACCTTTTACTACAAATAGAAGTAATTGTTTGCATTGTTAATTCATTTTGGCCAATCTGAAGCAACCAGCATGATCATGTTGGGATTAGGAATTATATTGGAGAGCAGCATAATGCATATCAGCCCAGGCAGCAGCTTGTCGATTAGAATATCTCACATGGTCATCCTGAAGACAGGCATGAGTCTGCTGGGGAGTCTCATCAGCTCATTGCAGATTATGACGTACCGTAGCCTGTCATCCTGGAGACGGATTTGGGTCTGCTGGGGAGTTTCAGCAGCGCGCTGTAGACTATGATGTAGCTTGTCATCCTGGAGACGGCCTTGGTCTTCTGGGGAGTTTCAGCAGCTCGCTGTTTTCTGTGACATACCTTGTCAGATTGGAGATGGGCTTAGGTCTGCTGAGAGTTTTCATTAGCAGGTGAGCAGCAGCCATGCGTTTTGATGCAGGAGTCTTGCGTCCAACTGCAGTTTTCCTTTTTCTGGACGCATGAGTAGTTTAAAAATGTTTCAATTTATAAGTATGCTGACATCCAGTATGGCAGTCCAGTATAGGTACAGTCTATTTATGGCTGCGTTGATATGAAAACCTGGTAAATTAAATGTGAACTTATATTGGCTGATACACATCATATGACTGAATATTTACGGACCTGTGAACTGCTAAAACCTGTGGTCAGTTGTTATGGAAACCTGGAGTAGGACCTGCGAGCTTCTATTGGCTGATAAGGGACATGTGACCTTGTGTATGGCAGTTGGCATATGAAGAGAAACACTTGCAGTCTTGTATTGGCTAATGCAGGTACTTCTTTGGGAATATTTTAAAACGTAACGTCCTAGAGAGCTGATACCGCTCTAAAACATTCCCCGGACACTGATGTACCTGTGTGCCAAATTTGGTGAAGTTGGTCCAGTCGTTTGGTCGCGCATAAAGAACAGACAGACGTCCAGACAGATAGACAGACGTTTAGACAGACAGACAGAAACTCACGGGTATATTTCATCTATTTCATTTAATGTTTCTGTGTGTCGTTAAAAGATATTGACAGTATCCCCCATAACAGTGACCTCTACAGCACCCTGACCCCACTGTCTGCTGATCTGTGTATCTAATCCTATCCTGTGTGATACTGTCTGCTGAGCTGTGTATCTAATCCTATCTTGTGTGATACTGACTGCTAAGATGTGCATCTATATTCCTATCCTGTGTAATATGGTCTGCTGAGCTGTGTATCTAATCCTGTCATGTGTGATGCTGTCTTTTGAGCTGTGTATCTAATCCTATCATGTGTAATACTGTCTGCTGTGTATCTAAGTCTATTGTGTGATACTGATCTGACTGAGCTGTGCATGTTGTTGTGTAGCCCTAGCCTAAAGCTGACTTATAACAAGGGAGGAAAAATGGCTGGGTTGTTATGAAAACCTGGAGTAAAACTGTGTGTATGTGGAGACTAAGATCTGCAAGCTTTTTTTTTTTTCTGATAAGGGACATGTGACCGTTGTGCATGCAGTTGGGGCTTATATTGGCTAATGCAGGTACTTTTTTAGGACCTGATCCTCCCATCGCCCCTGTAGGTCTCACCAGTGGCTCCGTTATATCCCATGATAAATCCAGACGGCACGTTTATGGCCCCTAGTAATCCACCTCCTGCCGCAATCATGATAGGGAGACAGTCAGAAAGCACCTGAACAAGAGAATCTGGACAGTGTTGTTGGTCCTGTAGACTCAGGACACAGATTCTCCTAAGGGACCACCCCCAATAAAAACTATAGTGGCTCCAACACCCAAACCCTTGAGCCTGCCAGACCAACTTTGCTCCAGAACAGATTCATGAATTACAAAGGAATATGCAAGCTTTAGAAAGGGGCAATTTTGAAGCTGTAAAGGAAGCCCTAGCTCTTACCCCACACAAGGACTCCAAAATATGTGTCATTTACCCCACATCAGTTAATTCACCATAGGGAACCCTGCTGCCAGATCCTGAAACCCACCCCATGCCCTTTTTCAGGAAACTGTCACAGGTACATCAAATGTATGGATGAACAGGGTCAAACCTACAGAGTATTGTGGAAAACAAAACAGGGGAGTATTCTTCACTAATAATGGATCATATCCCCATCCCTATCCTAATGGTTCTGACCTTCAATCCTCGAGGTAGCAGGGAAGGAACACTCATTCCTTGAAGACACTGGTGCAGCCCACAGTGTTTTATGTGAGACTGCCGTACCTCCTTCCTGGCTCACTGACATTCAATTACCCTGTTCTGGACTAGAAGGGGTCGTGCAGCATAACCCCATTAACAAGCCACTCTCAGTCACTTCCCCTGGATTCTCCCGGACCAATCCCCTCGGTTCCACCTTCCTTCCCCTTTAATCTGTTAGGCTCGGATCATCTTCAGAAAATCCAAGCTAACAAACAGTTCAGAGAGGATGGGATGGTCACCCTCGGTACAGCCCTATACCTGAAAGAAACTTGCCTCCTCAAGGCATTAACAACTCTTCAGGTCACTGATTCATATGAGCAAGGGGATTCACTGCAAACCATTTTGCACCTCATCCCGATACCTTCTGGCCAAAGGACCACAGGGTATCAGACACCTGTCACTGTGACCCTACTAGAGATGTCGCAAACATAAAATTTTCCGTTCGCGAACGGCGAATGGAATTTCCGCAAATGTTCCCGAACGGGCCGAACCGCCATAGACTTCAATAGGCAGGCGAATTTAAAACCCACAGGGACTCTTTCTGGCCACAATAGTGATGGAAAGGTTGTTTCAAGGGGGACTAACACCTGGACTGTGGCATGCCGGAGGGGGATCATGGCAAACTCCGCATGAAAAATTAGTAGTTGACGCAGAGTCGGGTTTTTTAATCCCATAAAGGGCATAAATCACCTAACATTCCTAAATTGTTTGGAATAACGTGCTTTAAAACATCAAGTATGATGTTGTATCGATCAAGTAGTGTAAGGGTTACGCCCGCTTCACAGTGACAGACCAAACTATGACAGACCAAACTCCCTGTTTAACGCACCGCAAACAACCGCAAACTCCCCATTTGCACAAGGTTGGATACAAAGCTAGCCATGTCCCGTTCCTTGTCCTCACTGATGTCATTGAAGGTCTCTTCCTCCACCCAGCCACGTACAACACCAAGGGTCCCCCGAAAGAAGGTAACAACAAGCCCCCTGGGAGCTGCTGTGTTTGGTCTTCCACCTCCTCAACAAGCCACCATCCTCCTCTGACTCCTCTTCTTCAGATGCTCTCTCTCTGCGTTATTATAAGGTGTGTTAAGTAGTACTATTCCTATCAGTTTAATTCCCTGTTACGTCCCCTATCAGGGGAAGTGTATTGGAATAGATTTTGGGAACCGGGAGATGGAAAAAGATGCTTGGTCGGTCCTCCTACTTCCAATTTGGGGCACTGCGCGTGCAATCTACTGTGCCACCAGATTGCAGGCGGCTTTGAGTTTGTGTGCTGCTTGTACTCATGTGTTGATACCATAGGCGTTTGTGATGTTCGAATCATGTGCCTTCGCAACAGCAGTTGTACCTAGGTGGGTGTTGGACTTCCCACGACTCAGTTTCTTTTGGCACAGGTTGCAAATGGCATCGTGTTGTCAGAGCCAGACGCACAAAAAAAATGCCACACTGCTGAGCCACACTGCAATGATGGCATTTGGTGGTGACAACAGCATGCGTTGATTGGCGTGCTGTCTGGCTGACCCCGGGTGCGATGCATGCTGTCTGACTGTGCCACTAGCTCCTTGCGACGACCTTTCCCTGCTTACAACTCGTCTCCTTCTCTTCTCTGTCTCCCCATCAGAACTTTCCACCTGTACTTCTTCTCTTCGAGCGGGCACCCACGTGACATCCACGGACACATCGTCATCATCAACCCGCTTCACTTGTATCTGACAACTCGGCAAAGGTAGCAGCAGCGGTACAACATCATCACACCGTACGTCCATGTGTGTAATGCTACCTGACTGAGACATATCCCTGTTATCTACATCCTCTGGCAATAATGGTTGCGCATCACTCATTCTTCCAACTGATGTGTAAATAACTCCTCTGACAGATCAACCGGGAGATGGAAAAGATGCTTGGTCGGTCCTCCTACTTCCAATTTGGGGCACTGCGCGTGCAATCTACTGTGCCACCAGATTGGAGTGGTGTGTTAAGTAGTACTATTCCTATCAGTTTAATCCCTGTTACGTACCCTATACAGGGGACGTGTATATGGAATCGATTTTAGGAACGGGAGATGGAAAGATGCTTGGCGGTCCTCTTAACTCTCAAGTATGGGGAACTGCGCGTGCGCGTGTAATGTACTGTGCAATCCATATGTGTGGTGTGTTAAGAAGTACTATTCCTATCAGTTTAATCCCTGTTACGTTCACTAGTATTATTATTATTATAAAGTGTGTTAAGTAGTACTATTCCTATCAGTTTAATCCCTGTTACGTCCCCTATCAGGGGACGTGTATGGAATAGATTTTAGGAACTGGGAGATGGAAAAAGATGCATGGTCGGTCCTCTTAATTCCAATTTGGGGACTGCACGTGCAATGTACTGTTTGTGCACCAGATATGAGTGGTGTGTTAAGTAGTACTATTCCTATCAGTTTAATCCCTGTTACGTCCACTAGTTTATTATTATTATTTATTATTTATTATTATTATTATAAGGTGTGTTAGGTAGTACTATTCCTATCAGTTTAATCCCTGTTACGTCCCCTATCAGGGGACGTGTATATGGAATCGATTTTAGGAACCGGAAGATGGAAAAGATGCTTGGTCGGTCCTCCCTATTCCAATTTGGGGCAGGCGCGTGCAATCTACTGTGCCACCAGATAGGAGTGGTGTGTTAAGTAGTACTATTCCTATCAGTTAATCCCTGTTACTTCCCCCTATCATTATTATTATTATTATAAGGTGTGTTAAGTAGTACTATTCCTATCAGTTTAATCCTGTTATGTCCCCTATCAGGATTAGATTTTAGACAACCGCAAAGAGTTGTCAATAGTTGACACACTCATGACATAAATTTTATACCTCTATGCGTCAATCTTGGTGTAGTGATGACTGTGCTCGTGCGCACGTTTGGGAGATTGCAGGCGATGTTTTTTTTTAAAAGCCTATGGTCGTGCTGAGGTAGTTCAGTGACAGTTAAGTGACCCAGAAAACAATGATTCTGCAGTGTGGTCCCATTGTTGGCCTAGTGGCTTTAATGATCACCTTAGATGATCACAAAGAAAATGTATATTTTTTCTATGCAAAATTATCCAGCCGATCGCTTTTGGTCTGTTTACAATGAAGCAACGGCCTTATCATCTGGGGTGTGCCAACATTGCCATTGCCAACACACTCATAGAGGTGGTCGCTTCATTGTGATACGCAAGCCCCTTCACCACAACAAGGTAACGATCACGAAGGGGAATTGACACATGTATGTGCCTTTTTTTTGTTTGGTTTTTGAAGCCACAGTGCAGCACCAGAGGCCAGAAAAATTAGGCATGTACACATGCTTGAAAAATTAGGTATTGTTGCAGCCGCCAGAAAATTGATTGTTTCCCAGGCAGAAAGTGCCCTAAAACATTGCGGCTTGAACCCTAGGTTGGTGGCGGATAAGTCACGCAAGTACTCCGGCATTCAGAGATAAAATACAGCAGCGTGTGGACCATTTTTAGCCCAAGGCAGCTCCTCTCATCTGGCCTTTTTTAGTCGAATGTATCGCCCACTGTCAGTCCCATCCATCATTTATCTAATAAAGTGAGGGTATCTAGACTTTTTTGACCTCTGCGACTTCTCTTCTCAGTGACAATACCTCCTGCTGCACTGAAGGTCCTTTCTGACAGGACACTTGAAGCGAGGAAGGCCAGATGTTCTATCGCAAATTGGGATAGCTCAGGCCACAGGTCAAGACCTGCACACCCAGTAGTCAAGGGTTCATCGCTCCTCAGAGTGTCAATATCTGCACTTAAGGGCGGGTAGTCTGCTACCTGTTGGTCAAATCGTTCTCTGAAGGTGGACCCCGAAGGGCTGTGTCGATGCGTAGGACTTAAAATCTCTGCATGTCCTCACATCAACAACACGTCTGTAAAGCGTCCTGTCCTTGCCGGCGTGGTCGTGGGAGGAGGAGGATTACTTTCACCTCTTCCCTGTTAGATTCCATTGTGCTGTGACATCACCCTTATACGCTGTGTAAAGCATACTTTTTTAATTTATTCGGAACTGCTGCATCCTTTCCGACTTCCGGTAATTCGGTAACATTTCAGGCACTTTCTGCTTATACGGGGGTCTAAGTAGCGCTGGCCACCCAGTACTGGTCGTTCTCCTTCAGCCTTTTTATACGAGGGTCCCTTAACAGGCACGACAGCATGAAAGACCCCATTTGCACAAGGTTGGATGCCGAGCTACTCATGTCCCGTTCCTCATCCTCAGTGATCTCACTGAAGGTATGTTCTTCCCCCCAGCCATGTACAACACCACGGGTACCAGATAGGTGACAACGAGCACCCTGGGATGCCTGTTGTGGTGGTCTTCCTCCTCCTCCTCCTCCTCAAAGCCACCTTCCTCCTCTGACTCCTCTTCCTCACACTCCTCTTCCAGCGTTGCCGCAGGTCCAGCAAGCGATGCTGATAAGGCTATTTCTGGTGGTGATGGTGACCACAACTCTAACTCTTCCTCTTCACGCTCATCTACGGCCCTGATCCAGCACTGTTCGCAGGGCACGCTCCAGGAAGAAAACAAATGGGATTATGTTTGCTGATGGTGCCTTTGGTGCGACTGACTAGGTTTGTCACCTCCTCAAAAGGACGCATGAGCCTACAGGCATTGCGCATGAGCGTCCAGTAACGTGGCAAAAATATTCCTAGCTCCGCAGAGGCTGTCCTAGCACCCCGGTCATACAAATACTCGTTGACGTCTTTTTCTTGTTGGAGCAGGCGGTCAAACATTAGGAGTGTTGAATTCCAACCTGTCGGCTGTCGCAAATCAAGCGCCTCACTGCATGTTGTTTCGCCGCTGGATATCTGAAAAGTGCGCCATGGCCGTGTAGAATGCCTGAAATGGCCCACACACCTTCCTGGCCTGCTTGAGGACGTCCTGTAAGCCTGGGCTACTTATGCACAAAGCGTGTACGATCAGATTACACACTTGTGCCATGCACGGCACATGTGTCAACTTGCCCAAATTCAATGCCGCCAACAAATTGCTTCCGTTGTCCACACACCACTTTGCCGATCTCCAGTTGGTGCGGAGTCAGCCACTGATCACCTGTGCGTTCAGGGCGGACAGGAGTGCTGGTCCGGTGTGACTCTCTGCTTTCAGGCAAGTCAACCCCAAGACGACATGACACTGTCGTATCCAGGATGTGGAATAGCCCCTGGGGAGCTGGGGGGGTGCCGTTGATGTGGAGCAAGACGCAGCAGCAGAAGAGGACTCAGCCGAGGAGGTTATGGAAGAGGATGGAGTAGGAGGAGTAGAGGAGGTAGCAGCAGGCCTGCCTGCAAGTCGTGGCGGTGTCACCAACTCTTCTGCAGAGCCACGCATTCCATGCTTGGCAGCCGTCAGCAGGTTGACCCAATGCGCAGTCTAGGTGATATACCTGCCCTGACCCTGCTTTGCAGACCAGGTATCAGTGGTCAGATGGACCCTTGCCCCAACACTGTGTGCCAGACATGCCATGACTTCATTTTGTACAATCAAGTACAGGTTTGGGATTGCCTTTTGTGCAAAGAAATTTCGGCCGGGTACCTTCCACTGCGGTGTCCCAATAGCTAAAAAATGTTTTAAGGCCTCAGACTCCACCAGCTTGTATGGTAAAAGCTGGCGGGCTAAGAGTTCAGACAAGCCAGCTGTCAGACACCAGGCAAGGGGGTGACTTTGTGACATTGGCTTCTTACGCTCAAACATGTCCTTGACAGACACCTGACTGTGGGCAGATGAGCAGGAACTGCACAAGGCGAGAGACGGAGTGGCGGATGGTTGAGAGGGGGCAAGGAGGGCAGCAGTGGTTGACGTGGCTGAAGATGCTGGACCAGGAGGAGGATGGCGGCTTTGAGTTTGTGTGCTGCTTTGACTCATGTGGTGTTACCATAGGCGTTTGTGATGTTCGATCATGTGCCTTCGCAAAGCAGTTGTACCTAGGGTGGGTGTTGGACTTCCCACGACTCAGTTTCTTTTGGCACAGGTTGCAAATGGCATCGCTGTTGTCAGAGCCAGACGCACAAAAAAATGCCACACTGCTGAGCCACACTGCAATGATGGCATTCTGGTGGTGACAACAGCATGCGTTGATTGGCGTGCTGTCTGGCTGACCCCGGGTGCCGATGCATGCTGTCTGACTGTGCCACTAGCTCCTTGCGACGACCTTTCCCTGCTTACAACTCGTCTCCTTCTCTTCTCTGTCTCCCCATCAGAACTTTCCACCTGTACTTCTTCTCTTCGAGCGGGCACCCACGTGACATCCACGGACACATCGTCTTCATCAACCGCTTCACTTGTATCTGACAACTCGGCAAAGGTAGCAGCAGCGGTACAACATCATCACACCGTACGTCCATGTGTGTAATGCTACCTGCCTGAGACATATCCCTGTTATCTACATCCTCTGGCAATAATGGTTGCGCATCACTCATTTCTTCCAACTGATGTGTAAATAACTCCTCTGACAGATCAAGTGAAGCGGCTGTGGTGCTAGTGTTGGTGTGGTGGCGGCACGGCGGGCGAGTGGTAACTTGAGAGGTGCCCGAAGCTGAGCTGGAGGAGGATGGTGCGTCAAGGTTCCGAGCGGAAGCTGTAGAAGATTGGGTGTCCTGTGTTAGCCAGTCAACTATGTCCTCAGAACTTTTCGAGTTCAGGGTACGTGGCCTCTGAACCTGGGCATTATTCTAGGGCCAAAGGGAATCACAGCACCACGACCATGACGGCCCCTGCGGGGTGGACTGCCTCTGCCTGTCATTTTTTTTAGATTAGTTAAGTTGTACTATGCGTGCAAGCTACTGTGACACCAGATATGAGTTGCGCTGAAGTGACACTATGGGACTTGCAGCTGGGCCTTAAACACACAAACACGTGTGTGCAACTGACTGCTATTTATTCACAGTCAAAAATTGTTGTTTTTCTTTAAATATATCGAATGTGACACCAGATATGAATGGCGCTGAAGTGACACTATGGGCTTGCAGCTGGGCGTTAAACACACAAACACGTGTGTGCAACTGACTGCTATTTATTCACAGTCAAATTTTTTGTTTTTCTTTAAATGTAATCACATGTGACACCAGATTGAATGGCGCTGAAGTGACACTATGCACTTGCAGCGGACCTTAAACACACATACATGTGTGTGCAACTGACTGCTATTTATTCACAGTCAAAATTGTTGTTTTTTATTTAAATATAATCGAATGTGACACCAGATATGAATGGCGCTGAAGTGACACCTATGGACTTGCAGCTGGGCTTAAACACACAAACAGTTGTGTGCAACTGACTTGCTATTTATTCACAGTCAAATTTTTGTTTTTCTTTAAATGTAATCACATGTGACACCAGATATGAATGGCGCTGAAGTGACACTATGCACTTGCAGCTGGGCCTTAAACACACAAACATGTGTGTGCAACTGACTGCTATTTATTCACAGTCAAAATTGTTGTTTTTCTTTAAATATAATCGAATGTGACACCAGATATGAATGGCGCTGAAGTGACACTATGGACTTGCAGCTGGGCCTTAAACACACAAACACGTGTGTGCAACTGACTGCTATTTATTCACTGTCAAAATTGTTGTTTTTCTTTAAATGTAATCGAATGTGACACCAGATATTAGTTGCGCTGAAGTGACACTATGGACTTGCAGCTGGGCCTTAAACACACAAACACGTGTGTGCAACTGACTGCTATTTATTCACAGTCAAAATTGTTGTTTTTCTTTAAATGTAATCAAATGTGACACCAGATATGAATGGCGCTGAAGTGACACTATGGACTTGCAGCTGGGCATTAAACACACAAACACGTGTGTGCAACTGACTGCTATTTATTCACAGTCAAAATTGTTGTTTTTCTTTAAATGTAATCACATGTGACACCAGATATGAATAACGCTGAAGTGACACTATGGACTCTGCAGCTGGGCCTTAAACACACAAACACGTGTGTGCAACTGACTGCTATTTATTCACAGTCAAAATTGTGTTTTTTTTCTTTAAATCTAATCGAATGTGACAACAGATATGAGTTGCGCTGGTGCCGCTATGCACTTGCAGGGCATGAAACACACGCGCGTGCCAGCAACTGACTGCTATTATATTACAATCAAAAAAATATATATATTTTTTAAATGCAAGCTACTGTGACACCAGATATGAGTGGTGGCACTGGGAAAGTGGGCACAGTATACGCTGTGAGCCTGACACACACACTGGCAGGCAATTGCAATTAGATTACACAGGGAAAAAAAAGCAGACTGATGTTCTATCCCTAAAAAGGGCTTTTTGGGGTGCTGTCCTACAGCAGAGATCAGATGAGTCTTTCAGGACTGTAGTGGACACTGAATAGACTAGCCTAGCTATCGATTTCCCTATTAAATCAGCAGCAGCTACACTGTCCCTCCTCTCACTAAGATGCAGCTTCCGAATGAATCTAAAATGGATGCTGTCCAGGAGGTGGGAGGGTCTGCTGCTGATTGGCTGGAATGTGTCTGCTGACTGTGAGGTAGAGGGTCAAAGTTACACAATGATGATGAATAGGGGGCGGACCAAACATCGCATATGTTCACCCGCCTAAGGCGAACGCGAACAAGCTATGTTCGCGGGAATTATTCGCCGGCGAATAGTTCGGGACATCTCTACCCTTTACCCAGTCCAGAAGAAGAGAGAAAAGGGACAACCTCCTATTTATCGCATGGTTCAGGATCTCCGAACTGTCAACGAGGCCACTGTCCTCGAGACACCTATTGTCCCCAACCCGCACACACTCCTCGCTGGCATCCCACCCACCGCCACTACTTTCACGTCATTGATCTGGCCAATGCATTCTTTTCTGTTCCCTTACATGAGGACTGTCATTCATTTTTTGCTTTCACTCATGCTGGCAAACACGACCACCCGGAAGTGGAACTCCTGCAATATATGGATGACCTACTCCTCTGTGCCGTTTCTCCGCAAGTCTGCCTATCCATGTCTATTTCCCTTCTCCAGTTCCTGGCTTCTGCTGGCTGTCGAGTCTCACAAGCTAAATTGCAGCTGTGTCCCCCAAAGTTGTCTTCCTAGGTCATAGATCTCTCAGGTAGCAAGCACCTCACTGATGCCAGGAAAAAGGCCATCTCTGACATCCAACTCCCCGACACCCCTCATCATCTGCAAACCTTTCTGGGACTCATCTCCTACTGCAGACCCTGGATCCCTGATGCTTCAGTCCTAATGCAGCCCCTATATGACTGTATACCCCGCAATGCTACTACTCCTTTCCAGTTGACAATGGAGGCCGGAGAAGCCGTTCTGTCATTGAAGGCTGCCATTGCATCTGACCCTTCTCTTGGGATCCCCAACTACAATCTTCCTTTCCGACTGTATATCATGGAAAGTCAGGGCCACATGACTGGAGTCCTTACTCAAACTCATGGTGGCTGCAATAGACCCCTGGGTTACTATTGTAAACACCTTGACCCCGTAGCCAGAGCCGCCCTTTCTGTGTCAGAGCCGTCATGCTGCCAGCTCTCTTCTGGACGTCACATCTGACGTTGTGCTTGGTCACCCCCTCACTGTTCTGGCTCCCCATAACATTTCTGCCATACTCCAGCAGACTCAACCTAAACACCTCACTGCAGAGCGCCACCCTCCGGCTCCAGTGTAGTCTACTCTTGCCAGATAATAGACCTCAAAAAAGTGGCCGCCAAATTGTGCACCGCACGGCCACAAAATCACAAACTCCTATAAATGCACAGCACGCCAGCGGTGATGTTCATACAAAAATATTTTATTAAACATTATCCCAGTTTACTCCCAGATAATGTCACCATTCAGAGATGCACATACTCAACCTTGCTGCACTCCTTCCTCTTCCAAGGGGGAGTTTACTGGAGATTCTGAAGATTTTATTGATCTACATGCTGAAGAGGATCTTCAGGAAGATGAACTATGGGCCTTAACCGACTCTCTTTACAAAGAACAAGATCATGATTGCATCACAATGATGGAAGCTGAAGTAGGGACACCACCATCAGTCCGACACTCCTCTGACAAACCCACATTGGACTATCTTTGTGGACCAGCTCAAGGTATTGCCGATGACAAAGGAAGTTCCATACAGGCATGGTGGTCACTAGTGAGCATGAGGTGCTGTGTGCAAGACAATTGCGCCAGACCAGTCAGTACAGGAGGCTGAACTCATTGCCCTTATTGAAGCCTGCCTCATGGCAAATACTGTACACAGGACTCTATATGACTTTGGAGTGGTTCATGACTTTAGAGTAATATGGAAAGCCCGGGATTACATCATAGCCACAGGAATCCTAATCAAGAATGCTTTTAGCAGTAGCGGCTCTAATGGCAGCAGTACGCCTGCCCACCCAAGTGGCAGTGATCAAGTAAAGGCCCATACTCCAGCTGACACCTCTTAGGCCAGAGGAAAAGCCCTAGCTGACCAAGCAGCCAAGAAAGCAGCAGTGGAAGAGGAAAGAGTCCAGTCAGACCAGATTATGGTAGCACAGGAAGACCCTGGAACAAAACAAAATCACATGGGACCTACTGAAACAAATGCAGAAACAGGACAACCTCCCATGGAAAAGGAAACCTGGCCGAAAGAGTCAGCCCTCGAAGAAGAATCTGGACTCTGGACACAAGGAAAGAGAGTGTGCCTACCCAGAACCAGGGCCGTTTGAAGGAATTTGGGGGGCCCCAAGCAAAATAGACATGGAGGCCCCCCCCTCCACGTCCTCCCCACCTATACGCACGCAAAGCCTACAGGAACCACAGTATAGCTATACAGTTTAAGTTCACCCACACTTTATATAAATAAAAAAGGAGGTTTACAGTTGGCAAATACTGCTGTTGCATTTAATGTGCATGAAATTTGAACATTTTACAACAAATGTCCTACTTACTCTCCCCTCCCTGTTTTTTTTTTTTTTTTTACTCCCTACCCTACCTTAGATAAGTTCCTAAGTTAATTCAGTCCTCCGGCTCCTTCCCTGGACCCTGTAGCGTGGCCGAGCTCCTTGCTCTCTACCTCCAGTCCTGGCTGTCACTCAGTGCGGCCGGGAACCGCGTGGTACAGGTCAGGAGATTCAGTTTCCTGTTCCCGGCCGGACTAAAAGGAGTGAGCACTCAGTGTACCACTTCCTGTCAGTCCGGCCGGGAACAGGAAACTGAATCCCCTGTTCCTGTACCGCGCGGTACCCGGCCGGACTGAGTGACAGCCAGGAGGTAGAGGAGGAGAGCTTGGCCACGCTACAGAGCAGCAGTCAGCAGAGGAGGAACTCGGGAGGTAACCAGGAGTGCTGCAGCCGCCTGAGCAGGGGCGTAGCTAGAAATGCATGGGTCCCATAGCAAAAAAATTTATGGCCCCCCCCCCGGAGCCATCCACAGATCCCCCTCCCCTAAACAGTGCCCTCCACAGATCTCCCCCCCTAAACAGTGCCTTCCACAGATCCCCCCCTAAACAGTGCCATCAACAGATCACCCTAAACAGTGCCATCCACAGATCCCCCCCTAAACAGTGCCATCCACAGATCCCCCCTAAACAGTGCCATCCACAGATCCCCCCCTAAACAGTGCCATCCACAGATCCCCCCTCCCCTAAACAGTGCCATCCACAGATATCCCTCCCCTAAACAGTGCCATCCACAGATCTCCCCCCTAAACAGTGCCATCCACAGATCCCCCCCTAAACAGTGCCATCCACAGATCCCCCCTAAACAGTGCCATCCACAGATCCCCCCCCTACACAGTGCCATCCACAGATCCCCCCTAAACAGTGCCATCCACAGATCCCCCCTAAACAGTGCCATCCACAGATCCCCCCTAAACAGTGCCATCCACAGATCCCCCCTAAACAGTGCATCCACAGATCCCCCCTCCCCTAAACAGTGCCATGATGGCACTGTTTAGGGGAGGGGGGATCTTGTGGATGGCACTGTTTAGGAGGGATCTGTAAATGGCACTGTTTAGGGGAGAGATCTGTGGATGGCACTGTTTAGGGGAGGGGGGATCTGTGGATGGCACTGTAGGGGGATCTGGTGGATGGCACTGCCATCCACAGATCCCCCTACAGTGCCTTCCACAGATCCCCCTCCCCGACGCTCACAGCAGTATATTTATAAACTAATCAGTAACTACTTTTACTTTAATCATTACTCATTGCTGAGCTCTTTACTTGGATTATTTGGATATCTTACTTTTGTCTTAGCTCCGGTAATAGCATGCAGTGCGGGGGGCGGCGCTCACTCACTGACGTCACGCGCCTGCACCGCCTAGTGGGAGGAGCAGGCGCGTGACGTCAGTGAGTGAGCGCCCCCCCCCCCGCACTGCCTGCTATTACCGGAGCTAAGACAAAGTAAGATATCCAAATAATCCAAGTAAAGAGCTCAGCAATGAGCAATGATTAAAGTTAAAGTAGTTACTGATTAGTTTATAAATATACTGATGTGAGCGGCGTGGGCCCTGTATATTCTAACCCCCAGGCAAGCGTCCCTGTCACCATGGAACGCCTGGGGGGTTAGAATATACCATTGGATTTGAGTTTTTACGATCTCACTGAGCTCGTAAAACTCAGATCCGATGATATATTCTAACCCCAGGCAAGCATCCCCGTCACCATGGGAATGCCTGGGGGTTAGAATATACCATCGGATCTTCTGAGTTACTCAGTGGCCTGGCTGGAAGTTGGCCCCGGGCCTAGCTCGGGGCCCCAATCAATTGCTTGTTTTTGCTGTCTGTTATTGACGGGCTGCCCAGAACCCTCTATCCCTTAATAGCCTCAGTGGCCATGGGCCCACCCACCAATCCAAAACCATCATCAAAGAATAATTGACAAAATTTGGGTGGCCCCAGGAATCACCCTGGTCCTGGAAAGACATACCCAGTCTTGCCTCATTTGTGCCAGAGTGCAACCCAGGCAGGACTAACCCACGCCCCACCAAGTGAATTACAGAGCTCTGTACCCATTCTAAAGATCCAAATCGACCACACCAGATGCCAATGTGCCAATGGTTTCATTATGTGTAGTAGTGATAGACCTTGTTCTCTGGGTGGCCAGAAGCCTACCCTGTTTGAAACCAGACAGCAACCACCACTGCTAAGAAAGTTAATGCAGGAAACTGTTTGTAGGTTTGGGGGTACCTGCTAGTCTAACCAAAGAGGTCTGGAAGATGGTAGGGTCACACCTAGCGTTTCACACCCCCTTACCGACCCCAAAGCAGTGGGCAAAGTTGAAAGACTGAACGGGGTGTTGAAATAAAAAATGCTGAAGTTGACCAGGGAGACAGGGCTTAATTGGGTTCAGTGCTTCCCTATATGAGGCAGAGTGACAGGCCTCACGGCCTGCTAGGGGAGAGATATGGCAGGAGTTTCCATTTCTTCGCTGTCAATCAGCAGGTCAAAGGTCGCACCAGATGGAACAATCAGTTCTGTGATAAGAGCCAAAGTCCAGACTGTTAGGAGGGGGAAAAAGTCTGTGTGCAGCAGAGGCCTGGGAAGGCTCTGTACAAGTGGGCTCAGCTGAGCTGGCTGAGGGGACATCGTGAGGTCTTGGAATCGACGGTCGCTAGGCCAGAGTCAGGAGGACTTCTGGGCCACAATCCCCCAAAAGGTACTGGACTTTGTTACAGCCTGGAAGTGCTGGATTGTTAGGCTGGGAAAAGCGCATGTTCTTTCCGTGTGTGAATGGGGCTTTCAGTGAGGTAGGGAGTCCTCATGTTTTAGTTAGAGCCCCAGCCGCGGCAGGTGTTTTATTTGTATTGTTTGTTTTGGTTTTGCTGAGGTGACAAATAAAAGCAATGTTTGGCCCCTAACCCTGTGGTCGATGAAGATCATTGTGAGAATGACCCCCGAATAAGTGATCCCTTACACCTATAACACTCTTTGGCACACACCAAGATCCCTACACAAACTGACCCCATACGAGATCCCATTTGGGACAGGGCCAAGAATGGGACAGTATTTTCCGCAGCAGCTACAAATGCATTATTAATCTGTTGCAAAATATGTGATAGCATTGAGCAAACATCTGTCTAACATACATGCACAAGTTCTCTCTTCCATTCCAGATCCAGACTCCCTAGAAGGAAGCCACACTCTGAAACCTGGAGAGTGGGTGGTAGTCAAGAAACACACCGGAAGCACCCTCGAGCCATGATACGAGGAACCCTACAAAGTTCTGTTGACTACCTCAACTTCCGTGAAACTCAAAGTGAGACCCACCTTGATCCACGCCTCACATTGTAAAAGAGTAAAGGCCGTCCTGACGACCCGGAACAATAAGCCATGAGGATCCACCTACTTATCATGACTTTGACCCATATATCAAGTTAAATCCAGTAAAGACAAGGACAGGGAAGTGCCCTTTGCCGGTCACAGGTGGACAGGTGGCCATGGCTCATGGTAAACAGATCAGGACCCTCGATAGATCATAGCTTACCCCTGGCAAGAGGGTTACTGGGCTATGTCCACATGTTTTCCTAGCTGGACACACTGTTATTGTCTCAAAGTACAAACCAAAGGCATGACATTTAGTCCTCACATACTCAGATTGCAATGACTCAAAACAGACAGCCATGTGCAGTGTATTGGTGTAGATGTCGTGAACGGAAAAGACCTACCCTGTAACCTACCGTAATGTACAGAATATCTGATAGGCATATTAGCTAACAACACCGAAGGTCAGTTAAAAGGATATGAGCTGGCAAAAGGGATAAAATTTGCCAAAAGTAATTACCCATTATTCAATAGTGCAGCAGTGGCAGTTCCAGAGGACATATACTTAGTTTGTGGACACAAAGCGTACAGATGGTTATCCAGAATGTCACAGGACTGTGCACAATTGCCAGGCTTACTCCTGCCACATTTATAGTACCACACTCTAAATTGACATAAATGTCTTTCTTAATAAACACACCTTGAACAGTAGGGCCAAAGATAACACACCCAGACCAAATGGCAAGCCACATGTTGTAGAAATGAGCATTCCAATAAAGTGCTCAGTACCCTTTTCATATATCCCATGATAGTGCAGATGTAGGATCATTTGGTGGTAGCAACTGATTATCTAGATGATCAACTATGGGAAGTGATGGGACTTATGAATACCTCGAACATCGTGCAGAACCAGTTGATCATTGTTACCAACCAACACACACCCGCAGGGTAATTTGCAAGTTAAGGTGGGTCTAGAGAAAATGGTGGATCTAAGGGATAAATGGCTGGATGCACATAAAGCTACTAAAGATACCTGGTGGTCTGATACCTTCTCCTTTCTTAACCCACCAACTGGTTTAAAGGTATTGGGGGTTGGCTCATGGGAATTGTCCAAGGAATATTACAGGTAGCCCTAATACTATTGTTGATATACAGTTGCAAGAAAAAGTATGTGAACCCTTTGGAATGATATGGGATTTCTGCACAAATTGGTCATAAAATGTGATCTGATCTTCATTTAAGTCACACCATAGACAATCACAGTCTGCTTAAACTAATAACACACAAAGAATTAAATGTTACCAAGTTTTTATTGAACACACCATGTGAATATTCACAAGCAGGTGGAAAAAGTATGTGAACCCTTGGATTTAATAACTGGTTGAACCTCTTTTGGCAGCAATAACTTCAACCAAACGTTTCCTGTAGTTGCAGATCATACGTGCACAACGGTCAGGAGTAATTCTTCACCATTCCTCTTACAGAACTGTTTCAGTTCAGCAATATTCTTGGGATGTCTGGTGTGAATCGTTTTCTTGAGGTCATGCCACAGCATCTCAATCGGGCTTGAGGTCAAGACTCTGACTGGGCCACTCCAGAAAGGCGTATTTTCTTCTGTTTTAGCCATTCTGTTGTTGATTACTTCTATGCTTTGAGTCGTTGTCCTGTTGCAACACCCATCTTCTGTTGAGCTTCAGCTGGTGGACAGATGGCCTTAAGTTCCCCCTACAAAATGTCTTGATAACTTGGGAATTCATTTTTCCTTCGATGATGGCAATCCATCCAGGCCCTGACGCAGCAAATTAGCCCAAAACCATGATGCCCCCACCACCATACTTCACAGTTGGGATGAGGTTTTGATGTTGGTGTGCTGTGCCTCTTTTTCTCCACACATAGTATTGTGTGTTTCTACCAAACAACTCAGCTTTGGTTTCATCTGTCCACAGAATATTTTGCCAGTACTGTTGTGGAACATCCAGGTGCTCTTGTGCAAACTGTAAACGTGCAGCAATGTTTTTTTTTGGACAGCAGTGGCTTCCTCTGTGGTATCCTCCCATGAAATCCATTCTTGTTTAGTGTTTTACGTATCGTAGATTCGCTAACAGGGATGTTAGCATATGCCAGAGACTTTTGTAAGTCTTTAGCTGACACTCTAGGATTCTTCTTCACTTCATTGAGCAGTCTGCCTGTGCTCTTGCAGTCATCTTTACAGGACGGCCACTCCTAGGGAGAGTAGCAGCAGTGCTGAACTTTCTCCATTTATAGACAATTTGTCTTACCGTGGACCTGATGAACAGCAAGGCTTTTGGAGATTCTTTTATAACCCTTTCCAGCTTTATGCAAGTCAACAATTTTTAATCGTAGGTCTTCTGAGAGCTCTTTTGTGCAAGGCATCATTCACATCAGGCAATGCTTCTTGTGAAAAGCAAACCCAGAACTGGTGTGTGTTTTTTTATAGGGCAGGGCAGCTGTAACCAACACCTCCAATCTCATCTCATTGATTGGACTCCAGTTGGCTGACACCTCACTCTAATTAGCTGTCACGACCGCTACCCCAGCAGCAGACGTGTCGCACCAGACGGAGGGGAAGGGGGACCCTTATCTACGGATGGGAATAGTATGGCCCACCCCTGGACTAACCCTAAGCTGGCACCTGTCTGCCCCTGATACCCTAGACAGGGTGTGAACCCGTGCGGTGAGCAGGATGCCTAAACCTCAGTCACCCTAACAAGCCTAGAGTGGGGAAAGGCCGATGGGAGCACTAGTCACCATCACTCATGTCTAGGAGAACAGCAGGGGAAGACAGCAACAAACAAACTATATCAGGATAGACTTATCCAGTCACGAAGCAGAGAAGGCGATCCCAATCACGACAGTCCACGCCGGACAAGAGCTCCACAGCAACACCATCAAACGATCTCCTTCAAAGGTCAGAATAGAACTGGAAGTAAGGACTATATCTGGCAATGACTGCAAGTGAAGTGAAACTAATATAGTAGCTGGGAGTGGCAGACAGGACTCACCTGAGAAGGATGCCTACAAACTCCCAGTCAGGACAAAAAGGTTCACAAGGCAAAACCCAGATGACATACCCTGAACCACGGAGCAAACTCACAAGCTATCGCGAGTAGCAAGTCGCTGCGACCTTCTCCTCCCAGACCTGTCTGGATCAGTCACAGTCGTGACAGTACCCCCCCTTCTACGAGGGGCCCCCGGACCCTCAAGACCAGGCCTCTCCGGATGGGAGCTATGAAAAGCCCGAATGAGTTTGTCCGCTTTTATCTCTGAAGCTGGAACCCACAGTCTCTCTTCGGAACCATAACCTCTCCAGTGCACCAGGTACTGAAGAGAGCGGCGAACATATCGTGAGTCAACAATCTTTTCTACCTGAAACTCTAGACTGCCCATCAACAACCACCAAATTCTCTTCAAACTTTCTTGCACACTCTGCCACACTGAAGAAAGTGAAGACGCAAATCGTTCCTCCTCGGGAATCCCAGACGGCCCCCCCCTCACTAAACGTACAAAACTGAGGATGGAAACTATACGCACCAAAAAATGGTGACTTATCGGTGGATTCCTGACGACGATTATTAATGGCAAACTCGGCTAATGGTAAATAAGATGACCATTCCTCCTGATTTTCGGAAACAAAGCATCTCAAATATGTCTCTAGGTTTTGATTGGTACGTTCAGTCTGACCGTTGGACTGTGGATGGAAAGATGAAGAAAACGACAGATGAACCCCTAAACGAGAACAAAAAGCTTTCCAAAATTTAGAAACGAATTGGGTACCACGATCCGAAACAATATTGGAAGGGACCCCGTGAAGCTTCACGATGTGGTCAATAAAAACCTGAGCCAGTGTGTTAGCATTAGGCAATGCGGCAAGAGCAATAAAGTGCACCATTTTACTGAATCTGTCAACAACTACAAGAATAACAGTCTTCCCCGCTGATACTGGTAGATCCGTAATGAAATCCATTGATAGGTGCGTCTAAGGCCTGTTGGGGATGGCTAGAGGTAAAAGACGCCCTGCCGGACGAGTATGATCTACCTTAGAACGAGCACAGGTAGCACATGCAGACACAAAATTAAACACCTCCTGGCGCCACTTAGGCCACCAGAACCGACGAGACACTAATTCAGAGGTTGCCCTACTACTTGGGTGTCCTGCCAGTGTGGAGTTATGGTGTTCTTTTAGTATCTCCAGTCGTAAATTTTCTGGCACAAACAGTTTACCCGAGGGGCAGGAGGCCGGGGCGTCCCCCTGAGCTTCCAACACCCTCCCCTCTAAACCTGAGTGTAATGCAGAGACCACCACCCCCTTTTGCAAAATGGGCTCTGGTACCTCAACATCACCCCCTCCAGGAAAACTTTGAGACAATGCATCCGCCTTAGTATTTTTTGCCCCCGGGCAATAGGTTATTACAAAATTAAACCTAGTAAAAAATAACGACCACCGAGCCTGTCTAGGGGTGAGACGTTTAGCAGACTCCAGATATAATACGTTTTTGTGATCAGTAATCACCGTGACGGGATGAACCGCCCCCTCCAAAAAATGACTCCACTCCTCAAAAGCCAACTTAATAGCCAAAAGTTCCCTGTTGCCAATATCATAGTTCCTTTCTGCAGTAGACAACTTCTTCGAAAAGAAAGCACACGGACGCCATTCACCAGGGGACGGGCCCTGAGATAGTACCGCTCCCACCCCCACCTCTGATGCGTCAACCTCTACAATAAAAGGAAGCGAGACATCTGGCTGTACGAGAATAGGGGCCGAGGTGAATCTCTCCTTCAGAGATGCAAAGGCAGTTTTGGCTGCATGTGACCATTTGGAAAAATCGGATCCCTTTCGGGTCATGTCCGTCAGTGGTTTGACCACCGAGGAATAGTTCTTTATAAACTTTCTATAAAAATTGGCAAACCCCAGGAAGCGTTGCAATGCCTTCAGGTTCTCAGGCAGATCCCAGTCTATAATCGCCCGGACTTTCTCTGGATCCATGCGGAAACCTGAATCTGACAACACATACCCCAGAAATGGCAGTTCTTTTACGGCGAACACACATTTTTCTAACTTAGCAAACAATTTGTTGGCCCTTAATATCTGCAGCACTTGTCTCACATGGATCTTATGTGTATCCAGATCCGGGGAATAGACCAGGATGTCATCAAGATATATCACAACAAATCTCCCGATAAGGTGACTAAAAATATCGTTGACAAAATGTTGGAATACTGCAGGCGCATTAGTAAGACCAAATGGCATGACCAGATTTTCATAATGCCCTTCCGGAGTATTAAAAGCCGTCTTCCACTCATCCCCCTCTTTGATGCGAACCCGGTTATAGGCTCCTCTGAGATCCATTTTGGAGAACCATTTAGCACCAGCAACCTGATTAAAGAGGTCGGGAATGAGAGGAAGAAGATAGGGATCTCGGATAGTTATCCGGTTTAATTCCCGGAAATCCAGGCAAGGACGTAGACCCCCATCTTTCTTTTTAACGAAAAAGAACCCTGCAGCCACAGGTGAAGAAGAGGGTCTGATGTGTCCCTTAGCCAAACTCTCCGAAATATAATCTTTCATAGCCTTCCTCTCCGGGCCGGAAAGATTGTATAACCGGGTTTTAGGTAGTTTTGCCCCAGGTAATAGATTAATCGGGCAATCATATGGACGATGAGGTGGTAACCCCTGACAACCCTTCTCAGAGAACACATCCATAAAATCTGACAGAAAGGCAGGTAAAGATGTTACAGAGAGTGTAGAGCACCTACTACTCAAGCAGGTGTCCTTACAATGTTCACTCCACTCCACAATCTCCTCGGCCTGCCAATCCACCACTGGATTGTGAGTCACCAGCCAGGGAAGCCCCAATACCATAGGAGCCGGAAGACCGTCCAGGACATAACACGAGATATGCTCTTTATGGAGGTCCCCAACCTGCAGATAGATATTATGAATGATCTGAGTTAACTCTTTCTGAGTAAGAGGGGAGGAGTCGATGGCAAAAACAGGAATAGTTCTGCGTATCGGTTCTGGAGTAAAACCCAGAGCCTGAGCAAACCGTGAATCCACCAAGTTGACCCCCGCCCCACTGTCCAAAAAGACGGAACAGATCTCAGTCTTATTGCCCGCCTCAACGGTAGCGGACAACAAAAACTGAGACATGCGTATGGAGGAAACGAATACGCCCAGACTGTTATCCTCCGCACAATCTGGGGACTCTAGTTTTCCCGGCGGCTCCTTTGTTTGTGGTCTCTTGGGTTCCGAGGGACAAACCTTTACAAAATGACCCCTCCCCCCACAACGAAAACAAACCTCTGACCTACAGCGGAACTTAGGAGGATTCACCCGTCTAGTGGCGCCCCCTATTTGCATTGGTTCGACTGGACCATAACAGACCGATCCCTGCCCTATAGAGGCCTCCGTAAAATTTAATAGTCTCTCCCTGAGTCATCTGTCGATTCTTATGGACAGAGACATAGCAGCCTCCAGAGACCCAGGGACCTCGTATACCGCCAGCGCGTCTTTTAATTTTTCAGACAACCCCTGGCAGAACTGACTCCTAAGGGCCGAGTCGTTCCATAACGTATCAGTAGCCCACCTACGGAATTCGGAACAATATAGTTCAGCAGACCGGTTCGCTTGCCGAAGTCTACGTAGCTTAGACTCAGCCAGTGAGACCCTGTCTGGGTCATCATATACGAGACCCAGGGCTTCAAAAAACTCCTCCACTGATCGTAAGGCCAGAGAGTCTGATGGTAGGGAGAAAGCCCAAGCCTGCGGATCTCCTTGCAGTAGAGAAATTACAATACCCACCCGTTGTTCCTCACCGCCGGAGGATCTAGGGCATAACCTGAAGAACAATTTGCAAGCTTCTCTGAAGGTTACAAATTGGTCTCTCCCTCCTGAGAACCTATCAGGTAAAGCCACTTTTGGCTCAGGAGTACCTTGGTTTCCCGTAGCAACGGTGGAACCCAAGGATGGCTGCTGCAGCACTGTTGCTTTTAATCCTGCCACTTCAAGGGATAATCCCTGTAATTGTTTCGCCAAAACCGTAACCGGATCCATAGTGGAACAGAAAAATACAAAGCAAAACAGCAAGCAAAAAAAATAAAATAAATGTCACTTTTTTTTTTAAAAGGCCAGATATACTGTCACGACCGCTACCCCAGCAGCAGTCGTGTCGCACCAGACGGAGGGGAAGGGGGACCCTTATCTACGGATGGGAATAGTATTGCCACCCCTGACTAACCCTAAGCTGGCACCTGTCTGCCCTGATACCCTAGACGGGGAGTGAACCCGTGCGGCGAGCAGGATGCCTAAACCCTCAGTCACCCTAACAAGCCTAGAGTGGGGAAAGGCCGATGGGAGCACTAGTCACCATCACTCATGTCTAGGAGAACAGCAGGGGAAGACAGCAACAAACAAACTATATCAGAGATAGACTTATCCAGTCACGAGCAGAGAAGGCGATCCCAAACACGCCGGACAAGAGCTCCACAGCAACACCATCAAACGATCTCCTTCAAAGGTCAGAATAGAACTGGAAGTAAGGACTATATCTGGCAATGACTGCAAGTGAAAGTGAAACTAATATAGTAGTTGGGAGTGGCAGACAGGACTTACCTGAGAAGGATGCCTACAAACTCCCAGTCAGGACAAAAAGGTTCACAAGGCAAAACCCAGATGACATACCCTGAACCACGGAGCAAACTCACAAGCTATTGCGAGTAGCAAGTCGCTGCGACCTTCTCCTCCCAGACCTGTCTGGATCAGTCACAGTCGTGACATTAGCTCTTGGAGATGTCATTAGTCTAGGGGTTCACATACTTTTTCCATCTGCACTGTGAATGTTTACATAGTGTGTTCAATAAAAACATGGTAATATTTAATTGTGTTATTAGTTTAAGCAGACTGTGATTGTCTATTGTTGCGACTTAGATGAAGATCAGATCACATTTTATGCAGAAATCCATATCATTCCAAAGGGTTCACATACTTTTTCTTGCAACTGTATAATTTTAATTATTTTTTTTTTTGCAAGGAAAACAAAGGCATCGATGATAATAACAATGAAGAAATGGTTGGTGAGATTGCGGTAAAAATATCAAATAGTACACTGGTGAGTTTACACTTTATGATAACATTGTAATAGGTTTAATTCATCAGTAATCATATGTAAATTGTGTAAAAACAATACGTAAATTATGTTGAATCAATATGTAAATTGTAATCAAAGTAGCGAAATCAAATAATCAATATGAAAATCGGTTACTTGCAGCAAATGCAGCATGGCTGATCACTCAATTTGTTAAGGCGCATGCTCCTTTTGCTTCATTCAGATATGGTAGGAGCATGCACTTGATAAAGAGAATGACCGTCCAGCTTGAAATGCCTTCTAATACAGCATTTTACTATTTAATGAGTTGATTTCGTAACTTTAACTGTAATTTGAATATTGTTTACAAAAAATGAATAAATAGATTATTAAAAAATTTACTAAATAATACTATACTGAGCGTGTCACGGTGTAATAGAGTACAGTGAATGCACTGTGCCTCATTGTGATTTCAGCAACAGTTGACAGCCTCCCCCTACTTTATTGTTGTCACTATTTAAACAGTAACACTATTTTGTGGGCAATCGGTGGATGCCACTATAGCATAAGATGATATATGTCTCATCTATAGATCACGTACTGAATTCTTTAAACCACAGATCCCAACCATTACAGTGCCTTCAACAGATGCCATCAATAACATTGCCATCCACACATCACCCGTACAGTGGCTTCCACATATATCACCAATAACAATTCCATCCATAGACCAACACTAAAACATTAAATACCACAATTCTCCATAAAAGTTTCAACCTCAGAACCACATTATAGTGTCAGTCTTAGCTATGTCCTAATAGAGTGTAATCTAAACATAACGACCCTAATATTATCATCAAAAAATACCCTATTATATTGTCATCCATACAACACCTTTCATTTTAAAAATTTCAGTGTAAACATTTAGTCTCCAATTTTATAATTTTCGTAATTTAACAATAATACATTATTTCTTTTTTATGTCAACATGTGTCTTATTGTCTAAAAACTAAAGTAAATATATTGTAGTATACTTTATAGTCATAATAGTGCAAGTATCAAAAAAAGGCATCATTTTTAATAATTCCGACTATTGTTTTAATAAAGCTGTATTTGTAGTTTCATAACTTTTTTTTCAATTGAAGAAGTACAATGATGCCCTTATCATTATTGCGAACGCTAGTTGTTTCACAGTGATGTTTTACACAAAAATGTAACATTATATTTAGTAATCAAATTTTTATTTATTTATAAAAAACTTAAAATTACAGGCGTTATCCCTTATTAATCTAACTTTATCTTTATGGAAAATGCTGTGCTCGTATTTGAGTCTCTAACACATAAAATATTGACAACTGAGTACATAATCCATGATATGAATCTGTTAGAGCATATGAGTGTTAAAAATCTCTGAATAGATTATATGTTTAATACAATTAACATTACAGTGCGGAATATTTGTTTTATTTTTTTCCAAAGGGAATCTCCTGTTTACGATAGTACTGAAGAAGTGTTTCTCTCCATCAGCAGTGGTCAAAATTCTGAAATTATAATTTCAAGCAACTATGAAATAATACAATGCATTGTAGAAGAAGAAGGAAACCAGTATATTGGTAAGAACAATATAATTGTTTTTTAAACACTTTTAATCTCAAATTTAAAATCAGATATTATACTAAACAAAAAGGGTATATTTCATAGTTAATATAGCAATAACAAAGCCTGATCCGTTACATGTGTGCATTGCGGCTAAACATTGTTGGATTGGTAATACACCATACTTTGAAATGAAATGCTATTTCATTGACTTTATTTTTGCTTTAGTACTTTTCAAGGCCTTCCTATACATTTTTTTGTTCATTACTTTTTTCATGCTGGTCTTTTTTTTTTTTCAATTAAACTTGAATTGGGATTAGTATTTTGGTATGATGTGCCACTATCTAATCAATGTATTTGACTTTTTTGAAAACTTTTTTGACATTTATTTAAAATGAATTGAATTTTTTTTTTATTGTGTTGCGATAAACATCAAATGTATTATTTACGTTGGTAACACTATTAAAATTGCTAAAGTAATCTTAAAAAAAATAAAAAATATCTAAGGGCCACCAAACCGTGTGTTGCATAAAATTTTAAACAATTAATTTTATAAAATGTAATTAACATTATAGATGCAGGTGTTGTGGCGTTGTTAATGCAACTTAAAACAGTGTTAGCCAACCAATGTACTAGTTGGGTTAAAGATGATTGACATTGTCCTGGTTATTATAAATTGTCTGGCCTACATGGAGGAATGCTCGTTGTCTGCTGGCTTACTTTGATAAGATTTCCTCCAATTATATTTTTTTTAATTAGTTTTTTAGGCTATTTCAGGTCAAGAAATTTCAAATGTTCTTGAAGAAACTGACAATGGGAACACCAGGACAGTTAATGTATATAACCCGTGTACTACATCATTTCATATATTTTTTAGTGATTTAAATATGTTCAAATATGAAAAATTATTAGAGGAAAAAATAATTAAAGGAATAGCTCACTCTTATGCAGATAAGGACCAGGTGCTCTAGGCCAGGGAAACTGTATCACCCTTACAGACAGTTCAAAAGTAAATAAATAAGTGTATTGGACTGGCACTCTGTATGTGTGGTAGATACGGAATAAATACAATAAATTATATAATAAAAGTGATCACAAATTTAATAAATGCAATAAAATACACAATAAAAATTGAAAGCATATGTAACGCTATGAACAATATAGCAGCACTGGTAAGTAGTAATTCGATTGTTAGTTCATAATAATAGCAACAAAACTCACGTGATCCGTGACGTATCTCCGATCTGTGGCTTTGACCAAGTGCCGCGAGATCTGGTATGCGGCGGTCAAATTCGCAGAAGCAATGTTCAGCAGATCCTGGATGAAGTTTTTCACTGGAGCGCTCCAGTCATTGATGAGATTATGCACAGATTATTTCCTCATCTGTGTATAGGAAGAAGGCCTTAGTTGTAATGGGAGTGTATCAGCTGGTTACGCCATCGTAATGTAGGGGCCATCGTAACCAGCTGATACACTCCCATTACAACTAAGGCCTTCTTCCTATACACAGATGAGGAAATAATCTGTGCATAATCTCATCAATGACTGGAGCGCTCCAGTGAAAAACTTCATCCAGGATCTGCCGAACATTGCTTCTGCGAATTTGACCGCCGCATACCAGATCTCGCGGCACTTGGTCAAAGCCACAGATCGGAGATACGTCACGGATCACGTGGGTACGCAGTACACACTGCGACACAGACGGCCGAATCTGCAGCTTACTCTGACCGCACGGTCCCGGCGTTCACCCCAAGTGCGGGACTACTTGCACTACACATGTGAGTGACTCTGCTATAATCCAGCCGGCATAAGGTAATATTTGATACTATCCTTATTTTGGAACATTATACTACATTGACCGCTATTCACCGCTGCTTGGGAGATGGCATGCGTGTGCTGATTCGTTTGGACAAGGTGTATAACCATCAGACTTCACGTTTGCATATGTCTCTTTGCACTTTATATATAACGCCGTAATTGGAAAGGACTACTACCCTATCCCATCAAGTTTTGTTGCTATTATTATGAACTAACAATCGAATTACTACTTACCAGTGCTGCTATATTGTTCATAGCGTTACATACGCTTTCAATTTTTATTGTGTATTTTATTGCATTTATTAAATTTGTGATCACTTTTATTATATCATGAAAAATTATTAGTCTATTATATAGCTTCACCATATACAATACAATTAAAGGTGTTCTCTTTATTCTATTTGAAAATTATTTTTAAATTCTAACCAGATTATATAAAATAAATAATTATGATTTAACCTCTTCAGGACACAGGGCATACAGGTACGCCCTTATGTCCTGGTACTTAAGGACACAGTGCGTACCTGTACGCCCTGTGTATTTATGATCACCGCCGCACGGCGGGTGGTGATCGGGAAGCCGGTGCCTGCTCAAATCATTGAGCAGGCCCCTCGGCTAAATGCGCGGGGGGATCCCGCGTCAATTCAGACCTGCGGTTTGCGGCTTCTACCTATTGCGGTGGCGGCGGTGCCATCTGGTCGCCATGGGGCTGTAGGGGGGACCTGATGGCATGGAAGGCAGCGCAATGCCTAAGGAAGGCATCGCGCTGACTTCCGGTGACGAGCCTGTGAGATCCAGCCCCCTGGATCTCATAGGCCGGAAGCTGTATGAGTAATACACACAGTATTACTCATACAGCCAATGCATTCAAATACAGAAGTATTGGAATGCATTGTAAAGGATCAGACCCCCAAAAGTTCAAGTCCCAAAGTGGGACAAAAAATTAAGTGAAAAATAAAGTTGAAAAAGTTTTTCCCCCCAAAAATTAAAAGTTTCAAGTAAAAATAAACAAAAACGTTATTTTCCCCAAATAAAGTAAAAAAAAATTGGTAAAAAATAGGGGGGAAAAAAGGTAATCGCCCAAAAACTGAAAAAATTAGGGCTCTCAGACTATGGAAACACTAAAACATAATTTTATTTGCTTCAAAAATGAAATCATTGTGTAAAACTTACATAAATAAAATAAAAAGTATACATATTAGGTTTCGCCGCGTCCGTGACAACCGGGTCTATAAAAATACCACATGATCTAACCTGTCAGATGAATGTTGTAAATAACTAAAAATAAAAACGGTGCCAAAACAGCTATTTCTTGTTACCTTTCCTCATAAAAAGTGTAATATAGAGCAACCAAAAATCATATGTATCCTAAACTAGTACCAACAAAACTTCCACCCTATCCCGTAGTTTCTAAAATGGGGTCACTTTTTTGGAGTTTCTACTATAGGGGTGCATCAGGGGGGCTTCAAATGGGACATGGTGTCAAAAAAACCAGTCCAGCAAAATCTGCCTTCCAAAAACCATATGGCATTCCTTTCCTTCTGCGCCCTGCCGTGTGCCCATACAGCAGTTTACGACCACATATGGGGTGTTTCTGTAAACTACAGAATCAGGGCCATAAATATTGAGGTTTGTTTGGCTGTTAACCCTTGCTTTGTTACTGGAAAAAATTGATTAAAATTGAAAATTTGCCCAAAAATTTAAATTCTCAGATTTCATCTCCATTTGCCAATAACTCTTGTGGAACACCTAAAGGGTTAACAACGTTTGTAAAATCAGTTTTAAAATACCTTGAGGGGTGTAGTTTCTTAGATGGGGTCACTTTTAAGGAGTTTCTACCCTAGGGGTGCATCAGGGGGGCTTCAAATGGGACATGGTGTCAAAAAAAACAGTCCAGCAAAATCTGCCTTCCAAAAACCATATGGCATTCCTTTCCTTCTGCACCCTACCGTGTGCCCGTACATCAGTTCACGACCACATATGAGGTGTTTCTGTAAACTACAGAATCCGGGCAATAAATATAGATTTTTTTTGGGCTGTTAACCATTGCTTTGTTACTGGAAAAAATGGATTAAAATTGAAAATTTACCCAAAAATTTAAATTCTGAAATTTCATCTCCATTTGCCAATAACACTTGTGGAACACCTAAAGGGTTAACGACGTTTGTAAAATCAGTTTTGAATACCTTGAGGGGTGTAGTTTCTTAGATGTGGTCACTTTTATGGAGTTTCTACTCTAGGGTTGCATCAGGGGGGCTTCAAATGGGACATGGTGTCAAAAAAACCAGTCCAGCAAAATCTGCCTTCCAAAAACCATATGGCATTCCTTTCCTTCTGCACCCTGCCGTGTGCCCGTACAGTAGTTTCTGTAAACTACAGAATCAGGGCCATAAATATTGAGTTTTGTTTGGCTGTTAACCCTTGCTTTGTAAAAGTAAAAAAAATATTAAAATGGAAAATCTGCCCAAAAAATTTAATTTTGAAATTGTATCTCTATTTTCCATTAATTCTTGTAGAACACCTAAAGGGTTAACAAAGTTTGTAAAATCAGTTTTAAATACCTTGAGGGGTGTAGTTTCTAGAATGGGTGGTTTCTATTATGTAAGCCTCGCAAAGTGACTTCAGACCTGAACTGGTCCCTAAAAATTGGGTTTTTGAAAATTTCTGAAAAATGTCAAGATTTGCTTCTAAACTTCTAAGCCTTGTAACATCCCCAAAAAATAAAATATCATTCCCAAAATGATCCAAACATGAAGTAGACATATGGGGAATGTAAAGTAATAACTATTTTTGGAGGTATTACTATGTATTATAGGAGTAGAGAAATTGAAACTTGGAAATTTGCAATTTGTTTAAGTTTTTGGTAATTTGGTATGTTTTTATAAATAATTTTTATTTTTTTTTTACTTTATTTTACCAGTGTCATGAAGTACAATATGTGACGAAAAAACAATATCAGAATAGCCTGGATAAGTCAAAGCGTTTTAAAGTTATCACCACTTAAAGTGACACTGGTCAGATTTGCAAAAAATGGCCTGGTCCTTAACCATCTCCCGTCCGCCCATAGGATATAAATGTCCGGGAGGTGGATCTCTGTTTCTGAATGGACGTTCCAGAACGTCCGTTCAGAAACTGCCGCTGCACGCTAATCATGCAGCTGCTGATCGGGTTGCCCGCTGTCAGTGACAGCAGGGCAACCCAGAGAGAAGGCAGGGACAGTGCCCAGGTGTCCCTGCCTTCTAGATCGCTGCATACACAGCGCTCGGTGAGCGCTGTGTATGCAGAGCAGGAAGCGCTATGCGCTTCCTGTTCTGGCCCGGCGGTCATGTGACCGCCGGGACCGGAGAGTGCAGGAGCTGTGTGAGGTCTTTCAGAGACCTCGATCAGCCCTGCACTGAGGCTGTACAGCGCAGTATTATGCTGTACAGCCTCTCTGGGGGGTGTATTTCTCCTGTAACTGGGGCTACTATGTCAGCCCCAGTTACAGGAGAAATCAACAGTGAAAAAAAAAAGAAAAAGTGAAGTTAATGTCCCCCAGAGGTCTTGTATGACCTTATTGGGGACGAAAAGTGTAAAATAAAAAAAATAAAGTGTTGAAAAAATAAAATAAAGAAAAGGTTTCACATGTAAAAAATAATAATTCCCCAAGTAAGGAATAAATTTTTTTTAAAAAAATAATAAAATAAAATAGACATATTTGGTATTGCCGCGTCCGTAAAAACCAGCTCTATAAAAATATCACATGACCTAACCCCTCGGGTGAACACCGTAAAAAACTAAAAAACTGTATCAAAACTAGCAATTTTTGTTACCTTACATCACAAAAAGTGCAACACCAAGTGATCAAAAACACGTATGTCCCACAAAAAGGTACCAATAAAACCGTCACCTCATCCCGCAAAAAATTAGCCCCTACATAAGAAAATCTCTCAAAAAATAAAAGAAACTATAGCTCTTAGAACATGGAGACACTAAAACATAATTTTTTTTTTTTCAAAAATGCTATTATTGTGTTAAAGTGAAACAAATAAAAAAAAGTATGCATATTAGGTATTACCGCGTCCATAAAAACCAGCTCTATAAAAATATCACATGACCTAACCCCTCGGGTGAACACCGTAAAAAAATAAAAGTGTCAAAACAAGCAATTCTTGTCACCTTACAACACAAAAAGTGCAACACCAAGTGATCAAAAACGCGTATGTCCCACAAAATGGTACCAATAAAACCGTCACCTCATCCCGCAAAAAATGAGCCCCTACATAAGAAAATCTCTCAAAAATTAAAAAAAAACTATAGCTCTCAGAACATGGACACATTAAAACATAATTTTTTTGTTTCAAAAATGCTATTATTGTGTAAAAATTTAATAAATAAGAAAAAGTATACATATTAGGTATCGCCACGTCCGTAACAATCTGCTTTATAAAAATGCCACTTGACTGAACCCCTCAGGTGAACGCTGTAAAAATAAATAAATAGAAACTGTGCTAAAACAACACATTTTTCGGTCACCTTGCCCCATAAAGTGTTATAATAAATTATCAAAAAATCATATGTACCCAAAAATAGTAGCAATTAAACTGGCACCTTATCCCCTAGTTTCCAAAATGGGATCACTTATTGGGAGTTTCTACTGTAAGGGTGCATCAGGGGGCTTCAAATGGGACATGGCATCTAAAAACCATGTGGAGTTCCTTTTCTTCTGCGCCCTGCCGTGTGCCCATACAGCAGTTTATGACCACATATGGGGTGTTTCTGTAAACCGCAGAATCTGGGTAATAAATATTGAGTTTTGTTTGGCGGTTAACCATCGATGTGTTAAAGAAGAAATTGGATTAAAATGGAAAATTTGCCAAAAAAGTTAAATTTAAAAATTTGATCTCCATTTTCCTTTAATTCTTGTGGAACGCCTAAAGGGTTAACAAAGTTAGTAAATCGGTTTTAAGTAACTTGAGGGGTGTAGTTTCTACAATGGGGTCATTTATGGGGGTATCCATTATGTAGGCCCCACAAAGTGACTTCAGACCTGAACTGGTCCTTAAAAAGTGGGTTTTGGCAATTTTCTTAAAAATTTGAAGAATTGCTTCTAAACTTCTAAGCCTTCTAACGTCCTAAAAAAAAAAAAATTATATTTCCAAAATGATCCAAACATGAAGTAGACATATGGGGAATGTTAGGTAATAAATATTTTATGAGGTATCACTTTCTGTTTTAAAAGCAGAGAAATTGAAATTTAGAAAATTGTAAATTTTTCTAAATTTTTGGTAAATTTGGGATTTTTTCATAAATAAAGGTGAAATATATTGACTCAAATTTATGGCTATCATGAAGTACAATGTATCACGATCACAATCTCTGAATGACTTGGATAAGTAAAGGCGTTCCAAAGTTATTACCACATAAAGTGAGATATGTCAGTTTTGCAAAATTAGGCCTGGTCAGGAAGGGGGCAAATGGCCCAGATGGCAAGTGGTTAAGGTGAAATAAGGCTGTGTCCTAAAGGGGTTAAAATAATTATGATTTAAAATTTTCTAGTTTATAAAATATTTTTTTTGATGGAGATAGCAGGCATTCAAAAAAAGATAATTAAAAATAATATAAGCTCACGTTTAACTCTATATACCAATTTATAAAAGTTAATTAATGTTGTTAGAACATAAAAAAGTATGATCAAATCGAGAGACAACATAGCTTAGATCACTATGGAACAAAACCCATTCTGGGATAACATGGTTTTTCAAATAAAATTTTAAGTATTGTATTTAACATAATATTACAAAATTAAAATAATGTAAATAACGTTGAAGCTTCAGCAGTCATTATCATATGTTGAAAAACTTTACATTAATAAGGTTATTGTCAACGACTGTGTTTTTCAAAGCTCCAATTTAAAAGACCAATATTTTAAATTGTCCAAAGTCTTTTTTCAAAAACAAGATGTGTTGTTTTTTTTTTTTTTTATGAAAATTGAAAACATATACAAAAAAAATAAAAAAATTTATTGAATGATGTCAAAAATTAATTAAAAGTAAAAAAAATACATTAATCATAAAAAATATTGATTTAATATTACATCGCATTTGTTTTTTTATTGATAATGACAACATCATAACTTATATTTTTTATTCTTTCTTTTTTTTATTTTACAGTTGCAAGCTTTATTAGCTGAAATGAACCAACTATACAGTTCTGTAACACCAATTCAAGTATCTTTTCAGGATAATCCATTAAGATCTGAGAATTTTAATTACATATTTTTTCACGAAACTGAAGAGGAAAACAGAATAGGTAATGCGTATTGGTGTGAGTGTAAGAACTGCATTCCAATGACAACCAATATTGAGTCAGTGTGTTGCAAAGAAATTGCAAATGACGATCCGTTCTTGGAAGGCCTTAATTGCATAACTGAGCATGAATTGTTTTTTATATATTGTAAAAGAGTTGAGACAGTTACTATAAATTTAAGATCTTGAGGGAATCGTACTAGATGAACCATCTGTAAAGGATTTGAACAGGTAAATGTTTGGTTATCAAAGTGATAATTATAGTTTGTCTATGATTTTATTATTAGGATATAAATTTTTTCTATACCTTTTAGATTGCGTCGAAAAACTGCCTATAGATCCTTTACAGGCTGGATTCATGAATACCTTGGTGCATCAAATCGACGACCTATTCCTTCATGTGCAGTCAACGTTCGAAATTCATTTACAGATCCTGACTTAATCTATCTTGGATATAAAATTCGGAGAGAACATGCTGCTGAATTTATAGCTTTTGAGTAGGGATGAGCGAACCCGAACTGTATAGTACATTTTCGTAAAAGTCTGGGTTCGGGTTCGGTGTTCGGCGCTTTCTTGGCGCTTTTTGAAAGGCTGCAAAGCAGCCAATCAACAAGCTTCATACTACTTGCCCCAAGAGGCCATCACAGCCTTGCCTACTATTGGCATGGCTGTGATTGGCCAGTGCAGCATGTGACCCAGCCTCTATATAAGCTTGGGTAACGTAGCGCTGCACGTCACTCTGCTGATTCAAGCATAGGGAGAGGTTGCTGCTGCGACGTTAGGGCGAGATTATGCAGATTAACTCCTCCAAAAGACTTAATTCAGTGATCGATCTCCAGCTATGGATCATTGAAGTGCTGATATTGAATTGCTCACTTTTTTTAGGCTGCCCAGAGCGTTTTTATATCACTTTTTTCTGGGGTGATCGGCGGCCATTTTGTGGCTTGTGGTGCGCCAGCACAAGCTACCACCAAGTGCATTTAACCATCAATAGTGTGGTTATTTTTTGCTATATCCTACATCAGGTGCAGGCTGAGCCTTTGTCACCCAAGTGCATTTAACCATCAATAGTGTGGTTATTTTTTGGCCATATACTACATCAGGTGCAGGCTGAGCCTGTGTCACCCAAGTGCATTTAACCATCAATAGTGTGGTTATTTTTTGGCCATATACTACATCAGGGGCAAGTTGAGCCTGTCACCCAGCGCCTAAAAAATAGCCCTGGCATTTATATTCCTCCAAATCAGTACTGTTTTAGCTGGTCAAGTTATTTGTAGTGACCGTAAAAGCACAGTTTTTGTTCTGGGTTGAAAAACTATTCCCAAATTTGCCATTCTCAAAATTAGTAGTTTCTGCTATATCAGGCCTACTTTAAATCTATCCCAAAAAGGGTATATTAGATTCAAGGTGCTGATAGTGTCATTCTGAAAAACAACACACACGCTACAGTGCAGATACAAGTCTAATTCTGTGATTAAAGGTATACCTGTCACACAGCGCCTAAAAAATAGCCCTGACATTTATATTCCTCCAAATCAGTACTGTTTTAGCTGGTCAAATTATTTGTAGTGACCGTAAAAGCACAGTTTTTGTTCTGGGTTGAAAAACTATTCCCAAATTTGCCATTCTGGAAATTAGTAGTTTCTGCTATATCAGGCCTACTTTAAATCTATCCCAAAAAGGGTATATTAGATTCAAGGTGCTGATAGTGTCATTCTGAAAAACTTAACACACACGCTACAGTGCAGATACAAGTCTAATTCTGTGATTAAAGGTATACCTGTCACACAGCGCCTAAAAAATAGCCCTGACATTTATATTCCTTCAAATCAGTACTGTTTTAGCTGGTCAAATTATTTGTAGTGACCGTAAAAGCACAGTTTTTGTTCTGGGTTGAAAAAGTATTCCCAAATTTGCCATTTTCAAAATTAGTCGTTTCTGCTATATCAGGCCTACTTTAAATCTATCCCAAAAAGGATATATTAGATTCAAGGTGCTGATAAAGGGTGGCAGGTATACATAGTGTGGTTATTTTTTGGCCATATACTACATCAGGGGCAAGTTGAGCCTGTCACCCAGCGCCTAAAAAATAGCCCTGGCATTTATATTCCTCCAAATCAATACTGTTTTAGCTGGTCAAGTTATTTGTAGTGACCGTAAAAGCACAGTTTTTGTTCTGGGTTGAAAAACTATTCCCAAATAACCACACTATGTATACCTGACACCCTTTATCAGCACCTTGAATCTAATATACCCTTTTTGGGATAGATTTAAAGTAGGCCTGATATAGCAGAAACGACTAATTTTGAAAATGGCAAATTTGGGAATACTTTTTCAACCCAGAACAAAAACTGTGCTTTTACGGTCACTACAAATAATTTGACCAGCTAAAACAGTACTGATTTGGAGGAATATAAATGTCAGGGCTATTTTTTAGGCGCTGTGTGACAGGTATACCTTTAATCACAGAATTAGACTTGCGCTCTAAGATCCTCGGGCCGGCGCGGTGACGTCATATCACCGCGCCGACCAACGAGTTCAGGCCGGTGGTGCGCATAGGCACGGCGGCAATGGAGGGACTGCGAGCTGCATAGCATTATACCCTAAGTATCTTTTATATACCTCCCTGAGCCTCTATATACCCCCCTGATCCTATATATACACACCCCTGGTAACCCTACCCTATATACCCCTGGTAACCCTACCCTATATACCCCTGGTAACCCTACCCTACATACCCCTGGTCCCTACCTATTACCCCTGATAATCCTACACCCCTGGTAACCCTTTACGCCCCTTGTTGCCCTGATCCCTGATTTACTCTAATCACCTCCCGCGGTATATTTATGCTTTGTGGTTGGCTTACACCCTTGTAAGACCACCGTCAACCTTCGTCTACCCCATAGGGATAGTATATAGTACTAGGTGGGTGGGCTGTTAATATTGAATGTGTGTATCGTATAGTTAGTTTATGGGTGGAATTGGGAACGTGTAGTGTAGTTGAGTACTGTATATTTAGTGCTGTATTGTTAGTGTATTGCGTAGTGTATTGTTAATAAATACCGTTATATTTGTATCTGTGTAACGTGTAGTTATTGGCGATAGTTAGTTAGTAAGGCGCATGCAGTTAGCATAAGTGACTAGTGTAAAGCATAGCGAAGGTATTGTTGTTGTTATATAAAGGCATAAATAGGCGGAGTTATCAATAGACGGCTCCTCCCATTTATGAATATTAATTATCGATATTTGCATAAATATTGGTGATTAATATTCCCCCTTTACAGTGACCGTAAAAGCACAGTTTTTGTTCTGGGTTGAAAAACTATTCCCAAATTTGCCATTCTCAAAATTAGTAGTTTCTGCTATATCAGGCCTACTTTAAATCTATCCCAAAAAGGGTATATTAGATTCAAGGTGCTGATAGTGTCATTCTGAAAAACTTAACACACACGCTACAGTGCAGATACAAGTCTAATTCTGTGATTAAAGGTATACCTGTCACACAGCACCTAAAAAATAGCCCTGACATTTATATTCCTCCAAATCAGTACTGTTTTAGCTGGTCAAATTATTTGTAGTGACAGTAAAAGCACAGTTTTTGTTCTGGGTTGAAAAAGTATTCCCAAATTTGCCATTTTCAAAATTAGTAGTTTCTGCTATATCAGGCCTACTTTAAATCTATCCCAAAAAGGGTATATTATATTCAAGGTGCTGATAGTGTCATTCTGAAAAACTTAACACACACGCTACAGTGCAGATACAAGTCTAATTCTGTGATTAAAGGTATACCTGTCACACAGCGCCTAAAAAATAGGCCTGACATTTATATTCCTCTAAATCAGTACTGTTTTAGCTGGTCAAATTATTTGTAGTGACCGTAAAAGCACAGTTTTTGTTCTGGGTTGAAAAACTATTCCCAAATTTGCCATTTTCAAAATTGTGGTGAACGGGAACAATGAGGAAAACATCTAGTAAGGGACGCGGACGTGGACATGGTCGTGGTGGTGTTAGTGGACCCTCTGGTGCTAGGAGAGGACGTGGCCGTTCTGCCACAGCCACACGTCCTAGTGTACCAACTACCTCAGGTCCCAGTAGCCGCCAGAATTTACAGGGATATTTGGTGGGGCCCATGCCGTTCTAAGGATGGTAAGGCCTGAGCAGGTACAGGCATTAGTCAATTGGGTGGCCGACAGTGCATCCAGCACGTTCACATTATCTCCCACCCAGTCTTCTGCAGAAAGCGCACAGATGGCGCATGAAAACCAAGCCCATCAGTCTGTCACATCACCCCCATGCATATCAGTGAAACTGTGTGAGCCTCAAGTTATGCAGCAGTCTCTTATGCTGTTTGAAGACTCTGCTGCCACGGTTTCCCAAGGGCATCCACCTAGCCCTTCCCCAGGGGTGGAAGAGATAGAATGCACTAACGCACAACCACTTATGTTTCCTGATGATGAGGACATGGGAATACCACCTCAGCATGTCTCTGATGATGACGAAACACAGGTGTCAACTGCTGCGTCTTTCTGCAGTGTGCAGACTGAACAGGAGGTCAGGGATCAAGACTGGGTGGAAGACGATGCAGGGGACGATGAGGTCCTAGACCCCACATGGAATGAAGGTCGTGCCACTGACTTTCAGAGTTCGGAGGAAGAGGCAGTGGTGAGACCTAGCCAACAGCGTAGCAAAAGAGGGAGCAGTGGGCAAAATCAGAACACCCGCCGCCAAGAGACTCCGCCTGCTACTGACCGCCGCCATCTGGGACCGAGCACCCCAAAGGCAGCTTCAAGGAGTTCCCTGGCATGGCACTTCTTCAAACAATGTGCTGACGACAAGACCCGAGTGGTTTGCACGCTGTGCCATCAGAGCCTGAAGCGAGGCATTAACGTTCTGAACCTTAGCACAACCTGCATGACCAAGCACCTGCATGCAAAGCATGAACTGCAGTGGAGTAAACACCTTAAAAACAAGGAAGTCACTCAGGCTCCCCCTGCTACCTCTTCTGCTGCTGCCGCATCGGCCTCTTCTGCTGCTGCAGCCTCGGCCTCTTCCTCCGCCTCTGGAGGAACGTGGGCACCTGCCACCCAGCAAACATGGGATGTACCACCAACACCACCACCTGCGTCACCAAGCATCTCAACCATGTCACACGGCAGCGTTCAGCTCTCCATCTCACAAACATTTGAGAGAAAGCGTAAATTCCCACCTAGCCACCCTCGATCCCTGGCCCTGAATGCCAGCATTTCTAAACTACTGGCCTATGAAATGCTGTTATTTAGGCTGGTGGACACAGACAGCTTCAAACAGCTCATGTCGCTTGCTTTCCCACAGTATGTTGTTCCCAGCCGCCACTACTTCTCCAAGAGAGCCGTGCCTTCCCTGCACAACCAAGTGTCCGATAAAATCAAGTGTGCACTGCGCAACGCCATCTGTGGCAAGGTCCACCTAACAACAGATACATGGACCAGTAAGCACGGCCAGGGACGCTATATCTCCCTAACTGCACACTGGGTAAATGTAGTGGCGGCTGGGCCCCAGGCGGAGAGCTGTTTGGCGCACGTCCTTCCGCCACCAAGGATCGCAGGGCAACATTCTTTGCCTCCTGTCTCCTCCTCCTCCTACTCAGCTTCCTCCTCCTCTTCTTCCACCTGCTCATCCAGTCAGCCACACACCTTCACCACCAACTTCAGCACAGCCCGGGGTAAACGTCAGCAGGCCGTTCTGAAACTCATATGTTTGGGGGACAGGCCCCACACCGCACAGGAGTTGTGGCGGGGTATAGAACAACAGACCAACGAGTGGTTGCTGCCGGTGAGCCTCAAGCCCGGCCTGGTGGTATTCGATAATGGGCGAAATCTCGTTGCAGCTCTGGGACTAGCCGGTTTGACGCACATCCCTTGCCTGGCGCATGTGCTGAATTTGGTGGTGCAGAAGTTCATTCGCAACTAACCCGACATGTCAGAGCTGCTGCATAAAGTGCGGGCCATCTGTTCGCGCTTCCGGCGTTCACACCCTGCCGCTGCTCGCCTGTCTGCGCTACAGCGTAACTTCGGCCTTCCCGGTCACCGCCTCATATGCGACGTGCCCACCAGGTGGAACTCCACCTTGCACATGCTGGACAGACTGTGCGAGCAGCAGCAGGCCATAGTGGAGTTTCAGCTGCAGCACGCACGGGTCAGTCGCACTGCGGAACAGCACCACTTCACCACCAATGACTGAGCCTCCATGCGAGACCTGTGTGCCCTGTTGCGCTGTTTCGAGTACTCCACCAACATGGCCAGTGGCGATGACGCCGTTATCAGCGTTACAATACCACTTCTATGTCTCCTTGAGAAAACACTTAGGGCGATGATGGAAGAGGAGGTGGCCCAGGAGGAAGAGGGGTCATTTTTAGCACTTTCAGGCCAGTCTCTTCGAAGTGACTCAGAGGGAGGTTTTTTGCAACAGCAGAGGCCAGGTACAAATGTGGCCAGACAGGGCCCACTACTGGAGGACGAGGAGGACGAGGATGAGGAGGATGTGGAGGAGGATGAAGATGAAGCATGTTCACAGCGGGGTGGCACCCAAAGCAGCTCGGGCCCATCACTGGTGCGTGGCTGGGGGGAAACACAGGACGATGACGATACGCCTCCCACAGAGGACAGCTTGTCCTTACCTCTGGGCAGCCTGGCACACATGAGCGACTACATGCTGCAGTGCCTGCGCAACGACAGCAGAGTTGCCCACATTTTAACGTGTGCGGACTACTGGGTTGCCACACTGCTGGATCCCCGGTACAAAGACAATGTGCCCACCTTACTTCCTACACTGGAGCGTGATAGGAAGATGCGCGAGTACAAGCGCACGTTGGTAGACGCGCTACTGAGAGCATTCCCAAATGTCACAGGGGAACCAGTGGAAGCCCAAGGCGAAGGCAGAGGAGGAACAAGAGGTCGCCAACGCAGCTGTGTCACGGCCAGCTCCTCTGAGGGCAGGGTTAGCATGGCAGAGATGTGGAAAAGTTTTGCCACCACACCACAGCTAACTGCACCACCACCTGATACGGAACGTGTTAGCAGGAGGCAACATTTCACTAACCTGGTGGAACAGTACCTGTGCACACCCCTCCACGTACTGACTGATGGTTCGGCCCCATTCAACTTCTGGGTCTCCAAATTGTCCACGTGGCCAGAGCCAGCCTTTTATGCCTTGGAGGTGCTGGCATGCCCGGCGGCCAGCGTTTTGTCTGAACGTGTATTCAGCACGGCAGGGGGCGTCATTACAGACAAACGCAGCCGCCTGTCTACAGCCAATGTGGACAAGCTGACGTTCATAAAAATGAACCAGGCATGGATCCCACAGGACCTGTCCATCCCTTGTGCAGATTAGACATTAACAACCTCCCCTTAACCATATATTATTGTACTCCAGGGCACTTCCTCATTCAATCCTATTTTTATTTTCATTTTACCATTATATTGCGGGGCAACCCAAAGTTGAATGAACCTCTCCTCTGTCTGGGTGCCAGGGCCTAAATGTGTGACAGTGGCCTGTTCCAGTGGTGGGTGACGTGAAGCCTGATTCTCTGCTATGACATGAAGACTGATTCTGTGCTGACATGAAGCCAGATTCTCTGTTACGGGACCTCTCTCCTCTGTCTGGGTGCCGGGGCCTAAATATGTGACAGTGGCCTGTTCCAGTGGTGGGTGACGGGAAGCCTGATTCTCTGCTATGACATGCAGACTGATTCTGTGCTGACATGAAGCCAGATTCTCTGTTACGGGACCTCTCTCCTCTGTCTGGGTGCCAGGGCCTAAATGTGTGACAGTGGCCTCTTCCAGTGGTGGGTGACGTGAAGCCTGATTCTCTGCTATGACATGAAGACTGATTCTGTGCTGACATGAAGCCAGATTCTCTGTTACGGGACCTCTCTCCTCTGTCTGGGTACCAGGGCCTAAATGTGTGACAGTGGCCTCTTCCAGTGGTGGGTGACGTGAAGCCTGATTCTCTGCTATGACATGAAGACTGATTCTGTGCTGACATGAAGCCAGATTCTCTGTTACGGGACCTCTCTCCTCTGTCTGGGTACCAGGGCCTAAATGTGTGACAGTGGCCTCTTCCAGTGGTGGGTGACGTGAAGCCTGATTCTCTGCTATGACATGAAGACTGATTCTGTGCTAACATGAAGCCATATTCACTGTTACAGGACCTCTCTCCTCTGTCTGGGTGCCAGGGCCTAAATGTGTGACAGTGGCCTGTTCCAGTGGTGGGTGATGTGAAGCCTGATTCTCTGCTATGACATGAAGACTGATTCTGTGCTGGCATGAAGCCAGATTTTCTGTTACGGGACCTCTCTCCTCTGTCTGGGTGCCGGGGCCTAAATATGTGACAGTGGCCTGTTCCAGTGGTGGATGACGTGAAGCCTGATTCTCTGCTATGACATGAAGACTGATTCTGTGCTGACATGAAGCAAGATTCTCTGTTACAGGACCTCTCTCCTCTGTCTGGGTGCCGGGGCCTAAATATGTGACAGTGGCCTGTTCCAGTGGTGGGTGACGTGAAGCCTGATTCTCTGCTATGACATGAAGACTGATTATGTGCTGACATGAAGCCAGATTCTCTGTTACGGGACCTCTCTCCTCTGTCTGGGTGCCAGGGCCTAAATGTGTGACAGTGGCCTCTTCCAGTGGTGGGTGACGTGAAGCCTGATTCTCTGCTATGACATGAAGACTGATTCTGTGCTGACATGAAGCCAGATTCTCTATTACGGGACCTCTCTCCTCTGTCTGGGTACCAGGGCCTAAATGTGTGACAGTGGCCTCTTCCAGTGGTGGGTGACGTGAAGCCTGATTCTCTGCTATGACATGAAGACTGATTCTGTGCTGACATGAAGCCAGATTCTCTGTTACGAAACCTCTCTCCTCTGTCTGGGTGCCAGGGCCTAAATGTGTGACAGTGGCATCTTCCAGTGGTGGGTGACGTGAAGCCTGATTCTCTGCTATGACATGAAGACTGATTCTGTGCTGACATGAAGCCAGATTCTCTGTTACGGGACCTCTCTCCTCTGTCTGGGTGCCGGGGCCTAAATATGTGACAGTGGCCTGTTCCAGTGGTGGGTGACGTGAAGCCTGATTCTCTGCTATGACATGAAGACTGATTCTGTGCTGACATGAAGCCAGATTCTCTGTTACAGGACCTCTCTCCTCTGTCTGGGTGCCGGGGCCTAAATATGTGACAGTGGCCTGTTCCAGTGGTGGGTGACGTGAAGCCTGATTCTCTGCTATGACATGAAGACTGATTCTGTGCTGACATGAAGCCAGATTCTCTGTTACGGGACCTCTCTCCTCTGTCTGGGTGCCAGGGCCTAAATGTGTGACAGTGGCCTCTTCCAGTGGTGGGTGACGTGAAGCCTGATTCTCTGCTATGACATGAAGACTGATTCTGTGCTGACATGAAGCCAGATTCTCTGTTACGGGACCTCTCTCCTCTGTCTGGGTGCCAGGGCCTAAATGTGTGACAGTGGCCTCTTCCAGTGGTGGGTGACGTGAAGCCTGATTCTCTGCTATGACATGAAGACTGATTCTGTGCTGACATGAAGCCAGATTCTCTGTTACGGGACCTCTCTCCTCTGTCTGGGTACCAGGGCCTAAATGTGTGACAGTGGCCTCTTCCAGTGGTGGGTGACGTGAAGCCTGATTCTCTGCTATGACATGAAGACTGATTCTGTGCTGACATGAAGCCAGATTCTCTGTTACGGGACCTCTCTCCTCTGTCTGGGTGCCAGGGCCTAAATGTGTGACAGTGGCATCTTCCAGTGGTGGGTGACGTGAAGCCTGATTCTCTGCTATGACATGAAGACTGATTCTGTGCTGACATGAAGCCAGATTCTCTGTTACGGGACCTCTCTCCTCTGTCTGGGTGCCAGGGCCTAAATGTGTGACAGTGGCCTCTTCCAGTGGTGGGTGACGTGAAGCCTGATTCTCTGCTATGACATGCAGACTGATTCTGTGCTGACATGAAGCCAGATTCTCTGTTACGGGACCTCTCTCCTCTGTCTGGGTGCCGGGGCCTAAATATGTGACAGTGGCCTGTTCCAGTGGTGGGTGACGTGAAGACTGATTCTGTGCTGACATGAAGCCAGATTCTCTGTTACGGGACCTCTCTCCTCTGTCTGGGTGCCAGGGCCTAAATGTGTGACAGTGGCCTCTTCCAGTGGTGGGTGACGTGAAGCCTTATTCTCTGCTATGACATGAAGACTGATTCTGTGCTGACATGAAGCCAGATTCTCTGTTACGGGACCTCTCTCCTCTGTCTGGGTGCCAGGGCCTAAATGTGTGACAGTGGCCTCTTCCAGTGGTGGGTGATGTGAAGCCTGATTCTCTGCTATGACATGAAGACTGATTCTGTGCTGACATGAAGCCAGATTCTCTGTTACGGGACCTCTTTCCTCTGTCTGGATGCCAGGGCCTAAATGTGTGACAGTTGCCTCTTCCAGTGGTGGGTGACGTGAAGCCTGATTCTCTGCTATGACATGAAGACTGATTCTGTGCTGACATGAAGCCAGATTCTCTGTTACGGGACCTCTCTCCTCTGTCTGGGTGCCAGGGCCTAAATGTGTGACAGTGGCCTCTTCCAGTGGTGGGTGACGTGAAGCCGGATTCTCTGCTATGACATGTCTATAACTAAAGGACCAGACTAGGGCAAGTTGAGATAAAAGAAAGGAAGCATAACAAATATATTAGGGACAAAAGAGATTTTGATACTGGTCAGATATACCCCATTAGGCCTAATACTGCCAACCAATCAAGAAGATACAACACAAATAGACAAGGTACATCTCAGTCAGATCTTTCAGAGTCTGACTGGTCAGGATCGGAAGGTCGTCCAGTAAGATACACTGCCGAACCTAGGCGTAAATATTGTGGTCGTGGACAATCGTACCAGAGGAGGGGGCCTACTCCCCAGATAGGTACGGGGACTTCATCAGGTCAAATATGGCAAGAAGTACCAGAAGCTGCCGCTACTTTAAATGTGCCTATGGTGACAGCCACCTCGGGTACAGTAGCCAGTTCCCAACAACAGGGTCAATTGTTGTCTCATGTATCTTCTGGGGGTTATTGTCCTCCATCTATGCCCTTGCCATCCACAGCAGGGCCAATGAATTTACCATCTTTTTTAGGCCAAGGCCCAGCCCTGAGGGACAGGGAGAAGTGGGCATACAATGCCAGAACATAGATGACCCGTTGAGGGTGATAAACCTGTCAAGTTTCCCCCTAAAACCCGAGCATTTGAGGGTACTGAATAAGGGACTGTCCTTTACACCTACACCTTCCTTTCACTGCTTTAACTGGGTTAAAGATATTAACCTCTTTGCAAGAAAGCTTGCCCTCCACAAAATGTTTAACCAGCAGTCTAGGGAGTGCCAGCGGATGCAGGATAATGAAAGACAGGCCCTGGCTATTTTAGAGTCACTGGATACCTTTGATGAAAGTGTCCAGGACTTGGTTGAAGCACCTCTGTCAACTTTAAAACCGCAATCTAAGTACACCCCCCTGTTTAGCCAATATGGTAACATCGATACCTTTGTGCAGCTAGTAACAAGGGACCTAAAAACTCTGAGTATTAAAATTCCCTCCACACATGTCAATCTTGGGGTGGAGGAACAACGTGCTCTTGAAGAACTGAGCCAATAACGAAGAATTGGTAATTAAACCCTCAGATAAGGGGGGAAATATTGTCCTTATGGACAAACAGTACTACCAAAAGATGGTGGAAGATCTAGTTGAGCAAAATGACACGTATGAGAAATTGGACTGTAACCCCACAGATAGATTCTTGGGAGAATTGAAGGCCATTCTTACTACAGCAAAGGCAGACAAACTGATTTCGAAAGAGGAATACCAATACCTCTTTAAAAAACATCCAACGACTGCCACCATCTATGCGACCCCAAAGGTGCACAAACAGAGGCGACCAGTGCCGGGCAGACCAATAGTGTCCGGCAATAACAGTCTAACAGAGAACATCAGCCAATATGTGGATGCATTCATTGCTCCGTTTGTGTCTAGTCTGCCCTCATATATTAGGGATACGAAGGATGTGGCCACCAGGATCCAGGACATTCAGGTCACCCCAGAAACGAAATTGGCCAGCCTCGATGTGGAGGCCTTATATTCTAACATTAGGCATGATCTGGGGATAAAGGCAGTGTCCACTTTCCTTTCAACCAAAAGTATTCAGTTCTGTGCACATAATGAGTTTATTTTAACTCTCTTACGATTCTTACTCACACACAATTACTTTCTGTTTAACGGTCACTATTATTTACAATCTGTTGGGACCGCAATGGGAAGTAAATGTGCACCTAATTATGCTAATTTATTTCTAGGGTGGTGGGAGGACACTATAGTTTTCAATTCTGATTTTTCTGATTTCACTCAACACATATTATTTTGGGGTAGGTACATCGATGATGTACTGATCCTCTGGGAAGGCACTATAGAGGAATTTCACTGTTTTGTTACAGCACTGAATTCTAATGCCATAGGTATGGCATTCACGTCAGAAATACATGAGAGCACTAATAATTTTTTGGATCTGAAATTGGTCCTGGATCCTGATGGCCACATACGGTCAGAAGTGTATCGCAAGCCGACAGCGACAAATAGTCTACTAGAATGGAGTAGTTTTCATCCTAGGCCCCTTAGGAAGGGTATACCTGTTGGCCAGTACCTTAGGGCCCGCAGGAACTGTTCAGACGAAGCAGCCTTCCATAGAGAAAGTAAAATTCTGTACGACCGTTTTCGGGCTAGGGGCTATCCTAAAAAGGTACTACATCAAGCTTATGCTAGGGCGAGCAACACCAATAGGACTGAACTTCTGACCACTTCACCCAAGGACTCCAGTAAACAGACAGTTAGGTGCATTGGCACCTATGATGCTCAGAACAACAGGGTATTTGGTATCCTTAGGAAGCACTGGCATGTGCTGTGGGCAGACAACGATTTGAGGGCTGTGGTCACACAGAATCCCAGTGTCACTTACCGCCGTGGCAGAAACTTAAAAGACGCACTAGTTCACAGTTTTTTTCGCCCGGTACCACCTAAAACTACCTGGCTGAAATCAAATCTAGTAGGCACTTACCCATGTGGAGACTGTATCTTCTGTCCTCTTGTTAAGAGGTGTCGGTCCTTTGTTAATCCTGTGGATAAAAGAGAATACCAGATTAGGCAATACATAAATTGCAAGACCACAGGTATTGTATATGCCATTCAATGTCCTTGCAGTAAGATCTATGTTGGTAAGACCTCCCAACAGTTCAGGAGAAGGATCTGCCAACATATTAGCAGCATTAACACCTCGGCAGACACCTCTATCTCCAGACATGTGAGAACCCATCATGGAGGTAACTATAGGACACTTAAATTTTGGGGGATCTGTAAAAAAACCTTGGGTGCAAGAAAAGGAGACCTGGATGCGGTTCTTCTGCAAGAAGAAACCAGGTGGATTTATCGCCTGGACAGTCTTAGTCCGAAGGGACTAAATGAAGGCTTTGCATTTACTGCCTTCCTATAAGTAGGAGGAAAAAAGGAAAAAGGTAATATCAAGTTGTATATCATATACTTATCCACCCCTTCTGAGTGGGTGGAATCTAAGGTCATATAGAGGCTGACGTTGAGACAGATTAGTTTTGACCTCATTATCAGATTTAGTCCTTAAGCAAAAATTATCATATCCAAGTTCAAATACTGTAACACTAGTAACTGGAATTATGTCATTAGGGCAGGTGGTACAGTTAGCGTCAGTGCATAAATGGCACTCTGTAGTATACAGGTGAGGCACTGTGTTGGGTTCTGGAGCCTACAGTATGTTTTTATGCTCCCTTACTGCAATTATATCTTGAGAGCCTATAGTATGTTTACTTGCTCTTATGCAATTATATCTTTGCCAGCCGTCTTAAAAACCACCACTGCATCACCAACAAAATATCAATAATTGCTTATGTATATATACATTTTTTGTTTCTGTTATTTATTAATAATAACTGGTCTCATTTTCTATAACCATTACTTTCTATAGTCACTTCTTTTTACATCTATTTATGCCATTATTTAGCAGGTCCGTCCTGCTGATGTTGGATAGTATTATTAGGCTCCAGGTAGCCAATCAACAGGCTCCTGTATATACATTAAGTCAATAACTTACTCCTGGGTGCTGATGGGATGTGTGTCCCCTGTATCCCTCTTCCTTGCACTAGAGGATTTGGAGTTGGTGCGCAGCCCTGTGCCGCGCAGTTCATGCGCAGTGAATGTGCGGCCTCTTGCGACAGCCGGGGCATGTGCGCATGCGCGGCTGGGACGCCTATGATGACGCTTGTAAACGGCGACGGCGGCAGCTCCACGATACGTGATGTTTACCTGACCCACGATGGCCATTGGCTGTAGCCACTACCAGCCCTCCGATTGATAGGCTGCCAGACCTGTCAATCGGAAACTATACTATTTCAGGCTCCGGTTCTTTGAGGTCAATCATTGCTGCCCATTACCCCTGAGGAAGCCAGTGTAACTGGCGAAACATGTCGGGGGGCAGTGTTAGGTTTTAATTAGCGGTCACTCCGCCACTGTGTATTAGTCCTTGAATATCAGTCCGGATGGACTATAGGTTCCACATTGCTAATAGTTGGCATCCTTAGGAGATAGTGTTGTTTAGTTCACGTCGGCACTATCTGTCAGAAGACAGCTAGTACCTCTAGTCGCCTGGTGTCTCGTACACCACAATACATTTTACAGGCTTATTAGCAAGGTTACTAGAGTTAGATTCAGTTAATACTTGCTGACGTGATAGGGCAAACAATTGCCCATTCCCCTCTTGGGGCTAGGGATTGTGCATGTTCCTCTCCCTCTCTTCTCTCCCCTCCCTACCTCCTATAGTACCACGAGCCAGCATTATTAACAGTGGCAGGGTGACTGTGTTTTTAATGTCCTAGCTACTTTTTTGTTTTCAATGGTCTGTACAACCAAGAACTTTGGTGTTCTATGCACACTATTCTGTTTTTAATGCATATCGAATAAAAGTGATATATTAATTTGACTTGGGCCAAGATAGGTTTATTGCCTACTTAGGCATTTCTAAATAAAGCTGCTATGACATGAAAACTGATTCTGTGCTGACATGAAGCCAGATTCTCTGTTACGGGACCTCTCTCCTCTGTCTGGGTGCCGGGGCCTAAATATGTGACAGTGGCCTGTTCCAGTGGTGGGTGACGTGAAGCCTGATTCTCTGCTATGACATGAAGACTGATTCTGTGCTGACATGAAGCCAGATTCTCTGTTACGGGACCTCTCTCCTCTGTCTGGGTGCCAGGGCCTAAATGTGTGACAGTGGCCTCTTCCAGTGGTGGGTGACGTGAAGCCTGATTTTCTGCTATGACATGAAGACTGATTCTGTGCTGACATGAAGCCAGATTCTCTGTTACGGGACCTCTCTCCTCTGTCTGGGTGCCAGGGCCTAAATGTGTGACAGTGGCCTCTTCCAGTGGTGGGTGACGTGAAGCCTGATTCTCTGCTATGACATGAAGACTGATTCTGTGCTGACATGAAGCCAGATTCTCTGTTACGGGACCTCTCTCCTCTGTCTGGGTGCCAGGGCCTAAATGTGTGACAGTGGCCTCTTCCAGTGGTGGGTGACGTGAAGCCTGATTCTCTGCTATGACATAAAGACTGATTCTGTGCTGACATGAAGCCAGATTCTCTGTTACGGGACCTCTCTCCTCTGTCTGGGTGCCAGGGCCTAAATGTGTGACAGTGGCCTCTTCCAGTGGTGGGTGACGTGAAGCCTGATTCTCTGCTATGACATGAAGACTGATTCTGTGCTGACATGAAGCCAGATTCTCTGTTACGGGACCTCTCTCCTCTGTCTGGGTGCCGGGGCCTAAATATGTGACAGTGGCCTGTTCCAGTGGTGGGTGACGTGAAGACTGATTCTGTGCTGACATGAAGCCAGATTCTCTGTTACGGGACCTCTCTCCTCTGTCTGGGTGCCAGGGCCTAAATGTGTGACAGTGGCCTCTTCCAGTGGTGGGTGACGTGAAGCCTTATTCTCTGCTATGACATGAAGCCAGATTCTGTGCTGACATGAAGCCAGATTCTCTGTTACGGGACCTCTCTCCTCTGTCTGGGTGCCAGGGCCTAAATGTGTGACAGTGGCCTCTTCCAGTGGTGGGTGACGTGAAGCCTGATTCTCTGCTATGACATGAAGACTGATTCTGTGCTGACATGAAGCTAGATTCTCTGTTACGGGACCCCTCTCCTCTGTCTGGGTGCCAGGGCCTAAATGTGTGACAGTGGCCTCTTCCAGTGGTGGGTGACGTGAAGCCTGATTCTCTGCTATGACATGAAGACTGATTCTGTGCTGACATGAAGCCAGATTCTCTGTTACGGGACCTCTCTCCTCTGTCTGGGTGCCAGGGCCTAAATGTGTGACAGTGGCCTCTTCCAGTGGTGGGTGACGTGAAGCCTGATTCTCTGCTATGACATGAAGACTGATTCTGTGCTGACATGAAGCCAGATTCTCTGTTACGGGACCTCTCTCCTCTGTCTGGGTGCCAGGGCCTAAATGTGTGACAGTGGCCTCTTCCAGTGGTGGGTGACGTGAAGCCTGATTCTCTGCTATGACATGAAGACTGATTCTGTGCTGACATGAAGCCAGATTCTCTGTTACGGGACCTCTCTCCTCTGTCTGGGTGCCTGGGCCTAAATATGTGACACTGGCCTGTTCCAGTGGTGGGTGACGTGAAGCCTGATTCTCTGCTATGACATGAAGACTGATTCTGTGCTGACATGAAGCCAGATTCTCTGTTACAGGACCTCTCTCCTCTGTCTGGGTGCCAGGGCCTAAATGTGTGACAGTGGCCTGTTCCAGTGGTGGGTGACGTGAAGCCTGATTCTCTGCTATGACATGAAGACTGATTCTGTGCTGACATGAAGCCAGATTCTCTGTTACGGGACCTCTCTCCTCTGTCTGGGTGCCGGGGCCTAAATATGTGACAGTGGCCTGTTCCAGTGGTGGGTGACGTGAAGACTGATTCTGTGCTGACATGAAGCCAGATTCTCTGTTACGGGACCTCTCTCCTCTGTCTGGATGCCGGGGCCTAAATATGTGACAGTGGCCTCTTCCAGTGGTGGGTGACGTGAAGCCTCATTCTCTGCTATGACATGAAGACTGATTCTGTGCTGACATGAAGCCAGATTCTCTGTTACGGGACCTCTCTCCTCTGTCTGGGTGCCAGGGCCTAAATGTGTGACAGTGGCCTCTTCCAGTGGTGTGTGACGTGAAGCCTGATTCTCTGCTATGACATGAAGACTGATTCTGTGCTGACATGAAGCCAGATTCTCTGTTACGGGACCTCTCTCCTCTGTCTGGGTGCCAGGGCCTAAATGTGTGACAGTGGCCTCTTCCAGTGGTGGGTGACGTGAAGCCTGATTCTCTGCTATGACATGAAGACTGATTCTGTGCTGACATGAAGCCAGATTCTCTGTTACGGGACCTCTCTCCTCTGTCTGGGTGCCAGGGCCTAAATGTGTGACAGTGGCCTCTTCCAGTGGTGGGTGACGAGAAGCCTGATTCTCTGCTATGACATGAAGACTGATTCTGTGCTAACATGAAGCCAGATTCTCTGTTACGGGACCTCTCTCCTCTGTCTGGGTGCCAGGGCCTAAATGTGTGACAGTGGCCTCTTCCAGTGGTGGGTGACGTGAAGCCTGATTCTCTGCTATGACATAAAGACTGATTCTGTGCTGACATGAAGCCAGATTCTCTGTTACGGGACCTCTCTCCTCTGTCTGGGTGCCAGGGCCTAAATGTGTGACAGTGGCCTCTTCCAGTGGTGGGTGACGTGAAGCCTGATTCTCTGCTATGACATGAAGACTGATTCTGTGCTGACATGAAGCCAGATTCTCTGTTACGGGACCTCTCTCCTCTGTCTGGGTGCCGGGGCCTATATATGTGACAGTGGCCTGTTCCAGTGGTGGGTGACGTGAAGCCTGATTCTCTGCTATGACATGAATACTGATTCTGTGCTGACATGAAGCCAGATTCTCTGTTACGGGACCTCTCTCCTCTGTCTGGGTGCCAGGGCCTAAATGTGTGACAGTGGCCTCTTCCAGTGGTGGGTGACGTGAAGCCTGATTCTCTGCTATGACATGAAGACTGATTCTGTGCTGACATGAAGCCAGATTCTTTGTTACGGGACCGCTCTCCTCTGTCTGGGTGCCAGGGCCTAAATGTGTGACAGTGGCCTCTTCCAGTGGTGGGCGACGTGAAGCCTGATTCTCTGCTATGACATGAAGACTGATTCTGTGCTGACATGAAGCCAGATTCTCTGTTACGGGACCTCTCTCCTCTGTCTGGGTGGCGGGGCCTAAATATGTGACAGTGGCCTGTTCCAGTGGTGGGTGACGTGAAGCCTGATTCTCTGCTATGACATGAAGACTGATTCTGTGCTGACATGAAGCCAGATTCTCTGTTACGGGACCTCTCTCCTCTGTCTGGGTGCCAGGGCCTAAATGTGTGACAGTGGCCTCTTCCAGTGGTGGGTGACGTGAAGCCTGATTCTCTGCTATGACATGAAGACTGATTCTGTGCTGACATGAAGCCAGATTCTCTGTTACGGGACCTCTCTCCTCTGTCTGGGTGCCAGGGCCTAAATGTGTGACAGTGGCCTCTTCCAGTGGTGGGTGACGTGAAGCCTGATTCTCTGCTATGACATGAAGACTGATTCTGTGCTGACATGAAGCCAGATTCTCTGTTACGGGACCTCTCTCCTCTGTCTGGGTGCCAGGGCCAAATGTGTGACAGTGGCCTCTTCCAGTGGTGGGTGACGTGAAGCCTGATTCTCTGCTATGACATGAAGACTGATTCTGTGCTGACATGAAGCCAGATTCTCTGTTACGGGACCTCTCTCCTCTGTCTGGGTGCCAGGGCCTAAATGTGTGACAGTGGCCTCTTCCAGTGGTGGGTGACGTGAAACCTGATTCTCTGCTATGACATGAAGACTGATTCTGTGCTGACATGAAGCCAGATTCTCTGTTACGGGACCTCCCTCCTCTGTCTGGGTCCGGGGCCTAAATATGTGACAGTGGCCTGTTCCAGTGGTGGGTGACGTGAAGCCTGATTCTCTGCTATGACATGCAGACTGATTCTGTGCTGACATGAAGCCAGATTCTCTGTTATGGGACCTCTCTCCTCTGTTTGGGTGCCAGGGCCTAAATGTGTGACAGTGGCCTCTTCCAGTGGTGGGTGACGTGAAGCCTGATTCTCTGCTATGACATGAAGACTGATTCTGTGCTGACATGAAGCCAGATTCTCTGTTACGGGACCTCTCTCCTCTGTCTGGGTGCCAGGGCCTAAATGTGTGACAGTGGCCTCTTCCAGTGGTGGGTGACGTGAAACCTGATTCTCTGCTATGACATGAAGACTGATTCTGTGCTGACATGAAGCCAGATTCTCTGTTACGGGACCTCTCTCCTCTGTCTGGGTGCCGGGGCCTAAATATGTGACAGTGGCCTGTTCCAGTGGTGGGTGACGTGAAGCCTGATTCTCTGCTATGACATGAAGACTGATTCTCTGCTGACATGAAGCCAGATTCTCTGCTATGGCATGAAGAGACTGATTCTTTGTTGACATGAAGCCAGATTCTCTGCTATGGCATGAAGAGACTGATTCTCTGCTGATGTGAAGCCAGAATCTCTGCTATGGGACCTCTGTCCAATTGATATTGGTTAATTTTTTTTTTTTTTTTTTTTTTTTAAATTCATTTCCCTATCCACATTTGTTTGCAGGGGATTTACCTACATGTTGCTGCCTTTTTCAGCCCTCTAGCTCTTTCCTGGGCTGTTTTACAGCCTTTTTAGTGCCGAAAAGTTTGGGTCCCCATTGACTTCAATGGGGTTCAGGTTCGGGACGAAGTTCCCGAACCCGAACATTTCCGGGAAGTTCGGCCAAACTTCTTGAACCCGAACATTCAGGTGTTCGCTCAACTCTACTTTTGAGTAAATAAAAATATTTTTTTCTAGATTTCATTTAAAAAGTTGTTAAGTTAATAAGTTATATATACACTCACCTAAAGAATTTTTAGTTTTACCAGTGAAACCAATATAACATCTCAACATTCACAAATATACATTTCTGACATTCAAAAACAAAACAAAAACAAATCAGTGACCAATATAGCCACCTTTCTTTGCAAGGACACTCAAAAGCCTGCCATCCATGGATTCTGTCAGTGTTTTGATCTGTTCACCATCAACATTGCGTGCAGCAGCAACCACAGCCTCCCAGACACTGTTCAGAGAGGTGTACTGTTTTCCCTCCTTGTAAATCTCACATTTGATGATGGACCACAGGTTCTCAATGGGGTTCAGATCAGGTGAACAAGGAGGCCATGTCATTAGATTTTCTTCTTTTATACCCTTTCTTGCCAGCCACACTGTGGAGTACTTGGACGCGTGTGATGGAGCATTGTCCTGCATGAAAATCATGTTTTTCTTGAAGGATGCAGACTTCTTCCTGTACCACTGCTTAAAGAAGGTGTCTTCCAGAAACTGGCAGTAGGACTGGGAGTTGAGCTTGACTCCATCCTCAACCCGAAAAGGCCCCACAAGCTCATCTTTAATGATACCAGCCCAAACCAGTACTCCACCTCCACCTTGCTGGCGTCTGAGTCGGACTGGAGCTCTCTGCCCTTTACCAATCCAGCCACGGGCCCATCCATCTGGCCCATCAAGACTCACTCTCATTTCATCAGTCCATAAAACCTTAGAAAAATCAGTCTTGAGATATTTCTTGGCCCAGTCTTGACGTTTCAGCTTGTGTGTCTTGTTCAGTGGTGGTCGTCTTTCAGCCTTTCTTACCTTGGCCATGTCTCTGAGTATTGCACATCTTGTGCTTTTGGGCACTCCAGTGATGTTGCAGCTCTGAAATATGGCCAAACTGTTGGCAAGTGGCATCTTGGCAGCTGCACGCTTGACTTTTCTCAGTTCATGGGCAGTTATTTTGCGCCTTGGTTTTTCCACACGCTTCTTGCGACCCTGTTGACTATTTTGAATGAAACGCTTGATTGTTCGATGATCACGCTTCAGAAGCTTTGCAATTTTAAGAGTGCTGCATCCCTCTGCAAGATATCTCACTATTTTAGACTTTTCTGAGCCTGTCAAGTCCTTCTTTTGACCCATTTTGCCAAAGGAAAGGAAGTTGCCTAATAATTATGCACACCTAATATAGGGTGTTGATGTCATTAGACCACACCCCTTCTCATTACAGAGATGCACATCACCTAATATGCTTAATTGGTAGTAGGTTTTCGAGCCTATACAGCTTGGAGTAAGACAACATGCATAAAGAGGATGATGTGGTCAAAATACTCATTTGCCTAATAATTCTGCACTCCCTGTACTGCAGCATCTCAACGAGGATGACCCAGATCGGCGCACTGAATTTGCAGAATGGGCAAAACAAAAATTGGAACAGGACCCTCAGTTTACGCAGAAGATTTTCTCAGTTTACGCAGAAGATTTTGTTCAGTGATGAGGCAAACTTTTATGTAAATGGTGAAGTTAACATACAAAACCACCGCTATTGCTCTGACACTAACCCACATTGGATAGATACCTCCAAGACTGTTGGAACAAAAAAATTGATGGTATGGTGTGGTATATGGGGTACAAAGATAGTGGGGCCATTCTTCATCAATGGAAACCTCAAGGCCACTGGATATGTGAAATTGCTACATGATGATGTGTTTCCCTCTTTATGCACTGAAGCTGGCACGTTCCCTGAGTTTTTCCAGCAAGATGGTGCACCACCACATTATGGGTGTCAGGTCCGAGCATTCCTAGATGAACAGTTTCCTGGAAAGTGGATTGGTCATTGTGGGCCAGTTGAATGGTCCCCAAGGTCTCCCAATCTGACCCCCTTAGACTTTTATCTTTGGGGTCATCTGAAGGCAATTGTCTATGCTGTGAAGATACGAGATGTGCAGCACCTGAAACTACGGATACTGGAAGCCTGTGCTAGCATTTCCCCTGCGGTGTTGCTATCAGTGTGTGAAGAGTGGGAGAAGAGGTTTGCATTGACAATCCAACACAATGGGCAGCACATTGAACACATTTTATAAGTGGTCAGAAACTTGTAAATAACTCATGAAAGAATAAAGTTACGTTAAAACCAAGCACACCATTGTTTTTCTTGTTAAATTCCCAATAGGTTTGATGTGTCACATGACCCTCTACCTATTGAAAAAACAAAAGTTGGATTCAAAATGTCTGACTTCAAAATGGCCGCCATGGTCACCACCCATCTTGAAAAGTTTCCCCCCTCACATATACTAATGTGCCACAAACAGGAAGTTAATATCATCAACCATTCTCATTTTATTAAGGTGTATCCATATAAATGGCCCACCCTGTATATATATATATATATATATATACAGTACAGACTAAAAGTTTGGACACACCTTCTCATTCAAAGAGTTTTCTTTATTTTCATGACTTTGAAGGCATCAAAACTATGAATTAACACATGTGGAATTATATACATAACAAACAAGTGTGAAACAACTGAAAATATGTCATATTCTAGGTTCTTCAAAGTAGCCACCTTTTGCTTTGATTACTGCTTTGCACACTCTTGGCATTCTCTTGATGAGCTTCAAGAGGTAGTCCCCTGAAATGGTCTTCCAACAGTCTTGAAGGAGTTCCCAGAGATGCTTAGCACTTGTTGGCCCTTTTGCCTTCACTCTGCGGTCCAGCTCACTCCAAACCATCTCGATTGGGTTCAGGTCCGGTGACTGTGGAGGCCAGGTCATCTGGCGCAGCACCCCATCACTCTCCTTCATGGTCAAATAGCCCTTACTTTCAAAGTTTTCCCAATTTTCTGGCTGACTGACCTTCATTTCTTCATTTCTTAAAGTAATGATGGCCACTCGTTTTTCCTTACTTTACTTTACTGCTTTTTTCTTGCCATAATACCAATTCTAACAGTCTATTCAGTAGGACTATCAGCTGTGTATCCACCTGACTTCTCCTCAACGCAACTGATGGTCCCAACCCCATTTATAAGAAAATAAATCCCACTTATCAAACCTGTCAGGGCACACCTGTGAAGTGAAAACCATTTCAGGGGACTACCTCTTGAAGCTCATCAAGAGAATGCCAAGAGTGTGCAAAGCAGTAATCAAAGCAAAAGGTGGCTACTTTGAAGAACCTAGAACATGACATATTTTCAGTTGTTTCACACTTGTTTGTTATGTATATAATTCCACATGTGTTAATTCATAGTTTTGATGCCTTCAGTGTGAATTTACAATTTTCATAGTCCTGAAAATAAAGAAAACTCTTTGAATGAGAAGGTGTGTCCAAACTTTTGGTCTGTACTGTATATATATATATATATATATATATATATTTATTTATAAATAAAATTATTTTTTATTATAAATTATGTTGAACTTTAAAAAAAACAGGAATGATATGCAAAACGTTGACAATAAAGTTTCAATTTTAAATATTTAAAGTCTGTTTTATATTATGTTAATAACATATATTATGGGGGGCATATGACTTTATGATCGCTTGCTATTACACTTTTTGTGATGTAATGTGACAAAGAAATACCTTTTTTTTACACCGTTTTTATTTAATTCTTTTGACCATGTTCATCTGAGAGGTTAGGTCATGGTGTATTTTTATAGAGCAGATTCTTACGTATGCGGCGATACCTATTATGTCTATAATATTTTTTAGTTTTACACTATATTAACCTTTTATAAACAAATAAAACAAAATTTAGTATCTCCATAGTCTTAGATTCATTTTTTTTTAGGTTTTTAGCTAATTATCTTAGGTAGGGGTTCATTTTTGGCAGGATGAGAGGACGGTTTTATTGCCACTATTTTTGGGGGCATCTGACTTTTTGATTGCTTGCTATTACAATGTGCCTGTAACAAGAGGCCCCCCCACTAATGTGCCTGTAAAACTATTGTAAATATAAAATAAAAAACACTTATACTTACCTCCATGTCAGTGATGCGATGGCAGCCTCTTCCGGCCTTTTTTGCCGCGCTGTACGGCTCAGACGGCGCGATGACGTTAACGCGCAGCCTGCGCCAGCCTCTGATAGGCTGCCGGCCTAGTGCCTGCAGCCTATCAGAGGAAGGGGAAGGGACACTCCTCTACCTCACCTGCCCGTTCGCTATCGCCGCACTGCCACCTGTATCTCTGTCCGGAGGACGGCGATACAGATGACTTTGGAGATAAGTGCTTCCACAATGGAAGCGCTCAATCTACCTGTACCCTGCGTCCTCTGCCCCCACTTCTGAGCATCTCGGTAGGGTTCAATTGCCCCGTTGACCCCCCCCCCCCTGGATCCGCCATTGCTCACATTTGAGACACTAAAACAAAAAAATGTTGTTTTTAAAAATATTATTTTGTAAAACTATATTAAAAAAAGTATACATATTAGGTATCGACACGTATGTAAGATCCTGCTTTCTAAAAAAAAAAACATGACCTAACCCCTCAGATGAACACGTTCAAAAAAATGTATAAAAAAATGGTGCACAAAAAGGTATTTTTTGGTCACCTTACATCCCAAAAATTGTGGGCCTCTTGTTAATGACACATTAGGGGGGGCTCTTGTTACTGGCACATTAGTGGGGCTCTTGTAATTGGTACATGATTAGGGGGGTCTCTTGTTACTGGCACATTAGGGGGTCTCTTGTTACTGGCACATGATTGGGTGGGCTCTTGTTAATGGCACATTAGGGGGTTTCTTGTTACTGGCACATGATTGGGTGGGCTCTTGTTAATGGCACATTAGGGGGGCTCTTGTTACTGGCACATTAGGGGGGGCTCTTGTTACTGGCACATTAGGGGGGCTCTTGTTAGTGGCACATGATTGGGGGGGCTCTTGTTAGTGGCACATTAGGGGGGCTCTTGTTAGTGGCACATGATTGTGGGGGCTCTTGTTAGTGGCACATGATTGGGGGGGCTCTTGTTAGTGGCACATGATTGGGGGGGCTCTTTTTAGTGGCACATGATTGGGGGGGCTCTTGTTAATGGCACATTAGTGGGGCCTCTTGTTACTGGCACATTAGGGGGTCTCTTGTTACTGGCACATTATGGGACCTCTTGTTAATGACACATTATGGGGCCTCTTGTTACTGGCACATTAGGGGGGCCTCTTGTTACAGGCACATTGGGGGAGGGCTCTTGGGGGAGGACTACACCTTGAAAGTGTTGGACAGGGACGATCAGGGCGCCTCCAGTTCCCGAGGTACTCCGGCCTGCTCTTTCCTGGTCAGAAAAGATCAGGGCCTTGAGGACTGCTTAATAGAACTGAAGGAATTTCCCTGTGTTGCCAGCGCTCTTGGACAGCAAGAAAAATTTGTTGCACAAGGCAAACTGTACCAAGTAGACCGCAACTTTTTGTACCATGCCCGGGTTTTGCGCAAGGCATTATATGGCTTGAGGACTTTATCAGAGAGATCAACTCCTCCCATATACCGATTGTAGTCAACGATACAATCGGGCTCGAGGACCGTTGACACGGTACCTCGCACAGGGGTGATGCCGTTACAGTGAATTGTGGACAGTACGACATCCCTCTTGTCCTTATATCTGACCAGCAACAGGTTTCCACAGGTAATGGAACGGGTCTCACCCCTGGGGATAGGTACCTGGAGGGGGTGGGTAGGGAGGCTGCATTGATTTTTGCGCATGGTCCCAGAAGTGGATGTGGATCTGGCGGAGAGGGACTGGAACAAGGGGAGCCTAGTATAAAAGTTATCCACGTACAGGTGGTAACCTTTATCTAGCAGTGGGTGCATAAGGTCCCACACACGTTTACCGCTAACACCCAGAGTGGGGGGACATTCTGGGTGTTAAATACGGGAATCTTGCCCTTCGTACACACGAAAATTAAAAGTGTACCCTGAGGTACTCTCACAAAGTTTGTACAGCTTTACTCCATACCTCGCCCGCTTAGAGAGAACATACTGGCGGAAAATGAGTCTCCCCTTGAAAGCAATGATAGACTCATAAATAGTGATGATTGAGCATGCTCAGCCGAGTACCAGTTCTGCTCGAGCATTGCTATGCTCGGCAGATCCAAGCGCTTGGCCGTGTACCACATGTGCTCGAGCGCCATGCTCATGTCTCCTCCCCGGACATTTGGCGCCTTCTAAGCAGCCAATAAACATGCTGGTAAGTATTGCCATCACTGTAATGCCATTAGACATGTTTTCTACTGGCATTACAGTGATTGGCTTGCCGGAACACGTCATCGGGTGCTATATACACCCGTTCACGCGGGTTCGGCTCATTGCGAGTCAGGGAGAGCTGCTGTTAGGAAGGGACAGAGCGAGTGTAGAGCGAATTTGATCTCAAACCTTTCAGAGACCCAAAAGTCCTTTTAAGGACTATTGTTAGCGGTGGTAGCAAAATTTATTTTGGGGGAATTATTTTTTTGTGTCAGGGCGACCGTTAGTGACATTAATTTTCTGTATTCTACAAACGCTGCTTGCTGTGACCAGTGAGAAGCAAATCAGCACTGATATCTAGGCCGTGTGTGACGCCTATATTTAATCCAAATTGCAGTTACAGTCAGTTTCTGTATTAAACAAACGCTGCTTGCTGTGACCAGTGAGAAGCAAATCGGCACTGATATCTAGGCCGTGTGTGACGCCTATATTTAATCCAAATTGCAATTACAGTCAGTTTCTGTATTAAACAAACTCTGCTTGCTGTGACGAGTGAGAAGCAAATCAGCACTGATATCTAGGCCGTGTGTGACGCCTATATTTAATCCAAATTGCAGTTACAGTCAGTTTCTGTATTAAACAAACGCTGCTTGCTGTGACCAGTGAGAAGCAAATCTACACGTATTTCTAAACAGTGTGTGAGGCCTATATTTAATCCAAATAGCAGTTAGTCAGTTTCTGTATTGTTCAAACTCTGCTTGCTGTGAACACTGAGAAGCAAATATACACTTATTTCTAAACAGTGTGTGAGGCCTATATTTAATCCAAATAGCAGTTACAGTCAGTTTCTGTATTGTTCAAACTCTGCTTGCTGTGACCAGTGAGAAGCAAATCAGCACTTATATCTAAGCAGTGTGTGACGCCTATATTTAATCCAAATTGCAGTTACAGTCAGTTTCTGTATTAAACAAACGCTGCTTGCTGTGACCAGTGAGAAGCAAATCAGCCCTGATATCTAGGCCGTGTGTGACGCCTAGTGATGTCGCGAACATAAAATTCTCAGTTCGCGAACGCCGAACGCGAATTTCTGCAAATGTTCGCGAACGGGCGATCCGCCATAGACTTCAATAGGCAGGCGAATTTTAAAACCCACAGGGACTCTTTCTAGCCACAGTAGTGATGGAAAAGTTGTTTCAAGGGGACTAACACCTGGACTGTGGCATGCCGGAGGGGGATCCATGGCAAAACTCCCATGGAAAATTATATAGTTGACGCAGAGTTGGATTTTAATCCATAAAGGGAATAAATCACCTAACAATCCTGAATTCTTTTGAACAACGTGGTTTAAAACATCCAGTGTGTGAATACGATCAGGTATGATGTTGTATCGATCAGGTAGTGTAAGGGTTACGCCCGCTTCACAGACATTGACAGACCAAACTCCCCTTTTAATGGACCGCAAACAACCGCAAACAGTCCATTTGCCCAACCGCAAACTCCCCATTTGTTCAAGGTTGGATACCAAGCTAGCCATGTCCCGTTGATGTCATTGAAGGTTTCTTCCTCCACCCAGCCACGTACAACACCAAGGGTCCCGGAAAGGTGAATTGAATTGATTTTTCGAACGGGGAGATGGTTAAAAAAACGCTGGCTCCCTCCCCTTTGTTTGAATCCACGGTCACTGCGTCTGTGCCGTGCAATTTACTGCCCCACCCGATATGAGTGGTATTTTCTGTAGTTCTCTCTTCTCATCAGTTTAATCCCTGTTATGTCCCCAATCTGGGGTCCATTTATTAAATAGATTTTTCGAACGGGGAGATGGTTATAAAAATGCTGGCTCCCTCCCCTTTGTTTGAATCCATGCCACGGTCACAGCGTCTGCGCCGTGCAATTTACTGTCACACCCGATATGAGTGCTATTTTCTGTAGTACTATTCTCATCAGTTTAATCCCTGTTACGTCCCATATCAGGGTGGGATTGCCTTTTGTGAAAAAAAATTTAGGCCGGGTACCTTCGACTGCCTTCACAGTGACAGACCAAACTCTGATACACCAAACTGAATTGATTTTAGGAACCGGGATATGGAAAAAGCAGCTTGGTCGGTCCTCTTACTCCCAAGTTGGGGCACTGCGCATGCACGGAGCAATGTGCTGTGACACGCTATATGAGTGATGTTTTAACCAGTACTATTCCTATCAGTTTAATCCCTGTTACATCCCCTATCCGGGTACGTGTGTCGAATTGATTAACCATTGTCGAATTAACGAACCATTACGACATCCTGGAATAATTTAGTTCTGAGCTTTGTACTTGCTTTGTATTGGAATTGATGGGGATTTTTAAAATTGTCTGCATTATTTCTAATAAACTATTAAGAGACTTTATTATGATTTTTTTATTTTATGTATTAAAAACCCACCGATACAACTTAAAAAATTATCCAGCAGATCGCTTTTGGTCTGATCATAATGAAGCAACGGCCTTATCATCTGGGGTGTGGCAACATTGCCAACACACTCATAGAGGTGATGATCGCTTCATTGTGATACGCAAGCCCCTTCACCACAACAAGGTAACGATCACGAAGGGGAATTGACACTTGTATGTGCCTTTTTTTTTTTTTGTTTTTGCAGCCACAGTGCAGCACCAGAGGCCAGAAAAATTAGGCATGTACACATGCTTGAAAAATAATGTTATTGTTGCAGCCGCTGTTGTAGCAGCGGCCGGAAAAATTGATGTTTTCAAGGCAGAAAGGTGACTAAAACATTGCGGCTTGAACCCTAGTTGGTGGCGTAGAATTCACGAAAGTCATCCGGTATGCAGACATTAAATACAGCAGCGTGGGGACCATTTTGAGGCCAAGGCATGTCATCAGGCCCTTTGTTAGTCAAACGTATCCCCCACTGTCAGTCCCTTCGGGATCCATGCCTCATTAATCTTAATGAAGGTGAGGTAATCAACACTTTTTTGACCGAGGCAACTTCTTATGTCAGTGACAATGCCTCCTGCTGCACTGAAGGTCCTTTCTGACAGGACACTTGAAGCAGGGCAGGCCAGAAGTTCTATCGCAAACTGGGATAGCTCAGGCCACAGGTCAAGCCTGCACACCTAGTAGTCAAGGGGTTCATCGCTCCTCAGAGTGTCGATATCTGCAGTTAAGGCGAGGTAGTCTGCTACCTGTCGGTCGAGTCGTTCTCTACGGCTGGATCTCGAAGGGCTGTGGCGATGTGTAGGACTGAAAAAGCTCTGCATGTCCTCCATCAACAACACATCTGTAAAGCGTCCTGTCCTTGCCGCCGTGGTCGTGGTAGGAGGAGGATTACTTTCACCTCTTCCCCTGTTAGATTCCCGTTGTGCTGTGACATCCCCCTTATAAGCTGTGTAAAGCATATTATTTAGTTTTGTTTTGAACTGCTGCATCCTTTCTGACTTTCGGTAAGTTGGTAACATTTCCGCCACTTTCTGCTTATACCGGGGGTCCAGTAGCGTGGCCACCCAGTACAGGTCGTTCTCCTTCATCCTTTTTATACGAGGGTCCCTCAACAGACATGACAGCATGAAAGACCCCATTTGCACAAGGTTGGATGCCGAGCTACTCATTTCCCGTTCCTCGTCCTCACTGATGTCATTGACGGTCTGTTCTTCACCCCAGCCACGTACAACACCACGGGTGATAACAACGAGCACCCTGGGATGCCTGCTGTGGTTGGTCTTCCTCCTCCTCAAAGCCACATTCCTCCTCTGATTCCTCTTCCTCATACTCCTCTTCCAGCGTTGCCGCAGCAAGCGATGATGACAAGGCTATTTCTGGTGGTGATGGTGACCACAACTCTTCCTCTTCACGCTCATCTACAGCCTGATCCAGCACTCTTCGCAGGGCACGCTCCAGGAAGAAAACAAATGGGATGAGGTCGCTGATGGTGCCTTCGGTGCCTACAGGCATTGCGCATGAGCGTCCAGTAACGTGGCAAAAAAATTCCCAGCTCCGCAGAGGCTGTCCTAGCACCCCGGTCATACAAATACTCGTTGATGGCTTTTTCTTGTTGGAGCAGGCGGTCGAACATTAGGAGTGTTGAATTCCAACGTGTCGGCCTGTCGCAAATCAAGCGCCTCACTGGCATGTTGTAGGAACGCCTGAAATGGCCACACACCTTCCTGGCCTGCTTGAGGACGTCCTGTAAGCCTGGGTACTTTGACACAAAGCGTTGTACGATGAGATACAATACATGTGCCATGCATGGCACATGTGACAACTTGCCCAAATTCAATGCCGCCAACAAATTGCTTCCATTGTCACACACCACTTTGCCGATCTCCAGTTGGTGCGGGGTCAGCCACTGATCCACCTGTGCGTTCAGGGCGGACAGGAGTGCTGGTCCGGTGTGGCTCTCTGCTTTCAGGCAAGTCAACCCCAAAACAGCGTGACACTGTCGTATCCGGGATGTAGAATAGCCCCTGGGGAGCTGGGGGGATTCAGTTGATGTGCAGCCAGACACCGCAGCAGAAGAAGACTCAGCCGAGGAGGTTATGGAAGAGGATGAAGTAGGAGGAGTAGAGGAGGTGGCAGTAGGCCTGCCTGCAAGTCGTGGCGGTGTCACCAACTCCGCTGCAGAGCCACGCATTCCATGCTTGTCAGCCGTCAGCAGGTTGACCCAATGCACAGTGTAGGTGATATACCTGCCCTGACCGTGCTTTGCAGACCAGGTATCAGTGGTCAGATGGACCCTTGCCCCAACACTGTATGCCAGAGATGCCATGACTTCCTTTTCAATCACTGAGTAGAGGTTTGGGATTGCCTTTTGTGAAAAAAAAATTCGTCCGGGTACCTTCCACTGTGGTGTCCCAATAGCGACAAATTTTTTGAAGGCCTTAGACTCCACCAGCTGGTATGGTAAAAGCTGGCGGGCTAAGAATTCCGTCAAGCCAGCTGTCAGACGCCGGGCAAGGGGGTGACTCTGTGACATTGGCTTCCTACGCTCAAACATTTCCTTTACAGACACCTGACTGTGGGCAGATGAGATGGAACTGCTGAAGGTGAGAGGCGGAGTGGCGGGTGGTTGAGAGGGGGCAAGGAGGAGAGCAGTGGTTGACGTGGCTGAAGATGCTGGACCAGGAGGAGGATGGTGGCTTTGAGCTTGTATGCTGCTTCTACTCGTCATCATGTGTTGATCCCATAGGCGTTTGTGATGTGCGATCATGTGCCTTCGCAAAGCAGTTGTACCTAGGTGGGTGTTGGATTTCCCACGACTCAGTTTCTTTTGGCACAGGTTGCAAATGGCATCGCTGTTGTCAGAGGCAGACACACAAAAAAAATGTCACACTGCTGAGCTTTGCAATGACGGCATTCTGGTGGTGGCAGCAGCGTGTGTTGATTGGAGTGCTGTCTAGCTGACCCCGGGTGCCGATACATGCTATCTGACTGTGCCACTAGCTTCTTGCGACGACCTCTCCCTGCTTCCAACTCGTCTCCTCCTTCTCTCTGTCTCCCCTTCTGAACTTTCCCCCTCTTCTTCTTCTTCTCTTCGAGCAGGCACCCACGTGGCATCCACGGACACATCGTCATCATCAACCACTTCACTTGTATCTGACACCTCAGCAAAGGAAGCAGCAGCGGGTAGAACTTCATCATCATCATCACACTGTACGTCCATGTGTGTAATGCTGCCTGACTGAGACATATCCCTGTTATCTCCATCCTGTGGCAATAATGCTTGCGCATCACTAATTTCATCCAAATGATGTGTAAATAACTCCTCTGAGGGATCAAGTGAAGCGGCTGTGGTGGCTGTGGCGGTAGTGGTGGTGGTGGTGGCGGCGGGCGGGAGAGTGGTAACTTGAGAGCAGGTGACCAAAGCTGAGCTGGAGGAGGATGGTGCGTCAAGGTTCTTAGCGGAAGCTGTTGAAGATTGGGTGTCCTGTGTAAGCCAGTCAACTATTTTCTCAGAATTTTTTGGGTTCAGGGTACATGGCCTCTGAACACTGGGTATTATTCCAGGGCCAGTGGAAATCAAAGCACCACGAACACGACGGCCCCTGTGGCGTGGCCTGCCTCTGCCTGTCATTTTTTATTAGATAAGTGTTGCACTATGCGTGCAAGGTACTGTGCCACCCTATATAAGTGGTGGGCAGTGGGCACAATACAGTCTGTGTGGGCCTGACACACACGGGCTTGCAAATGGGATTAGATCACAGAAAAATATTAAATAGAATTTGTATTTATCTGCGAGGTATTTGTGAGTGAATGACACCCTGTAACAGTATAAGTGGAAGTCTAGCCACTAGCCAGTGGACACAATACAGTCTGTGTGGGCCTGACACACACGGGCTTGCAACTGTGATTATATCACAGAAAAATATTAAATAGAATTTTTTTTTATCTGCGAGGTATTTGTGAGTGAATGACACCCTGTAACAGTATAAGTGGAAGTGTAGCCACTAGCCAGTCAGTGGACACAATACAGTCTGTGTGGGCCTGACTCACACGGGCTTGCAACTGTGATTATATCACAGAAAAATATTAAATAGAATTTTTATTTATCTGCAAGGTATTTGTGAGTGAGTGACACCCTGTAACGGTATAAGTGGAGGTCTAGCCACTAGCCAGTGGCCACAATACAGTCTGTGTGGGCCTGACACACACGGGCTTGCAACTGTGATTATATCACAGAAAAATATTAAATCTAATTTTTATTTATCTGCGAGGTATTTGTGAGTGAGTGACACCCTGTAACGGTATAAGTGGAGGTCTAGCCAGTGGCCACAATACAGTCTGTGTGGGCCTGACACACACGGGCTTGCAAATGGGATTAGATCACAGAAAAATATTAAATAGAATTTTTATTAATCTGCGAGGTATTTGTGAGTGAATGACACCCTGTAACAGTATAAGTGGAAGTCTAGCCACTAGCCAGTGGACACAATACAGTCTGTGTGGGCCTGACACACACGGGCTTGCAACTGTGATTATATCACAGAAAAATATTAAATAGAATTTTTATTTATCTGCAAGGTAGTTGTGAGTGAGTGACACCCTGTAACGGTATAAGTGGAGGTCTAGCCACTAGCCAGTGGCCACAATACAGTCTGTGTGGGCCTGACACACACGGGCTTGCAACTGTGATTATATCACAGAAAAATATTAAATAGAATTTTTATTTATCTGCAAGGTAGTTGTGAGTGAGTGACACCCTGTAACGGTATAAGTGGAGGTCTAGCCACTAGCCAGTGGCCACAATACAGTCTGTGTGGGCCTGACACACATGGGCTTGCAAATGGGATTAGATCACAGAAAAATATTAAATAGAATTTTTATTTATCTGCAAGGTATTTGTGAGTGAGTGACACCCTGTAACGGTATAAGTGGAGGTCTAGCCACTAGCCAGTGGCCACAATACAGTCTGTGTGGGCCTGACACACACGGGCTTGCAAATGGGATTAGATCACAGAAAAATATTAAATAGAATTTTTTTTATCTGCAAGGTATTTTCTGTCACACCCTGTATGAATGTTGTGCACACAGTACTGTCTGTGACTGAGCCTGCAGCCTCTCACACACGGGCAGGCAACTGCAATATATGTATATATAAAATAAAATATAAAAAGCAGACTGATGTACCAGCCCTGAAAAGTGCTTTTTGGGGTGCTGTCAGGATGCTGTCCTTACAGCAGATGAGTCTGTGGATACAGAACACTGCCCTAGCTAACGCTTTGCCTATTGAATCAGCAGCAGCACTGTCCCTCCTCTCACACACGGGCAGGCAACTGCAATATATGTATATATAAAAATAAAATAAAAAAGCAGACTGATGTACCAGCCCTGAAAAGGGCTTTTTGGGGTGCTGTCAGGACGCTGTCCTTACAGCAGATGAGTCTGTGGACACAGAACAATGCCCTAGCTAACGCTTTCCCTATTGAATCAGCAGCAGCAGCTCTCTCTCCTCTCACCGAGAAAGCAGATTCCGAATGAATCTAAAATGGATGCTGTCCAGGAGGTGGGAGGGTCTGGGAGGGAGGGTCTGCTGCTGATTGGCTGGAATGTGTCTGCTGACTGTGAGGTACAGGGTCAAAGTTTACTCAATGATGATGTATAGGGGGCGGACCGAACATCGCATATGTTCACCCGCCGCGGCGAACGCGAACAAGCTATGTTCGCCGGGAACTATTCGCCGGCGAACTTTTCGGGCCATCTCTAGTGACGCCTATATTGAATCCAAATTGCAGTTACAGTCAGTTTCTGTATTGTTCAAACTCTGCTTGCTGTGACCAGTGAGAAGCAAATCTACACTTATTTCTAGACAGTGTGTGAGGCCTATATTTAATCCAAATAGCAGTTACAGTCAGTTTCTGTATTGTTCAAACTCTGCTTGCTGTAAACAGTGAGAAGCAAATATACACTTATTTCTAGACAATGTGTGAGGCTTATATTTAATCCAAATAGCAGTTACAGTCAGTTTCTGTATTGTTCAAACGCTGCTTGCTGTGACCAGTGAGAAGCAAATCTACACTTATTTCTAAACAGTGTGTAAGGCCTATATTTAATCCAAATTTGGGTTATATTCAGATATTTGAAATACCGCCATTTTGTGCACAAATCTTTAATTGCGGACTAGCGTGGGTCAGGGTGTGTGAGATACACCCTTCAAATACAGGGGTTCAATTCAGGTATTTGAAATACAGCCATTTAGTGCACAAATCTTTAATTGCGGCCTAGTTTGGTTCAGGGCGTGTGAGATACACCAAAGTTTATTTGGCAGCCTTTGCTGCAGATGTCATTGTGAGATACACCCTTTATATATTAAGGTTATATTCAGATAATTGAAATACAGCCATTATGGGCACAAATCTTTAATTGCAGCCTAATGTTGATCAGGGCGTGTGAGATACACCCTGTATATACAAGGCTTATCTTCTTCTATTAATAAAACACCCTTTTTTGGGCTAAATACACAATTGTCGCGCCCTTGCAGCATCAAGACGTTTGAAGTTCCAGGGTTATATACTGCTGTCATATTATGTTATTAAACAAACACCCGTTTGGGCAAAAAAAGTTTATTTGGCAGCCTTTGCTGCAGATGTCATTGTGAGATACACCCTTTATATATTTGGGTTATATTCAGATATTTGAAATAGCGCCATTTTGGGCAGAAATCTTTAATTGCGGACTAGCGTGGATCAGGGTGTGTGAGATACACCCTTTAAGTACAGGGGTTCTATTCAGGTATTTGAAATACAGCCATTTAGTGCACAAATCTTTAATTGTGGCCTAGTTTGGTTCAGGGCGTGTGAGATACACTCTGTATATACAGGGCTTATTTTCTTCTATTAATAAAACAACCTTTTTTGGGCAAAATTCACAATTGTCGCGCCCTTGCAGCATCAAGAAGTTTGAAATTCCAGGGTTAAATACTGCTGTCATATTCAGTTATTAAACAAACAACCGTTTGGGCAAAAAAAAACTTATTTGGCAGCCTTTGCTGCAGATATCATTGTGAGATACACCTTTTATATATTTGGGTTGTATTAAGATATATGAAATACAGCAATTTTGGGCAGAAATCTTTAATTGCGGCCTAGTTTGGTTCAGGGCATGTGAGTTACACCCTGTATATACAGAGCTTATATTCTTCTATTAATAAAACACCCTTTTTTGGGCAAAATACACAATTGTTGTGCCCTTGCAGCATCAAGACATTTGAAATTCCAGGGTTATATACTGCTGTCATATTCAGTTATTAAACAAACACCCGTTTGGAAAAAAAATATATTTGGCAGCCTTTGCTGCAGATGTCTATGTGAGATACACCCTTTATATATTTGGGTTATATTCAGATATTTGAAATACAGCCATTTTGGGCACAAATCTTTAATTGCGGCCTAGTGTGGGTGAGGGCGTGTGAGATATATCCTGTATATACAGGGCTTATATTCTTCTATTAATAAAACACCCTTTTTTGGGCTAAATACACAATTGTTGCGCACTTACAGCATCAAGACGTTAGAAATTCCAGGGTTATATAATGCTGTCATATTCAGTTATAAAACAAATACCCGTTTGGGCAAAAAAAATAAAAAATTTGGCAGCCTTTGCTGCAGATGTCGTTGTGAGATACACCCTTTATATATTTGGGTTATATTCAGATATTTGAAATATAGCCATTTTGGGCACAAATCTTTAATTGCGGCCTAGTGTGGGTCAGGGCATGTGAGATACATTCTTTAAATACAGGGGTTCTCTTCAAGTATTTGAAATACAGCCATTCTGTGCACAAATCTTTAATTGCGGCCTAGTGTGGATCAGGGCGGGTGAGATACACCCTGTATATACAGGGCTTATATTCTTCTATTAATAAAACACCCTTTTTTGGGAAAAATACACAATTGTTGCACCCTTGCAGTATCAAGACATTTCAAATTCCAGGGTTATATACTGCTGTCATATTCAGTTATTAAACAAACACCCGTTTGGGCAAAAAAATTATATTTGACAGCCTTTTCTTTAGATGTCGTTGTGAGATACACCCTTTATATATTTGGGTTATATTCAGATATATGAAATACAGCCATTTTTGGCAGAAATCTTTAATTGCGGCCTAGTTTGGTTCAGGGCATGTGAGTTACACCCTGTATATACAGGGCTTATATTTTTCTATTAATAAAACACCCTTTTTTGGGCAAAATACACAATTGTTGCGCCCTTTCAGCATCAAGACATTTGAAATTCCAGGGTTATATACTGCTGTCAAATTCAGTTATTTTTTGGGTTAAAAAATAAAAATTGGCACCCTTTGCTGCAGATGTTATTGTGAGATACACCCTTTATATATTTGGGTTGTTGTCACGGCTGAGGATGGGGAAAACCCTCAGCCGTGCGATGCCAGGAGATGGTAGGTCGCTACTTGGCCAGGACCACAGAATTAGGGAGCAGGTCACCTCCTATTGCATCCCTAATCTGATCCTGACTCCTAGCTGCATGAGCCGACCTTGATGGTAGGAGGGCTCATGCTCCGGAACCTTGAAGTCCCTGCTAGCCCTCAGGGTGGCCCTAAACTAAGAGCAGGGTAAGACGATCTGTTCCTTCTGGATATGGAGGAACAGGAGTCTCACTGGCCAAGCTGCATGGAAGGGGGAACATATACAACTTATGGCAATGGCAGGTACATGCCACAAACACAACATTCACCTGCCACAGACACAAAGCCTGGAACCCATGTGCAAGTGCTGCTGTCCACAACAACACAAATGGACACAGCACACACCACACATCACACAGGAACCCAGGACCATAAGCTGCAAAGAATAAAGACCAAACAAACATCTTCATAACATCTTGTAACATAATGCTATGACCACAAGGGTGGCCCCCACAGGCAGATGGTATATCACAGGAGGATGCCTCCAGCTAGCCATGGCTGAAGTACCCCTCAGACTACTGATCTTAACTGAGGCTTTATAGTCCATGTAGCCACACCCACACACAGACACACCCAGTGCACACACACTAGGAAGGAAGTTAACCCTTCCAACACAAGGCAAGGGAAGACGGCCACTTAAAGGGGAAGTACACACATAAACACACACTTCACCTGTTGCCGCGGGCAACGGCATGCGTGGCAACCATGTCCCGGGGATCAGCCAGAAGGCCGAGACACTGCCACCACATGCATACAACACCAAACGTAGTCACGGGCAAAGAAGTGAAAGAAAATGTCACTAAGCACACCATAGGCCGTGACACTCTCACCCCTCAAAGCCCCCTCACCAACACAAAAGGGAAAACAAGTGTGGGACCCCAAACAAGGAATGGAGAAGGGAAAAAATAGCAGAATCAGTGTCAGCATGCGTGTCTCCCCAGGACCGCTGCCGACCCCTGGAACAACACACAGGATCCAGGAGCCGACTGCCAGGCTCCGGAGCAACACACAGGAACCGGAGACCAGCAAAGAAACAGCCCGAAGAGACCGCACCTGAACACTGCGTCCACTCTCAGCAGACGGTTCCCACAAAGTCGCTGCCAGCATGCATCCTCTCCCAGCACACACTAAAGCCAGTCCTACGAGGACTGCAGCCAGCCACACCGACAAAGAGTAGAGAACCACTGAGACGTGGACGAGGAGAAACCCAACCACTAGTGTCAGTTCACAGACACTGCAGCAACAGCCACAGAGAACTGCACAGTATCAGGGTTTCCCTTTCACCCTCCCTCCGGAGGATAAGCATGTGTGCCAGAAAGCGGCAGGCGCCACATGCTGCGCCCTCTTCCGAAGGCCAAATACTCCCACCCCTCAAAGCCCCTCCCAACAACAAAAGGGGAAAGTTGGTGAGGCACAAAAAACAATGGAAGGGGGGAGGGGAATGACAAACAAGGGGACACCAACACGGAGAACGGTGAGAAAGGAATGGCCGAGAAAAGCCACACACCGCGCCGTAAACGGTGCAACCCCCTAACGCTCTCCCTCCGGAGAACGCGCATGCACCCTATAACAAGATGCCGATGCATGCTGCACCCTCTTCCGAAGGTGATGACACGTGAGGAGCCGTTGTGGTCATACTGTCACGGCTGAGGATGGGGAAAACCATCAGCCGTGCGATGCCAGGAGATGGTAGGTCACTACTTGGCCAGGACCACAGAATTAGGGAGCAGGTCACCTCCTATCGCATCCCTAATCTGACCCTGACTCCTAGCTGCATGAGCCGACCTTGATGGTAGGAGGGCTCATGCTCCGGAACCTTGAAGTCCCTGCTATCCCTCAGGGTGGCCCTAAACTAAGAGCAGGGTAAGACGACCTGTTCCTTCTGGATATGGAGGAACAGGAGTCTCACTGGCCAAGCTGCATGGAAGGGGGAACATATACAACTTATGGCAATGGCAGGTACATGCCACAAACACAACATTCACCTGCCACAGACACAAAGCCTGGAACCCATGTGCAAGTGCTGCTGTCCACAACAACACAAACGGACACAGCACACACCACACATCACACAGGAACCCAGGACCATAAGCTGCAAAGAATAAAGACCAAACAACCATCTTCATAACATCTTGTAACATAAAGCTATGACCACAAGGGTGGCCCCCACAGGCAGATGGTATATCACGGGAGGATGCCTCCAGCTAGCCATGGCTGAAGTACCCCTCAGACTACTGATCTTAACTGAGGCTTTATAGTCCATGTAGTCACACCCACACACAGACACACCCAGTGCACACACACTAGGAAGGAAGTTAACCCTTCCAACACAAGGCAAGGGAAGACGGACACTTAAAGGGGAAGTACACACATAAACACACACTTCACCTGTTGCCGCGGGCAACGGCATGCGTGGCAACCATGTCCTGGGGTTCAGCCAGAAGGCCAAGACACTGCCACCACATGCATACAACACCAAACGTAGTCACGGGCAACCAAGTGAAGGAAAATGTCACTAAGCACACCATAGGCCGTGACAGTTGTATTCAGATATTAGAAATACAGCTATTTTATTTATTGTAGCCTAGTTTGGTTCAGGGCATGTGAGATACACCCTGTATATACCTGTATATACAATGCTTATATTCTTCTATTAATAAAAACCCTTTTTTGTGCAAAATACACAATTGTTGCGCCCTTGCAGCATCAAGACATTTGAAATTCCCGGGTTATATACTGTTGTCATATTCAGTAATTAAACAAACACCCGTTTGGGCAAAAAAAAGTTTATTTGGCAGCATTTGCTGCAGATGTCGTTGTGAGATACACCCTTTATATATTTGGGTTATATTCAGATATTTGGAATACAGCCATTTTGGGCACAAATCTTTAATTGCGGCCTAGTGTGGGTCAGGGCGGGTGAGATACACCCTGTATATACAGGGCTTATATTCTTCTATTAATAAAACACCCTTTTTTTGGCAAAATACACAATTGTTGCGCCCCTTGCAGCATCAAGACGTTAGAAATTCCAGGGTTATATACTGCTGTCATATTCAGTTATTAAACAAATACCCGTTTGGGCAAAAAAAAAATATATTTGGCAGCATTTGCTGCAGATGTCGTTGTGAGATACACCCTTTATATATTTGGGTTATATTCAGATATTTGGAATACAGCCATTTTGGGCACAAATCTTTAATTGCGGCCTAGTGTGGGTCAGGGCGGGTGAGATACACCCTGTATATACAGGGCTTATATTCTTCTATTAATAAAACACCCTTTTTTTGGCAAAATACACAATTGTTGCGCCCTTGCAGCATCAAGATGTTTGAAATTCCAGGGTTATATACTGCTGTCATATTTAGTTATTAACCACCTCAGCCCCCATGGCTTAAACACCCTGAAAGACCAGGCCACTTTTTACACTTCTGACCTACACTACTTTCACCGTTTATTGCTCGGTCATGCAACTTACCACCCAAATGAATTTTACCTCCTTTTCTTCTCACTAATAGAGCTTTCATTTGGTGGTATTTCATTGCTGCTGACATTTTTACTTTTTTTGTTATTAATCGAAATTTAACGATTTTTTTGCAAAAAAATGACATTTTTCACTTTCAGTTGTAAAATTTTGCAAAAAAAACTAGATCCATATATAAATTTTGCTCTAAATTTATTGTTCTACATGTCTTTGATAAAAAAAAAAATGTTTGGGTAAAAAAAATGGTTTGGGTAAAAGTTATAGCGTTTACAAACTATGGTACAAAAATGTGAATTTCCGCTTTTTGAAGCAGCTCTGACTTTCTGAGCACCTGGATCAAAGGCAAATGGGCGGCACTGTGCTTCGGTAGGGGTCCAGGTGCACGGTCAGTAGGTTGATTCTCCAGATACTTATAGTAAGAAGACCAGCACTCCGTAATTACAATAATGAAAAGGATTTTCTTTATTCGTCACCCATATGTGACGCGCGTTTCGACACTACTCTGTGTCTTTGTCAAAGTACAGGTGATAACAGCTCAATTCCACATATGTAAAACACCACTTAAAAACAATTCAAATAGCCCGCCTCCCAGTCACGTAAGTCATCACATGACCGGGACCGGACTAAACGGCGCCCAGCCATGTGACAAGTCACGCGACCATAACATCACATTGCTACACAACCTGTCCAAATCAAGTTGAATCTTCTAGAATTGGAACGCGGTAGATCATGCATCTGAATCCATAAACCATTGGACATCTGAGCAATCCATAATAGATTATATATTAGACTAAACATTTTTCGTAATATATCGTTCAGATGCACTGAAATGTGTGGAATTGAGCTGTTATCACCTGTACTTTGACAAAGACACAGAGTAGTGTCGAAACGCGAGTCACATATGGGTGACGAATAAAGAAAATCCTTTTCATTATTGGAATTACGGAGTGCTGGTCTTCTTACTATAAGTTTCTGAGCACCTGTCATGTTTCCTGAGGTTCTACAATGCCCAGACAGTACAAACACCCCACAAATGACCCCATTTTGGAAAGTAGACACCCTAAGGTATTCGCTGATGGGCATAGTGAGTTCATAGAACTTTTTATTTTTTGTCACAAGTTAGCGGAAAATGATGATTTTTTATTTATTTTTTCTTACAAAGTCTCATATTCCACTAACTCGTGACAAAAAATAAAAACTTCTATGAACTCACTATGCCCATCAGTGAATACCTTGGGGTCTCTTCTTTCCAAAATGGGGTCACTTGTGGGGTAGTTAGACTGCCCTGGCATTCTAGGGGCCCAAATGTGTGGTAAGGAGTTTGAAATCAAATTCTGTAATAAATGGCCGGTGAAATCCGAAAGGTGCTCTTTGGAATGTGGGCCCCTTTGCCCACCTAGGCTGCAAAAAAGTGTCACACATCTGGTATCTCCGTATTCAGGAGAAGTTGGGGAATGTGTTTTGGGGTGTCATTTTACATATACCCATGTTGGGTGAGATAAATATCTTGGTCAAATGCCAACTTTGTATAAAAAAATGGGAAAAGTTGTCTTTTGCCAAGATATTTCTCTCACCCAGCATGGGTATATGTAAAATGACACCCCAAAACACATTGCCCAACTTCTCCTGAATACGGAGATACCAGATGTGTGACACTTTTTTGCAGCCTAGGTGGGCAAAGGGGCCCATATTCCAAAGAGCACCTTTCGGATTTCACTGGTCATTTTTTACAGAATTTGATTTCAAACTCCTTACCACACATTTGGGCCCCTTGAATGCCAGGGCAGTCTAACTACCCCACAAGTGACCCCATTTTGGAAAGAAGACACCCCAAGGTATTCACTGATGGGCATAGTGAGTTCATGGAAGTTTTTATTTTTTGTCACAAGTTAGTGGAATATGAGACTTTGTATAAAAAAAATAAAAAATCATCATTTTCCACTAACTTGTGACAAAAAATAAAAAATTCTAGGAACTTGCCATGCCCCTCACGGAATACCTTGGGGTGTCTTCTTTCCAAATGGGGTCACTTGTGGGGTAGTTATACTGCCCTGGCATTCTAGGGGCCCAAATGTGTGGTAAGGAGTTTGAAATCAAATTCTGTAAAAAATGACCAGTGAAATCCGAAAGGTGCTCTTTGGAATGTGGGCCCCTTTGCCCACCTAGGCTGCAAAAAAGTGCCACACATGTGGTATCTCCGTATTCAGGAGAAGTTGGGGAATGTGTTTTGGCGTGTCTTTTTACATATACCCATGCTGGGTGAGAGAAATATCTTGGTCAAATGCCAACTTTGTATAAAAAAAATGGGAAAAGTTGTCTTTTGCCAAGATATTTCTCTCACCCAGCATGGGTATATGTAAAATGACACCCCAAAACACATTCCCCAACTTCTCCTGAATACGGAGATACCACATGTGTGACACTTTTTTACAGCCTAGGTGGGCAAAGGGGCCCATATTCCAAAGAGCACCTTTCGGATTTCACTGGTCATTTTTTACAGAATTTGATTTCAAACTCCTTACCACACATTTGGGCCCCTAGAATGCCAGGGCAGTATAACTACCCCACAAGTGACCCCATTTTGGAAAGAAGACACCCCAAGGTATTCGCTGATGGGCATAGTGAGTTCATGGAAGTTTTTATTTTTTGTCACAAGTTAGTGGAATATGAGACTTTGTAAGAAAAAAAATAAATCATCATTTTCCACTAACTTGTGACAAAAAATTAAAAATTCTAGGAACTCGCCATGCCCCTCACGGAATACCTTGGGGTGTCTTCTTTCCAAAATGGGGTCACTTGTGGGGTAGTTATACTGCCCTGGCATTCTAGGGGCCCAAATGTGTGGTAAGGAGTTTGAAATCAAATTCTGTAATAAATGGCCAGTGAAATCCGAAAGGTGCTCGTTGGAATGTGGGCCCCTTTGCCCACCTAGGCTGCAAAAAAGTGTCACACATGTGGTATCTCTGTATTTAGGAGAAGTTGGGGAATGTGTTTTGGGGTGTCATTTTACATATACCCATGCTGGGTGAGATAAATATCTTGGTCAAATGCCAACTTTGTAAGAAAAAATGGGAAAAGTTGTCTTTTGCCAAGATATTTCTCTCACCCAGCATGGGTATATGTAAAATGACACCCCAAAACACATTGCCCAACTTCTCCTGAATACGGAGATACCAGATGTGTGACACTTTTTTGCAGCCTAGGTGGGCAAAGGGGCCCACATTCCAAAGAGCACCTTTCGGATTTCACTGGTCATTTTCTACAGAATTTGATTTCAAACTCTTTACCACACATTTGGGCCCCTAGAATGCCAGGGCAGTCTAACTACCCCACAAGTGACCCCATTTTGGAAAGAAGACACCCCAAGGTATTCGCTGATGGGCATAGTGAGTTCATGGAAGTTTTTATTTTTTGTCACAAGTTAGTGGAATATGAGACTTTGTATGAAAATTTTTTTTTTTTTTTAAATCATCATTTTCCACTAACTTGTGACAAAAAATAAAAAATTCTAGGAACTTGCCATGCCCCTCACTGAATACCTTGGGGTGTCTTCTTTCCAAAATGTGGTCACTTGTGGGGTAGTTATACTGCCCTGGCATTTTCCAGGGGCCCTAATGTGTGGTAAGTAGGTAAATGACCTGTGAAATCCGAAAGGTGCTCTTTGGAATGTGGGCCCCTTTGCCCACCTAGGCTGCAAAAAAGTGTCACACATGTGGTAGCCCAAATTCCTTTTAGGAGGGCATTTTTAGAAATTTGGATACCAGACTTTTTCTCACGCTTTGGGGCCCCTAAAATGCCAGGACAGTATAAATACCCCACATGTGACCCCATTTTGTAAAGAAGACACCCCAAGGTATTCAATGAGGGGCATGGCGAGTTCATAGAAAAAAAAAAAATTTGGCACAAGTTAGCGGAAATTGATTGTTTTGATTTTTTTCTCACAAAGTCTCCCTTTCCACTAACTTGGGACAAAAATTTCAATCTTTCATGGACTCAATATGCCCCTCAGCGAATACCTTGGGGTGTCTTCTTTCCAAAATGGTGTTATTTGTGGGGTGTTTGTACTGCCCTGGCATTTGAGGGTCTCCGCAATCATTACATGTATGGCCAGCATTAGGAGTTTCTGCTATTCTCCTTATATTGAGCATACGGGTAATGAGATTTTTTTTTTCCGTTCAGCCTCTGGGCTGAAAGAAAAAAATGAACGGCACAGATTTCTTCATTCGCATCAATCAATGTGGATGATAAAATCTCTGCCAAAAAAAGAAAAAGGAGGGGAAAGGCGTCTGCCAGGACATAGGAGCTCCGAGCAACATCCATACCCACTTAGCTCGTATGCCCTGGCAAACCAGATTTCTCCATTCACATCAATCGATGTGGATGAATAAATCATTGCCGGGATTTTTTTTTTTATATATACAAAGTGTTTGCCAAAGTATATGAACACCGCCACCTCCTCAGCTCATATGCCTCGGCAAACGTATCTTTTACTGCAGAGGAGAAATCTCGTCTTGCAGCGCCGCATACACCGACTTGCGTGTAATCTGACAGCAGCGCAATGCTTCTGTCCGAATGCACATCAGTGCTGCAGCTAGTCGATCGGTTGGTCCACCTGGAAGGTAAAAAAAACAAAACAAAAAATAAAAAACCAGGCCGCAAAGCAATAAATTTATTAACTTTTGAACAGAACATATAAACTTTTTTTAACTTTTTTAACTGAACGTTAACTTTTTTACTTACCGGTATTTTTTTTTTTGTTTAGTTTTTTTTTACCTTTATAGAACAAACCTCTCCTTCCCCATGGGACAATGTGCAAAGCGCAAATCGCCCAAAGATGTGGCGAAGTACGATATGCACTTTATCCCAGGTGAAAGGAGAGGTTTGCAGCAGCTGTGAGTAAAAGGGCCCTAATAGCCCTGTGTGCCTGTCCTGTGAGATGCAATCCCTATGCTAAGTGTACTTGTGATCGGATCGGCTAGCAGATGATGAGACCTAACCTTGCAGTGGGGTGTGGCGGAACTGCTTGTGTAAGGTAAGCCTAAAGGGGGCCACCTTGAAAGGAGGATGTGTGAGTTGAGGGCTGTGGGTGGGAGGGTGAGCTGTGCTGAAGACCGCGTCACTCGGGAGCTCGCTGCTCCCACCTTTTGTAGTTCTGCTGGCGCCTCCCCTCACACAAATGCGGCGTCTGCCGCGCCTATACTTGTGATCGGATCGGCTAGCAGATGATGAGACCTAACCTTGCAGTGGGGTGTGGCGAAACTGCTTGTGTAAGGTAAGCCTAAAGGGGGCCAAAAATGACGCGTGAGACATGGATGGTACAAAGGATTCGTGTTACAGATTTACAATAATATCTTCTGAAAAGCACAACACATTTCGGAGCGTGGATTGGGAATGTACCTGGTATAGCATGAAGACTGCCACCGACCTAGTTTCTTTATGATGTGCTCCGGGGTGCCGTTTTTTGAAGCTGCGGATGCTGCGCCTATCCTAAAGGAATGCCCTGTGATGGATCGCGGGTTTACCTTTACCTTGGAGAGGAGGATCCGGACGTGCTTTAGGAAGACTTGAATGCTGAGTGGCACAGAGCCAAGCGCTAGTAGGGGAGATTGGGCTGGGGCCTGAATGATGGTGTCAGCCCATTCCCGTAGGACCGCTACCGGGCACCAGGCATTGCCAGTGGGGAAATATCTCACCTCTACGGTTTCCCCCGGCCGAGCCGTCTTAGAATGTGCCAGGGTGAGTGAGAAGGTGGGACCCACCTGGACGAGATGTCCCTTCTGGAGGTACCCGGGGGAGGAGCCTGGGCATGTGAACTCGCCTGGGCGTAGGAAACCGTAGAAGCTGAGATACATTGCCGTTTTGATGAGTAGACTAGTATAGTGTCCGAAAGGCTCGTTATCTAGCATGTGCGACAGGGATTTGAACATTTCCCCAGTGATGGGTTCCCGTGATGCCTTGGGTCTGGCCGTAGTGTATTGAATACCCTTGAGGATGGCTTTAATGGGGTGTGCCAAAAATAACGATGGCCTGTCAGGGTACATGCTGTACCAAAAATGCTGGACGCCAGTTAAGTATAATTTGATAGTGCTGTGGGATAATTTAAGGGTCTTATGGCAGTATGCTATAAATGCTAAGATGTAAGACACATGATCTAGGTGAGCCTGTGGAAATAGGCGATTGAACGTGATGAAATGTCCCCAGGCCGTGTTGTAATTCCTCTGCGTGTTTATGGAGAGGGACTGATTGATGAGCGACCTAGCCACTTCCAAGTGCTGCCTCAATCCATGTGGAGGAGGTTGTAAGCTGGTGTTGGAGTCGGGCATTGGTCTGCGTCTGGAGAAACCTGGAAGAAAGATTGCATGTTAAGTCTTGACAGTGCGTCGGCGGCCAGATTGGCCTTCCCAGCAATGTGCGCGACTTCATAGTTAAAATGATGTTGTAACGCCAACCACACAAAGCGCCTTAGGAATGCCATGACCTGCGCGGATGCCGATCTCCCTTTGTTAACCAGATCGACCACTACCATGTTATCAGATATAATCAGTACCGTCTTATTGGACCACTGACTACCCCAGGTCTGCGCTGCAGCGACTATGGGGTAAATCTCGAATAGAGGTGATGACCCTGAAAACCCCGGTATGCAGGATACCTCTGCCGGCCAAGCGCTAGCTATCCAGTGCTCCCCATAAATAGCCGCAAACCCAACTGACGATGAAGCGTCTGTGTGTACGACAGGGGAATTGTTGGAGACCTTGGGTATGAACAAAGAGACTCCGTTCCAGTGTGTCAAAAACCGATCCCACATGACCAGATCAGCTTTGGCCTGGTGGTCGAGATGAATGATCGAATTCTGATCCGCTGCCTCGGGCAACAAGCGCAGGAGTCTGGAGATGAACGATCTGCCCTGGGGAATGATCCTCATGGCGAAATTGAGCATCCCCAAAACGCTTTGCAGGTTGACCCTGGACGTGACCCCCCTTTGAAGCAAGTCGCGCACCGCCGCTTTTATTCTAGACAGCTTATCTGCTGGTAGACTGGCCTGACCAGATGCAGTGTCTAGCTGGATTCCTAAAAAGGTGATCCTAGTGCTGGGCCCATCTGTTTTATTATCAGCCACTGGTACGTGGAGTTCCCTGAAAACTTGCATCAGGGTATCGAGGTCTACCGGTTGTCGTGAAGGGGGTTCAATCAACAGGAAATCGTCTAAGTAATGTATGACGTGGAAAGCGTGGAATTTGTGCTGCAAGATCCAGTGTAGGCCCCTGGCAAATTGATCAAAAAGCCATGGACTGGATCTAGACCCGAATGTTAATTTGTTGGCGAAATAATAACAGCCCTCCCATTTGACTCTGTGCCATTGCCATAACTGCGGTGAAATGGGAAGGAGTTTGAATGCATCCATGATGTCAGCTTTGGATAGCCATGCTTGTTCACCTAAGGACAGAATAACCTGAATGGCTTCGTCTATGGAAGAATATTTCATGGTAAACTCTTCTGCTGGAATGAGTGAGTTAAGACTGGGTGTGGATAAAGAATGGGGCGCTGACAAGTCATAGATCAATCTTTGTTTATTATTACATTTCCCGGTGACTACCCCAATGGGGTTGATCCTGAAGGTTTCAAACGGGGGTTTGGTGAATGGACCGATGAGGTATCCCTTGGCTAGTTCGGCCTGGATCAGCTGCGACACTACCTCAGGGTTGTTTAAAGCCGATTGGAGGTTCCTACATTCAAACGAAGTCTGGGGCATGGCGACCTGCCCTGTATGAAAGCCTGATGAACAACCATTGATTACGAAACTGACCCAAGCTAGGTCAGGATGACCTGCCAGGTGACACGCAAGCATATCAATGTTTACCCTGCTTAGTCACGCGGGGTTGTGACCTTTCTGTGGGCAAGCAATGCGGGGATGTGCCCTGTAGCAATTTGCGCATAGATGCAAAAGGCGGCACTGATTGTAGAAACAACTGCCAGCATTAAAATTGTTACATATCTGTGACTTCCCCAAGTATCTGATGGGCCGACCTAACTTGTCCACCCCCATGCCTGTTTTGGACGGCAATGCCTCCGGGGCGTTTTGTGGGATGGGAACGTCGAGTCGCGCGCTGGCATTGGTGCACCATTCTTCGGAATGGGAATAAGACCCGCAATTGACGCATGCTGGTGACTTCTGCCCGGCGAAGTGCCGACAGAACAGCTCAGTGTCCACGACAGCCCAATCTACAGTATGCCGGAACTGGGTAAGCAATGCGGCCGCTTTGGCGGAGAACGAACGGTGATATTCATAGAAGGCAGTGCCCCCGTACTTGTGACCTAGTTCCGCCACCTTGTAGAGGTACAGATCCAACTCCTCTGCGTGTTGGGGATACTGTGCAAATGACGTCTCTGTATAAGCTGAATGCCAGCACGAATTCGATGACACTGAGCTTCCTGTTCAAACGGTTGTCTCTGGATTTCAGTATAACTGACACTTCGCCGCATGCGATCGTTTTGTTGTCAGGGACTTCGTGGGTGGCTATAAGTAAAGAGGCTAAGTTAATGTCCTTACCCTCGAGAATGTCCTTCCTCAGAGTGGCAGGAATAAAGTGAGATGGGGATATGCTGGGGAAAACGGGTGGGGTGTGGACGCCCAAGCCGGCAGAAGTAGATGGGACCACCGGACCCTGGCTGTCGTCCGTGGGATTGGAAGCCCTGCTTTCAACGACTTCAAGTCTGGTCTGAAAGCTGGACATGGATGAGGCCATGTTATTGATGACAGCGTGCAGCTGACTGATAGAAGTTTGTATGGTATTCATTGTAACCACATCTTGGCTGGGGCCCGAATCCGCCTGGAGGAGACGATACAGTTCTGCCTTCCTGGCTGATGCGGGAAAGGGGATGCCTCTACGCAGGAGTTCGGCAGATAGTTTTGGAATGGTCCAGGATCTGAGGGACTGGGAGTGCTCCCTGTCAGACATCAGGTCGAGACTTCTCTGGGAATCAACCGTGCCTTGGCTCCTCTGGTCCTGTGCTGGTTCCATCTAAGATATTGTGAAGACATGAAGGCCCTGTTGCCCGAAATGTCCTCCTGCATGCACTAGTGTACCCGGAACTATTCACCTGTGGGATTCTAACCACGTGCACCCAGACTAGGTGGTGAAAATGAATGCAATGTGTGCCCTGGAACATAGTGACTGTAGTGACCCTTGTATGGCTGAAATGGATGCGACGTGACATGAAATAGATGCATGAACGAAAAGTTTTATTTTTTTATTTTTTTATTTTTTATATATACACGCACATATATATATATATATACACACATACACCCATATATACATATATATATATATACACACATGCACATACGCGCCTGTATTCGTGACAGGACTTTTGCGGAGTCCTTAGACGTGAAGGACCGAGTCTCCCTGTAGACGTGACAGGACTTAATTAGTGTCCAAGACCGTGTGGAACTGATGCTTGCCTGCGGCCGTGACAGGACTTAAATCGTGTCCTGAGTGCGTGCAGGACTACTGGTGCCTGAAGACGCGACAGGGCTTGACCTTCGGATCCGAAGGCGTGACGGATCTGCGCGCGTGCGTGAGGCGTATACGGGTACTCAGAGAGGACCCAGACGTGCCTGATGATTAGTGAGATTAGTGCCCCAGCAATGAGGGGGCGCAGGTGATTGGTGTATTATGCCCAGGCCGTGCTGCCCCTCATGAATTTGTCCTTTACCCAACTATCATGCAGCAGGAAAGTCACTGTCGCCAACATTTCTCCCCCCCCCCCCCCTCTCCCATAGATAAATCACCACCTTTTTTTTTTTTTTCCTTTTACCTTCAATTATCACTGAGCAGGCGCCCTGTAAGGAAAAATGTGCATGATGTCTCATATCTGTGGTGCCACGGCCCTATCATCCCCAGACCATACCTTTCACACACCCACAATAAGCGCTGCTTTGATAGGGAAGCCGAACTGCCACTTGCAACAACCTGTTGGAAGAATACATGTGAGGAGGCGGGCCGATGCGCCGCGAGGACCGGGCGTGCGTGCCAGTGATCCGGCTGCTGCTGGTAAGTATGAACACATGTCTGCCGGTGCCTGTGCCGTGCCGCCCCCCCGCCCCACTTACCCTCCGCGTGTACCGATGTACGGTCCCTCGCTACGGTTGCAGGCCCTATACTTACCCCCGGAGGAATTATCGGGGGATCGCGTTCCACGCCGACGCCGGAGCAAGAATGGGAGCAGGAGAATCCCGGAAGTGACGTCAGCCGAGCTGTGCTGAAGACCGCGTCACTCGGGAGCTCGCTGCTCCCACCTTTTGTAGTTCTGCTGGCGCCTCCCCTCACACAAATGCGGCGTCTGCCGCGCCTATACCTGTGTGTGGTACTTCCGGAAACACTCACCAAAGCATAGGGCAGGGTGGTCAGGACAGTCAGGACAGAAATAGCAGGTGTCACGCCTTATTCCACTCCTGCTACAGACACGACATCTTTTTCGGGGTGACGGTTGGGTTGAGGTACCAGGAACGACACTGGGGAAATGTCGCTCGTGTAGACGGCTAACTACACTGGTGGATGGGGCCACGGAACCTCCTGGATACAGGAGGTTCTCAATGATCTCTTCCTGGAATTTTAGGAAGGATCCTGTTCTCCCAGCCTTACTGTAGAGAACAAAACTATTATACAGCGCCAATTGAATTAAATATACAGACACCTTCTTATACCAGCGTCTGGTTCTGCGGGAAACTAAATACGGAGACAACATCTGGTCATTGAAGTCCACCCCTCCCATGAGCGGATTATAGTCGTGGACACAGAGGGGCTTTTCAATGACACGGGTTGCTCGCTCAATTTGTATTGTCGTGTCTGCGTGAATGGAGGAGAGCATGTAAACGTCACGCTTGTCTCTCCATTTCACCGTGAGCAGTTCTTCGTTACACAAGGCAGCCCTCTCCCCCCTTGCAAGACGGGTGGTAACGAGCCGTTGGGGGAAGCCTACGCGACTAGTTCGCGCGGTGCCACAGCCGCAAATCCGTTCTAGAAACAAATGCCTAAAGAGGGCCACACTTGTGTAGAAATTGTCCACATAAAGATGGTACCCCTTGCCGAATAAGGGTGACACCAAGTCCCAGACTGTCTTCCCACTGCTCCCCAGGTAGTCAGGGCAACCGACCGGCTCCAGGGTCTGATCTTTTCCCTCATAGATCTGAAATTTGTGGGTATAGCCTGTGGCCCTTTCACAGAGCTTATACAATTTGACCCTATACCGGGCACGCTTGCTTGGGATGTATTGTTTGAAGCCAAGGCGCCCGGTAAAATGTATTAGGGACTCGTCTACGCAGATGTTTTGCTCTGGGGTATACAAATCTGCAAATTTCTGGTTGAAGTAGTCTATGAGGGGCCGAATTTTGTGGAGCCGGTCAAAAGCTGGGTGGCCTCTGGGACGGGAGGTGGTGTTGTCGCTAAAATGCTGGAAACGGAGGATGGCCTCAAATCGTGCCCTGGACATAGCAGCAGAGAACATGGGCATGTGATGAATCGGGTTCGTGGACCAATATGACCGCAATTCATGCTTTTTAGTTAGACCCATGTTGAAGAGAAGGCCCAAAAAAATTTTAAGTTCGGAAACTTGGACTGGTTTCCACCGGAAAGGCTGGGCATAATAGCTTCCCGGGTTGGCGGATATAAATTGTGTGGCATACCGGTTTGTCTCTGCCACGACTAAGTCCAAGAGCTCCGCAGTCAAGAACAGCTCAAAAAATCCCAGGGCCGAACCGATTTGAGCCGTCTCAACCCGAACTCCAGACTGGGCGGTGAAAGGGGGAACTAATGGTGCGGCTGAAGTTGGTGACTGCCAATCAGGGTTTGCCAGCACCTCAGGGATTCTAGGGGCTCTATGGGCCTGTCTGTGCGGTGGCTGCGACGGGGTAACTACTGCACGTGCCACCGTACCAGCTTCAACTGCCCTTCTGGTGCTCGCCACGTCACCATGTTGTACGGCAGTGCTGGTACTAGGTCCAGGGAGGGCTGCGCTGCTGGTGTATGCCTCGCCACGTGATCCGGCAGCGACAGCCCCACTCTGCTGCTCTTGAAGAGGATCCTGCGCAACCTGTGGTCTAGCGACACGGGGCCGGGTACGCCTGGTTCTATCAGGGACTTTCACCTCCTCGTCCGAACTTTGGGTCAGAGAGCCACTGCTTTCCACAGGTTCATATTCTGACCCGCTAGATTCGTCAGATGAGGGTTCCCACTCCTCATCCGACTGGGTCAGAATCCTGTAGGCCTCTTCAGAAGAATACCCACTGTTTGACATTTTGGACTACTAAATTTAGGGGCATTCCCTGAGACTACCCAAGAAAAAAAGCAAGCCTGTCTTACAAAGGGGAGGCTAGCGAAGTACCGGAGGCCGCTGCGGTTGATAAAAAATATCAAAACCGATTTTTTTATCGCCGCAGTGCGTGTAAAATGAATGTGCAGTGATCAAAAAAAAATATATTTTTTGTCACTGCGGTGGGGCGGGCGTGGGTGAACGCACGTGTGGGCGACCGATCAGGCCTGATCGGGCAAACACTGCGTTTTGGGTGGAGGGCGAGCGAAGGTGACACTAATACAATTATAGATCTGACCGTGATCAGTTTTGATCACTTACAGATACTATAAAAGTACAAATGCTGATTAGCGATACGCTAAACAGCGAATAAGTGACTGCGGTGCGGTGGGCTGGGTGCTAACTCACGCTAAACTACCTAACCAAGGGGCCTAAACTATCCCTAAAACCTAACAGTCAATACCAGTGGGAAAAAAAAGTGACAGTTTACACTGATCACTTTTTTTCCTTTCACTAGTGATTGACAGGGGCGATCAAAGGGTTAATTGGGGTGCAGGGGGGTGATCTGGGGCTACAGTGAAGTGTTTGGTGCTACTCACAGTTCAGTCTGCTCCTCTGCTGGATCCAACCGACGAAAAGGACCAGCAGAGGAGCAGAGAAGCCATATAACAGATCATATTTACTAATATGATCTGTTATATGGCTTGTGATTGGATTTTTTGAAAATCGCCAGCCTGCCAGCCAATGATCGTTGCTGGCAGGCTGGTGACGAACTTGTTCTTTAACTTTTGCCGGCCCGCGATGCGCATGCGCGGGCCGGCTTTGAGCGATATCTCGCGTCTCGCGAGATGACGCGTATATGCGTGACTGTGCGCAGCGCTGCCACCTCCGGAACGCGAATCTGCGTTAGGCGGTCCGGAGGTGGTTAAAGAAACACCCATTTGTGCAAAAAACTTTTTTTTTGGGCAGTCTTTGCTGCAGATGTCTATGTGAGATACACCCTTTGTATATTTGGGTTATATTTAGATATTAGAAATACAGCTATTTTGGGCACAAACCCTTTATTGCAGCCTAGTTTGGTTCAGGGCATGTGAGATACACCCTGTGTATACAGGGCTTATATTCTTCTATTAATAAAACACCCTTTTTTGGGCAAAATACACAATTGTTGAGCCCTTGCAGCATCAAGACATTTGAAATTCCAGGGTTATATACTGCTGTCATATTCAGTTATTAAACAAACACCCGTTTGGGCAAAAAAACAAACATTTGGCAGCCTTTGCTGCTGATGTCATTGTGAGATACACCCTTTATATATTTGGGTTATATTTAGATATTAGAAATACAGCTATTTTGGGCACAAATCCTTTATTGCAGCCTAGTTTGGTTCAGGGCATGTGAGTTACACCCTGTATATACAGGGCTTATATTCTTCTATTAATAAAACACCCTTTTTTGTGCAAAATACACAATTGTTGCGCCCTTGCAGCATCAGCCATTTGAAATTCCAGGGTTATATACTGCTGTCATATTCAGTTATTAAACAAACACCCGTTTGGGGAAAAAAAAAATATTTGGCAGCCTTTGCTGCTGATCTCATTGTGAGATACACCTTTTATATATTTGGGTTGTATTCAGATATTTGAAATACAGCCATTTTGTGCAAAAATCTTTAATTGCGGCCTAGTGTGGGTCAGGGTGTGTGAGATACACCCTGTATATACAATGCTTATATTCTTCTATTAATAAAACACGCTTTTTTGGGCAAAATACACAATTGTTGCGCCCTTGCAGCATCAAGACATTTCAAATTCCAGGGTTATATACTGCTGTCATATTCAGTTATTAAACAAACACCCGTTTGGGCAAAAAAATAATATTTGGCAGCCTTTGCTGCAGATGTCATTGTGAGATACACCTTTAATATATTTGGGTTGTATTCAGATATTTGAAAATCAGCCATTTTGTGCACAAATCTTTAATTGCGGCCTAGTGTGGGTCAGGGCGTGTGAGATACGCCCTGTATATACAGGGCTTATATTCTTCTATTAATAAAACACCCTTTTCTGGGCAAAATACACAATTGTTGCGCCCTTGCAGCATCAAGACATTTCAAATTCCAGGGTTATATACTGCTGTCATATTCAGTTATAAAACAAACACCCGTTTGGGCAAAAAAATAATATTTGGCAGCCTTTGCTGCAGATGTCATTGTGAGATACACCTTTTATATATTTGAGTTGTATTCAGATATTTGAAAATCAGCCATTTTGTGCACAAATCTTTAATTGCGGCCTAGTGTGGGTCAGGGCGTGTGAGATACGCCCTGTATATACAGGGCTTATATTCTTCTATTAATAAAACACCCTTTTTTTGGTAAAATACACAATTGTTGCGCCCTTGCAGCATCAAGACGTTTGAAATTCCAGGGTTATATACTGCTGTCATATTCAGTTATTAAACAAACACCCATTTGTGCAAAAAACGTTTTTTTTTTTACAGACTTTGCTGCAGATGTCATTGTTAGATACACCCTTTATATATTTGGGTTATATTCAGATATATGAAATACAGCCATTTTGGGCAGAAATCTTTAATTGCGGCCTAGTTTGGTTCAGGGCATGTGAGTTACACCCTGTATATACAGGGCTTATATTCTTCTATTAGTAAAACACCCTTTTTTGTGCAAAATTTACAATTGTTGCGCCCTTGCAGCATCAAGACATTTGAAAATCCTGGGTTATATACTGCTGTCATATTCAGTTATTAAACAAACACCCGTTTGGGCAAAAAAATGTTTATTTGGCAGCCTTTGCTGCAGATGTCATTGTAATATACACCCTTTATATATTTGGGTTATATTCAGATATTTGAAATACAGCCATTTTGGGCACAAATCTTTAATTGCCGCCTAGATTGGTTCAGGACATGTGAGATACACCCTGTATATTATATTCTTCTATTAATAAAGCATCCTTTTTTTGGCAAAATACACAATTGCTGCGCCATTGCAGCATCAAGACGTTACAAATTCCAGGGTTATATAGTGCTGTCATATTCAGTTATTAAACAAATACCCGTTTGGGCAAAAAAAAAAAAAAATTGGGCAGCCTTTGCTGCAGATGTCGTTGCGAGATACACCCTTTATATATTTGGGTTATATTCAGACATTTGAAATATAGCCATTTTGGGCACAAATTTTTAATTGCGGCCTAGTGTGGGTCAGGGCATGTGAGATACATCCTTTAAATACAGGGGTTCTATTCAAGTATTTGAAATACAGCCATTTTGTGCACAAATCTTTAATTGCGTCCTAGTGTGGATCAGAGCGGGTGAGATACACCCTGTATATACAGGGCTTATATTCTTCTATTAATAAAACACCCTTTTTTGGGCAAAATACACAATTGTTGCGCCCTTGCAGCTTTAAGACTTTTCAAATTCCAGGGTTATATACTGCTGTCATATTGTCACGACCGCTATCCCAGCAGCAATCGTGTCGCACCAGACGGAGGGGAAGGGGGACCCTTATCTACGGATGGGAATAGTATGGTCACCCCTGACTAACCCTAAGCTGGCACCTGTCTGCCCTGATACCCTAGACGGGATGTGAACCCGTGCGGAGAGCAGGATGCCTAAACCCTCAGTCACCCTAACAAGCCTAGAGTGGGGAAAGGCCGATGGGAGCACTAGTCACCATCACTCATGTCTAGGAGAACAGCAGGGGAAGACAGCAACAAACAAACTATAGCAGAGATAGACTTATCCAGTCACGAGCAGAGAAGGCGATCCCGATCACGACAGTCCACGCCGGACAAGAGCTCCACAGCAACACCATCAAACGATCTCCTTCAAAGGTCAGAATAGAACTGGAAGTAAGGACTATATCTGGCAATGACTGCAAGTGAAACTGAAACTAATATAGTAGCTGGGAGTGGCAGACAGGACTCACCTGAGAAGGATGCCTACAAACTCCCAGTCAGGACAAAAAGGTTCACAAGGCAAAACCCGGATGACATACCCTGAACCATGGAGCAAACTCACAAGCAATCGCGAGTAGCAAGTCGCTGCGACCTTCTCCTCCCAGACCTGTCTGGATCAGTCACAGTCGTGACAGCACCCCCCCTTCTACGAGGGGCCCCCGGACCCTCAAGACCAGGCCTCTCCGGATGGGAGCTATGAAAAGCCCGAATGAGTTTGTCCGCTTTTATCTCTGAAGCTGGAACCCACATTCTCTCTTCGGAACCATAACCTCTCCAGTGCACCAGGTACTGAAGAGAGCGGCGAACATATCGTGAGTCAACAATCTTTTCTACCTGAAACTCTAGACTGCCATCAACAACCACCAATTCTCTTCAAACTTTCTTGCACACTCTGCCACACTGAAGAAAGTGAAGACGCAAATCGTTCCTCCTCGGGAATCCCAGACGGCCCCCCCTCACTAAACGTACAAAACTGAGGATGGAAACTATACGCACCAAAAAATGGTGACTTATCGGTGGATTCCTGACGACGATTATTAATGGCAAACTCGGCTAACGGTAAATAAGATGACCATTCCTCCTGATTTTCGGAAACAAAGCATCTCAAATATGTCTCTAGGTTTTGATTGGTACGTTCAGTCTGACCGTTGGACTGTGGATGGAAAGATGAAGAAAACGACAGATGAACCCCTAAACGAGAACAAAAAGCTTTCCAAAATTTAGAAACGAATTGGGTACCACGATCCGAAACAATATTGGAAGGGACCCCGTGAAGCTTCACGATGTGGTCAATAAAAACCTGAGCCAGTGTGTTAGCATTAGGCAATGCGGCAAGAGCAATAAAGTGCACCATTTTACTGAATCTGTCAACAACTACAAGAATAACAGTCTTCCCCGCTGATACTGGTAGATCCGTAATGAAATCCATTGATAGGTGCGTCTAAGGCCTGTTGGGGATGGCTAGAGGTAAAAGACGCCCTGCCGGACGAGTATGATCTACCTTAGAACGAGCACAGGTAGCACATGCAGACACAAAATTAAACACCTCCTGGCGCCACTTAGGCCACCAGAACCGACGAGACACTAATTCAGAGGTTGCCCTACTACTTGGGTGTCCTGCCAGTGTGGAGTTATGGTGTTCTTTTAGTATCTCCAGTCGTAAATTTTCTGGCACAAACAGTTTACCCGAGGGGCAGGAGGCCGGGGCGTCCCCCTGAGCTTCCAACACCCTCCCCTCTAAACCTGAGTGTAATGCAGAGACCACCACCCCCTTTTGCAAAATGGGCTCTGATACCTCAACATCACCCCCTCCAGGAAAACTTTGAGACAATGCATCCGCCTTAGTATTTTTTGCCCCCGGGCAATAGGTTATTACAAAATTAATCCTAGTAAAAAATAACGACCACCGAGCCTGTCTAGGGGTGAGACGTTTAGCAGACTCCAGATATAATACGTTTTTGTGATCAGTAATCACCGTGACGGGATGAACCGCCCCCTCCAAAAAATGACTCCACTCCTCAAAAGCCAACTTAATAGCCAAAAGTTCCCTGTTGCCAATATCATAGTTCCTTTCTGCAGTAGACAACTTCTTCGAAAAGAAAGCACACGGACGCCATTCACCAGGGGACGGGCCCTGAGATAGTACCGCTCCCACCCCCACCTCTGATGCGTCAACCTCTACAATAAAAGGAAGCGAGACATCTGGCTGTACGAGAATAGGGGCCGAGGTGAATCTCTCCTTCAGAGATGCAAAGGCAGTTTTGGCTGCATGTGACCATTTGGAAAAATCGGATCCCTTTCGGGTCATGTCCGTCAGTGGTTTGACCACCGAGGAATAGTTCTTTATAAACTTTCTATAAAAATTGGCAAACCCCAGGAAGCGTTGCAATGCCTTCAGGTTCTCAGGCAGATCCCAGTCTATAATCGCCCGGACTTTCTCTGGATCCATGCGGAAACCTGAATCTGACAACACATACCCCAGAAATGGCAGTTCTTTTACGGCGAACACACATTTTTCTAACTTAGCAAACAATTTGTTGGCCCTTAATATCTGCAGCACTTGTCTCACATGGATCTTATGTGTATCCAGATCCGGGGAATAGACCAGGATGTCATCAAGATATATCACAACAAATCTCCCGATAAGGTGACTAAAAATATTGTTGACAAAATGTTGGAATACTGCAGGCGCATTAGTAAGACCAAATGGCATGACCAGATTTTCATAATGCCCTTCCGGAGTATTAAAAGCCGTCTTCCACTCATCCCCCTCTTTGATGCGAACCAGGTTATAGGCTCCTCTGAGATCCATTTTGGAGAACCATTTAGCACCAGCAACCTGATTAAAGAGGTCGGGAATGAGAGGAAGAAGATAGGGATCTCGGATAGTTATCCGGTTTAATTCCCGGAAATCCAGGCAAGGACGTAGACCCCCATCTTTCTTTTTAACGAAAAAGAACCCTGCAGCCACAGGTGAAGAAGAGGGTCTGATGTGTCCCTTAGCCAAACTCTCCGAAATATAATCTTTCATAGCCTTCCTCTCCGGGCCGGAAAGATTGTATAACCGGGTTTTAGGTAGTTTTGCCCCAGGTAATAGATTAATCGGGCAATCATATGGACGATGAGGTGGTAACCCCTGACAACCCTTCTCAGAGAACACATCCATAAAATCTGACAGAAAGGCAGGTAAAGATGTTACAGAGAGTGTAGAGCACCTACTACTCAAGCAGTTGTCCTTACAATGTTCACTCCACTCCACAATCTCCCCGGCCTGCCAATCCACCACTGGATTGTGAGTCACCAGCCAGGGAAGCCCCAATACCATAGGAGCCGGAAGACCGTCCAGGACATAACAAGAGATATGCTCTTTATGGAGGTCCCCTACCTGCAGATGGATATTATGGATGATCTGAGTTAACTCTCTCTGAGTAAGAGGGGAGGAGTCGATGGCAAAAACAGGAATAGTTCTGCGTATCGGTTCCGGAGTAAAACCCAGAGCCTGAGCAAACCGTGAATCCACCAAGTTGACCCCCGCCCCACTGTCCAAAAAGACGGAACAGATCTCAGTCTTATTGCCCGCCTCAACGGTAGCGGACAACAAAAACTGAGACATGCGTATGGAGGAAACGAATACGCCCAGACTGTTATCCTCCGCACAATCTGGGGACTCTAGTTTTCCGGCGGCTCCTTTGTTTGTGGTCTCTTGGGTTCTGAGGGACAAACCTTTACAAAATGACCCCTCCCCCCACAACAAAAACAAACCTCTGACCTACGGTGGAACTTAGGAGGATTCACCCGTCTAGTGGCACCCCCTATTTGCATTGGTTCGACTGGATCATAACAAACCAATCCCTGCCCTATAGAGGCCTCCGTAAAATTTAATAGTCTCTCCCTGAGTCGTCTGTCGATTCTTATGGACAGAGACATAGCAGCCTCCAGAGACCCAGGGACCTCGTATACCGCCAGCGCGTCTTTTAATTTTTCAGACAACCCCTGGCAGAACTGACTCCTAAGGGCCGAGTCGTTCCATAACGTATCAGTAGCCCACCTACGGAATTCGGAACAATATAGTTCAGCAGACCGGTTCTCTTGCCGAAGTCTACGTAGCTTAGACTCAGCCAGTGAGACCCTGTCCGGGTCATCATATACGAGACCCAGGGCTTCAAAAAAACTCCTCCACTGATCGTAAGGCCAGAGAGTCTGATGGTAGGGAGAAAGCCCAAGCCTGCGGATCTCCTTGCAGGAGAGAAATTACAATGCCCACCCGTTGTTCCTCACCGCCGGAGGATCTAGGGCGTAACCTGAAGAACAATTTGCAAGCTTCTCTGAAGGTTACAAATTGGTCTCTCCCTCCTGAGAACCTATCAGGTAAAGCCACTTTTGGCTCAGGAGTAGTGATGTCGCGAACATAAAATTTTCAGTTCGCGAACAGCGAACGCGAGCTTCCGCAAATGTTCGCGAACTGGCGAACCGGGCGAACCGCCATAGACTTCAATAGACAGGCGAATTTTAAAACCCACAGGGACTCTTTCTGGCCACAATAGTGATGAGAAAGTTGTTTCAAGGGGTCTAACACCTGGACTGTGGCATGCCGGAGGGGGATCTATGGCAAAACTCCCATGGAAAATTACGTAGTGGACGCAGAGTCGGGTTTTAATCCATAAAGGGCATAAATCAACTAACATTCCTAAATTGTTTGGAATAACGTGCTTTAAAACATCCAGTGTGTGTATACGATCAGGTATGATGTTGGCACTGGCAGTGGGCACACTACAGTCAGTGGAAGAGGGCCTGACACACTGACTGGCAGCAGGCAAGCAACTGAATTTAGACTACTGTCTAAAAATTAAATGCCTTATTTATCGGCAAGCTACTGTGCCACCCGGTATCAGTGGTTGGCACTGGCAGTGGGCACACTACAGTCAGTGGAAGCGGGCCTGACACACACTGGCAGCAGGCAAGCAACTGAAATTACACTAAAGTGTAAAAATTAAATGCCTTATTTATCGGCAAGCTACTGTGCCACCCGGTATGAGTGGTTGGCACTGGCAGTGGGCACACTACAGTCAGTGGAAGAGGGCCTGACACACACTGGCAGCAGGCAAGCAACTGAATTTAGACTACTGTCTAAAAATTAAATGCCTTATTTATCGGCAAGCTACTGTGCCACCCGGTATCAGTGGTTGGCACTGGCAGTGGGCACACTACAGTCAGTGGAAGCGGGCCTGACACACACTGGCAGCAGGCAAGCAACTGAATTTAGACTACTGTCTAAAAATTAAATGCCTTATTTATCGGCAAGCTACTGTGCCACCCGGTATCAGTGGTTGGCACTGGCAGTGGGCACACTACAGTCAGTTGAAGTCGGCCTGACACACACTAGCAGCAGGCAAGCAGCTGAAATTACACTAAAGTGTAAAAATTAAATGCCTTTTTTATGCAAAGTCCTGTGCCAGCCGGTATGAGTGGTGGGCACTGGCAGTGGGCACACTACAGTCAGTGGAAGTCAGCCTGACACACACTGGCAGGCAACTAACCTTAGATTAAAGTGTAAAAATTAAGTGCCTATTTTTTAAGCAAAGTCCTGTGCCACTCGGTATGACAGGGGTGGGCACTGGCAGTGGGCACACTACAGTCAGTTGAAGTCGGCCTGACACACACTAGCAGCAGGCAAGCAGCTGAAATTACATTAAAGTGTAAAAATTAAATGCCTTTTTTAAGCAAAGTCCTGTGCCAGCCGGTATGAGTGGTGGGCACTGGCAGTGGGCACACTACAGTCAGTGGAAGTCAGCCTGACACACACTGGCAGGCAACTAACCTTAGATTAAAGTGTAAAAATTAAGTGCCTATTTTTTAAGCAAAGTCCTGTGCCACTCGGTATGACAGGGGTGGGCACTGGCAGTGGGCACACTACAGTCAGTTGAAGTCGGCCTGACACACACTGGCAGGCAACTAACCTTAGATTAAAGTGTAAAAATGAAGTGCCTTTTTTTTAAGCAAAGTCCTGTGCCACACGGGATGACAGGGGTGGGCACTGGCAGTGGGCACACTACAGTCAGTTGAAGTCGGCCTGACACACACTAGCAGCAGGCAAGCAGCTGAAATTACATTAAAGTGTAAAAATTGAATGCCTTTTTTAAGCAAAGTCCTGTGCCAGCCGGTATGAGTGGTGGGCACTGGCAGTGGGCACACTACAGTCAGTGGAAGTCAGCCTGACACACACTGGCAGGCAACTAACCTTAGATTAAAGTGTAAAAATTAAGTGCCTATTTTTTAAGCAAAGTCCTGTGCCACTCGGGATGACAGGGGTGGGCACTGGCAGTGGGCACACTACAGTCAGTTGAAGTCGGCCTGACACACACTGGCAGGCAACTAACCTTAGATTAAAGTGTAAAAATGAAGTGCCTTTTTTTTAAGCAAAGTCCTGTGCCACACGGGATGACAGGGGTGGGCACTGGCAGTGGGCACACTACAGTCAGTTGAAGTCGGCCTGACACACACTAGCAGCAGGCAAGCAGCTGAAATTACACTAAAGTGTAAAAATTAAATGCCTTTTTTATGCAAAGTCCTGTGCCAGCCGGTATGAGTGGTGGGCACTGGCAGTGGGCACACTACAGTCAGTGGAAGTCAGCCTGACACACACTGGCAGGCAACTAACCTTAGATTAAAGTGTAAAAATTAAGTGCCTTTTTTTAAGCAAAGTCCTGTGCCACACGGAATGACAGGGGTGAGCACTGGCAGTGGGCACACTACAGTCTGTGGGCCTGCAGCTCCTCACACACAGGCAGGCCAGGCAACTGCAATATGTATATAAAGGAAAAAAAAAAAGCAGACTAATGTTGCAGCCCTAAAAAGGGCTTTTTGGGGTGCTGTCAGGACGCTGTCCTTACAGCAGAGATCAGATGAGTCTTTCAGGACTGGAGTGGACACTGAATTCACTAGCCTAGCTATCGATTTCCCAATTAAATCAGCAGCAGTTACAGTCTCCCTCCTCTCACTAAGACTGCAGCTTCAGAATGAATCTAAAATGGATGCTGTGCAGGAGGTGGGAGGGTCTGGGAGGGAGGGTATGCTGCTGATTGGCTGGAATGTGTCTGCTGACTGTGAGGTACAGGGTCAAAGTTTGCTCAATGATGATGTATAGGGGGCGGACCGAACATCGCATGTGTTCGCCCGGCAGAGGCGAATGCGAACAAGCTATGTTCGCCGGGAACTGTTCGCCGTCGGATAGTTCGGGCCATCTCTACTCAGGAGTACCTTGGTTTCCCGTAGCAACGGTGGAATCCAAGGATTGCTGCTGCTGCTGCAGCACTGTTGCTTTTAATCCTGCCACTTCAAGGGATAATCCCTGTAATTGTTTCGCCAAAACCGTAACCGGATCCATAGTGGAACAGAAAAATACAAAGCAAAACAGCAAGCAAAAAAAAAAAAGAAATGTCACTTTTTTTTAATTTTTTTTAAAAGGCCAGATATACTGTCACGACCGCTATCCCAGCAGCAGTCGTGTCGCACCAGACGGAGGGGAAGGGGGACCCTTATCTACGGATGGGAATAGTATGGCCACCCCTGACTAACCCTAAGCTGGCACCTGTCTGCCCTGATACCCTAGACGGGGTGTGAACCCGTGCGGCGAGCAGGATGCCTAAACCCTCAGTCACCCTAACAAGCCTAGAGTGGGGAAAGGCCGATGGGAGCACTAGTCACCATCACTCATGTCTAGGAGAACAGCAGGGGAAGACAGCAACAAACAAACTATAGCAGAGATAGACTTATCCAGTCACGATCAGAGAAGGCGATCCCAATCACGACAGTCCACGCCGGACAAGAGCTCCACAGCAAAACCATCAAACGATCTCCTTCAAAGGTCAGAATAGAACTGGAAGTAAGGACTATATCTGGCAATGACTGTAAGTGAAACTGAAACTAATATAGTAGCTGGGAGTGGCAGACAGGACTCACCTGAGAAGGATGCCTACAGGACAAAAAGGTTCACAAGGCAAAACCGCAAGTCGCTGCGACCTTCTCCTCCCAGACCTGTCTGGATCAGTAACAGTCGTGACACATATTCAGTTATTAAACAAACACCCATTTGTGCAAAAAACGTTTTTTTTTACAGACTTTGCTGCAGATGTCATTGTGAGATACACCCTTTATATATTTGGGTTATATTCAGATATATGAAATATAGCCATTTTGGGCAGAAATCTTTAATTGCGGCCTAGTTTGGTTCAGGGCATGTGAGTTACACCCTGTATATACAGGGCTTATATTCTTCTATTAATAAAACACCCTTTTTTGGGCAAAATACACAATTGTTGCGCCCTTGCAGCTTCAAGACTTTTCAAATTCCAGGGTTATATACTGATGTCATATTCAGTTATTAAACAACCACCCGTTTGGGCGAAAAAAAATAACTTTACAGCCTTTGCTGCAGATGTCATTGTGAGATACACCCTTTATATATTTGGGTTATATTTAGATATTAGAAATACAGCTATTTTGGGCACAAACCCTTTATTGCAGCCTAGTTTGGTTCAGGGCATGTGAGATACACCCTGTGTAACGGATCACCTGGCACCCCGACTGAGTGCCTCCGTTGATGGGTGCTCCTAGCGTTTCCTGAGGTTTCCAAGCACTCTGGCAGACACCACAATCACCGAACCGAAGAAGCATATAAATCCTCTCAAGCATATGAATGCTGTAGACAGTTGAATAGGAAACCATACGAATAGGTTTACGCTCCTAGCAGTCAAACTGGAACAGCATACCATAAATCCTCTCCCAAGAATGAGACGACACTTCACTTTGAGGGTTAAAACAGGAACACTTTATTGAGGGCTACCCGCCCGTATTTATGCAGGTCCCCATCTGGTGTACACGGCCCTAGGGGACCAGAAGGAAGACTGTGACACAGGACAGATACGTAGCAACTCAGGATACACAGACACAACACATCCCCACAATGCATCATGGTTTCCTCCTCTCTGCCCTGGAGACACCCGAGGAGCAATTCAATTATCTCTCAGGACAAAGGGAAATCGCCAATACACATGTGGGGACAACAGGACAGAAATCACCATTTAAACATACAATGTCACAACCCTTACAGTAACCACAGACATTTAACATATCCCCAGATAGCTCAAGTCTGAGTGCATATCATTAGGTGAATGGCACTCAGAATACACAAATACAATAAAATTAGCTATCTGGGTACCCTCACATAACATACAACAAAATTCCAAAGACAGAAAAATACATGAACTTATATAACTATGCCCAAATATTGCATTCAAACGTACAAATTTACCAGGGGCCAAAGTCAGCAGGTAGGAGGCGGGTAGCCAGGCCTCTCCAATGCCCAGTGGCGAGGCGGGTTCCGCCACACCCTGTATATACAATGCTTATATTCTTCTATTTATAAAACACTGTCACGGTCTATGGTGTGCTTAGTGACATTTTCCTTCACTTGGCTGCCCGTGACTACGTTTGGTGTTGTATGCATGTGGTGGCAGTGTCTCGGCCTTCTGGCTGATCCCCAGGACTTGGTTGCCACGCATGCCGTTGCCCGCGGCAACAGGTGAAGTCTGTGTTTATGTGTCTACTTCCCCTTTAAGTGGCCGTCTTCCCTTGCCTTGTGTTGGAAGGGTTAACTTCCTTACTAGTATGTGTGCACTGGGTGTGTCTGTGTGTGGGTGTGGCTACATGGGCTATAAAGCCTCAGTTTAGATCAGTAGTCTGAGGGGTACTTCAGCCATGGCTAGCTGGAGTCATCCTCCTGTGATATACCATCTGCCAGTGGGGGCCACCCTTGTGGTCATAGCCTATGTTACATGGTGTTATGAAGGTGTGTGTTTGGTCTCTTTATTTATTGCAGCTTATGGTTTCCTGGGTTCCTGTGTGGTGTGTGCTGTGTCCCTTGTGTTGTTGTGGACAGCAGCACTTGCACATGGGTTCCAGGCTGTGTGTCTGTGGCAGGTAGGTGTGGTTCTTGTTTCACTTACCTGCCATTGCCATATGTCTGTTTATGTTTCCCCTTTCTTTATAGCTTGGCCAGTGAGACTCCTGTTCGTCCGTATCCTGGAGGAACAGGTAGTCTTACCCTTCTCCTAGTCCAGGGCCACCCTGAGGGCGAGTAGGAATATTAGGTTCCGGAGTATGAGCCCTCCCACCATCAGGGTCGGCTCATACGGCTGGAGACAGGGTCAGAATTAGGGATTGATAGGAGGTGACCTGATTCCTGTCCTGGCCTTGCATCGACCATCCATCTTCTGGCATCGTACGGCTGAGGGTTTTCCCCATCCTCAGCCGTGACAAACACCCTTTTTTGTGCAAAATACACAATTGTTGCACCCTTGCAGCATCAGCCATTTGAAATTCCAGGGTTATATACTGCTGTCATATTCAGTTATTAAACAAACACCCGTTTGGGCAAAAAAAAGAATATTTGGCAGCCTTTGCTGCTGATGTCATTGTGAGATACACCTTTTATATATTTGGGTTATATTCAGATATTTGAAATACAGCCATTTTGGGCACAAATCTTTAATTGCGGCCTTGTTTGGTTCAGGGCATGTGAGATACACCCTGTATATACAGGGCTTATATTCTTCTATTAATAAAGCATTCTTTTTTTGGCAAAATACACAATTGTTGCACCCTTGCAGCATCAAGACGTTAGAAATTCCAGGGTTATATACTGCTGTCATATTCAGTTATTAAACAAATACCCTTTTGGGCAAAAAAATAAAAATTTGGCAGCCTTTGCTGCAGATGTCGTTGTGAGATACACCCTTTATATTTTTGGGTTATATTCAGATATTTGAAATACAGCCATTTTGGGCACAAATATTCAATTGCGGCCTTGTTTGGTTCAGGGCATGTGAGATACACCCTGTATATACAGGGCTTATATTCTTCTATTAATAAAACACCCTTTTTTGTTCAAAATACACAATTGTTGCGCCCTTGCAGCATCAAGACGTTTGAAATTCCAGGGTTATATACTGCTGTCATATTCAGTTATTAAACAAACACCCATTTGGGCAAAAAATATATATTTGGCAGCCTTTGCTGCAGATGTCATTGTGAGATACACCTTTTATATATTTGGGTTGTATTCAGATATTTGAAATACAGCCATTTTGTGCACAAATCTTTAATTGCGGCCTAATGTGGGTCAGGGCGTGTGAGATACACCCTGTATATACAGGGCTTATATTCTTCTATTAATAAAAAAACCCTTTTTTGGGCAAAATACACAATTGTTGCGCCCTTGCAGCATCAGCCATTTGAAATTCCTGGGTTATATACAGGCTCGGACTGACCCACCAGGGAACCGGGTAAACCCTCGGTGGGCCCCTGGCATTTTTATTCATAATGATTAGTGAGTGCGGCAGGCAGCTCTCCAGCTTCCCGCTGGCCAGCACCACTGCCTGCCACTTCAATGAGCACTGACGGCTGACGTCACGTCTCCAGACTCAGACAGACTTCACATAAGTGGCGAGATGACTGATCCAGGCTATGATCGTTCACCTCGCCACTTCACTTGCCATAGCCGTCGCCCGCCAGTGCCCAGCGCCTCCTCTCCGGAGTCCAGAGTCCAGACCGCTCCCCGCAGCGCTGCTCGCGGTGGGCCCCGCCTCCTCATACGTGTCGTGCCTGCGCTGCACTCTCCGTACAGAGCATCCCTACACAGCGCAGGCACGAAGCCAGTAAGGTTTCCCGCCGCGCCCTGGAGTCTGAAGGCAGAGCGCAGCGGCGGGTTTATAGTGTGTGGCGGGGTGCCCAGTTAGCTGCCTCCTGCCAGACTGCCTGTGAGCAAGACAGATAGAGCCGAGGCAGTGGACATCACATCACGCTCTCTGTCTCAGGCTAGATAGGTAATACCATATTCCAGTAATAACTGAATATACTATAAAAAAAATATTATTCACATTTTATTGCCTTCCCCCCTTGGAAAGTACAACTCCCAGCATGCCTTGTCAGATGCAAACCTTCAGGACCTGCTGGGAGTTGTAGTTTTCCTTTCTGCAATTTGCTGTCATTTTATGTTGCAAATTGGCACAGGTCTTGCTTTCTCACCCGCTGCACGCTTTCCATTATAGGCTCCATTTATAACTGAATACCCAGACAGAATGAAAAACGGAAACATTTAAGAGGCATTCCATTTTGATACGTCACAATAGAAGTCTATGGGCAAGTGTAACGGATCCATTTGGTCTGGTTTCCGTTATGCAAGACGGAAAACAAAGTACTGTCGCCAGGATCCGTTATGATTGCCCATAGACTTCTACTATGACGGATCAAAACAGAATGCCTCTTAAAGGTTTCCGTTTTGCATTCCGTCTGTGCGTTCCATTATAATCAGAACCTATAGCAGAATGCCAGAACGCATGTGTGAACCCACCCTTAACCTGTTTAGGACATAGGGCGTACCGGTACGTCCTGATGTCCCGGTCCTTAAGGACACAGGACGTACCGGTACGTCCTATGTATCTCCGATCACCGCCGCTCGGCGGACGGTGATCGGAACCCGGTGCCTGCTGAAATCAATCAGCAGGCACCCAGGGTCAATGACCAGGAGGTCCTGTGACCCCCCCATATCGGCGATCGCTGCAAACCGCAGGTCAATTCAGACATGCGGTTTGCAGCGCTTTCAGGAGGTTTCTGATCCCTGTGACCACGGGGATCAGAAACTTCAAAATGCCTTTATTTTATGTATAACCTTCCCCCCTGCAGCCCTCTGTGTTATGTGCCGGCGGGCGCAGCGGGGTTGGGGCTGCGCAATCATCGGGGCGGTGCTGGGGGCGTGCAGGTGCGTAATCATCCGCCCGCCCCCTCTCTCAGGACGGCCGAGTGTTTTGCAGAGTGTCAGCACCATGGTGCTGATCAGAGGCTGTCCATGGTGCTGATTGGACAGCCTCTGATCAGCACCATGGTGCTGACACTCTGCAAAACACTCGGCCGTCTAATCAGACTTTGTAAAGTGAAAATACAGTACATTACACTATATAGTGTACTGTACTGTATTATACAGACATCAGACCCACTGGATCTTCAGGAACCAAGTGGGTCTGGGTAAAAAAAATGTGAAAAAAGTAAATATAAAAAAACACATTTATCACTGATTAAAAAATAAAATTCCTTACACATATTTGATATCACCGCATCCGTAATGACCTGATCTATAAAACTGTCATGTTACTTTCCCCGCACGGTAAATGCCATAAAAAAATAAAAACTATGATGAAATTGAAATTTTGCCTACCTTACTTGCCAAAAAAGGTAATAAAAGTGATCAAAAAAGTCGTATGTTCGCCAAAATAGTACCTCATCCCACAAAAAATGAGCCCCTACATGAGACAATGGCCCAAAAAATAAAAAAACTATCACTCTCAGACTAAAATATGTTTTTTGTTTCAAAAATGCTTTATGTTAAACGTAAAAAAAAAAAAAGTAGAAATATTAGGTATCGCCGCGTCCGTAAGAAGCTGCTCTATAAAAATACCACATGACCTAAACCCTGATTTGAAGACCGTGAAAAAAGAAGAAAAAAAACGGTGTCAAAAAAGCCATTTTTTGTCACCTTACATCACAAAAAGTGTAATAGCAAGCGATCAAAAAGTCGTATGCCCCCCAAAAAAGTGCCAATCTAACTGTCATCTTATTCCACAAAAATGATACCTTACCTAAGACAATCGCCCAAAAACTGAAAAAACTATGGCTCTCAGACTATGGAGACACTAAAACATGATTTTTTTTGTTTCAAAAATGAAATCATTGTTTAAAACTTACATAAATAAAAAAATATTATACATATTAGGTATCGCCGCGTCCGTGGCAACCTGCTCTATACAAATACCACATGATCTAACCTGTCAGATGAATGTTGTAAATAACAACAACAAAAAACAAAGCCAAAACAGCTATTTCTTGTTACCTTGCTTCACAAAAAGTGTAATATAGAGCAACCAAAAATCATATGTACCCTAAACTAGTACCAACAAAACTGCCACCCTATCCCGTAGTTTCTAAAATGGGGTCACTTTTTTGGAGTTTCTACTCTACGGGTGCATCAGGGGGACTTCAAATGGGACATGGTGTAAATAAACCAGTCCAGCAAAATCTGCCTTCCAAAAGCCATATGGCATTCCTTTCCTTCTGTGCCCTGCCGTGTGCCCGTACAGGGGTTTACGACTACATATGGGGTGTTTCTGTAAACTACGGAATCAGGGACACAAATAAAAATTATTAAAATGGAAAATCTGCCAAAAAAGTGAAATCTTTATTTTCCATAAATTCTTGTGGAACACCTAAAGGGTTAACAAAGTTTGTAAAATCAGTTTTGAATACATTGAGGGGTGTAGTTTCTTAGATGGGGTCACTTTTATGGAGTTTCTACTCTAGGGGTGCATCAGGGGGGCTTCAAATGGGACATGGTGTAAATAAACCAGTCCAGCAATACCTGCCTTCCAAAAACCATATGGCGCACCTTTCCCTCTACGTCCTACTGTGTGCCCATACAGTAGTTTACGGCCACATATGGGGTGTTTCTGCAAACTACAGAATCTGGGCAATAAATATAGCATTTTTTTCGCTGTTAACCCTTGCTTTGTTACTGGAAAAAATGTCCATTTTCCGTTCCCCGCAATGTTTATATGCACCACAGCATGGGCATAGTCAAGTGCTCTGCTTCTGCCAATGACATGCTGCTTGTGGCCATGTCACTGCTGAAGCCAGTCATTGGCTGCAGCAGAGCATACTACTATGGCCACACTGTGCCAGATGTAAACATAGCGCAGAACAGAACATGGATATGCAGACGGCAGTGTGGAGAACCAAAGTGGTGGGGAGCAGGTAAGCATGAATCATCTGTTTAGAGAGGCAGGCTGCGGGCACTTGCCAAAAATCTTTTTTCCCAGAGAATCCCTATATAGGCCACATCTTTAACAGTTGTAAAATAAAGTAATGCAGAACAGTTTCTTCTTTACAATGAATGAAATGATAGTATTAAGCATTCTTATATCTAGGACTAACGGGAATGCTGTGCAATGTGAACAGCAAAGTGACTTCACCAGAGCATGTGTTCTTCCTGCGCAGACCTGAGAATACTGCATAGACAGCCGGATCAGTTGATAGCCAGTTATACAGTGATACAGGGTAGGTGTAATCTAGTATTGACAGTTAGCTTTTGGTTTTTATGATAGAAACGTGACACATAAATAGAAAATGAAATAGGTGTATTTCAGTTTTTTTTAAAAGGGCATCTATCACCAGTTTTATGGTGTCTAAGAGCAACATAAACTAGTGGCAGACCCCTTAGCAAAATGCTAGGTCACTTTTAGTGCTGAAGGAACCTAAGTATCCGAAGTGGACTTCGATTTGAAATTCAGGAAAAATTTGATTTGCCGCAAAGCTGAATCGATTTTCCCTGAAATGGCAGTTAAAAAAAAACAACATACTTGCCTCATCCATTTGCACCCGAAGAGACCGCTGCGACCATCTTGATTGAAGATACCGCATGAAATCTCATGCACAGTGACGTATGACGTCACCACGCCTGCCATGTGATCACATCATCACTTCACTGTGCAATATTTTGCGTGGTGTCTTCAATCAAGATGGCCGATCAAATGAATAAAGTGAGTATTTTTGGTTTAACTAATTAACTCCTGAAAGCCCTCACTATTATTCTCAGATGCCGCGATCAGCGATGAATGCAGCATCTGAAAGGTTCAATGACAGGGGGTAGTGCAATCGCGGTTCCACATCATTGCACCCACTACATACAAAGAAATGCGATTTGTGACAAAGTAATTCGTCATGAAGCAAGTTTCTTTGTGAAATTCGGCAAAGCAGCCGAATCAAATTTTCCATAACTTTGCTCATAATAATCACTTTGTTTAATTGACCAGCTCCAGTGCATTATGATGAGTCATGAATATTCATGAGCTCCTGGCTTTTTTCAACCCCTGCTGCTGATTCAGTTGGAAAAGAACTGTCAATTAAAGGCAGATCGGTGGAATAGCCTTGAGTTCATGAATATGGGGACTTGGCATGTGCTGAAGCGGTTATAACCTAGCAGCATAAAACTGGTGACAGACAACGTTGATAATAAAAACTAAGCATTAGGGCTCTTTCACACAAGCGTGTTACTTGCACGCTCCATGTTAGAGAGGGATGGTGCGTTCTGGACTTATGACTGATAATGCTTTGTGCCTCTGTATGACCTTATCGTTAGAGAATCATAGTGACAGCTTTATGTTAGTATGATTCTGTAAAGGAAAGGTCACGCAGAATCAGGAAAAAGTGAATAACCACGCAGTCCTAATTTCAATAATAATATTTTGTAGGGCAATGTCTTGTAAACGACCCTCTGCTTCTGAAGAAAAATCTGAAGAAGCACCCAAAAAAAAATATAAAACTGGTGCACAAAAGAGACTAACGGCTACCCGAAAAGATCTTGCAAAAGCTGGATCAGCTCCAGGCAGCATAAATTATGGCACTCAATAGGTGCTACCAGCCAAAACTCTGTGGAACCAACGGCATCTTGCTCTACAGCTCCTGCACAGTCTGAGACAGTGGCAGATGTAGAAGCAACTATACTTGATGAAGATGAGGCTGGTGAATCATCTTTACCTGAAGCGATAAAAGACATTTACACGGAAGACTTGACTGGTAATTTAAATGAACTTGAGAAAGAGGGAGATTCAGAAAGTTCAGACTCTGACATAATGTCAGAAATACCATCTACATCTGCAGTAAGTAAGACCCTATGTGTAATTTGACTACTAAACTAAAGTTTATGAAACTGCACCCAATCCAGCCATTGTCAGACGCTAATTATACACTGCCTTTTAAAGCACACAAGGCTTATCTAAGGTCTGTGCCTGGGGGCAGTGCAATTCAGAGGAAATGGTTGTCCTATCGTATAGAAACACAGGAACTTTTTTGCTCAACATGTATGGATTTTTGCCCTAACAGGTGAAGTTTTTTCATTGCTGGGTGGAAGGCTATCAAGGCGCATGTTTATGCACGCATTAAAGAACATGAGGAGTCAAACTTGCATCAAGCCTCTGTATCTGCTTATTTAGCTGCAGAAAAGAAAGGAGATATTGAAACATTGATCAATGTCAACTTAGTTAATAGACGGAAAGAAAAGGTTCAGCAAAATCGTACTGTTCTTAAAAGAATAATTGATATTATTCTTTGTATTTCAAAACTGGCTCTTGCCTACAGAGGGAAGGATGAGGCAGCTCACACTTTACTGAATGCTGAATTAAATCATGGCAATTTTCTGGAGTTGGCAATACTTTGCAGCAAATGTGATCCCACATTCAAAAAACATGTTGACGAGGTAATAGCCATTAGCAAAAAACGAAAAAGCAAAAATCCAGAAAGTAAAGGGAGAGGTAGTCTTGTTACTTTATTAAGCAAAACATCTATAAACCGACTAATTCTAATAATGGGCAGTATGGTGAAACAAAAAATAACCGAAGACGTGAAAAAAGCTGTACAATTTAGTGTAGAAATGGATAGTACTCAAGATGTTGCAGTTAAAGAGCAGTGTAGCATAATTTTGCGCTACGTCAAGGATAGAAACGTGTATGAGCGTTTGTTTTCTCTAATTAATGTCAGCAGCACAACAGGAGAAGAGCTTTTTACAAAGCTGAAAGAGGAGTTAGAAAAGTTTTCCCTAAGAGTCAATAACATCATTGGCTGTTCATTTGATGGTGCTGCAAATATGAGTGGATGCTACAATGGAGTTCAGGCCCACATAAAAGCCATAGCGTGCAATTCCATATACACTTGGTGTTACGCACATGTTCTCAATTTAGTGATCATTGATGTGACTCAATGTGCCACTTCAGTCAAATCATTTTTTAGCCTGTTAGAAAAAGCTGCTGTTTATTTCTCTGAATCCTACAAGAGATCATCTGTTTGGACAGAACAGGTATCATCTCATGCTGAGGGCCCAGCAAAACTAACTGGGCTAAAAAAAATAGGAGACACTCGCTGGTGGAGTAAGCCAAGGGCACTGAGCACAATTTTTGGCTCATCTCATGATTATTCAAAACAGCTCTATAGCACTCTGTTGTACTGCTTGGAACACATTGCAGATTCTCCTAGATTCGACAGTAAGGCTGTAAATGAGACAAACGGTTTACTTCATGGCTAGACAAGGTATGAAACCTTGCTGATATTGTTTCTATTCATGCAGATTTTTGAAATTGCAAGTCCAGTTTCTGACTATCTACAAACCCGTGGCCTGGACATTCTACAGGCATGGCGAATGATCGAGAATGCCAAAAGACAGATTGTTTCCCTTAGGGATTCATTTTCAGATCTAACTATGTTGGTAAATCAATTAATTGAACAGATTGAAACAGTTCTTGATGAGCAATCTGTAAAGGCTGTGATTGAGCACAATTTACCACAAAAGAGACAACCAAAGAAAAAAACTATGCCTGGTGAATTAGCCAAACATGAGCCTCCTCCTGACCCCATTAAAGGTTTTCAGTATCAAATATTTAATGTGGTCATAGACCAGGCAATAAGCAGTATTGAGGCAAAATTTTCCAAAAATGAAACCCTTATCCGAGATATATCACAATTAGACCCAAGAAGATTTGGCCAATTAACACAAAAAGACATTACATCTGAGTCTTTGAAAACAGTAGCTCAGTTGGCCAATGTAGATATTGTACAACTTAAACTTGAGCTACTAAGTTTCCAAGAGAACTATGCTGCTTTGAAAAAAACGTTCCCTGCTGCCAGGGATGTATTTGATGGGGATGATGATAATGATGGTGAGGATGACATCAGTGAGGGGACACATGCAGCTTGTGAAAACTGCCTGACTTGCTGTTATAGACTTTTATACGATCATAACTTACATTCAGCTGCATATACGAATCTTTTTGCCGTTTATAAAGCACTCCTTACACTTGCGTGCACTCAGGTTTCTTGTGAGCGTGTGTTTTCAAAACTAAAAATTGTAAAGAATAGACTGAGATCGTTGATTGGACAGGAACTGTTGGAATCCCTCATTATAATGAACATCGAGAGGGATATTTCCATGACTTTAGATTATGACATTGTTGACAGATTTGCAAACTCGTCTTCTGTTCTCCAAAAAATGCTGCTGTAAACTGGTTGTGTAATATGGTATTCTTTAACTGTTTGTAAGTTATAGCATTAATACCATTTTAATGTTACTGTATTTGTACGGTACTGTGCAATTACTATGTTCAGCAAGTGGTTTGAGTGGTTTAATATTATTTAATATTTGAGTTTAATATTTAATATTATTTATTCAGTGCATTTGTTTGTGCAATAAAATAGTTTCTCACATTTTTCTTTTGCTATATTTGTAGAATATTATATGGTTTGTGTACGGATGTTCATGCACATGACCCTATTTTGGATCTGTATCATACATGGATACCACCATGATAGCATAGACAGAAAAAAAATAACTGTCAGCCTAAAGTAAAGTAAATGTTTGTCGGCATCTTCAAATGAAAAAGTTTACTGGAGTGAATACGGCGTTCGCCACCACGTATCGACTCCTATAGGGTCTTACTCAAGTGGTCAAGACACTTGAGAAAGGCCCTATAGGGATGGTTACATGGTGGCCTATTCACTCCAGTACACTTTTCTATCTGAAGATGCCGACAAACATTTACTTTACTTTGGATATTGTTTAGGATGAGGGAAAGGGTGGTTCATCCATGATAAGGAATTTCCATGTGTGAGTGTTATCCAAACTACTACTGACTGTAAATAACAGATAAATTATCAACTACAATAAGTTGCTTAATGATAAACACTTTGATATCGTGCAGTGCACAATACCATTCTGTTTTGCAAACTGTATTGTGTACTAAACTGCAAAGATTCATGTATGTAAGCGCAAAAAATTAACAAGTAATATTTCCGTTTATGGCAGCTGTAGGGTGGGCCCCTAGAATGACTCCCACTGGTGGGCGCTAGGCACCCCAGTCCGACACTGGTTATATACTGCTGTCATATTCAGTTATTAAACAAACACCTGTTTGGGCAAAAAATATATATTTGGCAGCATTTGCTGCAGATGTCATTTTATATATTTGGGTTATATTCAGATATTTTAAATACAGCCATTTTGGGCACAAGTATAGCAGGCTGGATTCCCAGCCTGCATTTGTGGGAGGGGCATAGGGTATTTAGCCGGCACACGCCCTCCCTCTGGTGTCGGCATCGCACAGTGCCTCTCGTATTTCGGTGACGTCATTCGAGTGCGACTTCCGGTTCCGGCTAGACTGACGAGGCAGAAGCTGCGGCGGTACGCTTCTCCCGGGCGGCGGTCCTTCGTGGTAAGTTACTCCGGGCTGCTTCACCGCCGCACTCCATCTCCGGCCGCCCACCTCCGGCTCCGCTTCCCCCACCGACGCGTCTCCTCTGCTGCGCTCCTCTGGCCGCGCCATCTAACTCCGCTCGGCCGCGGCCATCGCGCCCGGTCTGGGGGAGCGCGCATTCCTGGCGTGGCCGGCGGGGGAGCGGTGCAGCAGGAGACGGGACGCCTGGTGGTTCGCTCAGGCAGCGCTGGGGCAGATTTCGCTGGGCACACCGAAACTGGCTGCATCACGTTCCCCGCGTCAGGTCTCCACAGCACGCCATTTCTCCCAGCGTCGCCTCGCGGGGGGTCCCGCGCGTCTCCCCCCCCCCCCCCGGGCTGATTACTTCTCCTTGTTCAGGCCTTGGGGGGGCAGCAGGCGGGGACGCTACTCCACGACTTCCCCGATGCGTTCCACGGTGGAACGCATCGGCATGCACACTTCCGCCCATCTCCCGGAGCTCCACCACTACCCCGGTGCGTTCCACGGTGGAACGCATCGGCGTTCATGCATCACTTAGTCATGAGAAAGCCTCCCATATTCCCAACCTTCCCTGCGCTCCACCGTGGGGGCACCCAGGGGGAACCCCGTCCGCCATATCCTGGGCTCCAATATGAAGGCTACCACGCCTACTCCTGGTTCCTTGACCACATTTCCATTTCTCACATGTGTTCAAGGAAGTGTCACATGAAAAGCCCAGAATAAGCTTGGGCAGGCACGTTGCAGGGATGCCGTGGCCGGGCGGCTCGGTCTTGCGGTGCGGCCGGGCGTCCCGGGAGCAGCTGCGTGTGCCGGTTGCCAGGCACGCAGCGGTTCCGCCCTGAAAAAAAAAAAAAAAAAAAAAAAAAAAGGTCTGCTCAGATATGTTCCGTTTTCTTTCACCTGTTTTATATTTTACCTGGCCGCCATGTTTTTTCTTCCAAGGATGTCCAGGTGGTCTTCTTTTCCTGTCTTGCATTACTATGGTTCTCTCCGTGTCCTGTAGCCTGATACGTTCAGGTTCCTTTTCGGGGTCTCGCCCGATTCGTCCAGGCTCACTGCCTGTCCAATCACCTGATACGTTCAGGTCCGGTTGCCTGATACGTCCAGGGTTTTGCTTTCATCATGTCCTCCCACCTGATCCGTTCTAGTGTCTTTTCCGATGTGTCCAGGATTGGCTCCACGTTCCCCTGCCTGATACGTTCAGGATGTTCTTTGTGCCTTCGGCCTGATACGTTCAGGTTTCTATTTTTCATGTCTGTTTGCCTGTTACGTCCAGGTTTCCGTTTCATGTCCGTCTACCTGATACGTTCAGGTTTCCATCTTCGTCACTGTCTGCCTGATACGTTCAGGTTTTCCGTTTTCATGTCCGTCTGCCTGATACGTTCAGGTTTCCATCTTCGTCACTGTCTGCCTGATACGTTCAGGTTTTCCATTTTCGTGTCCATCTGCCTGATACGTTCGGGTTTTCTGCTTCTGGTTTTTCTGCCTGATACGTTCAGGCCCTCGTCATGTCCTCTTGCTGGTCAAGCCTTCATCATGTCCTCCCTCCTGTTACGTTTGGATCATGTCCCGTCTGGTCAGTCCTGTTTGTGACTTTTCATCTTTTTCAGGGTCATTTCTTGGGCTCGCCTTCTCACTCCGTCATTTTTCTCTCTTACTGTCCTGTTGCATCTTTCTCCTTCCCCAGTGTACCTGTCACGGTCAGTTCAGGCTTCTTTATCTGTCACGCTTGGGGCCTGTTGCTCGCCATTGCCATCACGCACGGGTCATGTCTCCTCACTGCCTGCCACACTGGTCAACTCCATGCTGGCAGCCAGTTGGGGCCTCGTTTCCAGACGCGTCTCGGCTCTCGGTTTGTTCAGGGCCCGGCGTTTTCATTCACTTGTTCACGTCAGGTCCTTTTCCTCACTACCTGACATGCTCAGGCCGCTCGGTTTTCGTGTTTTCTTTCAGGTTGTCCTCCCATCGCCTGATATCGTTCAGGATTTCTTGCGTTTTCGGCCTGCCACCTTCAGGGTTCGTTTTCGTCCTGTTTCATCATCACGTAAGTTTCGTCTTGTCAGCATATGTTGGGGTACATCTCCCCGCAGGTACCAGTAAAAATTTCCTCCTCACTTACCAATCCCAGATTCGCAGGGTGAAGTTCACTCTCTCCGCGGACATTTCCGAGTTTTGTTCGTTTCCAGGTTTCCTAACTTTTTCCATCCTAAACTTTCTGAGGCTCCAGGTAAGTAAAAAAAAAAATAAAAAAAAAAAATTATTTTTGGGGTTGTCAATTCACGTCAGATCCTCCCACAGGGTCCGGTCTTCTTCGTGCAACATGTCTCACGTCTCGGATATTGAGGACTCACTGTCCATCCCTGAGTCAGCGGTCTCGGAGGCAGCCAGCCGCGCATCTTACAGGCATTGGACCATCCCCAGGATGCTCGCTGAACTGAAGAAGAAAGGGATCCGCCATTCGGCATCCGCACGAAAGGCAGAACTATATCATCTGCTCTTCCCTGAATCTCCCAGGACTCCCGAACCACCCGGAGCCTCCGAAGATCTGGTCTCCATGTCGACCATTCAGCTCTCCCTGACCCAACTCCATGCGACCATCAACAACATGGCGTCTTCGATGTCACACATCGACTCCAGGCTCCAGGCCGTCGAGAGCAAGATTGCTACGCCTCCTCCTCCGCCAGAGGCCGAAGCCGTGCCTTCTACTTCCCAGGCCAACGTCCCAGGTACAGGTCTGGCCTCTCCCGACATCGCCCCAGCGTTCTTCGTACCAGAGAACATCAGGCGGGATATCCTGGCGGGAAAGGATATCATTTTGGCCGCCATCCTAATCTCCACCCATGATACGGTCGAAAACCGGACAATCGCCTGCGGTGATGTGTCGGTCGTGCTGAGGTCTAAAGACGTCCGCCTCAACAAGAAGCTGTCCATCCCCGAATTCATGCTGACCTTCAGCCTGTACCGGGACATAGTGTGCTCCATTCATCCCCACCGCAGGGTAGAATTGGACACATACATGTACAAGGTCACCGAGCTGGGTTACAGATATGGCGGTACCGCCTTCTATGAGTACCACCGGTCTTTCTCTGCCAAAGCTGCAGCGGCTTTCCTCCAGCACCAGCATGTCACCAACTGGGCAGTGTTGGACATGGAGATTTTTTGCAGGCACTTCGCCGGGCAAAAATCCCCAGCCTGTGCCGATTGCCAATCAGTCCTCCATTCTTCTGATTGGTGCCCCCATGTCACCAACCCATCTCCTGCCAGGCCAACGTCCAGCTCAGGGGCGCAGAAACCCAACCCCGCCACGGACAAACTCGGCCGTCCCATCACCTTCTTAGGGAAGAATCAGCTCTGTAACAACTTCAACCTGGGTTTTTGCAGTTATGATAAATGCAAGGCTTTGCACATCTGCGCCATCTGTTTCAGGGCCCATCCTCAGTCCTCCTGTTCCCAACGCACGGCAAAACGCTCATGACTAGGCGGGGTCAACGTTGACCTGTTACTCTCCCTCCTCCAACAACATCACGACCCCAGTTTTGTCCAGTTTCTCACACAGGGTTTCTCGGAGGGTTTCCATACCGGGCTAGTCACCCTTCCGCAGGTCACTCATGAGTGCCCCAACCTCCTCTCTTCTCTGGCGGATCCCGGGGCGGTGGACGCTCTGCTGGAGGCGGAGTTGCAGAAGGGCTTCATGATCGGTCCTTTTGCGGAATCCCCTTTCCCTCTGTACCGGGTCAGCCCCATAGGTCTGGTGTCCAAAAAATCTTCCAATAAAAAAAGATTAATCTATGACTTGTCTGCTCCTCATGCATCCACCACCCCCAGCCTAAATTCCCTGGTCCCGTCGGAAGAGTTCTCCATGCAGTACTCGTCCCTGGACGAGGCCGTGGAGCTCATCTTACAGGTCGGGGCAGGAGCTTGGTTGTCAAAAGCGGACATTGCTGATGCCTTCAAGTTGCTGCCCATCCTGCCTCACCTGTGGAAGTTCTACGGCATCAAATGGAGGGCAAAATATTACTTTGCCACCCGCTTGACGTTCGGGTCAAAGAGCAGTCCCTGGCTCTTTGACCAGTTCGCCCAAGCACTGCATTGGCTCTTGGTCAATCATGCCCACTGTCCGAGGGTCATCCATTACCTGGATGACTTCTTGCTCATCGAGCAGGCCGAACGCGCCCCGGACAGGTTGGACAGCCTCCTCAGCCTGTTCAGCCGCCTGAATGTCCCGGTGGCTTCAGCCAAGGTCGAGGGCCCCTCCAGGGTAATCACCTTTCTGGGCATCACCCTGGACACAATCAGAATGGAGGCCAGCCTCCCCCTGGACAAATTAAACAGGTTAAAGGACTCCGTGGCCAGGCTCGTGGGCACCCGCACGGTGTCAAAGTTGGAACTCCAGTCTTTATTGGGGTCTTTCAACTTTGCCGCCAGGATCATGCCCCAGGGCAGGTCTTTCACCGCCGGCCTACTCAGACTCCTTCCAGCAGCCTCAGATCAGCATGCCCTCATCCACCTCGGGCGCGACGCGCTGGCGGATCTGGCCATGTGGTCTTTGTTTTTGTCCAGCTGGAATGGCCTCTCCCTTGGTATTCTCCGATGCTGCTGCTTCCCTCGGTTTCGGGGCCATCTGCGGGGATCAATGGTTTGCGGGTCCTTGGCCCGCGCAGGTCTCCTCAGACCAGGAGGCTGCCAGGTCCTCCCCCCTGCTCGAGGTATACCCCATCGTCGCAGCCGCTCTTGTCTGGGGACAGTCATGGAGTAACAGGCCAGTGTGCTTCATGACTGACAACCAGGCGGTTGTTGACATCCTCGCCAGGGGTAGGTCCAGCTCCCCCAAGGTCATGCGTCTGGTTCGCAGGCTCACCTGGCTGTCCCTTCAAAGCAACTTCCGCATCATTTGCAGGCACATAGAGGGCAGGAAAAATACCGCAGCTGATGCTCTGTCCCGTTTAAACTTTAATTTGTTTTTCCAGGTCATGCCGGGAGCTCGGAGAGTTGGGATCAACCCTCCGGGGTTCGAAGCCCTGATCATGGACTAGAGGAGTACGTTTCCGCAGCCCACGGTCTCATCCGCGAGTCTCTCTCGGCTAATTCTGCCCGGAACTATTTAACAGGGTGGAACACCTTCAGGCGGTTCGCCCACCTTCACCCCAGGGGGGACAGGGACAGAGTCTCCTTCGTCCTGGCCTTCCTGGCGTACTGCCACAAGGAGCTCCACCTGTCCCACAACACCATCAGACTTTATTTAGCGGGCATCCAGCACCACTACATGATCAGTCATCCCAGTCATACCTCCTTCTTTTCCTCCCAGGCGGTCAAGGCGGTTTTGAGGGGCATTCAGAAGCTCTCTTCCCCTGCCATTCCCACCAGACAACCAGTCACAGGGGAATTATTCCAAAAAATTTCTGCCGCCCTAGATGGTAATCCCTTTGGCCCTTTCAGAAGTTTGATCCTCAAAGCCGCTCTCTACCTCAGCTTCTATGGGTTTCTCAGGCCGGGGGAATTCTGCTGCACCTCAGCCCGGAATCCAGGGCCAGTTATCAGCCAGCTCCTCCATAGTTTAGACCACTTAACCTTCTCTCTTCCTTCCTCCAAAACCTCCCAAGTCGGTCCACCGGTACAGATCGAATACTTTAAGTCAGTCAATCCTTGGTGCCCAGTGTCCGTGTTCAATCAGCTGCTCTCCACTCTCCAGGACAGAACTCCCGATAGCCCCCTACTGCCATTTCCCGTGCTGTCACTGACATCCGCGCAGTTCATCAGGCACATTCGTTCCATAGCTTCGGGTCTGGGGTTCCACGCTGCTTCCATTTCCGGACACTCCTTCCGAATCGGGGCCGCATCGGCAGCCTCCAAACATGGCGTCCCCGCTCACATCATACGGAAGATGGGACGATGGCAATCTTCCTGTTTTTCCCGTTACATCCCTCATCCACGGGTCGAGATTGCCAAAGCGTTTTCCAGTCTGGTTTTGTAATCTCCAAATAATAAACTGCCTAAATTCATGTTTTGCCCCCTTTTTTGGCTACCCGCGTCACGTGGCTAAAGGCACACCACTAGCCAAGTTAGGTCCTACCGTGTCCAGTGCACACCCTCTTCCTAACACTCCCCCCGGAGCCTTGACCACAAGTATAGCAGGCTGGATTCCCAGCCTGCATTTGTGGGAGGGGCATAGGGTATTTAGCCGGCACACGCCCTCCCTCTGGTGTCGGCATCGCACAGTGCCCCACCCGACCCTCCCTCTTTTCCAGCTTCACTCAGCTCAGACTCCCTGGGTTAGCCCCCTTTTTTGGCTACCCGCGTCACGTGGCTAAAGGCCACACCACTAGCCAAGTTAGGTCCTACCGTGTCCAGTGCACACCCTCTTCCCAACACTCCCCCCGGAGCCTTGACCACAAATCCTTTATTGCAGCCTAGTTTGGTTCAGGGCATTTGAGATACACCCTGTATATACAGGGCTTATGATCTTCTATTAATAAAACACCCTTTTTTGTGCAAAATACACAATTGTTGCGCCCTTGCAGCATCAGCCATTTGAAATTCCAGCGTTATATACTGCAGTCATATTCAGTTATTAATCAAACACCCATTTGGGCAATAAAAATAATATTAGGCAGCCTTTACTGCATATGTCATCGTGAGATACACCCTTTATTTATTTGGGTTATATTCAGATATTTGAAATTCAGCCATTTTGGGCACAAATCTTTAATTGCGGCCTAGTGTGGGTCAGGGCGTGTGAGATACACCATTTAAATACAGGGGTTCTAGTCAGATATTTGAAATACAGCATTTTGGGGACAAATCTTTAATTGCGGCCTAGTTTGGTTCAGGGTGTGTGAGATACTCCCTGTATATACAGGGCTTATATTCTTCTATTAATAATCTATAACTACAGGACCAGACTAGGGCAAGGTTAATATTAACTTTATTTACAAATGCCTCAGTAGGCAATAAACCTATCTTGGCCCAAGTCCAATTAATATGTCACTTTTATTCGATATGCATTAAAAACAAGATAATATGCATAGAACACCAAAGTTCTTGGTTGTACAGACCATTGAAAACAGAAAAGTAGCTAGGACTTAAAAACACAGTCACCCTGCCACTGTTAATAATGGCTCATGGTATAATAGGAGGTGGGGAGGGGAGGAAAAGGAGGGAGAGGAACCTGCACAATCCCTAACCCCCAGAGGGGAACAGGCAATTGTTTGCCGTATCACGTCAGCAAGTGTTGTCTGAAACTGACTCTAGTAGCCTTGCTGATAAGCCTATGAAATGTATTGTGGTGTACGAAACACCAGGCGACTAGAGGTACTAGCTGTCTGCTGACAGATAGTGCCGACGTGAACTAGCCTACACTATCTCCTAAAGATACCAACTATTAACAATATGGAACCTATAGTCCATCCGGACTGATATTCAGGAACTCATAGACAGTGACAGAGTGACCGCTAGTTAAAACCTAACACTGCCCCCCGACATGTTTCGCCAGTAACACTGGCTTCCTCAGGGGTAATGGGCAGCAATGATTGACCTCAAGGAACCGGAAACTGAAATAGTGTATTTACCGATTGACAGGTCTGGCAGCCTATCAATCGGTGGGCTAGTAGTGGTTACAGCCAATACCTATCGTTGGACAGGTAAACATCACGCATCATAGAACTACCGCCGTCGCCATTTACATGCGTCATCTTAGGCGCGCCGTTTCCAAGCATCATCATAGGCGCGCTGTGCCAGCCGCGCATGCGCACATGCCCCGGCTATCTCAAGAGGCCGCACATTCACTGCGCATGATCTGCGCGGCACAAGGCTGCGCACCGACTCCAAATCCTCTTGTGCACTGAGGAGGGATACAAAGGACACTCATCCCATCAGCATCCAGGAGTAAATTGATGACTTAATGTATATTGAGAATATAATTGCAGCATAAAAACAGGTGAACATACTCTAGGCTCCCAAAATATAGTTGCAGTAAGGGAGCACATAAAAATATAAAGATACCTTAAGCTCCAGAGCCCAACACTATGCCACACCTGTATGCTACAGAGTGCCATTAATGCACTGGCGCTAACTGTGCCACCTACCCTAATGACATAATTCCAGTTACTAATATAACAGTATTTGAACTTAGATATGATAATTTTACTTAAGAACTAAATCTGATAGTGAGGTCAAAACTGATCTGTCTCAACGTCAACCTCTATATGACCTTAGATTCCACCCATTCAGAAAGAGTGGATAGGTATGTGATATACAACTTAATATTCCCTTTTCCCCCTCCTACTTATAGGAAGGCAGTAAATGCAAAGCCTTCATTTAGTCCCTTCGGACTAAGACTGTCCAGGCGATAAATCCACCTGGTTTCTTCTTGCAGAAGAACCACATCCAGGTCTCCCTTTCTTGCACCCAAGGTTTTTTTACAGATCCCCCAAAATTTGAGCGTCCTATAGTTACCTCCATGATGGGTTCTCACATGTCTGGAAATAGAGGTGTCTGCCGAGGTGTTAATGCTGCTAATATGTTGGCAGATCCTTCTCCTGAACTGTTGGGAGGTCTTACCAACATAGATCTTACTGCAAGGACATTGAATGGCATATACAATACCTGTGGTCTTGCAATTTATGTATTGCCTAATCTGGTATTCTCTTTTATCCACAGGATTTACAAAGGACCGACACCTCTTTACAAGAGGACAGAAGATACAGTCTCCACATGGGTAAGTACCTACTAGATTTGATTTCAGCCAGGTAGTTTTAGATAGTACCGGGCGAAAAAAACTGTGAACTAGTGCGTCTTTTAAGTTTCTACCACGACGGTAAGTGACACTGGGGTTCTGTGTGATCACAGACCTCAGATCGTTGTCTGCCCACAGCACATGCCAGTGCTTCTTAAGGATACCAAATACTCTGTTGTTCTGAGCATCATAGGTGCCAATGCACCTGACTGTCTGTTTACTGGGGTCTTTGGGTAAGGTGGTCAGAAGTTCGATCCTATTGGTGTTGCTCGCCCTAGCATATGCTTGATGTAGTACCTTTTTAGGGTAGCCCCTAGCCCGAAATCGGTCATACAGAATTTTACTTTCTCTATGGAAGGCTGCTTCATCTGAACAGTTCCTGCGGGCCCTAAGGTACTGGCCAACAGGTATACCCTTCCTAAGGGGCCTAGGATGAAAACTACTCCATTCTAGCAGACTATTTGTCGCTGTCGGCTTGCGATACACTTCTGTCCGTATGTGACCATCAGGATCCAGGACCAATTTAAGATCCAAAAAATTAATAGTGCTCTGATGTATTTCTGACGTGAATGCCATGCCTATGGCATTAGAATTAAGGGCTGTAACAAAACAGTGAAATTCCTCAATAGTGCCTTCCCAGAGGATCAGTACATCATCGATGTACCTACCCCAAAATAATATGTGTTGAGTGAAATCAGAAAATTCTGAATTGAAAACTATAGTGTCCTCCCACCACCCTAGAAATAAATTAGCATACAGGTGTGGCATAGTGTTGGGCTCTGGAGCTTAAGGTATCTTTATATTTTTATGTGCTCCCTTACTGCAACTATATTTTGGGAGCCTAGAGTATGTTCACCTGTTTTTATGCTGCAATTATATTCTCAATATACATTAAGTCATCAATTTACTCCTGGATGCTGATGGGATGAGTGTCCTTTGTATCCCTCCTCAGTGCACAAGAGGATTTGGAGTCGGTGCGCAGCCTTGTGCCGCGCAGATCATGCGCAGTGAATGTGCGGCCTCTTGAGATAGCCGGGGCATGTGCGCATGCGCGGCTGGCACAGCGCGCCTATGATGATGCTTGGAAACGGCGCGCCTAAGATGACGCATGTAAATGGCGACGGCGGTAGTTCTATGATGCGTGATGTTTACCTGTCCAACGATAGGTATTGGCTGTAACCACTACTAGCCCACCGATTGATAGGCTGCCAGACCTGTCAATCGGTAAATACACTATTTCAGTTTCCGGTTCCTTGAGGTCAATCATTGCTGCCCATTACCCCTGAGGAAGCCAGTGTTACTGGCGAAACATGTCGGGGGGCAGTGTTAGGTTTTAACTAGCGGTCACTCTGTCACTGTCTATGAGTTCCTGAATATCAGTCCGGATGGACTATAGGTTCCATATTGTTAATAGTTGGTATCTTTAGGAGATAGTGTAGGCTAGTTCACGTCGGCACTATCTGTCAGCAGACAGCTAGTACCTCTAGTCGCCTGGTGTTTCGTACACCACAATACATTTCATAGGCTTATCAGCAAGGCTACTAGAGTCAGTTTCAGACAACACTTGCTGACGTGATACGGCAAACAATTGCCTGTTCCCCTCTGGGGGTTAGGGATTGTGCAGGTTCCTCTCCCTCCTTTTCCTCCCCTCCCCACCTCCTATTATACCATGAGCCATTATTAACAGTGGCAGGGTGACTGTGTTTTTAAGTCCTAGCTACTTTTCTGTTTTCAATGGTCTGTACAACCAAGAACTTTGGTGTTCTATGCATATTATCTTGTTTTTAATGCATATCGAATAAAAGTGACATATTAATTGGACTTGGGCCAAGATAGGTTTATTGCCTACTGAGGCATTTGTAAATAAAGCTTCTATTAATAAAAGACCCTTTTTTTGGGCAAAATACACAATTGTTGCACCCTTGCAGCATCAAGACGTTTTTAAATTCCAGGGTTATATACTATTGTCATATTCAGTTATTAAACTAACACCCGTTTGGGGAAAAAAAAAAAATTTGGGCAGCCTTTGCTGCAGATGTCATTGTGAGATACACAATTTATATATTTGGGTTATATTCAGATATTTTAAATACAACCATTTTGGGCACAAATCATTAATTGCGGCCTAGTTTGGTTCAGGGCGTGTGATATACACCCTGTATATACAGGGCTTATATTATTCCATTAATAAAACACAATTTTTTGGGCAAAATACACAATTGTTGAAACCTTGCAGCATCAAGACGTTTGAAATTCCAGGGTTATATACTGCTGTCATTTTCAGTTATTAAACAAACATCTGTTTGGGGGAAGAAAAAAAATTTGGCAGCCTTTGCTGCAGATGTCATTGTAAGATACACCCTTTATATATTTGGGTTATATTCAGATATTAGAAATACAGCTATTTTGGGCACAAATCTTTAATTGCGGCCTAGTGTAGGTCAGGGCGTGTGAGATACACCCTGTAAATACAGGGGTTCTATTCAGGTATTTGAAATACAGCCATTTAGTGAACAATTCTTTAATTGCAGCCTAGTGTGGGTCAGGGCGTGTGAGATACACCCTGTATACACAGGGCTTATTTTCTTCTATTAATAAAACACCCTTTTTTGGGCAAAATACACAATTGTTGTGCCCTTGAAGCATCAAGACGTTTGAAATTCCAGGGTTATATACTGCTGTCATATTCAGCTATTTAACAAACACCCGTTTGTGCAAAAAACGGTTTGTTGGCAGCCTTTGCTGCAGATGTCATTGTGAGATACACCCTTTATATATTTGGGTTATATTCAGATATTTGAAATACAGCCATTTTGGGCAAATACATTTTTAATTCAGGCCTACACTGGTTCAGGCCGTGTGAGATACACCCTCTACATACAGGGGTTTGATTCAGGCATTTGAAATACAGCCATTTGAAATATAGCAATTTTTTGCAATGGAATCTTTAATTCAGGCCTATACTGGATCAGGCCGTGTGAGATACACCCTCTACATACAGGGGTTTGATTCAAGCATTTGAAATACAGCTATTTAAAATACAGCCATTTTGTGAAAATAAATCTCTAATTCAGGCCTACACTGATTCAGGCCGTGTGAGATACACCCTCTACATACAGGGGTTTGATTCAGGCATTTGAAATACAGCCATTTGAAATACAGCCATTTTAGGCAAAGAAATCTTTAATTCAGGCCTACACTGGTTCAGGCCGCGTGAGATACACCCTCTACATACAGGGGTTTGATTCAGGCATTTAAAATTCAGCCATTTTGTGAAAATAAATCTCTAATTTAGGCCTACACTGATTCAAGCCGTGTGAGATAGACCCTCTACATACAGGGGTTTGATTCAGGCATTTGAAATACAGCCATTTGAAATATAGCCATTTTGTGGAAAGAAATCTTTAATTTGGGCCTAAACTGATTCAGGCCGTTCGAGATACACTCTCTACATACAGGGGTTTGATTCAGGCATTTGAAATACCGCCATTTGGTGCACCAATATTGAATTCAGGCCTACACTGGTTCAGGGCGTGTAAGATACACCCTCTACATACAGGGGTTTGATTCAGGTATTTGAAATACAGCCATTTGAAATACAGCCATTTTAGGAAAAGAAATCTTTAATCCAGGCCTATACTGGTTCAGGCCCTGTGAGATACACCATCTACATACAGGGGTTTGATTCAGGCATTTGAAATACAGCCATTTTGTTCAAAGAAATCTTTAATTCAGGCCTATACTGGTTCAGGCCGTGTGAGATACACTGTCTACATACAGGGGTTTGATACAGGCATTTGAAATACGGCAATTTGAAATACAGCCATTTTGTGCAAAAAAATCTTTAATTCAGGCCTACACTCGTTCAGGCCGCGTGAGATACACCCTCTACATACAGGGGTTTGATTCAGGTATTTGAAATACAGCCATTTTGTGAAAATAAATCTTTAATTCAGGCCTACACTGATTCAAGCAGTGTGAGATACACCCTCTACATACAGGGGTTTTATTCAGGCATTTGAAATACCGCCATTTGGTGCACCAATATTGAATTCAGGCCTTCACTGGTTCTGGCCGTTTGAGATACACCCTCTACATACAGGGGTTTGATTCAGGCATTTGAAATACAGCCATTTGAAATACAGCCATTTTAGGCAAATAAATCTTTAATCCAGGCCTATACTGGTTCAGGCCCTGTGAGATACACCATCTACATACAGGGGTTTGATTCAGGCATTTGAAATACAGCCATTTTGTTCAAAGAAATCTTTAATTCAGGCCTATACTGGTTCAGGCCGTGTGAGATACACTGTCTACATACAGGGGTTTGATACAGGCATTTGAAATACGGCAATTTGAAATACAGCCATTTTGTGCAAAAAAATCTTTAATTCAGGCCTACACTCGTTCAGGCCGCGTGAGATACACCCTCTACATACAGAGGTTTGATTCAGGTATTTGAAATACAGCCATTTTGTGAAAATAAATCTTTAATTCAGGCCTACACTGATTCAAGCAGTGTGAGATACACCCTCTACATACAGGGGTTTTATTCAGGCATTTGAAATACCGCCATTTGGTGCACCAATATTGAATTCAGGCCTTCACTGGTTATGGCCGTTTGAGATACACCCTCTACATACAGGGGTTTGATTCAGGCATTTGAAATACAGCCATTTGAAATACAGCCATTTTGGGCAAAGAAATCTTTAATTGAGGCCTACACTGGTTCAGGCCCTGTGAGATACACCCTCTACATACAGGGGATTGATTCAGGCATTTGAAATACAGCCATTTTAAATATAGCCATTTCGGGCAAAGAAATCTTTAATTCAGGCCTACACTGGTTCAGGCCCTGTGAGATACACCCTCTACATACAGGGGATTGATTCAGGCATTTGAAATACAGCCATTTTAAATATAGCCATTTTGGGCAAAAAAATCTTTAATTCAGGCCTACACTGTTTCAGGCCGCATGAGATACACCCTCTACATACAGGGGTTTGATTCAGGGATTTGAAATACAGCCATTTTGTGAAAATAAATCTTTAATTCAGGCCTACACTGATTCAGGCCGTGTGAGATACACCCTCTACATACAGGGGTTTTATTCAGGCATTTGAAATACAGCCATTTGGTGCACCAATATTGAATTTAGGCCTACACTGGTTAAGGCCATGTAATATACACCCTCTACATACAGGGGTTTGATTCGGGCATTTGAAATACAGCCATTTTGTGCAATGAAATCTTTAATTCAGGCCTACACTGGTTCAGGCCGTGTGAGATACACCCTCTACATACAGGGGTTTGATTCAGGGATTTGAAATACAGCCATTTTGTGAAAATAAATCTTTAATTCAGGCCTACACTGATTCAGGCCGTGTGAGATACACCCTCTACATACAGGGGTTTTATTCAGGCATTTGAAATACAGCCATTTGGTGCACCAATATTGAATTTAGGCCTACACTGTTTAAGGCCATGTAATATACACCCTCTACATACAGGGGTTTGATTCGGGCATTTGAAATACAGCCATTTTGTGCAATGAAATCTTTAATTCAGGCCTACACTGGTTCAGGCCGTGTGAGATACACCCTCTACATACAGGCGTTTAAAACAGGCATTTGAAATACAGCAATTTGAAATACAGCCTTTTTGTGCAAAAAAATCTCTAATTCAGGCCTACACTGTTTCAGGCCGCATGAGATACACCCTCTACATACAGGGGTTTGATTCAGGGATTTGAAATACAGCCATTTGAAATACAGCCATTTTAGGCAAAGAAATCTTTAATCCAGGCCTATACTGGTTCAGGCCCTGTGAGATACACCCTCTACATACAGGGGTTTGATTCAGGCATTTGAAATACAGCCATTTTGTTCAAAGAAATCTTTAATTCAGGCCTATACTGGTTCAGGCCGTGTGAGATACACTGTCTACATACAGGGGTTTGATACAGGCATTTGAAATACGGCAATTTGAAATACAGCCATTTTGTGCAAAAAAATCTTTAATTCAGGCCTACACTCGTTCAGGCCGCGTGAGATACACCCTCTACATACAGGGGTTTGATTCAGGTATTTGAAATACAGCCATTTTGTGAAAATAAATCTTTAATTCAGGCCTACACTGATTCAAGCAGTGTGAGATACACCCTCTACATACAGGGGTTTTATTCAGGCATTTGAAATACCGCCATTTGGTGCACCAATATTGAATTCAGGCCTTCACTGGTTCTGGCCGTTTGAGATACACCCTCTACATACAGGGGTTTGATTCAGGCATTTGAAATACAGCCATTTGAAATACAGCCATTTTGGGCAAAGAAATCTTTAATTGAGGCCTACACTGGTTCAGGCCCTGTGAGATACACCCTCTACATACAGGGGATTGATTCAGGCATTTGAAATACAGCCATTTTAAATATAGCCATTTTGGGCAAAAAAATCTTTAATTCAGGCCTACACTGTTTCAGGCCGCATGAGATACACCCTCTACATACAGGGGTTTGATTCAGGGATTTGAAATACAGCCATTTTGTGAAAATAAATCTTTAATTCAGGCCTACACTGATTCAGGCCGTGTGAGATACACCCTCTACATACAGGGGTTTTATTCAGGCATTTGAAATACAGCCATTTGGTGCACCAATATTGAATTTAGGCCTACACTGGTTAAGGCCATGTAATATACACCCTCTACATACAGGGGTTTGATTCGGGCATTTGAAATACAGCCATTTTGTGCAATGAAATCTTTAATTCAGGCCTACACTGGTTCAGGCCGTGTGAGATACACCCTCTACATACAGGGGTTTGATTCAGGGATTTGAAATACAGCCATTTTGTGAAAATAAATCTTTAATTCAGGCCTACACTGATTCAGGCCGTGTGAGATACACCCTCTACATACAGGGGTTTTATTCAGGCATTTGAAATACAGCCATTTGGTGCACCAATATTGAATTTAGGCCTACACTGGTTAAGGCCATGTAATATACACCCTCTACATACAGGGGTTTGATTCGGGCATTTGAAATACAGCCATTTTGTGCAATGAAATCTTTAATTCAGGCCTACACTGGTTCAGGCCGTGTGAGATACACCCTCTACATACAGGCGTTTGATACAGGCATTTGAAATACAGCAATTTGAAATACAGCCTTTTTGTGCAAAAAAATCTCTAATTCAGGCCTACACTGTTTCAGGCCGCATGAGATACACCCTCTACATACAGGGGTTTGATTCAGGGATTTGAAATACAGCCATTTTGTGAAAATAAATGTCTAATTCAGGCCTACACTGATTCAGGCCGTGTAAGATACACCCTCTACATACAGGGGTTTGTTTCAGGCTTTTGAAATACCGCTATTTGGTGCACCAATATTGAATTTAGGCCTACACTGGTTCAGGCCGTGTGAGATACACCCTCTACATACAGGGGTTTTATTCAGGCATTTGAAATACAGCCATTTGGTGCACCAATATTGAATTTAGGCCTACACTGGTTAAGGCCATGTAATATACACCCTCTACATACAGGGGTTTGATTCAGGCATTTGAAATACAGCCATTTTGTGCAATGAAATCTTTAATTCAGGCCTACACTGGTTCAGGCCGTGTGAGATACACCCTCTACATACAGGGGTTTGATTCAGGGATTTGAAATACAGCCATTTTGTGAAAATAAATTTTTAATTCAGGCCTACACTGATTCAGGCAGTGTGAGATACACCCTCTACATACAGGGGTTTTATTCAGGCATTTGAAGTACCGCCATTTGGTGCACCAATATTGAATTTAGGCCTACACTGGTTAAGGCCATGTAATATACACCCACTACATACAGGGGTTTGATTCGGGCATTTGAAATACAGCCATTTTGTGCAATGAAATCTTTAATTCAGGCCTACACTGGTTCAGGCCGTGTGAGATACACCCTCTACATACAGGGGTTTGATTCAGGGATTTGAAATACAGCCATTTTGTGAAAATAAATCTTTAATTCAGGCCTACACTGATTCAGGCCGTGTGAGATACACCCTCTACATACAGGGGTTTTATTCAGGCATTTGAAATACAGCCATTTGGTGCACCAATATTGAATTTAGGCCTACACTGGTTAAGGCCATGTAATATACACCCTCTACATACAGGGGTTTGATTCGGGCATTTGAAATACAGCCATTTTGTGCAATGAAATCTTTAATTCAGGCCTACACTGGTTCAGGCCGTGTGAGATACACCCTCTACATACAGGCGTTTGATACAGGCATTTGAAATACAGCAATTTGAAATACAGCCTTTTTGTGCAAAAAAATCTCTAATTTAGGCCTACACTGTTTCAGGCCGCATGAGATACACCCTCTACATACAGGGGTTTGATTCAGGGATTTGAAATACAGCCATTTTGTGAAAATAAATGTCTAATTCAGGCCTACACTGATTCAGGCCGTGTAAGATACACCCTCTACATACAGGGGTTTGTTTCAGGCTTTTGAAATACCGCTATTTGGTGCACCAATATTGAATTTAGGCCTACACTGGTTCAGGCCGTGTGAGATACACCCTCTACATACAGGGGTTTGATTCAGGCATTTGAAATACCGCCATTTGGTGCTGCAATATTGAATTCAGGCCTACACTGGTTCAGGCCGTGTGAGATACATCCTCTACATACAGGGGTTTGATTCAGGCAATTGAAATACAGCCATTTTGTGCAAAGAAATCTTTGACCGCCTCCGGACCGCCTAACGCAGGATCGCGTTCCGGAGGCGGCAGCCCTGCGCACAGTCACGCATATATGCGTCATCTCGCGAGACGCGAGATTTTGCTCAAAGCCGGCCCGCGCTTGCGCATCGCGGGCCGGCAAAAGTTAGAAGAGTATTTCGTCACCAGCCTGCCAGCCAATGATCGTGGCTGGCAGGCTGGCGATTTTTAAAAAATCAAATCACAAGCCAGATAACACATTATTTTAGTAAATATGATGTGTTAAATGGCTTGTCTACTCCTCTGCTGGTCCTTTTCGTCGGTTGGTTCCAGCAGAGGAGCAGAGATCACTGTGAGTACCCACCAACACTACACTTAGCCCCAGATCACCCCCCATCACCCGAATTAACCCCTTGATCACCCCTGTCAATCACCTAGTGAAAGGAAAAAAGTGATCAGTGTAAACTGTCACTTTTTTTTTTCACTGGTATTGACTGATAGGTTTTAGGATAGTTTAGGCCCCTTGGTTAGGTAGTTTAGCTTGAGTTAGAGCCCAGCCCACCGCACTGCAGTCACTGATTCGCTGATTAGCGTATCGCTAATCAGCATTTGTACTTTTATAGTATCTGTAAGTGATCAAAACTGATCATATTCAGATCTATAATAGTATTAGTGTCACCTTAGTTCGCCCTCCACCCAAAACGCAGTGTTTTCCCGATCAGGCCTGATCGGTCGCCCACAGGTGCGTTCACCCACGCCCGCCCCGCCGCAGTGACAAAAAATATATATTTTTTTGATCACTGCACAATCACTTTCCAAGCGCTGCGGCGATAAAAAAAAAATCTGTTTTGATATTTTCTATCAACCGCAGCGGTCTCCGGTACTTCGCTAGCCTCCCCTTTGTAAGACAGGCTTGCTTTTTTTCTTGGGTAGTCTCAGGGAATACCTCTAAATTTAGTAGTCCAAATGTCAAACAGGGGGTATTCTTCTGAAGAGGCCTACAGGATTCTGACCCAGTCGGATGAGGAATGGGAACCCTCATCTGACGAATCTAGCGGGTCAGAATATGAACCTGTAGAAAGCAGTGGCACTCTGACCCAAAGTTCGGACGAGGAGGTTGAGGTCCCTGATAGAACCAGGCATACCCGGCCCGTGTCGCTAGACCACAGGTTGCGCAGGATCCGCTTCAAGAGCAGCAGAGTGGGGCTGGCGCTGTCGGATCACGTGGTGAGGCATACACACCTCCCTGGACCTAGTACCAGCACTGCCGTACAACATGGTGACGTGGCGAGCACCAGAAGGGCAGTTAAAGCTGGTACGGTGGCACGTGCAGTAGTTACCCCGTCGCAGCCACCGCACAGACAGGCCCGTAGACCCCCTAGAGTCCCTGAGGTGCTGGCAAATCCTGATTGGCAGTCACCAACTTCAGCCGCACCTGTAGTTCCCCCTTTCACCGCCAAGTCTGGAGTTCGGGTTGAGACAGCTCAGATCGGTTTGGCCCTGGGATTTTTTGAGCTGTTCTTGACTGCGGAGCTCTTGGACTTAGTCGTGGCAGAAACAAATCGGTATGCCACTCAATTTATATCCGCCAACCCGGGAAGTTTTTATGCCCAGCCTTTCCGGTGGAAACCAGTCCAAGTTTCCGAAATTAAAATTTTTCTGGGCCTTCTCCTCAACATGGGTCTAACCAAAAAGCATGAATTGCGGTCATATTGGTCCACGAACCCGATTCATCACATGCCCATGTTCTCTGCTGCTATGTCCAGGGCACGATTTGAGGCCATCATGCGTTTCCTGCACTTTAGCGACAACACCACCTCCCGTCCCAGAGGCCACCCAGCTTTTGACCGGCTCCACAAAATTCGGCCCCTCATAGACCACTTCAACCAGAAATTTGCAGATTTGTATACCCCAGAGCAAAACATCTGCGTAGACGAGTCCCTAATACATTTTACCGGGCGCCTTGGCTTCAAACAATACATCCCAAGCAAGCGCGCCCGGTATGGGGTCAAATTGTATAAGCTCTGTGAAAGGGCCACAGGCTATACCAACAAATTTCGGATCTATGAGGGAAAAGATCAGACCCTGGAGCCGGTCGGTTGCCCTGACTACCTGGGGAGCAGTGGGAAGACAGTCTGGGACTTGGTGTCACCCTTATTTGGCAAGGGGTACCATCTTTATGTGGACAATTTCTACACAAGTGTGCCCCTCTTCAGGCATTTGTTCCTAGAACAGATTGGCTGCTGTGGCACCGCGCGAACTAGTCGCGTGGGCTTCCCTCAACGGCTCGTTACCACCCGTCTTGCAAGGGGGGAGAGGGCTGCCTTGTGTAACGAAGAACTGCTCGCGGTGAAATGGAGAGACAAGCGTGACGTTTACATGCTCTCCTCCATTCACGCAGACACGACAATACAAATTGAGCGTGCAACCCGTGTCATTGAAAAGCCCCTCTGTGTCCACGACTATAATTTGCTCATGGGAGGGGTGGACTTCAATGACCAGATGTTGTCTCCGTATTTAGTTTCCCGACGCACCAGACGCTGGTATAAGAAGGTGTCTGTATATTTTATTCAATTGGCTGCATATAATAGTTTTGTTCTCTACAGTAAGGCTGGGAGAACACGATCCTTCCTCAAATTTCAGGGAGAGATCATCGAGAACCTCCTGTATCCAGGAGGTTCCGTGGCCCCAACCACCAGTGTAGTTAGCCGTCTACACGAGCGACATTTCCCCAGTGTCGTGGTACCTCAACCCAACCGTCACCCCGAAAAAGATGTCGTGTCTGTAGCAGGAGTGGAATAAGGCGTGACACCTGCTATTTCTGTCCTGACTGTCCTGACCACCCTGCCCTATGCTTTGGAGAGTGTTTCCGGAAGTACCACACACAGGTACACTTAGCATAGGGATTGCATCTCACAGGACAGGCACACAGGGCTATTAGGGCCCTTTTACTCACAGCTGCTGCAAACCTCTCCTTTCACCTGGGATAAAGTGCATAATGTACTTCGCCACATCTTTGGGCGATTTGCGCTTTGCACATTGTCCCATGGGGAAGGAGAGGTTTGTCCTATAAAAGGTAAAAAAAAAAAAACACCAGTAAGCAAAAAAGTTAACTCTCAGTTAAAAAAGTTAAAAAAAGTTTATATGTTCTGTTCAAAAGTTATTATAAAGTTAATAAAATTTATTGCGTTGCGGCCTGGTTTTTTCTTTTTTGTTTTGTTTTTTTTACCTTCCAGGTGGACCAACCGATCGACTAGCTGCAGCACTGATGTGCATTCTGACAGAAGCATTGCGCTGCTGTCAGATTACACACAAGTCGGTGTATGCGGCGCTGCAAGACGAGATTTCTCCTCTGCAGCAAAAGATACGTTTGCCGAGGCATATGAGCTGAGGAGGTGGCGGTGTTCATATGCTTTGGCAAACACTTTGTATATATAAAAATAAATAAAAAAATCCCGGCAATGATTTATTCATCCACATCGATTGATGGGAATGGATAAATCTGGTTTGCCAGGGCATACGGGCCAAGTGGGTATGGATGTTGGGCGGAGCTCCTATGTCCTGGCAGACGCCTTTCCCCTCCTTTTTTTTTTTTGGCAGAGATTTTTTCATCCACATTGATCGATGCGAATGAAGAAATCTGTGCCGTTCATTTTTTCTTTCAGCCCTGAGGCTGAACGAAAAAAAATAAAATCTCATTACCCGTATGCTCAATATAAGGAGAATAGCAGAAACTCCTAATGCTGGCCATACATGTAATGATTGCGGAGACCCTCAAATGCCAGGGCAGTACAAACACCCCACAAATAACACCATTTTGGAAAGAGGACACCCCAAGGTATTCGCTGAGGGGCATATTGAGTCCATGAAAGATTGAAATTTTTGTCTCAAGTTAGTGGAAATTTCCGCTAACTTGTGCCCAAAATTTTTTTTTTATATGAACTCGCCATGCCCCTCATTGAATACCTTGGGGTGTCTTCTTTCCAAAATGGGGTCACATGTGGGGTATTTATACTGCCCTGGCTTTTTAGGGGCCCTAAAGCGTGAGAAGAAGTCTGGGATCCAAATGTCTAAAAATGCCCTCCTAAAAGGAATTTGGGCACCTTTGCGCATCTAGGCTGCAAAAAAGTGTCACACATGTGGTATCGCCGTACTCAGGAGAAGTTGGGGAATGTGTTTTGGGGTGTCATTTTACATATACCCATGCTGGGTGAGAGAAATATCTTGGTCAAATTCCAACTTTGTATAAAAAAATGGGAAAAGTTGTCTTTTGCCAAGATATTTCTCTCACCCAGCATGGGTATATGTAAAATGACACCCCAAAACACATTGCCCAACTTCTCCTGAGTACGGCGATACCACATGTGTGACACTTTTTTGCAGCCTAGGTGGGCAAAGGAGCCCACATTCCAAAGAGCACCTTTCGGATTTCACCGGCCATTTTTTACAGATTTTGATTTCAAACTACTTACCACACATTTGGGCCCCTAGAATGCCAGGGCAGTATAACTACCCCACAAGTGACCCCATTTTGGAAAGAAGACACCCCCAGGTATTTCGTGATGGGCATAGTGAGTTCATGGAAGTTTTTATTTTTTGTCACAAGTTAGTGGAATATGAGACTTTGTAAGAAAAAAAAATAAAAAATCATCATTTTCCGCTAACTTGTGACAAAAAATAAAAATTCTAGGAACTCGCCATGCCCCTCACGGAATACCTTGGGGTGTCTTCTTTCCAAAATGGGGTCACTTGTGGGGTAGTTATACTGCCCTGGCATTCTAGGGGCCCAAATGTGTGGTAAGTAGTTTGAAATCAAAATCTGTAAAAAATGGCCGGTGAAATCCGAAAGGTGCTCTTTGGAATGTGGGCCCCTTTGCCCACCTAGGCTGCAAAAAAGTGTCACACATGTGGTATCGCCGTACTCAGGAGAAGTTGGGCAATGTGTTTTGGTGTGTCATTTTACATATACCCATGCTGGGTGAGAGAAATATCTTGGCAAAAGACAACTTTTCCCATTTTTTTTATACAAAGTTGGCATTTGACCAAGATATTTATCTCACCCAGCATGGGTATATGTAAAATGACACCCCAAAACACATTGCCCAACTTCTCCTGAGTATGGAGATACCACATGTGTGACACTTTTTTGCAGCCTAGGTGGGCAAAAGGGCCCACATTCCAAAGAGCACCTTTCTGATTTCACCAGCCATTTTTTACAGATTTTGATTTCAAACTACTTACCACACATTTGGGCCCCTAGAATGCCAGGGCAGTATAACTACCCCACAAGTGACCCCATTTTGGAAAGAAGACACCCCAAGGTATTCGCTGATGGGCATAGTGAGTTCATAGAAGTTTTTATTTTTTGTCACAAGTTAGTGGAATATGAGACTTTGTAAGAAAAAAAATTAAAAAATAAAAAATCATCATTTTCCGCTAACTTGTGACAAAAAATAAAAAGTTCTATGAACTCACTATGCCCATCAGCGAATACCTTAGGGTGTCTACTTTCCAAAATGGGGTCATTTGTGGGGTGTTTGTACTGTCTGGCCATTGTAGAACCTCAGGAAACATGACAGGTGCTCAGAAAGTCAGAGCTGCTTCAAAAAGCGGAAATTCCCATTTTTGTACCATAGTTTGTAAACGCTATAACTTTTACCCAAACCATTTTTTTTTACCCAAACATTTTTTTTTTATCAAAGACATGTAGAACAATAAATTTAGAGAAAAATTTATATATGGATGTCGTTTTTTTTGCAAAATTTTACAACTGAAAGTGAAAAATTTCATTTTTTTGCAAAAAAATCGTTAAATTTCGATTAATAACAAAAAAAGTAAAAATGTCAGCAGCAATGAAATACCACCAAATAAAAGCTCTATTAGTGGGTGGTAAGTTGCATGACCGAGCAATAAATGATGAAAGTAGTGTAGGTCAGAAGTGTAAAAAGTGACCTGGTCATTAAGGGTGTTTAAGCTAGGGGGGCTGAGGTGGTTAATTCAGGCCTACACTGGTTCAGGCCGTGTGAGATACACCGTCTACATACAGAGTTTTGATTCAGGCATTTGAAATATAGCAATTTGAAATACAGCCATTTTGTGCAAAAAAATCTTTAATTCAGGCCTACACTGGTTCAGGCCGTGTGAGATAAACCCTTTCCAAACAGGGGTTTGATTCAGACATTTGAAATACAGCCATTTTGTGCAAAGAAATCTTTAATTCAGGCCTACACTGGTTCAGGCCGTGTGAGATACACCCTCTACATACAGGGGTTTGATTCAGGCATTTGAAATACTGCCATTTGGTACACCAATATTGAATTTAGGCCTACACTGGTTCAGGCCGTGTGAGATACACCCTCTACATACAGGGGTTTGATTCAGGCATTTGAAATACAGCCATTTTGTGAAAATAAATCTTTCATTCAGGCCTACACTGGTTCAGGCCGTGTGAGATACACCCTCTACATACAGGTGTTTGATTCAGGCATTGTCACGACCGCTAACCCAGCAGCAGTCGTGTCGCACCAGACGGAGGGGAAGGGGGACCCTTATCTACGGATGGAAAATAGAATGGCCACCCCTGACTAACCCTAAGCTGGCACCTGTCTGCCCTGATACCCTAGACGGGGTGTGAACCCGTGCGGCGAGCAGGATGCCTAAACCCTTAGTCGCCCTAACAAGACTGGACTGGGGAAAGGCCGATGGGAGCGCTAGTCACCATCACTCACGTCTAGGAAAACAACAGGGGAAGACAGCAACAAACAAACAACAGCAGAGATAGACTTATCCAGTCACGAGCAGAGAAGGCGATCCCAAACACGACAGTCCACGCCGGACAAGAGCTCCACAGCAACACCATCAAACGATCTCCTTCCAAGGTCAGAGTAGCACTGGAAGTAAGGACTATATCTGGCAATGACTGCAAGTGAAAGTGAAACTAATATAGTAGCTGGGAGTGGCAGACAGGACTCACCTGAGAAGGATGCCTACAAACTCCCAGTCAGGACAAAAAGGTTCACAAGGCAAAACCCAGATGACATACCCTGAACCACGGAGCAAACTCACAAGCTATCGCGAGTAGCAAGTCGCTGCGACCTTCTCCTCCCAGACCTGTCTGGATCAGTCACAGTCGTGACAGTACCCCCCTTTCTACGAGGGGCCCCTGGACTCTCAAGACCAGGCCTCTCCGGATGGGAGCTATGAAAAGCCCGAATGAGTCTGCCTGCTTTTATCTCTGAAGCTAGAACCCACATTCTCTCTTTGGAACCATAACCTTTCCAGTGCACCAGGTACTGAAGAGAGCGGCGAACATATCGTGAATCAACAATCTTTTCTACCTGAAACTCAAGACTGCCATCAACAACCACCGGTGGAGGCGGTAGTGGCAATGGTACAGGAGGTTCTACATATCTCTTAAGCAGAGATCTGTGGAAGACATTATGGATCCTTAGAGTCTGAGGTAGCTCCAGACGAAAAGCCACCGGGTTAATGATCTTAATTACCCTATAAGGACCAATAAATCTCGGACCTAATTTCCACGAGGGAACCTTCAATTTGATATTTCTGGTAGACAACCACACCAAGTCATTCACCCCAAGGTCCGGACCTTCAGAGCGCTTCCTATCAGCCGCACGTTTGTATCTACCACCAATTCTCTTCAAACTTTCTTGCACACTCTGCCACACTGAAGAAAGTGAAGACGCAAATCGTTCCTCCTCGGGAATCCCAGACGGCCCCCCCTCACTAAACGTACAAAACTGAGGATGGAAACCATACGCACCAAAAAAAGGTGACTTCTTGACGACCATTATTAATGGCAAACTCGGCTAACGGTAAATAAGATGACCATTCCTCCTGATTTTCGGAAACAAAGCATCTCAAATATGTCTCTAGGTTTTGATTGGTACGTTCAGTCTGACCGTTGGACTGTGGATGGAAAGATGAAGAAAACGACAGATGAACCCCTAAACGAGAACAAAAAGCTTTCCAAAATTTAGAAACGAATTGGGTACCACGATCCGAAGCAATATCGGAAGGGACCCCGTGAAGCTTCACGATGTGGTCAATAAAAACCTGAGCCAGTGTGTTAGCATTAGGCAATGCGGCAAGAGCAATAAAGTGCACCATTTTACTGAATCTGTCAACAACTACAAGAATAACAGTCTTCCCCGCTGATACTGGTAGATCCGTAATGAAATCCATTGACAAGTGCGTCCAAGGCCTGTTGGGGATGGCCAGATGTAAAAGACGCCCTGCCGGACGAGTATGATCTACCTTAGAACGAGCACAGGTAGCACATGCAGACACAAAATTCAACACCTCCTGGCGCCATTTAGGCCACCAGAACCGACGAGACACTAACTCAGAGGTTGCCCTACTACCTGGGTGTCCTGCCAGTGTGGAGTTATGGTGTTCTTTTAGTATCTCCAGTCGTAAATTTTCTGGCACAAACAGTTTACCCGAGGGGCAGGAGGCCGGGGCGTCCCCCTGAGCTTCCAACACCCTCCCCTCCAAACCTGAGTGTAATGCAGAGACCACCACCCCTTTTTGCAAAATGGGCTCTGGTACCTCAAAATCACCCCCTCCAGGAAAACTTTGAGACAATGCATCCGCCTTAGTATTTTTTGCCCCCGGGCGATAGGTTATTACAAAATTAAACCTAGTAAAAAATAACGACCACCGAGCCTGTCTAGGGGTGAGACGTTTAGCAGACTCCAGATATAATAAGTTATTGTGATCAGTAATCACCGTGACGGGATGAACCGCCCCCTCCAAAAAATGACGCCACTCCTCAAAAGCCAACTTAATAGCCAAAAGTTCCCTGTTGCCAATATCATAGTTCCTTTCTGCAGTAGACAATTTCTTCGAAAAGAAAGCACACGGACGCCATTCACCAGGGGACGCGCCCTGAGATAGTACCGCTCCCACCCCCACCTCTGATGCGTCAACCTCTACAATAAAAGGAAGCGAGACATCTGGCTGTACGAGAATAGGCAGTTTTGGCTGCATGTGACCATTTGGAAAAATCGGATCCCTTTCGGGTCATGTCCGTCAGTGGTTTGACCACCAAGGAATAGTTCTTTATAAACTTTCTATAAAAATTGGCAAACCCCAGGAAGCGTTGCAATGCCTTCAGGTTCTCAGGCAGATCCCAGTCTATAATCGCCCGGACTTTCTCTGGATCCATGCGGAAACCTGAATCTGACAACACATACCCCAGAAATGGCAGTTCTTTTACGGCGAACACACATTTTTCTAACTTAGCAAACAATTTGTTGGCCCTTAATATCTGCAGCACTTGTCTCACATGGATCTTATGTGTATCCAGATCCGGGGAATAGACCAGGATGTCATCAAGATATATCACAACAAATCTCCCGATAAGGTGACTAAAAATATCGTTGACAAAATGTTGGAATACCGCAGGCGCATTAGTAAGACCAAATGGCATGACCAGATTTTCATAATGCCCTTCCGGAGTATTAAAAGCCGTCTTCCACTCATCCCCCTCTTTGATGCGAACCAGGTTATAGGCTCCTCTGAGATCCATTTTGGAGAACCATTTAGCACCAGCAACCTGATTAAAGAGGTCTGGATCAGTCACAGTCGTGACAGGCATTTGAAATATAGCCATTTTGGGCAAAGAAATCTTTAATTCAGGCCTACACTGATTCAGTCCGTGTGAAATACATCCTCTACATACAGGGGTTTGATTCAAGCATTTGAAATATACCTATTTGAAATACAGCCATTTTGGGCAAAGAAATCTTTAATTCAGGCCTATTGTAATGGTCACGTACACACACACACACACACACAGGGGGAAGGATAGCGACCACTGTGCTCCACCCTCACCCCTGGCCCTGCCTACTTGCCTCACTGTCCTGATGACAGGGGACAACTGGACGGCAGTCCCTAACTTAGGATACGTGCGAGAAGGACAGACAAGACAAATAACCGTAAGTGAACGGACCGGGTCAAAACCAAGAGGACAACGCAGTACAGAGGGATAAGTAAAGAAAGGTCAGGAGTAGCCGGGGTCATAAATACCAGGAGAGTAGAGAAGTATCAAAAGAGTCCGCAAAGAATAGTCAGTTGGAAGCCGAGGTCAATATACCAGGAAGGATGCGCAGTACAGGATGAGCAGGCAAAGGATCGTCAGGGAACAGGATCAGGTAAGTACACAGGTATCCAACAACTGCCAGGAACCTAAATTAACAGGCAACCTGTGGCCAGCAGGCTGTCTGTATTTATAGTAGGGAGTGAGGGTCATGTGACGTGTCCAGCGTCACATGACCGACAGACCGACCAGTCGAGCACCGAGTGATCAACTCGGCGCTCAAGGCAGACCTAGGAGCAGGGAGCCTCCCAGCTAACAAAGCCGCCCTGGGAACGAGGTCAAACGCAGATCCTCGCTCCCGAAGCTAAGCAGCAGGTTTGCGGCTGATGGGAGACGGAGTGCGCCTTCGGCACCCCATTACAGTACCCCCCTTTTACGAGGGGCCACCGGACCCAAAACTTCAGGCGATGGCCTTTCAGGGTGTTCTAAATAAAAAATTTCAAACAAGTCTAGGAGCATGAACCTCCCTGGCAGGTACCTAAGATCTCTCTTCAGGTCCATATCCCTTCCAGTGAATCAAGTACTGCAAGGAATTACGCACCTTCCTGACATCCACTATTTTAGACACCACATACTCGACAGCATCATTAACAAGAACCGGCAGAGGCAAGGCTTTCGATGGTACTACCGGTTAAAAAAATAAATTAAGTAGAGATTTATGGAACACATTATGAATGTGGAATGACTCGGGCAGCTCCAACCTAAATGATACCGGGTTAATCACCTCCGTGATCTTATATGGTCCAATAAAACGAGGAGCAAACTTTTTAGAATCTACCTTAAGAGAGAGACATGGTCAGTCAGGGTCACCAGAGGATTCATTATACAGTAGTTATTGGGCCTGTTAATCTGTAACGGTCACGTACACACACACACACAGGGGGGGAGGATAGTGACCACTGCGCTCCACCCTCAACCCTGGCCCTGCCTACTTGCCTCACGAGTCCTGATGACAGGGGACAACTGGACGGCAGTCCCTAACTTAGGATACGAGCGGGAAGGACAGACAAGACAAATAACGGATAGTGAACGGACCGGGTCAAAACCAAGAGGACAACGCAGTACAGAGGGATAAGCAAAGAAAGGTCAGGAGAAGCCGGGGTCATAAATACCAGGAGAGTCGAGAAGTACCAAAAGAGTCCGCAAAGAATAGTCAGGTGGAAGCCGAGGTCAATATACCAGGAAGGATGCGCAGTACAGGAGGAGCAGGCAAAGGATCGTCAGGGAACAGGATCAGGTAAGTACACAGGTATCCAACAACTGCCAGGAACCTAAATTAACAGGCAAACTGTGGCCAGCAGGCTGCCTGTATTTATAGTGGATAGTGAGGGTCGTGTGACGTGGCCAGCGTCACATGACTGACAGACCGACCAGTCGAGCAGCCCGGTGCTCAAGGCAGACCTAGGAGCAGGGAGCCTCACAACTAGCAAAGCCGCCCTGGGAACGAGGTCAAACGCAGATCCTCGCTCCCGAAACTAAGCAGCAGGTCTGCGGCTGATGGGAGACCAAGTGCGCCTTCGGCACCCCGTTACACCTATACTTGTTCAGGCCGTGTGAGATACACCCTCTACATACAGGGGTTTGATTTAGGCATTTGAAATACAGCTATTTTGTGCAAAGAAATCTTGAATTCAGGCCTACACTGGTTCAGGCCGTGTGAGATACACGTTCTACATACAGGGGTTTGATTTAGGCATTTGAAATACAGCTATTTTGTGTAAAGAAATCTTTAATTCAGGCCTACACTGGTTCAGGCCCTGTGAGATACACCCTCTACATACAGGGGATTGATTCAGGCATTTGAAATACAGCCATTTTAAATATAGCAATTTTGGGCAAAGAAATCTTTAATTCAGGCCTACACTGGTTCAGGCCCTGTGAGATACACTCTCTACATACAGGGGTTTGATTCAGGCATTTGAAATACAGCCATTTTGTGAAAATAAATCTTTAATTCAGGCCTACACTGATTCAGGCCATGTGAGATACACCCTCTACATACAGGGGTTTGATTCAGGCATTTGAAATACCGCCATTTGGTGCACCAATATTGAATTTAGGCCTACACTGGTTCAGGCCGTGTGAGATACACCCTCTACATACAGGGGTTTGATTCAGGCATTTAAAATACAGCCATTTTGTGAAAATAAATCTTTCATTAAGGCCTACACTGGTTCAGGCCGTGTGAGATACACCCTCTACATACAGGTGTTTGATTCAGGCATTTGAAATACAGGCATTTTGGGCATAGAAATCTTTAATTTAGGCCTACACTGGTTCAGACCGTGTGAAATACATCCTCTACATACAGGGGTTTGATTCAGGAATCTGAAATACAGCCATTTGAAATACAGCTATTTTGCGCAAAGAAATCTTTAATTCAGGCCTACACTGGTTCAGGCCGTGTGAGATACACCTTCTACATAAAGGGGTTTGATTCAGGCATTTAAAATACAGCCATTTTGGGGAAAGAAATCTTTAATTCAGGCCTACAGTGGGTCAGGCAGTGTGAGATACACCCTTTATATACAAAGGTTTGATTCAGGCATTTGAAATACAGCCATTTTGTGCAAATAAATCTTTAATTCAGGCCTACACTGGTTCAGGCCCTGTGAGATACACCCTCTACATACAGGGGTTTGATTCAGGCATTAGAAATACAGCCATTTGAAATACAGCCATTTTGGGCAAAGAAATATTTAATTCAGGCCTATACTGGTTCAGGCCGTATGAGATACACCTTCTACATACAGGGGTTTGATTCAGGCATTTGAAATACAGCCATTTTGTGCAAAGAAATCTTTAATTCAGGCCTACACTGGTTCAGGCCGTATGAGATACACCCTCTACATACAGGGGTTTGATTCAGGTAATTGAAATACAGCCATTTTGTGCAAAAAAATCTTTAATTCAGGCCTACACTGGTTCAGGCCGTGTGAGATAAACCCTCTACATACAGGGGATTGATTCAGGCATTTGAAATACAGCCATTTTAAATATAGCCATTTTGGGCAAAGAAATCTTTAGTTCAGGCCTACACTGGTTCAGGCCGTGTAAGATACACCCTCTACATACAGGGGTTTGATTCAGGCATTTGAAATACAGCCATTTTGTGAAAATAAATCTTTAATTCAGGCCTACACTGATTCAGTCCGTGTGAGATACAACCTCTACATACAGGGGTTTGATTCAGGCATTTGAAATACAGCCATTTGGTGCACCAATTTTGAATTTAGGCCTACACTGATTCAGGCCGTTTGAGATACACCCTCTACATACAGGGGTTTGATTCAGGCATTTGAAATAAAGCCATTTTGTGTAAATAAATCTGTCATTTAGGCCTACACTGGTTCAGGCCGTGTGAGATACACCCTCTACATACAGGTGTTTGATTCAGGCATTTAAAATACATCCATTTTGGGCAAAGAAATCTTTAATTCAGACCTACACTGGTTCAGACCATGTGAAATACTGTCACGAGGGTGTCAAGAGCCACGCCTGACTCCGTTATACCCAGGGTCAGGAAGTCGCAGCGGATGGCTGAGCACTCTATGTCTAAAGACAGTGCTGTTTATTAATGGTAGCTTTCTGGGTTTGCCTTGCAATCCTTTTTGGCTCACTCAGGGATCCGTAGCTTCTCCTCCTCAGCTGTTTCTTGTCCAGCAATCCCAACCTCCTTATATTCCCATCTCTCACTTCTCTGGTTGCCAGATATAGAGCTTCCTGCCTGGACTTCTATACTGACCCACTGGAGCTGTGTAGCTGTGTTCCCTGGTTGTTGTTCCAGAACGTTACCCTCCGGATCCCTGTACGGGTGAGGAGGTGAGGAACCTGTCTAGGGACGTCAGGGCAGTCAGGTGCCAGCCGCAAGGTGAGTCAGGGGTCACCATCTTTGCCTCTCCCTTGGACAGGGCCTTCCCATTTCCCTCCCTTTGTGTAACGCCAGTCATTACATTATATCTGGCCCTTATTTTGTGTAGGTAAAAAAAAAAAAAACTTTTTCTTTCTACCTACTTAGAATCCAGTATGGATCCAATTGCTGCTTTGTCAAAGCAACTTCAAGGCCTGTCTTTGAAGGTGGCAGGATTGAAGGCGTCGGTCCTCCAGCAACAGCAGCAATTGCTACAGACCACAAGCCCAGCGGTTGCTACAGGTAACCAGGTTGTTGCGGAACCCAAGGTTGCTCTTCCTGACAGATTTTCTGGGGGAAGGGACAAATTTGTGACGTTCTGTGAGGCCTGTAAATTATATTTTAAACTGCGCCCTTACTCCTCTGGTAATGAAGAACAGTGGGTGGGGGTTGTTATTTCCCTGTTATTTCCCTGCTTCAGGGGGACCCGCAATCCTGGGTGTTCTCTTTACCCACTGATTCCCAGGCTCTCCGGTCAGTGGATGAATTTTTTGGGGCCTTGGGTCTCATATATGATGACCCTGACCGAATCGCACTAGCTGAATCAAAGTTACGGAGACTCCTACAGGGAGAGCGGCCAGTAGAGGAGTATTGCTCATAGTTCCGTAGGTGGGCTACGGATACCCAGTGGAACGACCCGGCTCCCAGGAGTCAGTTCTGCTCTGGGTTATCCGAAAGGATTAAGGATGCGCTTGCGCTGTATGAGACTCCCTTTCCCCTTGATGCGGTTATGTCCCTTTCTGTCAGAATAGATAGACGTCTTAGGGACAGATTGAAAAATCCGGAGCAACTGGTAACCCCTCCCAAGCAGCAGTTAGTCTGTACGGACTTAGACGAGCCTATGCAGCTAGGAGGAACTACTCGTCAGGTCCGTCCTCCTGAGGCTCGGCGTAGGCGTGGGGTTTGTTTTTTCAGTGGGGAGAGGGGTCATCTCAAAAACAAAAGACCGTCGGAAAACTACTAACCCCAGGCTGTGTGGAGGATGTCAGCCGGGGGGTATACGTTTCCTCCATACGAACATCGCAATTTGTGTTGCCAGCGGTTGTTGTTTTTGGTGTTAAGACGGAGACTATTTCTTTTTTTCTAGACAGCGGAGCAGGAGTAAATTTGATAGATGCCCATTTTGCCCACACTATGGGTTTGTCTCTCTGTACGCTACAGAGACCTATTCCCATATTCGCTATTGATTCTGCTCCTCTGTCTCAGAGAAACCTCACTCACATTGTCCATAACTTACACCTTCGGGTAGGGGACCACCATAACGAGTGGCTTTCATGTTATGTTCTGGAGGGGCTTCCCACTCCTGTGGTGTTGGGTCTTCCCTGGTTGGTAGCGCACAATCCAGTGGTGGATTGGCAGGCCAGGGAGATATTGGAGTGGAGTGAGCATTGCAGAGAAAATTGCTTAAATAGCAATTGCTTAGTCGCCTCCATAGCTACCCTACCTACATTTGTTTCAGACTTTGAGGATGTTTTTTCTAAAAAAAAGGGTTGCCAGAAGTTACCACCTCACCGTCCTTATGATTGCCCGGTTAACCTGATTCCCGGTGCAAAATTACCCAAGACCAGGTTATATAATCTTTCGGGTACGGAGAGACAAGCCATGAAAGATTATATCTCCGAGAGCTTGGCTAAGGGACACATCAGACCCTCTTCTTCACCCGTGGCTGCAGGGTTTTTCTTCGTTAAAAAGAAAGATGGGGGCCTGCGTCCTTGCCTAGATTTTTGCGAATTAAACCGGATAACCATCCGAGACCCATACCCTCTTCCTCTCATTCCTGACCTGTTTAATCAGATTGCGGGTGCTAGGTGGTTCTCCAAACTTGATCTTAGGGGGGCCTACTATCTGATTCGTATCAAGGAAGGGGATGAGTGGAATACAGCTTTTAACACCCCTAAGGGGCATTATGAAAATCTAGTCATGCCTTTCGGTCTGACCAATGCTCCTGCTGTCTTCCAACATTTCGTTAATGACATTTTTAGTCATCTTATCGGCAGGTTTGTGGTGATATACCTAGATGATATATTAATGTATTCGTCTGATCTGAAAACACATTATGTGCATGTCAGACAGGTATTGCAGGTCCTACGGACGAATAAATTATATGCGAAAATTGAAAAGTGTGTCTTCGCCGTTCAGGAAATACAGTTCCTAGGTTATTTATCTGCTTCAGGTTTCCATATGGATCCTAGGAAGGTCCAGGCAATTTTAGATTGGGATCTTCCTGAGAACCTCAAAGCACTGCAACGGCTCTTGGGCTTCGCAAATTTCTATAGAAAGTTCATTAAAAATTATTCGGTGATTGTAAAACCCCTTACTGACATGACTAGGAAGGGGAAAGATTTTTCGAAATGGTCTGACGCCGCTAAAATGGCTTTTTCCTCTCTAAAAGAGAGGTTTACCTCGGCACCTGTACTAATCCAACCTGATGTCTCCCAGCCTTTTATTGTTGAAGTTGATGTGTCAGAGGTGGGAGTGGGGGCTGTGCTGTCTCAGGGTCCGACTCCTGGCAAATGGCGTCCTTGTGCGTTCTTTTCTAAAAAACTATCTGCAGCAGAGAAGAACTATGATATTGGCAATAGGGAACTATTAGCTATTAAACTAGCATTTGAAGAATGGCGTCACTTTTTAGAGGGGGCAATCCACCCCGTCACAAGCTAGGTGGTCGCTATTTTTTACCAGGTTTAACTTTGTTATTACCTATCGTCCTGGGGCAAAAAATACCAAGGCAGATGCACTATCTCGTTGTTTCCCTGGAGGGGGTAATGTGAGTGATCCAGTACCCATTCTACAAAGAGGAGTGGTTGTCTCTGCGGTGCGGTACACTCTGTTCTGGAGGGGAAGGTGTTAGAGGCCCAGGGGGACGCCCCGGTCTCTTCCCCCCAGAGAAATTGTTTGTACCATTAAACCTGCGTCTCGAATTATTAAAGGAACATCCTAATTCGGCACTTGCTGGGCACCCGGGTAGTAAAGCAACCTTGGAGCTATTGTCTTGTCGTTTTTGGTGGCCAAGGTTGCGTCAGGATGTAATGGATTTTGTGTCTTCCTGTTCTACTTGTGCGCGCGCGAAAGTCTTTCATACACGTCCTGCAGGGTCTTTATTGCCACTTGTCATTCCCAATAGGCCATGGACACATCTGTCAATGGATTTTATCACTGACTTACCTTTGTCTGCGGGTAAAACAGTTATCTTGGTAGTAGTGGACAGGTTTAGCAAAATGGTACACTTCATTGCGTTACCCGCACTACCTAATGCTAAGACTCTTGCTCAGGTATTCATCAGTGAAATCGTGAAGCTTCACGGGGTCCCTTCCGATGTTGTTTCGGATCGGGGAAACCAGTTTATTTCTAAATTTTGGAAAGCTTTTTGTTCCCGTTTGGGGGTACACTTGTCCTTTTCCTCAGCTTTCCATCCTCAGTCGAATGGACAGACTGAGCGTACCAACCAAAACCTTGAGACATATCTGTAATGCAAGGCACCAACAAACAGACCAGTGATGAAAGCAAAAAGGTGTTTATTCACCAGAAACATAAACGTCCAGGACACTTGCTGGTAACAAGGAATAATAACAAAAACCAGGCAAGGAGATTCCAGGAATAGTCCCAACCAGTGCTGAATGATGCTGTGCACTTGGCAGTCGAGTCACTCCAGATCTTGGGTCCGCTGCAAAGAACAAAGTTCCTGGCAGTCTTCAGTCACTAGCAGTTGTGACCTATACCTGGTTGAGGGAAAATAACAGTGGGCACTGATCACCCTGAGAGACCTCCTTTTAAATGCCTGCTGACCAATCCCAGGGTGCCAAGTGTCCACTACCATAGGTGAACAAATTGCCCTGCACCTGAGTACATGGCCTAAGGCAATCACAAGTTGATTAACCCATGGCTGGCTCCCTAATCCACTTTGCTCTTGTGAGTCAGTATATTATGCGCCACTGGTCGACGAAGCGCATAAGAAGCGCGTACTCGCGACCGTGTATCCCTTTGCGAACCTGCCCTCGTGCGTACGCACGGACGCATGATTGACTCAGCGCGAGTATGCGAGCGCGTGGACCCAGATGCGGAAACGGAAGTCGCAGGAGACACCGGAGACAACCCTGGCCGCGGCGTCTTGTCACTCGCCTGGCCACTCTGTCCCTGGGACTCCGGCGGTCCTCCCCTCCGATGTCCACGCGAACGCATCCCCGCACTGGCTCGCAAAGGGGTCAGCGCTGGTGCATCAGAGACACGCATAACCTGTCCCGCAACTCCACGAGGACCCCTCTTGGTTCCCCTGGAGTGCAAAGCAGGTGAGGATCTTACATTACCCCCCCCTCGAGGAGGCGGCTCTGAAGACTCCAAGCAAGCTTTCCCCAGATTATCCCGGTGAAAGGCTGCCACCAACTCATCCGCATGCACCTGGCGAGCAGGTATCCAACATCTCTCCTCTGGACCAAAACCCTTCCAGTCCACCAAGTATTGAAGAGACCTTTGGACAAAACGAGAGTCCAAAATTCTGTTCACCTCGAACTCCGGTACCCCTTGGACCTCCAGCGGGGATGGGGTCTGAATGAAGGGAGCGGAGTCGGCTGCCGATTTGAGAAGTGAAACATGAAAGGTGTTCACTCCTCGGATCGACGGTGGAAGAGCAACCTTGTACGTAACTCGGTTGATCTTTTGTGTCACTGGGTATGGGCCAATGAATCGAGGACCCAACTTGGAAGATGGCTGACGCAGCGGAATGTTCCGGGTGGAGACCCACACCTGATCTCCCACCTTAAATTTTTGCTCTACGGTGCGATGACGATCAGCAAACTTCTTCTGTTGCGCCACCGCACTGCGGAGATTCCGCTGGGCCGACGACCAAATGGGATGTCTATCCTCGAACCATTGATCCACCACCGGTGAGTCAGTGGAGGGTCCGGCCAAAGAAGAGAGTCTTGGATCCCTGCCCCCCACGCACCTGAACGGAGACATCTTAGTGGAAGCATGCTCAGAGTTGTTATAAGCCACCTCCGCAAAGGGTAGATACGCTGCCCATTCCTCCTGGCAGTCTGACACGAAGCACCGGAGATATTGCTCCAGGGTCTGGTTAGTCCTTTCCGTCTGACCGTTGGTCTCTGGGTGAAAACCAGAAGAAAAAGACAAATTAATACCCAATCGGGAGCAGAAAGAACGCCAGAAGCGAGAGATGAATTGCACTCCTCTGTCTGAAACAATGTCATCCGGCGCTCCGTGTAATCGAAAGACATGATTCAAGAACAGATCTGCCAATTCTCTGGCCGAGGGCAATCCAGGGAGTGGGATAAAATGGGCCATCTTACTAAAACGGTCCACCACTACCCAGATTACCGTACTTCCAGAGGACCTTGGTGTCACGGAACCATGAACCAGACGTACAACAAGAGATAAGTGAAAATAAGAAGGCTTTATTGAAAATAAAGCTGTAAAGCAAAAGTCCAAACGAATGGTGAAACCGAAGCAGAGTCTTTGAGAGGCCAGAGATCAGGAACCAGAAGGGTAGTCAGACGAAGCCAGGATCAGGAACCAGCAGGGTAGTCAGACGAAGCCAGGATCAGAAACCAGCAGGGTAGTCAGACGAAACCAGGATCAGGAACCAGAAGCAGCAGCAGTCTAAGAAGCATGTGAACACAGGGGGACCAAGCAAGGAACTGAAGCCACAGACCTCCTATATATATGAGCTAGGCATCCAGCTCCTCCCAGTGGGAAGGAGGAGCCGCAGGGTGGAAGGCTACAAGAAACCCAGAAACCAAGATGGCCGCCAGCACATGTCAAACGAAGGAGAACAGCAAGAAGGTAAGACCATGACAGTACCTCCCCCTCAAGGGCCCCTCCTCCGCGGAGCAAAAAACGGTTTCTGAGGGAAGCGTGCGTGGAAGGCTCGGAGCAAGGCAGGAGCATGGACATCTGCGGAGGAAACCCAGGAACGCTCCTCTGGACCATAACCACGCCAATGGACCAAAAACTGCACCCGACCGCGGACCAGGCGTGAGTCCAGGATATTGCTCACCTCATACTCCTCATGATTGCCCACTCGGACCGGACGAGGCCGAGGAACCGAGGAAGTGAAACGATTACACACCAGTGGCTTCAACAGGGAGACATGAAACACGTTAGAGATCCGCATGCCAGGAGGAAGCGCAAGGGCATAGGCTACCGGGTTTACCCTGCGAAGCACTCGGAAGGGACCAACAAAGCGAGGCGCCAGCTTGGGAGTGGGCACTTGAAGGTTGAGGTTGCGGGTGGACAACCATACACGGTCTCCGACCTGGTAGGAAGGAGCAGGCGCTCGTCTGCGATCAGCCTGGAGTCTCTGGCGCTGCGCAGAGGCCTCAAGGGACTTCTGGATCTGTACCCAAGAAGCACGTAGGACGGAAAGGTGATCCTCCACCGCCGGAATATCCTGGGGAGAGAATACCTCCGGTAACACGGCAGGTTGGAACCCATAATTGGCCATGAAGGGAGACGTCCCAGAGGAAGAGTTCACCGCCGTGTTCCTGGCAAACTCAGCCCAAGGCAGAAGGTCAACCCAATTGTCTTGGTGATCGGAGACATAGCAACGAAGAAATTGCTCCAAGGCCTGATTGGATCGTTCTGCGGCCCCATTGGACTGAGGGTGGTAGGCCGAGGAGAAGGAGAGATGAATCCCCAACTGGGAGCAAAAGGCGCGCCAGAACCTGGACACAAACTGACTCCCCCGATCCGACACAATCTCCTTGGGCAAACCGTGCAACCGGAAAACCTCCCTGGCAAAAATCGTGGCCAACTCTTGTGCAGAGGGTAACTTCTTGAGAGGAACACAGTGGCACATTTTGGAAAACCGATCCACAATCATGAGAATGACCGTATGGCCTCGGGATGCAGGGAGGTCCACAATGAAATCCATCCCCAGGTGTGACCATGGGCGCTCCCCGGTGGCTATGGGTTGCAGAAGGCCCAACGGAAGGTGCCGAGGGGATTTACTCTGGGCACAAACGGAGCATGCCGCTACATATGCGGCGATGTCGGAACGTAGGGAAGGCCACCAGAACAGACGTGAAACAGCCCAGGACAGCTGATTCTTTCCAGGATGCCCCGCGGTCTTGGAGTTATGGTAGGTTCGCAACAACCGAGTGCGCAACTCCTCAGGCACAAAACATCTGCCGTTGGGTCTCCCAGAGGGAGCACCAGATTGAGCCGCCAAAATCTGCTCACCCAGAGGAGAGGTCAGGCTGGTGCGAATGGCGGCCAGGATCTGATTCGTAGGTATGACCGAAGTCGGAATCGACTCCTCCCTGGACAGCTCGGAGTACTGCCGTGATAGGGCATCCGCCCTGATGTTCTTGGAACCGGGTAGGTAGGAGACCACGTAATTAAAACGTGACAAGAACAGAGCCCATCTGGCCTGACGTGGTGTCAATCTCTTGGCCTCAGAAAGGTAGGTCAGATTCTTATGGTCCGTCAGGATGAGAACCGGAACCACCGAACCCTCGAGCAAGTGCCTCCATTCTTTAAGGGCCTGCACGATGGCCAATAACTCCCTGTCACCAATCTGATAGTTGCACTCCGCAGAAGTTTCCGGGAGTAAAACCCACAAGGAAGCAGAGGACCCTCTGGTGTTCTACGCTGAGACAGAAGGGCGCCTACTCCCGTCTCAGACGCGTCCACCTCGAGGACAAAGGGCAACCCAGTGTTGGGATGCGACAGAATCGGAGCCGACACAAAAGCGGACTTTAGGGCCTCAAAAGCTCGGATGGCCTCGAGCGGCCAGACCTGGGAATTACTGCCCTTCCTGTTCAGATCCGTGAGAGGCTTGGCCAGCATGGAAAAGTCCCTGATGAACTTCCGATAATAATTGGCGAAGCCCAAAAAGCGCTGCAGGGAACGAAGACCACTGGGCTGGGGCCACTGTAAGACAGCCGAAACCTTCTCAGGATCCATGGAGAACCCCTCAGCGGAAATGATGGAACCTAAGAAGGTTACCTGGGATCGGTGAAATTCGCATTTCTCAAGCTTACCGAACAGCTTGTTCTCTCGTAACCGTTGCAACACTCATCTGACATCCAGAATGTGGGCCTCCATGGATTCAGAATATGCCAAGATGTCATCCAAATAGACCACCACACACTGCTGCAACAGGTCACGGAAAACATCGTTGATGAATTCCTGAAAGACTGCGGGCGCATTGCACAACCCAAAGGGCATAACCAGGGATTCATAATGACCGGTCCTGGTGTTAAACGCGGTCTTCCACTCATCGCCCGCCTTGATCCTTACCAGGTTATATGCCGCCCTCAGGTCGAGTTTGGTAAAGACCGTGGCCCCTTTAAGGCGATCGAACAGCTCGGAAATCAAGGGTATCGGGTAAGCGTTCTTGATCGTGATGCGATTGAGACCCCTGTAATCGATGCAAGGCCTCAACTCACCGCCCTTCTTTTTCACAAAGAAAAATCCAGCCCCTGCCGGGGACGAGGATTTGCGAATGTGTCCGCGTGAAAGCGCCTCCCTCACGTACTCCTCCATGGCCTCATTCTCCGCTACCGACAGTGGATAGACTTTGCCACGAGGAGGAACGGCACCAGGTTGTAACTCTATGGCACAATCGTATGGGCGGTGCGGAGGTAGGGCAACCGCGCGCACCTTATCGAATACATCCCGGTACTCCTCGTATTCAGGAGGCAACAGAGAGTCCGAGGAAGTACACAGCAACTTGACAGACCCATGGATGCAACTAGCCCCACACTGCGGTGACCACGAGAGGATCTCGGCCGATCTCCAATCGAAAGTCGGATTATGCTTCTGGAGCCAGGGGTACCCCAAGACCACCGAGTAGTGTGGAGACGAAATAACCTGGAGACAGACCGACTCTCTGTGAACGGCACCAATGGCTATCCCCACTGGAAGGGTCTCATGAGTCATGTGTGACGACAGAAGGGGTCTGCCGTCTATCGCCTCGAGAGCCAGTGGGGAACCTCGAGCCTGCAGAGGAATGGAATTGGCGGCAGCGAACACACTATCAATGAACAAACCACCAGCACCAGAGTCCACCAACGCCTGGGTCGTCACCGAGCCCCCGACCCAGGAAAGGACAACAGTGATCAGTGGTTTGTCAACACGGGAAACCGGGGACGAGGAGACTCCACCCAAGATCTGCCCCCGACAGGATCTCAGGTACGAGCGTTTCCCGGACGGTTCGGACATGTCAACCGAAAATGCCCACCGAGACCACAGTACATGCATCGACCCTCGCGTCTCCGGAGTACCCTCTCCCCCTCGGACAGGCGAGCAAACCCCAGCTGCATGGGTTCACCCCCAGACAAGTCATCCCCAGGAGGCGTGGGAGGAGAGGGAGGCACGGGTGGGACAGCAAACGTAGGCGCCAATCTGTTAGAAGACCTCCGCAGGCTCTCCTTAAAGGAAGGTCTCTCCCTGAGTCTGGTGTCAATCAAAATCAGGAAAGAAATAAGAGACTCGAGCTCCACTGGTAGGTCCTTAGCTGCAACCTCATCCTTCAAGGCATCCGAGAGACCATGAGAGAAAGCAGCGACCAGAGCCTCATTATTCCAGCCCACCTCTGCTGCCAGGGTACGAAACTCAATGGCGTATTCAGCTACGGATCGTGGACCCTGTCTGATGGACATAAGGAGCTTCGCAGCAGAGGCAGCACGAGCCGGCACATCGAATACCTTCCGAAGAGAAGCAACAAAACCGGAAAACTCGGCAACCACCGGATTGTTGTTCTCCCATAAAGGGCTGGCCCAGGCCAAGGCCTTGTCCGAGAGCAGCGAGATCAAGAAGCCCACCTTTGACCTCTCAGTAGGAAAGGCATGTGGCAGCAACTCGAAATAAATGCCCACCTGGTTAAGGAAACCTCGGCACTGAGTTGGCTCTCCCCCAAAGCGCTGTGGAAGAGGGGCAGAACCGGTCATACCCCGAAGCACCGCAGGCGCAACAACAGGTGTCGGGGTAGACTCTGGCGCAACAACCGGAGCGGCAGTAGGAGCGACAACCGACCCATCGGCAACGGGAGCGAAATGAGCCGTGCGTTCAAGCAGGGTTTGCAACGCCACAGCGAACCGACCCAACAGGTGATCCTGCTGATCAAGTCTGGCAACCAGCATGGGTAGCGAGGATGGCCCTGTACCGTCAGAACTCATGGCTTGGTCCTAATGTCACGGAACCATGAACCAGACGTACAACAAGAGATAAGTGAAAATAAGAAGGCTTTATTGAAAATAAAGCTGTAAAGCAAAAGTCCAAACGAATGGTGAAACCGAAGCAGAGTCTTTGAGAGGCCAGAGATCAGGAACCAGAAGGGTAGTCAGACGAAGCCAGGATCAGGAACCAGCAGGGTAGTCAGACGAAGCCAGGATCAGAAACCAGCAGGGTAGTCAGACGAAACCAGGATCAGGAACCAGAAGCAGCAGCAGTCTAAGAAGCATGTGAACACAGGGGGACCAAGCAAGGAACTGAAGCCACAGACCTCCTATATATATGAGCTAGGCATCCAGCTCCTCCCAGTGGGAAGGAGGAGCCGCAGGGTGGAAGGCTACAAGAAACCCAGAAACCAAGATGGCCGCCAGCACATGTCAAACGAAGGAGAACAGCAAGAAGGTAAGACCATGACACTTGGCAAATCTGTGATGAAATCCATGGAAATGTGAGTCCATGGAGCCTGGGGAATTGGCAGTGGGAGTAAAGTCCCAGAAGGGGCAGACCGGGACGGTTTACATCTGGCACAAACAGTACATGCCTGGATATAGGCCTTAACATCCACGGACATGTTGGGCCACCACACGTGACGTTTAACAAGGGCAAGTGTTTTCTTAACACCCAAATGCCCAGCAGACTTTGAGTCATGAAGCTGTTGGATGACCTTCAATCGAAGGTTAATGGGTACAAACCATCGACCCTCGGGTTTGTCAGGTGGACTCTCTGCCTGTGAAGGCTCAAGAAGAGAGGACAAGTCCTCCATTACTTCTGCGGCCCCCAGGGCAGCAAGAAAACATTTAGTTGGGAGAATGGTTTCTGGCTCAGAGTCCAGGGCGGAAGCAGCCTCGGGGAAGCAGCGGGACAGGGCATCTGCCTTCACGTTTTTGGAACCCGGTTTATAAGTGAGGCGGAAATTGAAGCGGGTGAAAAACAATGCCCACCGGGCTTGTCGGGAGTTGAGTCTTTTGGCACTCTCTAGATACTCCAAATTTTTGTGGTCAGTGTAAACCGTGATGGGATGTTCTGCACCCTCTAGCCAATGTCTCCACTCTTGAAAAGCCAATCTTACTCCCAGAAGCTCTCTATTGCCGATATCATAATTACACTCGGCTGGAGAGAGCTTCCGAGAGAAGAAGGCACAGGGATGTAACCTCTCAGGGTCCCCAGAATACTGTGAGAGAACTGCCCCTACACCGACCTCTGAGGCATCGACCTCGAGAACAAAAGGTCTGGAGGTGTCTGGATGAGTAAGAATTGGTGCCGTGCAAAAGGCCTGTTTCAGCGTCTCAAAGGCTCTGACTGCCTCTCTCGTCCACTTAGAAGGATTAGCTCCCTTCTTAGTGAGGTTGGGGAGAGGTACTACTATCGCAGAAAAATTCTTAATAAACTTGCGGTAGAAGTTGGCAAAGCCTAAGAAACGCTGCAACCCCTTAAGATCCTTAGGCTGAGGCCAATCCAAGACAGCAGAAAGTTTGGATGGGTCCATAGCCAATCCCTTTTCTGAGATAATGTACCCCAGGAAAGGCAACTCCTTCACCTCAAACAGACACTTCTCAAGTTTGGCATAGAGGCGGTTCTCCCTCAGCTTCTGGAAAACCTGACACACGTGTCTCCGATGAGAGACCAGATCCGAAGAGTAGATTAGTATGTCATCTAGATAGACAACAACACATCTATCCAAGAAATCTCTGAGAACATCGTTGATGAGCTCCTGGAAGACCGCGGGAGCATTACAGAGACCGAAAGGCATCACGAGATACTCGTAATGCCCGTCTCTGGTATTAAATGCGGTCTTCCCTTCGTCACCCTCTCTAATGCGAACTAAATTATAAGCACCCCTTAAATCGAGTTTGGTGAAGACTCGGGCCCCTGCCACCTGAGAAAACAGATCATCAATCAGAGGCAGTGGATACCGATTCTTCACCGTAATCCGATTAAGGGCACGATAATCGATGCAAGGTCTCAAGCCTCCATCCTTCTTCTCCACAAAGAAGAATCCAGCTCCAGCAGGGGAAGTGGATGGACGAATGAAATTCTTCTCAAGGTTCTCTTTAATATACTCCCGCTGAGCCTGAACCTCAGGCCCAGTGAGATTATAAAGATGCCCTCGTGGTGGCATGGTACCTGGCAACAGGTCTATAGGACAATCATATGACCTGTGGGGAGGTAACACATCAGCCCCCTGAGGACTGAACACATCTCGGAAATTATGATACTGCTGTGGTAAAGTACTTAATACTTCCATGGAGGCTAGTGACAGGTCGGGACGAATGCACTTAGTAAGGCATTCCGTACTCCACTGACAAATAAGACCCGAGCGCCAGTCCACTACTGGATTATGGAGCCTTAACCAAGGGAGACCCAAAATCACGGGAGTGGATGGCATGTCAAGGACAAAAAGGCTTAAGGTCTCCCGATGATCAGCCCCCACCGTTACCTGTATTCCCGGAGTCATCCACACTGCACGACCATCTTGAAGAGGGGAACCATCAATCGCGGTCACTGACATGGTGGTTTTCGGCTGGATCAACGGGATGCCAAGTCGACGAACCAAGGTTGAGTCCACAAAATTCCCAGCGGCCCCAGAATCGATTAGTGCTGAAAACTCATGGACCTTGTCTTGCCACCGTAAGGATATGGATACCATCACCCAGCTTGGAGGAGGGATAATAGCACCTAGGGGGTTCTCCTCTATGCCCCCTAGGTTCATTCGTTTCCCCCCGGCAGGAGGGGACAGGTTTTAACGAGGTGTCCAGACTTTCCGCAAAATAGGCACAGGCCTTTCTGTTGGCGACGAGCTCGTTCTGCCTGTGTGATATGGGAGGATCCAACCTCCATTGGCTCTTCGGCCAATTTAAGAGGCCCTGGATGTGGTCGAGAGGATGAAAACCGAGACGACCGTTCCACTCGCCTCTCACGGATTCGCCTGTCGGCATCGATTGCCTGAGAGATAGCCATTTCCAACGAGAAGGGGGTAGGCAAGGCCAAAAGAAGATCCCGGACCGCATCCGAAAGTCCCAAACGGAAGCGATGGCGTAGGGCTGCGTCTCCCCAGGTGGTGAAAGCTGCCCATCGCCTGAATTCTGCAGCGTATTCTTCAGCTGGGCGGCGGCCTTGTTGAATATGCTCAAGATTGGTCTCTGCGCTGCGGTGCGAAGAAGGCGTCCACTGACGAAAAAGCTGTATGGTCTTGAGGCAAATTAAATGCCCAACGTTGGGGGTCTCCCTGTAGCAGTGACATTACAATCCCAATTCTCTGCCTGAGAGTGCCAGAAGCCATCGGACGCAACTGGAAATAAAGGAAACAGGAGTCCCTGAAGTTTAAGAACTCCTGTCGCTCTCCTGTGAAGGGGTCAGGCAGAGGGATCTTAGGTTCTGTTTGATGCCTTGCGATAGTGACGGGTAGTGCTGAGGCTCCCTGGATCAGCTGTTGAACCTCCTCCATCACAGTTGTCAGTTGCTCTTGGATTTGCGCTGCAGCGGCTGCTGGTATATTTGGGCGTCGTTGGAACAGCAGGTTAACGGCTCCCGTTAATTCACTCAGCTGCTGCTGGATCTTGTCCATGGCAACTGTTAGTTGGGCCCACTGTTCTGTAATGCAAGGCACCAACAAACAGACCAGTGATGAAAGCAAAAAGGTGTTTATTCACCAGAAACATAAACGTCCAGGACACTTGCTGGTAACAAGGAATAATAACAAAAACCAGGCAAGGAGATTCCAGGAATAGTCCCAACCAGTGCTGAATGATGCTGTGCACTTGGCAGTCGAGTCACTCCAGATCTTGGGTCCGCTGCAAAGGACAAAGTTCCTGGCAGTCTTCAGTCACTAGCAGTTGTGACCTATACCTGGTTGAGGGAAAATAACAGTGGGCACTGATCACCCTGAGAGACCTCCTTTTAAATGCCTGCTGACCAATCCCAGGGTGCCAAGTGTCCACTACCATAGGTGAACAAATTGCCCTGCACCTGAGTACATGGCCTAAGGCAATCACAAGTTGATTAACCCATGGCTGGCTCCCTAATCCACTTTGCTCTTGTGAGTCAGTATATTATGCGCCACTGGTCGACGAAGCGCATAAGAAGCGCGTACTCGCGACCGTGTATCCCTTTGCGAACCTGCCCTCGTGCGTACGCACGGACGCATGATTGACTCAGCGCGAGTATGCGAGCGCGTGGACCCAGATGCGGAAACGGAAGTCGCAGGAGACACCGGAGACAACCCTGGCCGCGGCGTCTTGTCACTCGCCTGGCCACTCTGTCCCTGGGACTCCGGCGGTCCTCCCCTCCGATGTCCATGCGAACGCATCCCCGCACTGGCTCGCAAAGGGGTCAGCGCTGGTGCATCAGAGACACGCATAACCTGTCCCGCAACTCCACGAGGACCCCTCTTGGTTCCCCTGGAGAGCAAAGCAGGTGAGGATCTTACATTACCCCCCCCTCGAGGAGGCGGCTCTGAAGACTCCAAGCAAGCTTTCCCCAGATTATCCCGGTGAAAGGCTGCCACCAACTCATCCGCATGCACCTGGCGAGCAGGTATCCAACATCTCTCCTCTGGACCAAAACCCTTCCAGTCCACCAAGTATTGAAGAGACCTTTGGACAAAACGAGAGTCCAAAATTCTGTTCACCTCGAACTCCGGTACCCCTTGGACCTCCAGCGGGGATGGGGTCTGAATGAAGGGAGCGGAGTCGGCTGCCGATTTGAGAAGTGAAACATGAAAGGTGTTCACTCCTCGGATCGACGGTGGAAGAGCAACCTTGTACGTAACTCGGTTGATCTTTTGTGTCACTGGGTATGGGCCAATGAATCGAGGACCCAACTTGGAAGATGGCTGACGCAGCGGAATGTTCCGGGTGGAGACCCACACCTGATCTCCCACCTTAAATTTTTGCTCTACGGTGCGATGACGATCAGCAAACTTCTTCTGTTGCGCCACCGCACTGCGGAGATTCCGCTGGGCCGACGACCAAATGGGATGTCTATCCTCGAACCATTGATCCACCACCGGTGAGTCAGTGGAGGGTCCGGCCAAAGAAGAGAGTCTTGGATCCCTGCCCCCCACGCACCTGAACGGAGACATCTTAGTGGAAGCATGCTCAGAGTTGTTATAAGCCACCTCCGCAAAGGGTAGATACGCTGCCCATTCCTCCTGGCAGTCTGACACGAAGCACCGGAGATATTGCTCCAGGGTCTGGTTAGTCCTTTCCGTCTGACCGTTGGTCTCTGGGTGAAAACCAGAAGAAAAAGACAAATTAATACCCAATCGGGAGCAGAAAGAACGCCAGAAGCGAGAGATGAATTGCACTCCTCTGTCTGAAACAATGTCATCCGGCGCTCCGTGTAATCGAAAGACATGATTCAAGAACAGATCTGCCAATTCTCTGGCCGAGGGCAATCCAGGGAGTGGGATAAAATGGGCCATCTTACTAAAACGGTCCACCACTACCCAGATTACCGTACTTCCAGAGGACCTTGGTGTCACGGAACCATGAACCAGACGTACAACAAGAGATAAGTGAAAATAAGAAGGCTTTATTGAAAATAAAGCTGTAAAGCAAAAGTCCAAACGAATGGTGAAACCGAAGCAGAGTCTTTGAGAGGCCAGAGATCAGGAACCAGAAGGGTAGTCAGACGAAGCCAGGATCAGGAACCAGCAGGGTAGTCAGACGAAGCCAGGATCAGAAACCAGCAGGGTAGTCAGACGAAACCAGGATCAGGAACCAGAAGCAGCAGCAGTCTAAGAAGCATGTGAACACAGGGGGACCAAGCAAGGAACTGAAGCCACAGACCTCCTATATATATGAGCTAGGCATCCAGCTCCTCCCAGTGGGAAGGAGGAGCCGCAGGGTGGAAGGCTACAAGAAACCCAGAAACCAAGATGGCCGCCAGCACATGTCAAACGAAGGAGAACAGCAAGAAGGTAAGACCATGACAGTACCTCCCCCTCAAGGGCCCCTCCTCCGCGGAGCAAAAAACGGTTTCTGAGGGAAGCGTGCGTGGAAGGCTCGGAGCAAGGCAGGAGCATGGACATCTGCGGAGGAAACCCAGGAACGCTCCTCTGGACCATAACCACGCCAATGGACCAAAAACTGCACCCGACCGCGGACCAGGCGTGAGTCCAGGATATTGCTCACCTCATACTCCTCATGATTGCCCACTCGGACCGGACGAGGCCGAGGAACCGAGGAAGTGAAACGATTACACACCAGTGGCTTCAACAGGGAGACATGAAACACGTTAGAGATCCGCATGCCAGGAGGAAGCGCAAGGGCATAGGCTACCGGGTTTACCCTGCGAAGCACTCGGAAGGGACCAACAAAGCGAGGCGCCAGCTTGGGAGTGGGCACTTGAAGGTTGAGGTTGCGGGTGGACAACCATACACGGTCTCCGACCTGGTAGGAAGGAGCAGGCGCTCGTCTGCGATCAGCCTGGAGTCTCTGGCGCTGCGCAGAGGCCTCAAGGGACTTCTGGATCTGTACCCAAGAAGCACGTAGGACGGAAAGGTGATCCTCCACCGCCGGAATATCCTGGGGAGAGAATACCTCCGGTAACACGGCAGGTTGGAACCCATAATTGGCCATGAAGGGAGACGTCCCAGAGGAAGAGTTCACCGCCGTGTTCCTGGCAAACTCAGCCCAAGGCAGAAGGTCAACCCAATTGTCTTGGTGATCGGAGACATAGCAACGAAGAAATTGCTCCAAGGCCTGATTGGATCGTTCTGCGGCCCCATTGGACTGAGGGTGGTAGGCCGAGGAGAAGGAGAGATGAATCCCCAACTGGGAGCAAAAGGCGCGCCAGAACCTGGACACAAACTGACTCCCCCGATCCGACACAATCTCCTTGGGCAAACCGTGCAACCGGAAAACCTCCCTGGCAAAAATCGTGGCCAACTCTTGTGCAGAGGGTAACTTCTTGAGAGGAACACAGTGGCACATTTTGGAAAACCGATCCACAATCATGAGAATGACCGTATGGCCTCGGGATGCAGGGAGGTCCACAATGAAATCCATCCCCAGGTGTGACCATGGGCGCTCCCCGGTGGCTATGGGTTGCAGAAGGCCCAACGGAAGGTGCCGAGGGGATTTACTCTGGGCACAAACGGAGCATGCCGCTACATATGCGGCGATGTCGGAACGTAGGGAAGGCCACCAGAACAGACGTGAAACAGCCCAGGACAGCTGATTCTTTCCAGGATGCCCCGCGGTCTTGGAGTTATGGTAGGTTCGCAACAACCGAGTGCGCAACTCCTCAGGCACAAAACATCTGCCGTTGGGTCTCCCAGAGGGAGCACCAGATTGAGCCGCCAAAATCTGCTCACCCAGAGGAGAGGTCAGGCTGGTGCGAATGGCGGCCAGGATCTGATTCGGAGGTATGACCGAAGTCGGAATCGACTCCTCCCTGGACAGCTCGGAGTACTGCCGTGATAGGGCATCCGCCCTGATGTTCTTGGAACCGGGTAGGTAGGAGACCACGTAATTAAAACGTGACAAGAACAGAGCCCATCTGGCCTGACGTGGTGTCAATCTCTTGGCCTCCGAAAGGTAGGTCAGATTCTTATGGTCCGTCAGGATGAGAACCGGAACCACCGAACCCTCGAGCAAGTGCCTCCATTCTTTAAGGGCCTGCACGATGGCCAATAACTCCCTGTCACCAATCTGATAGTTGCACTCCGCAGAAGTTTCCGGGAGTAAAACCCACAAGGAAGCAGAGGACCCTCTGGTGTTCTACGCTGAGACAGAAGGGCGCCTACTCCCGTCTCAGACGCGTCCACCTCGAGGACAAAGGGCAACCCAGTGTTGGGATGCGACAGAATCTGAGCCGACACAAAAGCGGACTTTAGGGCCTCAAAAGCTCGGATGGCCTCGAGCGGCCAGACCTGGGAATTACTGCCCTTCCTGTTCAGATCCGTGAGAGGCTTGGCCAGCATGGAAAAGTCCCTGATGAACTTCCGATAATAATTGGCGAAGCCCAAAAAGCGCTGCAGGGAACGAAGACCACTGGGCTGGGGCCACTGTAAGACAGCCGAAACCTTCTCAGGATCCATGGAGAACCCCTCAGCGGAAATGATGGAACCTAAGAAGGTTACCTGGGATCGGTGAAATTCGCATTTCTCAAGCTTACCGAACAGCTTGTTCTCTCGTAACCGTTGCAACACTCATCTGACATCCAGAATGTGGGCCTCCATGGATTCAGAATATACCAAGATGTCATCCAAATAGACCACCACACACTGCTGCAACAGGTCACGGAAAACATCGTTGATGAATTCCTGAAAGACTGCGGGCGCATTGCACAACCCAAAGGGCATAACCAGGGATTCATAATGACCGGTCCTGGTGTTAAACGCGGTCTTCCACTCATCGCCCGCCTTGATCCTTACCAGGTTATATGCCGCCCTCAGGTCGAGTTTGGTAAAGACCGTGGCCCCTTTAAGGCGATCGAACAGCTCGGAAATCAAGGGTATCGGGTAAGCGTTCTTGATCGTGATGCGATTGAGACCCCTGTAATCGATGCAAGGCCTCAACTCACCGCCCTTCTTTTTCACAAAGAAAAATCCAGCCCCTGCCGGGGACGAGGATTTGCGAATGTGTCCGCGTGAAAGCGCCTCCCTCACGTACTCCTCCATGGCCTCATTCTCCGCTACCGACAGTGGATAGACTTTGCCACGAGGAGGAACGGCACCAGGTTGTAACTCTATGGCACAATCGTATGGGCGGTGCGGAGGTAGGGCAACCGCGCGCACCTTATCGAATACATCCCGGTACTCCTCGTATTCAGGAGGCAACAGAGAGTCCGAGGAAGTACACAGCAACTTGACAGACCCATGGATGCAACTAGCCCCACACTGCGGTGACCACGAGAGGATCTCGGCCGATCTCCAATCGAAAGTCGGATTATGCTTCTGGAGCCAGGGGTACCCCAAGACCACCGAGTAGTGTGGAGACGAAATAACCTGGAGACAGACCGACTCTCTGTGAACGGCACCAATGGCTATCCCCACTGGAAGGGTCTCATGAGTCATGTGTGACGACAGAAGGGGTCTGCCGTCTATCGCCTCGAGAGCCAGTGGGGAACCTCGAGCCTGCAGAGGAATGGAATTGGCGGCAGCGAACACACTATCAATGAACAAACCACCAGCACCAGAGTCCACCAACGCCTGGGTCGTCACCGAGCCCCCGACCCAGGAAAGGACAACAGTGATCAGTGGTTTGTCAACACGGGAAACCGGGGACGAGGAGACTCCACCCAAGATCTGCCCCCGACAGGATCTCAGGTACGAGCGTTTCCCGGACGGTTCGGACATGTCAACCGAAAATGCCCACCGAGACCACAGTACATGCATCGACCCTCGCGTCTCCGGAGTACCCTCTCCCCCTCGGACAGGCGAGCAAACCCCAGCTGCATGGGTTCACCCCCAGACAAGTCATCCCCAGGAGGCGTGGGAGGAGAGGGAGGCACGGGTGGGACAGCAAACGTAGGCGCCAATCTGTTAGAAGACCTCCGCAGGCTCTCCTTAAAGGAAGGTCTCTCCCTGAGTCTGGTGTCAATCAAAATCAGGAAAGAAATAAGAGACTCGAGCTCCACTGGTAGGTCCTTAGCTGCAACCTCATCCTTCAAGGCATCCGAGAGACCATGAGAGAAAGCAGCGACCAGAGCCTCATTATTCCAGCCCACCTCTGCTGCCAGGGTACGAAACTCAATGGCGTATTCAGCTACGGATCGTGGACCCTGTCTGATGGACATAAGGAGCTTCGCAGCAGAGGCAGCACGAGCCGGCACATCGAATACCTTCCGAAGAGAAGCAACAAAACCGGAAAACTCGGCAACCACCGGATTGTTGTTCTCCCATAAAGGGCTGGCCCAGGCCAAGGCCTTGTCCGAGAGCAGCGAGATCAAGAAGCCCACCTTTGACCTCTCAGTAGGAAAGGCATGTGGCAGCAACTCGAAATAAATGCCCACCTGGTTAAGGAAACCTCGGCACTGAGTTGGCTCTCCCCCAAAGCGCTGTGGAAGAGGGGCAGAACCGGTCATACCCCGAAGCACCGCAGGCGCAACAACAGGTGTCGGGGTAGACTCTGGCGCAACAACCGGAGCGGCAGTAGGAGCGACAACCGACCCATCGGCAACGGGAGCGAAATGAGCCGTGCGTTCAAGCAGGGTTTGCAACGCCACAGCGAACCGACCCAACAGGTGATCCTGCTGATCAAGTCTGGCAACCAGCATGGGTAGCGAGGATGGCCCTGTACCGTCAGAACTCATGGCTTGGTCCTAATGTCACGGAACCATGAACCAGACGTACAACAAGAGATAAGTGAAAATAAGAAGGCTTTATTGAAAATAAAGCTGTAAAGCAAAAGTCCAAACGAATGGTGAAACCGAAGCAGAGTCTTTGAGAGGCCAGAGATCAGGAACCAGAAGGGTAGTCAGACGAAGCCAGGATCAGGAACCAGCAGGGTAGTCAGACGAAGCCAGGATCAGAAACCAGCAGGGTAGTCAGACGAAACCAGGATCAGGAACCAGAAGCAGCAGCAGTCTAAGAAGCATGTGAACACAGGGGGACCAAGCAAGGAACTGAAGCCACAGACCTCCTATATATATGAGCTAGGCATCCAGCTCCTCCCAGTGGGAAGGAGGAGCCGCAGGGTGGAAGGCTACAAGAAACCCAGAAACCAAGATGGCCGCCAGCACATGTCAAACGAAGGAGAACAGCAAGAAGGTAAGACCATGACACTTGGCAAATCTGTGATGAAATCCATGGAAATGTGAGTCCATGGAGCCTGGGGAATTGGCAGTGGGAGTAAAGTCCCAGAAGGGGCAGACCGGGACGGTTTACATCTGGCACAAACAGTACATGCCTGGATATAGGCCTTAACATCCACGGACATGTTGGGCCACCACACGTGACGTTTAACAAGGGCAAGTGTTTTCTTAACACCCAAATGCCCAGCAGACTTTGAGTCATGAAGCTGTTGGATGACCTTCAATCGAAGGTTAATGGGTACAAACCATCGACCCTCGGGTTTGTCAGGTGGACTCTCTGCCTGTGAAGGCTCAAGAAGAGAGGACAAGTCCTCCATTACTTCTGCGGCCCCCAGGGCAGCAAGAAAACATTTAGTTGGGAGAATGGTTTCTGGCTCAGAGTCCAGGGCGGAAGCAGCCTCGGGGAAGCAGCGGGACAGGGCATCTGCCTTCACGTTTTTGGAACCCGGTTTATAAGTGAGGCGGAAATTGAAGCGGGTGAAAAACAATGCCCACCGGGCTTGTCGGGAGTTGAGTCTTTTGGCACTCTCTAGATACTCCAAATTTTTGTGGTCAGTGTAAACCGTGATGGGATGTTCTGCACCCTCTAGCCAATGTCTCCACTCTTGAAAAGCCAATCTTACTCCCAGAAGCTCTCTATTGCCGATATCATAATTACACTCGGCTGGAGAGAGCTTCCGAGAGAAGAAGGCACAGGGATGTAACCTCTCAGGGTCCCCAGAATACTGTGAGAGAACTGCCCCTACACCGACCTCTGAGGCATCGACCTCGAGAACAAAAGGTCTGGAGGTGTCTGGATGAGTAAGAATTGGTGCCGTGCAAAAGGCCTGTTTCAGCGTCTCAAAGGCTCTGACTGCCTCTCTCGTCCACTTAGAAGGATTAGCTCCCTTCTTAGTGAGGTTGGGGAGAGGTACTACTATCGCAGAAAAATTCTTAATAAACTTGCGGTAGAAGTTGGCAAAGCCTAAGAAACGCTGCAACCCCTTAAGATCCTTAGGCTGAGGCCAATCCAAGACAGCAGAAAGTTTGGATGGGTCCATAGCCAATCCCTTTTCTGAGATAATGTACCCCAGGAAAGGCAACTCCTTCACCTCAAACAGACACTTCTCAAGTTTGGCATAGAGGCGGTTCTCCCTCAGCTTCTGGAAAACCTGACACACGTGTCTCCGATGAGAGACCAGATCCGAAGAGTAGATTAGTATGTCATCTAGATAGACAACAACACATCTATCCAAGAAATCTCTGAGAACATCGTTGATGAGCTCCTGGAAGACCGCGGGAGCATTACAGAGACCGAAAGGCATCACGAGATACTCGTAATGCCCGTCTCTGGTATTAAATGCGGTCTTCCCTTCGTCACCCTCTCTAATGCGAACTAAATTATAAGCACCCCTTAAATCGAGTTTGGTGAAGACTCGGGCCCCTGCCACCTGAGAAAACAGATCATCAATCAGAGGCAGTGGATACCGATTCTTCACCGTAATCCGATTAAGGGCACGATAATCGATGCAAGGTCTCAAGCCTCCATCCTTCTTCTCCACAAAGAAGAATCCAGCTCCAGCAGGGGAAGTGGATGGACGAATGAAATTCTTCTCAAGGTTCTCTTTAATATACTCCCGCTGAGCCTGAACCTCAGGCCCAGTGAGATTATAAAGATGCCCTCGTGGTGGCATGGTACCTGGCAACAGGTCTATAGGACAATCATATGACCTGTGGGGAGGTAACACATCAGCCCCCTGAGGACTGAACACATCTCGGAAATTATGATACTGCTGTGGTAAAGTACTTAATACTTCCATGGAGGCTAGTGACAGGTCGGGACGAATGCACTTAGTAAGGCATTCCGTACTCCACTGACAAATAAGACCCGAGCGCCAGTCCACTACTGGATTATGGAGCCTTAACCAAGGGAGACCCAAAATCACGGGAGTGGATGGCATGTCAAGGACAAAAAGGCTTAAGGTCTCCCGATGATCAGCCCCCACCGTTACCTGTATTCCCGGAGTCATCCACACTGCACGACCATCTTGAAGAGGGGAACCATCAATCGCGGTCACTGACATGGTGGTTTTCGGCTGGATCAACGGGATGCCAAGTCGACGAACCAAGGTTGAGTCCACAAAATTCCCAGCGGCCCCAGAATCGATTAGTGCTGAAAACTCATGGACCTTGTCTTGCCACCGTAAGGATATGGATACCATCACCCAGCTTGGAGGAGGGATAATAGCACCTAGGGGGTTCTCCTCTATGCCCCCTAGGTTCATTCGTTTCCCCCCGGCAGGAGGGGACAGGTTTTAACGAGGTGTCCAGACTTTCCGCAAAATAGGCACAGGCCTTTCTGTTGGCGACGAGCTCGTTCTGCCTGTGTGATATGGGAGGATCCAACCTCCATTGGCTCTTCGGCCAATTTAAGAGGCCCTGGATGTGGTCGAGAGGATGAAAACCGAGACGACCGTTCCACTCGCCTCTCACGGATTCGCCTGTCGGCATCGATTGCCTGAGAGATAGCCATTTCCAACGAGAAGGGGGTAGGCAAGGCCAAAAGAAGATCCCGGACCGCATCCGAAAGTCCCAAACGGAAGCGATGGCGTAGGGCTGCGTCTCCCCAGGTGGTGAAAGCTGCCCATCGCCTGAATTCTGCAGCGTATTCTTCAGCTGGGCGGCGGCCTTGTTGAATATGCTCAAGATTGGTCTCTGCGCTGCGGTGCGAAGAAGGCGTCCACTGACGAAAAAGCTGTATGGTCTTGAGGCAAATTAAATGCCCAACGTTGGGGGTCTCCCTGTAGCAGTGACATTACAATCCCAATTCTCTGCCTGAGAGTGCCAGAAGCCATCGGACGCAACTGGAAATAAAGGAAACAGGAGTCCCTGAAGTTTAAGAACTCCTGTCGCTCTCCTGTGAAGGGGTCAGGCAGAGGGATCTTAGGTTCTGTTTGATGCCTTGCGATAGTGACGGGTAGTGCTGAGGCTCCCTGGATCAGCTGTTGAACCTCCTCCATCACAGTTGTCAGTTGCTCTTGGATTTGCGCTGCAGCGGCTGCTGGTATATTTGGGCGTCGTTGGAACAGCAGGTTAACGGCTCCCGTTAATTCACTCAGCTGCTGCTGGATCTTGTCCATGGCAACTGTTAGTTGGGCCCACTGTTCTGTAATGCAAGGCACCAACAAACAGACCAGTGATGAAAGCAAAAAGGTGTTTATTCACCAGAAACATAAACGTCCAGGACACTTGCTGGTAACAAGGAATAATAACAAAAACCAGGCAAGGAGATTCCAGGAATAGTCCCAACCAGTGCTGAATGATGCTGTGCACTTGGCGGTCGAGTCACTCCAGATCTTGGGTCCGCTGCAAAGGACAAAGTTCCTGGCAGTCTTCAGTCACTAGCAGTTGTGACCTATACCTGGTTGAGGGAAAATAACAGTGGGCACTGATCACCCTGAGAGACCTCCTTTTAACCTCTTAAGGACATAGGGCGTACAGGTACGCCCTTGTGCCCTGGTACTTAAGGACACAGGGCGTACATGTACGCCCTGTGTATTTTCGATCACTGCCGTGCGGCTGGCAGTGATCGGAACCCGGTGCCTGCTCAAATCATCGAGCAGGCACCTAGGCTAAATGCGCGGGGGGGTCCCGTGACCCCCCCATGTCGGCGATCGCGGCAAACCGCAGGTCAATTCAGACCTGCGGTTTGCTGCGATTTCTGAAGTTTCTGGTCCCCGCAGTCCCTGACCGCAGGGATCAGAAACTTTATATGCCATAAAAAAAGTTTTATTTACCCCCCCCTGCACCCCCGAATGATTTTTATGGTGGCGGGAGGTGCAGGGGGAGGGTTGCGGGCGGTGTGGGCGGTGCGGGAGGCGGGCGGTGCGGCAGGCGGGATCGCGATCCCCCGCCCGCCTCCCCTTGTATAATCGTTGGTGTCTAGTGGGGATACCAGGGTGCCAGCACATTGCTGGCACCCTGGTATAAACGGCTGACATCTGCGATGCGATGTCAGCCGTTTAACCCTTTCCATACAGCGGTCCGTACGGACCGCTGTATGGAAAAGGTTAACAGCGCAGGGAGCTCCCTCCCTCTCCCATCGGGGGGCTGCTGTGCCTTTGCAGCCCCCCGATGGGGAGGGAGAGAGCCCCCAGAGAGCCCCCCGAGAGATCCCCTCCTTACCCTTCCCCGTCTGCGAAGTTCTGAGCAGTACTGAGCAGACGGGGAAGGTTCCCATGGCAACAGGACGCCTCTCAGGCGTCCTGCTGTCCATGGTGCTGAACAGATCTGTGCTGAATGGCATAGATCTGTTCAGTGTAAGTAAAATACAGTACAGAACAATATATATTGTACTGTACTGTATTATTCAGACATCAGACCCACTGGATCTTCAAGAACCAAGTGGGTCTGGGTCAAAAAAAAGTGAATAAAAGTGAAAAAAAAGTAAAAATCAAAAAACACATTTATCACTGATAAAAAATGAAAAAAATAAAATTCCCTACACATGTTTGGTATCGCCGCGTCCGTAACGACCTGATCTATAAAACGGTCATGTTACTTTACCCGAACGGTGAACACCATAAAAATAAAAAATAAAAAACTATGATGAAATTGAAATTTTGCCCACCTTACTTCCCAAAAAAGGTAATAAAAGTGATCAAAAAAGTCGCATGTACGCCAAAATTGTAACAATCAAACCGTCATCTCATCCCGCAAAAATCATACCCTACCCAAGATAATCGCCCAAAAACTGAAAAAACTATGGCTCTTAGACTATGGAAACACTAAAACATGATTTTTTTTGTTTCAAAAATGAAATCATTGTGTAAAACTTACATAAATAAAAAAAAAGTATACATATTAGGTATCGCCGCGTCCGTATCGCCCGGCTCTATAAAAATATCACATGATCTAACCCCTCAGATGACCACCGTAAAAAAATAAAAATAAAAACGGTGTAAAAAAAGCAATTTTTTGTCATCTTACGTCACAAAAAGTGTAATAGCAAGCAATCAAAAAGTCATATGCACCCCAAAATAGATGCCAATCAAACCGTCATCTCATCCCGCAAAAAATGAGACCCTACTTAAGATAATCGCCCAAAAACTGAAAAAACTATGGCTCTTAGACTATGGAGACACTAAAACATTTTTTTGGTTTTAAAAATGAAATCATTGTGTAAAACGTACATAAATAAAAAAAATTGTATACATATTAGGTATCTCCGCGTCCGTGACAACCTGCTCTATAAAATTACCACATGATCTAACCTGTCAGATGAATGTTGTAAATAACAAAAAAAAAACGGTGCCAAAAAAGCTATTTCTTGTTACCTTGCCGCACAAAAAGTGTAATATAGAGCAACCAAAAATCATATGTACCCTAAACTAGTACCAACAAAACTGCCACCCTATCCCGTAGTTTCTAAAATGGGGTCACTTTTTTGGAGTTTCTACTCTAGGGGTGCATCAGGGGGGCTTCAAATGGGACATGGTGTCAAAAAAACCAGTCCAGCAAAATATGCCTTCCAAAAACCATATGGTGTTCCTTTCCTTCTGCGCCCTGCCATGTGCCCGTACAGCTGTTTACGACCACATATGGGGTGTTTTTGTAAACTACAGAATTAGGGCCATAAATAATGAGTTTTGTTTGGCTGTTAACCCTTGCTTTGTAACTGGAAAAAAAATATTAAAATGGAAAATCTGCCAAAAAAGTGAAATTTTGAAATTGTATCTCTATTTTCCATTAAATCTTGTGCAACACCTAAAGGGTTAACAAAGTTTGTAAAATCAGTTTTGAATACCTTGAGGGGTGTAGTTTCTTAGATGGGGTCACTTTTATGGAGTTTCTACTCCAGGGGTGCATCAGGGGGGCTTCAAATGGGACATGGTGCCAAAAAAACAGTCCAGCAAAATCAGCCCTCCAAAAACCAAACGGCGCACCTTTCACTCTACGCCCCGCTGTGTGCCCGTACAGTAGTTTACGGCCACATATGGGGTGTTTCTGTAAACAGCAGAGTCAGGGCAATAAAGATACAGTCTTGTTTGGCTGTTAACCCTTGCTTTGTTAGTGGAAAAAATGGGTTAAAATGGAAAATTAGGCAAAAAAATGAAATTCTCAAATTTCATCGCCATTTGCCAATAACTCTTGTGCAACACCTAAAGGGTTAACGACGTATGTAAAATCAGTTTTGAATACCTTGAGGGGTGTAGTTTCTTAGATGGGGTCACTTTTAGGGAGTTTCTCCTCTAGGGGTGCATCAGGGGGCTTCAAATGGGACATGGTGTAAATAAACCAGTCCATAAAAATCAGCCTTCCAAAAACCAAACGGCGCACCTTTCACTCTACGCCCCGCTGTGTGGCCGTACAGTAGTTTACGGCCACATATTGGGTGTTTCTGTAAATGGCAGAGTCAGGGCAATAAAGATACAGTCTTGTTTGGCTGTTAACCCTTGGTTTGTTAGTGGAAAAAATGGGTTAAAATGAAAAATTAGACAAAAAAATGAAATTCTCAAATTTCCTCCCTATTTGCCAATAACTCTTGTGCAACACCTAAAGGGTTAACAACGTATGCAAAATCAGTTTTGAATACCTTGAGGGGTGTAGTTTCTTAGATGGGGTCATTTTTGGGTGGTTTCTATAATGTAAGCCTCGCAAAGTGACTTGAGACCTGAACTGGTCCCTAGAAATTGAGTTTTTGTAAATTTCGGAAAAATTTCAAGATTTGCTTCTAAACTTCTAAGCCTTATAACATCCCCAAAAAATAAAATATCATTCCCAAAACAATTCAAACATGAAGTAGACATATGGGGAATGTAAAGTCATCACAATTTTTGGGGGTATTACTATGTATTACAGAAGTAGAGAAACTGAAACTTTGAAATTTGCTAATTTTTTTCAAATTTTTGTTAAATTAGGTATTTTTTGGTGCAAAAAAATTTTTTTTTTTGACTCCATTTTACCAGTGTCATGAAGTACAATATGTGACGAAAAAACAATCTCAGAACGGCCTGGATAAGTCAAACCGTTTTAAAGTTATCAGCACTTAAAGGGACTCTGGTCAGATTTTCAAAAAATGGCCTGGTCCTAAGGTGTAAAAAGGCTGTGTCCTTAAGGGGTTAAATGCCTGCTGACCAATCCCAGGGTGCCAAGTGTCCACTACCATAGGTGAACAAATTGCCCTGCACCTGAGTACATGGCCTAAGGCAATCACAAGTTGATTAACCCATGGCTGGCTCCCTAATCCACTTTGCTCTTGTGAGTCAGTATATTATGCGCCACTGGTCGACGAAGCGCATAAGAAGCGCGTACTCGCGACCGTGTATCCCTTTGCGAACCTGCCCTCGTGCCTACGCACGGACGCATGATTGACTCAGCGCGAGTATGCGAGCGCGTGGACCCAGATGCGGAAACGGAAGTCGCAGGAGACACCGGAGACAACCCTGGCCGCGGCGTCTTGTCACTCGCCTGGCCACTCTGTCCCCGGGACTCCGACGGTCCTCCCCTCCGATGTCCACGCGAACGCATCCCCGCACTGGCTCGCAAAGGGGTCAGCGCTGTTGCATCAGAGACACGCATAACCTGTCCCGCAACTCCACGAGGACCCCTCTTGGTTCCCCTGGAGTGCAAAGCAGGTGAGGATCTTACAATATCTAAGATGTTTTGTGTCTGAAAACCAAGAGGTGTGGTCATCATATTTACCGTTAGCCGAGTTTGCCATAAATAATTGCCGTCAGGAATCTACTGGCAAGTCACCATTTCTTGGTGCATATGGTATTCATCCCCAATTCTGTACTTTCAAAGAGGTGGGGTCTTCTGGGGTTCCCGAAGAGGAACGGTTTTCGTCATCTCTTTCTTCTGTATGGCAGAAAGTGCAAGCTAATTTGAAAAATATGGGAGGTAAATATAAATGCATGGCTGATAAGAGACGGTAGCCAGGTCCGGACCTAGGAGTGAATGACTATGTGTGGTTGTCTAGTAGGAATATTAAATTAAAGGTTCCCTCTTGGAAATTACAAAATAGTAGCCATCATTAACCCCGTGGCTTTTCGCCTGGAGCTACCTCAGACTTTTAAAATCCATAACGTCTTCCATAAGTCGTTACTCAAGAAGTATGTTCCACCTCTAGAACCGTCACCGCTGCCACCTCCTCCTGTTGTTGTGGATGGTAATCTAGAGTTTCAAATATCCAAAATTGTTGATTCTCATCGGGTCCGCCGCTCTCTTCAATATCTGGTGCATTGGAGAGGTTACGGTCCCGAGGAAAGAATGTAGGTTCCAGCGTCTGAGGTAAACGCCGACAGGTTAGTTCGGGCTTTTCATGCCTCTCATCCTAAGAGACCTAGTCCTGAGTGTCCGGAGGCCCCTCGTAGAGAGGGGGGTACTGTCACGAGGGTGTCAAGAGCCACGCCTGACTCCGTTATACCCGGGTTAGGAAGTCGCAGCGGGTGGCTGCGCGCTCTATGTCTAAAGACAGTGCTGTTTATTAATGGTAGCTTTCTGGGTTTGCCTTGCAATCCTTTTTGGCTCACTCAGGGATCCGTAGCTTCTCCTCCTCAGCTGTTTCTTGTCCAGCAATCCCAACCTCCTTATATTCCCATCTCTCACTTCTCTGGTTGCCAGATATAGAGCTTCCTGCCTGGACTTCTATACTGAACCACTGGAGCTGTGTAGCTGTGTTCCCTGGTTGTTGTTCCAGAACGTTACCCTCCGGATCCCTGTTGGGCCTTGGTGGTCTGCTGTTGTCGCCCACCTGGGATTATATGTTTGTCTGTATTGTCTGTCCTCTCCTTGGTGTTTTCCTCTTAATGTCAGTGGTGCGGACTAGTGATCCCACCGCCCCGTTCACTACATAGGGCTCATCTTAGGGAAAGCCAGGATTTAGGCACGTGATCGGCGTACGGGTGAGGAACCTGTCTAGGGACGTCAGGGCAGTCAGGTGCCAGCCGCAAGGTGAGTCAGGGGTCACCATCTTTCCCTCTCCCTTGGACAGGGCCTTCCCATTTCCCTCCCTTTGCGTGACGCCGGTAATTACAAATACATCCTCTACATACAGGGGTTTTATTCAGGCATCCGAAATACAGCCATTTGAAATACAGCTATTTTGTGCAAAGAAATCTTTAATTCAGGCCTACACTGGTTCAAGCCGTGTGAGATACACCTTCTACATACAGGGGTTTGATTCAGGCATTTAAAATACAGCCATATTGTGAAAAGAAATCTTTAATTCAGGCCTACACTGATTCAGGCTGTGTAAGATACACCCCCTCTACATACAGGGGTTTGATTCAGGCATTTGAAATTCCGCCATTTGGTACACCAATATTCAATTCAGGCCTACACTGGTTCAGGCCCTGTGAGATACATCCTCTACATACAGGATTTTGATTCAGGCATTTGAAATACAGCCATTTTGGGAAAATAAATCTTTTATTCAGGCCTACACTGGTTCAGGCCGTGTGAGAGACACCCTCTACATACAGGGGTTTGATTCAGGCATTTGAAATACAGCCATTTTGTAAAAATAAATTTTTCATTCAGGCCTACAGTGGATCAGGCCCTGTGAGATACACCCTCTACATAAAGGGGTTTGATTCAGGCATTTGAAATACCGCCATTTGGTACACCAATATTGAATTCAGGCCTACACTGGTTCAGGTCGTGTGAGATACACCCTCTACATACAGGGGTTTAATTCAGGCATTTGAAATACAGCCATTTTGGGCAAAGAAATCTTTAATTCAGGCCTATACTGGTTCAGGCCCTGTGAGATACACCCACTACATACAGGGGTTTGATTCAGGCATTTGAAATACAGCCATTTTTTGCAAAGGAATCTTTAATTTAGGCCTACACTGGTTCAGGCCGTGTGAGATACACCCTCTACATACAGGGGTTTAATTCAGGCATTTGAAATACAGCCATTTTGGGCAAAGAAATCTTTAATTCAGGCCTATACTGGTTCAGGCCCTGTGAGATACACCCACTACATACAGGGGTTTAATTCAGGCATTTGAAATACAGCCATTTTGGGCAAAGAAATCTTTAATTCAGGCATATACTGGTTTAGGCCGTGTGAGATACACCCTCTACATACAGGGGTTTGATTCAGGCATTTGAAATACATCCATTTTGTTCAAAGAAATCTTTAATTCAGGCCTATACTGGTTCAGGCCGTGTGAGATACACCCTCTACATACAGGGGTTTGATTCAGTCATGTGAAATATAGCCATTTGAAATACAGCCATTTTGGCAAAGAAATCTTTAATTTAGGCCTACACTGGTTCAGGCCGTGTGAGATACACCCTCTACATACAGGGGTTTGATTCAGGCATTTGAAATACAGCCATTTTGTGAAAATAAATCTTTTATCAAGGCCTACACTGGTTCAGGCCGTGTGAGATACACCCTCTGCATACAGGTGTTTGATTCAGGCATTTGAAATACAGGCATTTTGGGCAAAGAAATCTTTAATTCAGGCCTACTCTGGTTCAGACCGTGTGAAATACATACTCTACATACAGGGGTTTGATTCAGGAATCTGAAATACAGCCATTTGAAATACAACTATTTTGTGCAAAGAAATCTTTAATTCAGGCCTACACTGGTTAAGGCCGTGTGAGATACACCCTCTACATACAGGGGTTTGATTCAGGCATTTAAAATACAGCCATATTGTGAAAAGAAATCTTTAATTCGGGCCTATACTGGTTCAGGCCGTGTTATATACACCCTCTACATACAGAAGTTTGATTCAGGAATTTGAAATAACGCCTTTTGGTACACCAATATTGAATTCAGGCCTACACTGGTTCAGACCGTGTGAGATACACCCTCTACATACAGGGGTTTGATTCAGGCATTTGAAATACAGCCATTTTGTGCAAAGAAATCTTTAATTCGGGCCTATACTGGTTCAGGCCGTGTGAGATACACCCTCTACATACAGGATTTTGATTCAGGCATTTGAAATACAGCCATTTTGGGCAAATAAATCTTTAATTCAGGCCTACACTGATTCAGGCCGTGTTATATACACCCTCTACATACAGGGGTTTTATTCAGGCATTTGAAATACCGCCATTTGGTGCACCAATATTGAATTTAGGCCTACACTGGTTCAGGCCATGTGAGATACACCCTCTACATACAGGGGTTTGATTCAGGCATTTGAAATACCGCAATTTGGTGCACCAATATTGAATTCAGGCCTACACTGGTTCAGGCCGTGTGAGATACACCTTCTACATACAGGGGTTTGATTTAGGCATTTAAAATACAGCCATTTTGGGCAAAGAAATCTTTAATTCAGGCCTACAGTGGGTCAGGCAGTGTGAGATACACCCTTTATATACAGTGGTTTGATTCAGGCATTTGAAAAACAGCCATTTTGTGCAAACAACTCTTTAATTCAGGCCTACACTGGTTCAGGCCCTTTGAGATACACCCTCTACATACAGGGGTTTGATTCAGGCATTAGAAATACATCCATTTGAAATACAGCCATTTTGGGCAAATAAATCTTTAATTCAGGCCTACACTGGTTCAGGCCGTGTGAGATAAACCCTCTACATACAGGGGATTGATTCAGGCATTTGAAATACAGCCATTTTAAATATAGCCATTTTGGGCAAAGAAATCTTTAGTTCAGGCCTACACTGGTTCAGGCCCTGTGAGATACACCCTCTACATACAGGGGTTTGATTCAGGCATTTGAAATACAGCCATTTTGTGAAAATAAATCTTTAATTCAGGCCTACACTGATTCAGTCCGTGTGAGATACACCCTCTACATACAGGGGTTTGATTCAGGCATTTGAAATACCGCCATTTGGTGCACCAATTTTGAATTTAGGCCTACACTGGTTTAGGCCGTTTGAGATACACTCTCTACATACAGGGATTTGATTCAGGCATTTGAAATAAAGCCATTTTGTGTAAATAAATCTGTCATTTAGGCCTACACTGGTTCAGGCCATGTGAAATACACGCCAAATGCCAATACAGGCATTTGAAATTCCACCATTTGGTACACCAATATTCAATTCAGGCCTATACTGGTTCAGGCCCTGTGAGATACATCCTCTACATACAGGATTTTGATTCAGGCATTTGAAATACCGCCATTTGGTACACCAATATTGAATTCAAGCCTACACTGGTTCAGGCCGTGTGAGATACACCCTCTACATACAGGGGTTTGATTCAGGCATTTGAAATACAGCCATTTTGGGCAAAGAAATCTTTAATTCAGGCCTATACTGGTTCAGGCCCTGTGAGATACACCCTCTACATACAGGGGTTTGATTCAGGCATTTGAAATACAGCCATTTTGTGCAAAGAAATCTTTAATTCAGGCCTACACTGGTTCAGGCCGTGTGAGATACACCCTCTACATACAGGGGTTTTTATTCAGGCATTTGAAATATAGCCATGTGAAATATAGCCATTTTGTGCAAATAAATCTTTAATTCAGGCCTATACTGGTTCAGGCCGTGTGAGATACACCCTCTACATACAGGGGTTTGATTCAGGCATTTGAAATACAGCCATTTGAAATACATCCATTTTGTGCAAAGAAATCTTTAATTCAGGCCTACACTGGTTCAGGCTGTGTGAGATACACCCTCTACATACAGGGGTTTGATTCAGGCATGTAAAATATAGCCATTTGAAATACAGCCATTTTGGGCAAAGAAATCTTTAATTTAGGCCTATACTGGTTCAGGCCGTGTAAGATACACCCTCTACATACAGGGGTTTGATTCAGGCAATTGAAATACAGCCATTTGAAATACAGCCATTTTGTGTAAAGAAATCTTTAATTCAGGCCTTACTGGTTCAGGCCCTGTGAGATACACCCTCTACATACAGGGGATTGATTCAGGCATTTGAAATACAGCCATTTTAAATATAGCCATTTTGGGCAAAGAAATCTTTAATTCAGGCCCTGTGAGATACACCTTCTGTCACGGATGTTGTAGGGGAAAACACCAAAGGGCAACAAGAAGGAAGGGAAAAGACACTAGGCCTCACCACTAGGGAAGGAAAAGGGTCATCACCTATAAAACCCTGCTCCTGGCCCTAACTCCTATCCGTATGGGCACCTCTCGATGGTAGAAATGCCCATACACAGGAACCTAGATAACCCTGGTGGCCCTCAGTTGCCCTAATAGTAATGACCGGGCAGAGACAACCCGCTCCTTCCCTGGTGAAGGAACCAGCTTCTCGCTGAGGCCTAGTAAACAACAAAGGTGGGGGGGAAAACAAAACACAACAAGCGGAACACTTAACTTCTGAGGCTGATGGATGATGGATGATGGACGAACAGGACTTCACACACGAAACACACTTCAACTCTTCCCAAAACCAAATGAAGCTTTCCAGAGCAAGGAGTGATGGGTAAATTTAGACTAAATAGGGGGAGGTGAAGGTCACATGATCCACACCTGAACAGGGGGTGTGGACATACCAGCAACACACAGAGGGAGACCAAAAGAGGCTGTCAGATAACTAATGTGCAGATATTCTTTCAAACCTTCTCAAACCTGTCACCGGCGTGACAGTTTTCCCCCTTCTACGGGTGACCTCCGTGCACCCAGGACCAACCTTATCAGGATGAGCTCTGTGGAATGCTCTCAACAGATGGCTAGCATTAACATCGGTCGCTGGAACCCACATCCTCTCCTCTGGTCCGTACGCTCTCCAATGAACGAGATACTGGAGGGATCTCCGGAGAACTCGGGAGTCCACAATCCTGCTTATCTGTAATTCTAAATTGCTGTCCACCATGACAGGAGCGGGAGGCAAGGAGGACGGTTCAACAGGTTCAACACATTTCTTTAACAACGATTTATGAAATACGTTATGGATTTTCAATGCCTGAGGAAGTTCAAGACGGAAGGCTACAGGGTTAACAATGGCAGTGATTTTATATGGACCAATAAATCTTGGTCCCAACTTCCAAGAAGGTACCTTAAGTTTAATGTTTCTTGTAGACAGCCACACAGAATCACCCACTCTCAGACTCTGGACCACTCACATGTCTCCTGTCAGCCGCATGCTTATACCTGTTGCCCATCTTTTCCAGGTTATTTTGGATTTTCCGCCAAATAGAAGACAAAGAAGAGGAACATCGTTCCTCCTCAGGAATGCCGGAATTATGAGCACCAGAAAATGTACCAAACTGTGGATGGAACCCATATGCCCCAAAAAACGGCGACTTATCAGTGGATTCCTGTCTACGGTTATTTATAGCAAACTCAGCTAACGACAAAAATGAAGACTACTCTTCCTGATTCTCTGAAACAAAACATCTCAAGTAAGTCTCCAGATTCTGATTAGTGCGCTCCGTCTGTCCATTCGACTGAGGATGAAAAGCCGAAGAGAAGGACAATTGTACACCCAGACGAGTACAGAACGCTCTCCAGAATCTGAAAACAAACTGAGTCCCTCTATCGGACACCACATCAGAGGGAATGCCATGTAGTTTCACGATGTTGTCGACAAACACCTGCGCAAGAGTTTTAGCATTGGGTAGACTAGGTAATGCAATAAAGTGTGCCATTTTACTAAAACGATCGACAACCACCAGAATCACAGTCTTTCCCGAAGAATTCGGTAAATCCGTGATAAAATCCATTGACAAATGGGTCCATGGTCTGGACGGGATGGACAATGGAAGCAGAGATCCAGAAGGCCGAGTGTGTGTCACCTTAGCACGTGCACAGGTACCACAGGCTGACACATAGTCCCCAATACACTTACGCAACCCCGGCCACCAGAATCTGCGAGAGATGAGATCGACAGTCGATCTGCTCCCACGGTGCCCAGCAAGCACCGTACAGTGATGTTCCTCGAACACCTTGTGACGTAATTCGGAGAGAACAAACAATTTCCCCTGAGGACAAGAGTCCGGAGCATCCTCCTGTGCCTCCAACACCCTGGCCTCGAGATCAGGATAAATAGCGGATATAACCACCCCTTCAGATAAAATGAGACTAGGGTCATTAGACTCACCCCCCTACCCCAGGAAGGCTACGTGACAAAGCATCCACCTTGACGTTCTTAACCCCAGAGCGATAAGTGACAATGAAGTTAAATCTGGTGAAAAACAATGACCATCTGGCCTGCCTTGGGTTCAGTCGCTTAGCCGACTCCAAGTAGGCCAGATTCTTGTGATCCGTAATTACTGTAATGGGATGAATTGCTCCTTCCAACCAATGCCGCCACTCCTCGAACGCCAACTTAATGGCCAGCAATTCCCTATTCCCCACATCATAATTCCTTTCAGCAGTCGAGAGTTTTTTGGAAAAAAATGCACATGGGCGCCATTTACCGAGTAAAGGACCCTGCGACAATATTGCTCCTACCCCAACCTCAGAAGCGTCAACCTCAACAATAAATGGCTGAGACACGTCAGGTTGCACCAGAATAGGGGGCTGAAGCAAAACATTCTTTCACAGCAAAAAAGGCCTGTAATGCCACATCAGACCAGATAGAAATATCAGCACCCTTCCTTGTCATGTCTGTTAAAGGTTTAACCACCGATGAATAGTTCAAGATAAATTTATGGCAGTAGTTGGTAAACCCTAAAAACCGCATAAGCGCTTTCAGATTTTCGGGTCGATCCCAGTCCAACACGGCACGGACCTTCTCGGGATCCATACGAAAACCTGAGGATGAGAGCAGGTAACCAGAAATTCCACTTCCTGTACAGCAAATACACACTTTTCCATCTTAGCATACAACTTATTCTCTCTTAGGATCTGTAACACCTGTCTCACATGATCCTGATGAGTCTCCATATTAGGTGAATAAATTAGTATGTCATCAAGGTATACAACGACAAACCTCCCCACCAGATGATGAAATATGTCATTGACAAAGTGTTGAAAAACCGCAGGAGCATTGGTTAACCCAAAGGGCATGACCAGGTTTTCAAAATGACCCTCAGGGGTATTAAATGCGGTCTTCCACTCATTCCCCTCCTTGATCCTTACCAGATTATATCCCCCACTCAGATCCAATTTAGAGAACACCTTGGCACCGACAATCTGACTAAACAAATCCGGAATCCAAGGAAGGGGGTAAGGATCACGGACGGTAATACGATTGAGCTCACGGAAGTCCAGACATGGTCTCAGGGTACCATCCTTTTTCTTTACAAAGAACAATCCAGCAGCCACTGGGGACTTGGATGGTCTAATATGTCCCTTTGCCAAACTATCGGTAATATATTCTCGCATAGCCTTTCTTTCGGGTTCTGAAAGATTATAGCTTTTGCCAATAGTTCCAGGAGTAGCTCCTCCTAACTGCATAGGCTCATCACAAGGCACAACCACCCGTGTCTCTCCACCATAAGTGTCAAAGGAAGCAGTACCCTTATTGGACAGTACGTCCTGAAGGTGAGGACCCCTAGATCTCTCCCTCAGGCGTCTATCAAGACGTACAGCAAGAGACATAGCTGCTTCCAATGACTTAGGATTTTCATGAAAAGCCAATGCGTCCTGCAGTCTCTCAGAGAGACCCTGGCAGAATTGGCTACGGAGAGCAGAATCGTTCCACTCTGTATCCGTAGCCCATCTTCTAAATTCTGAGCAATAGGTCTCTGCAGAACGTTCTCCCTGCCGCAAACCCCGTAACTTGGTCTCGGTCTGAGAGATCCGATCCGGGTCATCATAGATAAGACCCAAGGCTCTAAAGAATTCATCTACCGACCGGAGGGACGGTGATCCGGTCGGCAGAGAAAAAGCCCAAGATTGGGCGTCTACTTTTAGCAATGAAATAATCATACCCACCCGTTGACACTCATCCCCAGAAGAGTATGGATGCAACCTAAAGTATAATTTACATGACTCCCTGAACCGGATGAAATTGTCACTACCTCTGGAAAACCTGTCCGGGAGAGCTACCTTCGGTTCAGGGCAGGCCTGGAACCCACCACCGGAACCAGCAGCCTGTGGACTCTGAATCTGCAAAACCATCGCACGGAGGTCTGCTACCTCCAAAGTCAAATTTTGCAGCTGTTTGACCAGTGCAGTCATAGCATCCATAGCTGCACAGATCAGAACAAAAAATGGCGGTATTGGCTCTGGATAATGTCTCGGATGTTGTAGGGGAGAACACCAAAGGGCAACAAGAAGGAAGGGAAAAGACACTAGGCCTCACAGCTAGGGAAGGAAAAGGGTCACCACCTATAAAACCCTGCTCCTGGCCCTAACTCCTATCCGTATGGCCACCTCTCGATGGTAGAAATGCCCATACACAGGAACCTAGAAAACCCTGGTGGTCCTCAGTTGCCCTAATAGTAAGGACTGGGCAGAGACAACCCGCTCCTTCCCTGGTGAAGGAACCAGCATCTCGCTGAGGCCTAGTAAACAACAAAGGAGGGGGGAATAAAAAACACAACAAGCGGAACACTTAACTTCTGAGGCTGATGGATGATGGATGAACAGGACTTCACCACGAACCACACTCCAGCTCTTCCAAAAACCAAATGAAGCTTTCCAGAGCAAGGAGTGATAGGTAAAGTCAGACTAAATAGGGGGAGGTGAAGGTCACATGATCCACACCTGAACAGGGGGTGTGGACATACCAGCAACACACAAAGTGAAACCAAAAGAGGCTGTCAGATAACTAATGTGCAGATATTCTTTCAGACCTTCTCAAACCTGTCACCGGCGTGACACCCTCTACATACAGGGGTTTGATTCAGGAATTTGAAATACAGCCATTTTGTGAAAATAAATCTTTAATTCAGGTCTACACTGATTCAGGCCGTGTAAGATACACCCTCTACATACAGGGGTTTGATTTAGGCATTTGAAATACTGCCATTTGGTGCACCAATATTGAATTCAGGCCTACACTGGTTCAGGACGTGTGAGATACACCCTCTACATACAGGGTTTTGATTCAGGCATTTGAAATACAGCCATTTTGTGAAAATAAATCTTTAATTCAGGCCTACACTGGTTCAGGCCGTGTGAGATACACCCTCTACATACAGGGGTTTGATTCAGGCATTTGAAATACAGCCATTTTGGGCAAAGAAATCTTTAATTCAGGCCTACACTGGTTCAGACCGTGTGAAATACATCCTCTATATCCAGGGGTTTGATTCAGGCATCTGAAATACAGCCAATTGAAATACAGCCATTTTGTGCAAAGAAATCTTTAATTCAGGCCTACATTGGTTCAGGCCGTGTGAGATACACCCTCTAAATACAGGGGTTTGATTCAGGCATTTGAAATACAGCCATTTTGTGCAAAAAATCTTTAATTCAGGCCTATACTGGTTCAGGCCGTGTGAGATACACCCTCTACATACAGGAGTTTGATTCAGGCATTTGAAAAACCACCATTTAGTGCACCAATATTGAATTCAGGCCTTGACTGGTTCAGGCCATGTGAGATACACCCTTTACATACAGGGGTTTGATTCAGGCATTTAAAATACAGCCATTTTGGGCAAAGAAATCTTTAATTCAGGCCTACAGTGGGTCAGGCCGTGTGAGATACACCCTTTATATACAGGGGGTTTGATTCAGGCATTTGAAATACAGCCATTTTGGGCAAAAAAATCTTTAATTGGGGCCTAGTCTGGTTCAGGCCGTGTGAGATACACCCTTTACATTCTGTCGTTCTATTTTACTATTAATTAAACACCCATTTAGGGCAAATCCTAAATTCGAAAAATATGAGGAGAGCGTCAAATAAGGGACGTGCCCCAGATCGTGGTGCTCCTGGTGGAGCTCCTGTTGCAGGGAGAGGACGTAGTCGATCTGTTCCAGCTACAAACACAAGAGAAACCTTTTCCTCAGGTGCGAGTAGGCGACAAAAACTGAAGCGGTATTTGGTCGTGCCTAATGCTGCTCTGCGAATGGTGAGGCCTGAACAAGTACAGGCGATAGTAGATTGGGTTGCTGACAGTGTGACAGTGGATCCAGTTCCTTCACATTGTCTCCCACCCAGTCTCCTGCTGAAAGACCACAGTTGGCACCTGCAGCCGATGTCCATCAGTCTTTCACCTCACCCCCTTGCAAATCAGCCAAGCAGTCTGAGCCCCAAGTCATGCAGTAGTCTCTTCTGCTTTTTGATGACTCTGTTAGCAGGGTTTCCTAGGGCCATCCAGCTAGCCCTGCCCCAAAAGTGGAAGAGATTGAGTGCACCGATGCCCAACCACTTATCTTTCAAGATGAGTACATGGGAGGACCATCGCAGCACATCGCGGATGATGACGAAACACAGGTGCCAACTGCAGGGGCTTTCGAAAGTGTGCAGACCGACAAGAAAGGCAGGGGTGAAGACTGGGTGGAAAATGATGTGGAGGACGATGAGGTCCTCGACCCCACATGGAATCAAGGTCATGCGAGTGACCTATGTAGTTCGGAGGAAGAGGCAGAGATCGCACAGAGCCACCAGCACAGCAGAAGAGGGAGCAGGGTGCAAAAGCGGAGTGGCCATCCTCTAGACAGTACGCCCCCTAATGCCCACCGCAGCAAGGGACCGAGCACACCAAAGCCAGCTCCAAAGATTTCCGTGGCGTGGCAGTTCTTCAGACAATGTGCTGACGACAAGACACGAGTGGTTTGCACGCTGTGCAATCAGAGCCTGAAGCGAGGCATAAACGTTCTCAACCTGAGCACAACCTGCATGACTAGGCATTTAAGTGCAAAGCACGAGCTGCAGTGGAGTAGACAACTCAAAAACCAAGAAAGGTCTCTGGCTCCTCCTGCTTCCTCTTCTGCTGCAGTCTCGGCCACTTCATCCACCTCTGGAGTGACAGTGCCATCTGCCACCCTGCAAACAGAGGGTCTGCCAGCAACACCAACACCAAGCATCTCCACAATGTCCCACGGAAGCGTTCAGCTCTCCATCTCCCAAACGCTGGAGAGGAAGAGGAAGTACCCCCCTACCCACCCGCGATCCCTAGCCCTGAATGCCAGCATTTCTAAATTACTGGCATTTGAAATGCTGTCATTCCGTCTGGTGGAAATACTGACAGTGCCCATCACGACCTTTGTGGTCTGGCGAGCTGGTGGACGTGAGGCGCAAATCACAACCGGATTAGACAAGTACGGGTTTATTGAGAGACAACGCGTTTCGGGGTGCGCATGACCCCTTTATCAAGTCTACAAGAAACATAAATAATAACAAAATAGTATATACATGTACAATTTGTACTCAAAGGGGGGGGGGGATTTTTTGTAGGTATTAAAAGCGAGGGTTGGATAAAACTGGATAAGAATAATATGAAGAGTGAAAATATCTTTCAATTAAAGTGGTAGAATGGAATAAGAAGTGCTATGTTCAAAAGACAAGAAAAATATAATGATATAAAATATATATATAATGTATTTCTGGATAAAGACTATAGAGAAAAGAGGCCTATAACGAATAGGCATCAAAGAAAATGAATGCGTAGGCGTATCGTTAATGGTGCACAAAAGCACAACAATTTGATAAAAATTTGATAAAAAGATTCAGTTCTCATATGTCGTCATATAAAATTGTGTATGTAAGCCTGAATTCATACATAAATATATAAATAGATAGATAAATAAATAAATAAATAGGTAGAAATCGATCAATTCATATGTATTCCCATGTTAAATTACATGGGTCAGATAGGATGTGGGTATCAATTGTTAGGTAGATAAATACATAAATGAATAAAAATGTTTTTTGTTTTTTTTCTCTCTTTCTATATATTTTTTTTAAAAAGATAAATAGATTAATAACATTCGATAATGGAGTCAAGAGCTGTACCTAGTTCCTGCGGATGAACGTGATTGGTTGGTATGTGATGAATGGTGACATCATAAGTAGATGTGAGTGCATTATTTTGGTGGTTGGAGGAAATGGCAATAAATGTATGTGGCTCTGGGTATGGACTTTGGATGGGGGGTTGTTACCTGGTGTGCTGCAGGTGCAGCTGGATGTTTGCTGTTCGTTTAATGCTCCCCGGTCACTTTTACTGACAATGTAGTACAATGCTGTATGGCAGAAATGGTTTAGGAGTTATTAAAAAGTGGAGGGTGAGTGATGAAGGAGTAGTGGTGATGTTGGGAAATGGTTAATATTGTTATTACCTTTGCCAGAGATGAATTAGGTATGGCTGAAGCGCTGTGGCTTTGCTATTATACTTCGTCAGGCAATGCTGTGTAATAAAATACAGTTTTGGGTAATTAAAAGACAGTTGGTATATGATAAGAAAGTTATGATCATCTAATTAGATTAATACAGGGAGTGCAGAATTATTAGGCAAGTTGTATTTTTGAGGATTAATTTTATTATTGAACAACAACCATGTTCTCAATGAACCCAAAAAACTCATTAATATCAAAGCTGAATATTTTTGGAAGTAGTTTTTAGTTTGTTTTTAGTTTTAGCTATTTTAGGGGGATATCTGTGTGTGCAGGTGACTATTACTGTGCATAATTATTAGGCAACTTAACAAAAAACAAATATATACCCATTTCAATTATTTATTTTTACCAGTGAAACCAATATAACATCTCAACATTTTCAAATATACATTTCTGACATTCAAAAACAAAACAAAAACAAATCAGTGACCAATATAGCCACCTTTCTTTGCAAGGACACTCAAAAGCCTGCCATCCATGGATTCTGTCAGTGTTTTGATCTGTTCACCATCAACATTGCGTGCAGCAGCAACCACAGCCTCCCAGACACTGTTCAGAGAGGTGTACTGTTTTCCCTCCTTGTAAATCTCACATTTGATGATGGACCACAGGTTCTCAATGGGGTTCAGATCAGGTGAACAAGGAGGCCATGTCATTAGATTTTCTTCTTTTATACCCTTTCTTGCCAGCCACGCTGTGGAGTACTTGGACGCGTGTGATGGAGCATTGTCCTGCATGAAAATCATGTTTTTCTTGAAGGATGCAGACTTCTTCCTGTACCACTGCTTGAAGAAGGTGTCTTCCAGAAACTGGCAGTAGGACTGGGAGTTGAACTTGACTCCATCCTCAACCCGAAAAGGCCCCACAAGCTCATCTTTGATGATACCAGCCCAAACCAGTACTCCACCTCCACCTTGCTGGCATCTGAGACGGACTGGAGCTCTCTGCCCTTTACCAATCCAGCCACGGGCCCATCCATCTGGCCCATCAAGACTCACTCTCATTTCATCAGTCCATAAAACCTTAGAAAAATCAGTCTTGAGATATTTCTTGGCCCAGTCTTGACGTTTCAGCTTGTGTGTCTTGTTCAGTGGTGGTCGTCTTTCAGCCTTTCTTACCTTGGCCATGTCTCTGAGTATTGCACACCTTGTGCTTTTGGGCACTCCAGTGATGTTGCAGCTCTGAAATATGGCCAAACTGGTGGCAAGTGGCATCTTGGCAGCTGCACGCTTGACTTTTCTCAGTTCATGGGCAGTTATTTTGCGCCTTGGTTTTTCCACACGCTTCTTGCGACCCTGTTGACTATTTTGAATGAAACGCTTGATTGTTCGATGATCACGCTTCAGAAGCTTTGCAATTTTAAGAGTGCTGCATCCCTCTGCAAGATATCTCACTATTTTTTACTTTTCTGAGCCTGTCAAGTCCTTCTTTTGACCCATTTTGCCAAAGGAAAGGAAGTTGCCTAATAATTATGCACACCTAATATAGGGTGTTGATGTCATTAGACCACACCTCTTCTCATTACAGAGATGCACATCACCTAATATGCTTAATTGGTAGTAGGCTTTCGAGCCTACAGGGAGTGCAGAATTATTAGGCAAGTTGTATTTTTGAGGATTAATTTTATTATTGAACAACAACCATGTTCTCAATGAACCCAAAAAACTCATTAATATCAAAGCTGAATATTTTTGGAAGTAGTTTTTAGTTTGTTTTTAGTTTTAGCTATTTTAGGGGGATATCTGTGTGTGCAGGTGACTATTACTGTGCATAATTATTAGGCAACTTAACAAAAAACAAATATATACCCATTTAAATTATTTATTTTTACCAGTGAAACCAATATAACATCTCAACATTCACAAATATACATTTCTGACATTCAAAAACAAAACAAAAACAAATCAGTGACCAATATAGCCACCCTTCTTTGCAAGGACACTCAAAAGCCTGCCATCCATGGATTCTGTCAGTGTTTTGATCTGTTCACCATCAACATTGCGTGCAGCAGCAACCACAGCCTCCCAGACACTGTTCAGAGAGGTGTACTGTTTTCCCTCCTTGTAAATCTCACATTTGATGATGGACCACAGGTTCTCAATGGGGTTCAGATCAGGTGAACAAGGAGGCCATGTCATTAGATTTTCTTCTTTTATACCCTTTCTTGCCAGCCACGCTGGGGAGTACTTGGACGCGTGTGATGGAGCATTGTCCTGCATGAAAATCATGTTTTTCTTGAAGGATGCAGACTTCTTCCTGTACCACTGCTTGAAGAAGGTGTCTTCCAGAAACTGGCAGTAGGACTGGGAGTTGAGCTTGACTCCATCCTCAACCCGAAAAGGCCCCACAAGCTCATCTTTGATGATACCAGCCCAAACCAGTACTCCACCTCCACCTTGCTGGCGTCTGAGTCGGACTGGAGCTCTCTGCCCTTTACCAATCCAGCCACGTGCCCATCCATCTGGCCCATCAAGACACTCTCATTTCATCAGTCCATAAAACCTTAGAAAAATCAGTCTTGAGATATTTCTTGGCCCAGTCTTGACGTTTCAGCTTGTCACTATTAGTCACTATTTTTGACTTTTCTGAGCCTGTCAAGTCCTTCTTTTGACCCATTTTGCCAAAGGAAAGGAAGTTTCCTAATAATTATGCACACCTAATATAGGGTGTTGATGTCATTAGACCACACCCCTTCTTATTACAGAGATGCACATCACCTAATATGCTTAATTGGTAGTAGGCTTTCGAGCCTATACAGCTTGGAGTAAGACAACATGCATAAAGAGGATGATGTGGTCAAAATACTCATTTGCCTAATAATTCTGCACGCAGTGTATACAGCTTGGAGTAAGACAACATGCATAAAGAGGATGATGTGGTCAAAATACTAATTTGCCTAATAATTCTGCACGCAGTGTATTCTTGTTACCTGTTGCGGTGGTGAGACTGGTGTAGCTGGGGTATTCTGACCCGGCTACTGCACGTGGTGCGTGCTGTAAGGACACAGGGAGCAGTGAAGCACGCGCTGGAGAGGATATCGGAGTAAGGTGGGCGTGGCCAAGTAGTAAGGTGGGCGTGGCCAAGTGGTGCTAGTGTGCCGATCGCTCCACTGGGGATTCAGCAGCCCATACATTATTATGAATGGACTGAGGGCTGGGGGGTGGTTTAACCACTTACCGTCACGCTAACGCCGAAAGGCGTCATTTCTGCGGCGCTCCCAGGTCACACTAACGCCAATAGGCGTCATCTCGCGTGAGCCGAGATTTCCTGTGAACGCGCGCACACAGGCGCGCGCGCTCACAGGAACGGAAGGTAAGAAAGTTGATCTCCAGCCTGCCAGCGGCGATCGTTCGCTGGCAGGCTGGAGATGTGTTTTTTTTAACCCCTAACAGGTATATTAGACACTGTTTTGATAACAGCGTCTAATATACCTGCTACCTGGTCCTCTGGTGGTCCCCTTTGTTTGGATCGACCACCAGAGGACACAGGTAGCTCAGTAAAGTAGCACCAAGCACCACTACACTACACTACACCCCCCCCCCGTCACTTATTAACCCCTTATTAGCCCCTGATCACCCCATATAGACTCCCTGATCACCCCCCTGTCATTGATTACCCCCCTGTCATTGATTACCCCCCTGTAAAGCTCCATTCAGACGTCCGCATGATTTTTACGGATCCACTGATAGATGGATCGGATCCGCAAAACGCATCCGGACGTCTGAATGAAGCCTTACAGGGGCGTGATCAATGACTGTGGTGATCACCCCATATAGACTCCCTGATCACCCCCCTGTCATTGATTACCCCCCTGTCATTGATCAACCCCCTGTAAAGCTCCATTCAGATGTCCGCATGATTTTTACGGATCCACTGATAGATGGATCGGATCCGCAAAACGCATCCGGACGTCTGAATGAAGCCTTACAGGGGCATGATCAATGACTGTGGTGATCACCCCATATAGACTCCCTGATCACCCCCCTGTAAAGCTCCATTAAGATGTCCGCATGATTTTTACGGATGCACTGATAGATGGATCGGATCTGCAAAACGCATCCGGACGTCTGAATGAAGCCTTACAGGGGCATGATCAATGACTGTGGTGATCACCCCATATAGACTCCCTGATCACCCCCCTGTAAAGCTCCATTCAGATGTCCGCATGATTTTTACGGATGCACTGATAGATGGATCGGATCTGCAAAACGCATCCAGACGTCTGAATGAAGCCTTACAGGGGCATGATCAATGACTGTGGTGATCACCCCATATAGACTCACTGATCACCCCCCTGTAAAGCTCCATTCAGATGTCCGCATGATTTTTACGGATGCACTGATAGATGGATCGGATCCGCAAAACGCATCCGGACGTCTGAATGAAGCCTTACAGGGGCGTGATCAATGACTGTGGTGATCACCCCATATAGACTCCCTGATCACCCCCCTGTCATTGATCACCCCCCTGTAAGGCTGCATTCAGATGTCCATATGATTTTTACGGATGCACTGATAGATGGATCGGATCCGCAAAACGCATCCGGACGTCTGAATGAAGCCTTACAGGGGCGTGATCAATGACTGTGGTGATCACCCCATATAGACTCCCTGATCACCCCCATGTCATTGATTACCCCCCTGTAAAGCTCCATTCAGACGTCCGCATGATTTTTACGGATCCACTGATAGATGGATCGGATCCGCAAAACGCATCCGGACGTCTGAATGAAGCCTTACAGGGGCGTGATCAATGACTGTGGTGATCACCCCATATAGACTCCCTGATCACCCCCCTGTCATTGATTACCCCCCTGTAAAGCTCCATTCAGACGTCCGCATGATTTTTACGGATCCACTGATAGATGGATCGGATCCGCAAAACGCATCCGGATGTCTGAATGAAGCCTTACAGGGGCATGATCAATGACTGTGGTGATCACCCCATATAGACTCCCTGATCACCCCCCTGTCATTGATTACCCCCCTGTAAAGCTCCATTCAGATGTCCGCATGATTTTTACGGATGCACTGATAGATGGATCGGATCCGCAAAACGCATCCGGACGTCTGAATGAAGCCTTACAGGGGCGTGATCAATGACTGTGGTGATCACCCCATATAGACTCCCTGATCACCCCCCTGTCATTGATTACCCCCCTGTAAAGCTCCATTCAGATGTCCGCATGATTTTTACGGATGCACTGATAGATGGATCGGATCCGCAAAACGCATACGGACGTCTGAATGAAGCCTTACACGGGCGTGATCAATGACTGTGGTTATCACCCCATATAGACTCCCTGATCACCCCCCTGTCATTGATCACCCCCCCTGTCATTGATCACCCCCCTGTCATTGATCACCCCCCTGTTATTGATCACCCCCCTGTAAGGCTCCATTCAGACATTTTTTTGGCCCAAGTTAGCGGAATTATTATTTTTTTTTTCTTACAAAGTCTCATATTCCACTAACTTGTGTCAAAAAATAAAATCTCACATGAACTCACCATACCCCTCACGGAAACCAAATGCGTAAAATTTTTAAGACATTTATATTCCAGACTTCTTCTCACGCTTTAGGGCCCCTAAAATGCCAGGGCAGTATAAATACCCCACATGTGACCCCATTTCGGAAAGAAGACACCCCCAGGTATTCCGTGAGGGGCATATTGAGTCCATGAAAGATTTAAATTTTTGTCCCAAGTTAGCGGAACGGGAGACTTTGTGAGAAAAAAAATAAAAATATCAATTTCCGCTAACTTGTGCCAAAAAAAAATAATTTCTATGAACTCGCCATGCCCCTCATTGAATACCTTGGGGTGTCTTCTTTCCAAAATGGGGTCACATGTGGGGTATTTATACTGCCCTGGCATTCTAGGGGCCCCAAAGCGTGAGAAGAAGTCTGGTATCCATATGTCTAAAAATGCCCTCCTAAAAGGAATTTGGGCACCTTTGCGCATCTAGGCTTCAAAAAAGTGTCACACATCTGGTATCGCCGTACTCAGGAGAAGTTGGGGAATGTGTTTTGGGGTGTCATTTTACATATACCCATGCTGGGTGAGAGAAATATCTTGGTCAAATGCCAACTTTGTATAAAACAATGGGAAAAGTTGTCTTTTGCCAAGATATTTCTCTCACCCAGCAAGGGTATATGTAAAATGACACCCCAAAACACATTCCCCAACTTCTCCTGAATACGGCGATACCACATGTGTGACACTTTTTTGCAGCCTAGGTGGGCAAAGGGGCCCATATTCCAAAGAGCACCTTTAGGATTTCACAGGTCATTTACCTACTTACCACACATTAGGGCCCCTGGAAAATGCCAGGGCAGTATAACTACCCTACAAGTGACCCCATTTTGGAAAGAAGACACCCTAAGGTATTCCATGAGGGGCATGGCGAGTTCCTAGAATTTTTTATTTTTTGTCCCAAGTTAGTGGAAAATGTTGATTTTTTTTCATACAAAGTCTCATATTCCACTAACTTGTGACAAAAAATAAAAACTTCCATGAACTCAATATGCCCATCAACGAATACCTTGGGGTCTCTTCTTTCCAAAATGGGGTCACTTGTGGGGTAGTTATACTGCCCTGGCATTCTAGGGGCCCAAATGTGTGGTAAGGAGTTTGAAATCAAATTCTGTAAAAAATGACCTGTGAAATCCGAAAGGTGCTCTTTGGAATATGGGCCCCTTTGCCCACCTAGGCTGCAAAAAAGTGTCACACATCTGGTATCCCCGTACTCAGGAGAAGGTGGGGAATGTGTTTTGGGGTGTCATTTTACATATACCCCTGCTGGGTGAGAGAAATATCTTGGCAAAAGACAACTTTTCCCATTTTTTTATACAAAGTTGGCATTTGACCAAGATATTTATCTCACCCAGCATGGGTATATGTAAAAAGACACCCCAAAACACATTCCTCAACTTCTCCTGAGTACAGCGATACCAGATGTGTGACACTTTTTTGCAGCCTAGGTGGGCAAAGAGGCCCATATTCCAAAGAGCACCTTTCGGATTTCACAGGTCATTTTTTACAGAATTTGATTTCAAACTCCTTACCACACATTCGGGCCCCTAGAATGCCAGGGCAGTATAACTACCCCACAAGTGACCCCATTTTGGAAAGAAGAGACCCCAAGGTATTCGCTGATGGGCATAGTGAGTTCATGGAAGTTTTTATTTTTTGTCACAAGTTAGTGGAATATGAGACTTTGTATGAAAAAAATAAAAAATAAAATAATCATCATTTTCCACTAACTTGTGACAAAAAATAAAAAATTCTAGGAACTTGCCATGCCCCTCACGGAATACCTTGGGGTGTCTTCTTTCCAAAATGGGGTCACTTGTGGGGTAGTTATACTGCCCTGGCATTCTAGGGGCCCGAATGTGTGGTAAGGAGTTTGAAATCAAATTCTGTAAAAAATGACCTGTGAAATCCGAAAGGTGCTCTTTGGAATATGGGCCCCTTTGCCCACCTAGGCTGCAAAAAAGTGTCACACATCTGGTATCGCCGTACTCAGGAGAAGTTGGGGAATGTGTTTTGGGGTGTCATTTTACATATACCCATGCTGGGTGAGAGAAATATCTTGGCAAAAGACAACTTTTCCCATTTTTTTTATACAAAGTTGGCATTTGACCAAGATATTTATCTCACCCAGCATGGGTATATGTAAAAAGACACCCCAAAACGCATTCCTCAACTTCTCCTGAATACAGAGATACCAGATGTGTGACACTTTTTGCAGCCTAGGTGGGCAAAGGGGCCCATATTCCAAAGAGCACCTTTCGGATTTCACAGTTCATTTTTTACAGAATTTGATTTCAAACTCCTTACCACACATTTGGGCCCCTAGAATGCCAGGGCAGTATAACTACCCCACAAGTGACCCCATTTTGGAAAGAAGAGACCCCAAGGTATTTCGTGATGGGCATAGTGAGTTCATAGAAGTTTTTATTTTTTGTCACAAGTTAGTGGAATATGAGACTTTGTAAGGAAAAAAAAAAAAAAAAAATCATCATTTTCCGCTAACTTGTGACAAAAAAGAAAAAGTTCTATGAACTCACTATGCCCATCAGCGAATACCTTAGGGTGTGTACTTTCCGAAATGGGGTCATTTGTGGGGTGTTTGTACTGTCTGGGCATTGTAGAACCTCAGGAAACATGACAGGTGCTCAGAAAGTCAGAGCTGCTTCAAAAAGCGGAAATTCACATTTTTGTACCATAGTTTGTAAACGCTATAACTTTTACCCAAACCATTTTTTTTTTTACCCAAACATTTTTTTTTTTATCAAAGACATGTAGAACTATAAATTTAGAACAAAATTTCTATATGGATCTCGTTTTTTTTGCAAAATTTTACAACTGAAAGTGAAAAATGTCATTTTTTTGCAAAAAAATCGTTAAATTTCGATTAATAACAAAAAAAGTAAAAATGTCAGCAGCAATGAAATACCACCAAATGAAAGCTCTATTAGTGAGAAGAAAAGGAGGTAAAATTCATTTGGGTGGTAAGTTGCATGACCGAGCAATAAACGGTGAAAGTAGTGTAGTGCAGAATTGTAAAAAAGGGCCTGGTCTTTAGGGGGGTATAAACCTGTGGTCCTTAAGTGGTTAAACAGCTGGTGGAGGAGTGAAGTCATAAGGGCTTGGGAAAGTGGTGGCAGTGTGGGGAGGGTAATGATTGTGTATATGTGTTTATGGGGCCGGCATTAAACGAACAGCAAACATCCAGCGCTTCAGCCATACCTAATTCATCTCTGGCAAAGGTAATAACAATATTAACCATTTCCCAACATCACCACTACTCCTTCATCACTCACCCTCCACTTTTTAATAACTCCTAAACCATTTCTGCCATACAGCATTGTACTACATTGTCAGTAAAAGTGACCGGGGAGCATTAAACGAACAGCAAACATCCAGCTGCACCTGCAGCTGCAGCACACCAGGTAACAACCCCCCATCCAAAGTCCATACCCAGAGCCACATACATTTATTGCCATTTCCTCCAACCACCAAAATAATGCACTCACATCTACTTATGATGTCACCATTCATCACATACCAACCAATCACGTTCATCCGCAGGAACTAGGTACAGCTCTTGACTCCATTATCGAATGTTATTAATCTATTTATCTTTTTAAAAAAAATATATAGAAAGAGAGAAAAAAAACAAAAAACATTTTTATTCATTTATGTATTTATCTACCTAACAATTGATACCCACATCCTATCTGACCCATGTAATTTAACATGGGAATACATATGAATTGATCGATTTCTACCTATTTATTTATTTATATATATATTTATGTATGAATTCAGGCTTACATACACAATTTTATATGACGACATATGAGAACTGAATCTTTTTATCAAATTTTTATCAAATTGTTGTGCTTTTGTGCACCATTAACGATACGCCTACGCATTCATTTTCTTTGATGCCTATTCGTTATAGGCCTCTTTTCTCTATAGTCTTTATCCAGAAATACATTATATATATATTTTATATCATTATATTTTTCTTGTCTTTTGAACATAGCATTTCTTATTCCATTCTACCACTTTAATTGAAAGATATTTTCACTCTTCATATTATTCTTATCCAGTTTTATCCAACCCTCGCTTTTAATACCTACAAAAAATTATTATTTATGTTTCTTGTAGACTTGATAAAGTAGTCATGCGCACCCCGAAACGCGTTGTCTCTCAATAAACCCGTACTTGTCTAATCCGGTTGTGATTTGCGCCTTACGTCCACCAGCTTGCCAGACCACAAAGGTCGTGGCGGGCACTGTCAGTATTTCTAGCAATTAACGAAGTGGCGACTTGGCCCTCGCCCTTGGTTCTTTTGGACACGGCAGCTCCAACCTGATACCTAGCTAATCCAGCGGACCTTCATCACGGTTGCACCCAATCGGTGCAACCCAAACAGGTGAGCAGCACATATTCACCTTAAATTGAAGAACGCTGTTTCATCTTTACCTATTTACCCTATGAGCGCCTTTCTCATCCTGTGGCCACATATTCCGTCTGGTGGAGACGGATAGTTTTATAGGCCTTATGGCAATGGCTGTCCCACAGTACGTCGTGCCCAGCCGCCACTACTCTTCAAGGCGAGCCATCCCTTCCCTGCACAACCAAGTAGGGGACAAAATCAGGTGTGCACTGCGCAACGCCATCTGTGGCAAGGTGCACCTGACTACGGATACGTGGACCAGTAAGCACAGTCAGGGCCGTTATATCTCCATAACAGCACACTGGGTAAATGCAGTGGCGGCTGGGCCTGAGGCGGATAGCAGTTTGGCGCATGTCCTTCCACCACCGAGGATTGCAGGGCGCTTCAGTTTGCCTCCTGTTGCTTCCTCCTCCTACTCTGCTTCCTCATCCTCTACCAGCTCCTCATTCAGTTAGCGTAACACCTTCACCACCAACTTCAGCACAGCCAGGGGTAAACAACAGCAGGCAGTTTTAAAACGTATCTGTTTGGGGGACAAACCCCACACCGCGCAGGAGCTGTGGACGGGCCTTGAACAACAGACCGATGAGTGGTTTGTGCCAGTCAGCCTCAAGCCCGGCCTGGTGGTGTGCGATAATGGCGAAATCTCGTAGCAGCTCTGGGACTAGCCGGTTTGACGCACATCCCTTGCCTGCCGCATGTGCTGAATTTGGTGGTGCAGAGATTCCTTAAAAATTATCCCGATATGTCAGAGCTGCTGCATAAAGTGCGGGCCGTCTGTGCGTGTTTTCGGCGTTTATCACCCTGCTGCTGCTCGCCTGTCAGCGCTGCAGCGTAACTTCGGCCTTCCCGCTCACCGCCTCATATGCGACGTGCCCACAAGGTGGAACTCCACCTTGCACATGCTGGCCAGACTGTGCGAGCAGCAGCAGGCAATAGTGGAGTTTCAGCTGCAGCACGCACGGGTTAGTCGCTCTGCGGAACAGCACCACTTCACCACCAATGACTGGTCCTCCATGTGAGACCTGTGTTCCTTGTTGCGCTGTTTCGAGTACTTCACCAACATGGCCAGTGCCGATAACGCGTTCTCAGCGTTACTATCCCACTTCTATGCCTCCTTGAAAAAAAACGCTCCTGGTGATGATGGAAGAGGATGTGGCACAGGAGGAGGAAGAGGGATCATTTTGTAGGGTTTCCGGCCAGTCATTCCCAAGTGGCTCAGAGGGCGGGTTCCTGCACCCACAAACCCAATGTACACAATTGTCCAGCCAGGGCACAGTTCTGGAGGATGACGAGGTGGAGGATGAGGAGATGGAGGAGGAGGAACCATGTTCACAGCAGGGTGGCACCCAGACCAGCTCATGGCCATCACTGGTGCGTGGATGGGGGGATACAGAGGACACAGACGATACACCTCCCACAGAGGACAGCTTTTTGTTGCCTCTGGGCAGCCTGGCACACATGAGCGATTACATGCTGCAGTGTCTCCGCAATGACCGCCGAGTTGCCCACATTCTAACTTGTGCTGATTACTGGGTGGCCATGCTGCTGGATCCCCGTTACAAGGACAACGTACCATCCTTAATTCCCTCACTGGAGTGTGATCATAAGATGCGCGAGTACAAGTGCGCGCTGGTAGACGCGCTGCTGGTGGCATTTCCACCTGACAGCGGGGGCACAGTGGAAGCACAAGGCGAAGGCAGAGGATGAGGAAGAGGTCGCCAATGCAGCTGGGGCACCACCAGCACATCAGAAGGCAGGGTTAGCATGGCTGAGATGTGGAAAAGCTTTGTCAGCACGCCACAACAACCAGCACCACCAGCTGATATGGAACGTCTTAGCAGGAGGCAGCATTTCACCAACATGGTGGAGCTGTATGTGTGCACACGCCTACACGTACTGAATGATGGGTCTGCCCTCTTCAACTTCTGGGTCTCCAAATTGGGCACATGGCCTGAGCTTGCCCTTTACGCCTTGGAGGTGCTTGCCTGCCCTGCAGCCAGTGTATTATCTGAATGTGTGTTTAGCATGGCAGGGGGCGTCATCACAGACAAGCGCAGCCAATGTGGACAAGCTCACGTTTACTAAAATGAACCAGGCATGGATCCCTCAGGACTTGTCCGTACCTTATCCAGAATAGACATGTATTCCGGCACTAACCAGCCATTGTTATACTGCAGCGCAATTGCTCATGTTTGTATTTTGGATATTTCACACTCTTTTGGAGTGTACCCCAATTTAAAAAAATAAAATTGAAACCAAAAACCTGTGTTGGCTAGCTCGTCCTCCTCCACCGCTGCTTCCACCTACACTGCTACGTCCACCGCCTCCTCAAACTCCTACTCTATATGGAACTCCACCTCATAAATCTAAATTATTTATACGTGTTTAATTTGATATCATTTCACTACTTTGTCATTTACATTTTCGGGTGAAATTCACCAATTTTTGGGTGTATAGTACCACTGCTATACCTAATAGGGCGGTTAAAAAAAAATAAAAAATTGTCATTAACATTTTTGTGTGAAATTCACCAATTTTTGGGTGTATAGTACCACTGCTATTTTTAGTAGGCCGGTTAAACAAAAATAAAAATTGTCAGTTATATATTTTGGTGAAATTCAACAATTTTGGGCTGTGATGTACCACTCCTATATAGTAGACCGGGAAAAAAAAATTGCCAGTTACATTTTCTGGTGAAATTCACCAATTTTTGGGCGTAATATACCCCTTCTCTACCTAGTTGACAGCTTAATAAATTTCAATAATTTTTCTGTTACATTCTTGGGTTGACATTATACAATTTTAGACGTGAATAAACACCTGCTATGCATAGGTGACAGGGAATAAAATGTAATATATTATTCAGTAATTAATGCGCGCCACATCCTTTCATTCAATGCTTAAACTTTGAAAAGTTTTCACACTTTTACGCTTTAATAATTTCTCCCATATTTCAACTCTATAATTTAAAATTTGAAAAAATGAATCCTCCCTTGGATGTGGTCTCTCTTTCTCATGCTCCCTCTCTGGCCTGGAACCCTGATTCCCCGCCACCCGTGATCACCATGGTAGGCGCATAAAAGAACATCGAAAGTTTATAGAGCAGATATCAGATTGGATCGTGAACATCACAGGGAAGTGCGAAATGGGGGGGCAGTAAGTGTCCACACGCCTACACGAACTGACTGACAGGGGTCAGCCCCTGCAACTTCTGGGTCTCCAAATTGGGCACATGGCCTGAGCTTGCCCTTTACCCCTTGGAGGTGCTGGCCTGCCCTGCAGCCAGTGTATTGCAGACACTGAACGTGTGTTTAGCATGACTGGAGGGGGTTATCACAGGTTATAGTTCCCAATGTTTTGGAGTGTACCCTAATTTAAAAAAATACAAATACATTTAAAACCAAAAAGAAGTGTAAGCTACCTCCTCCACCGCCACTTCCACCTACACTGCCACATCCACCGCCTCCTCAACCTCTTACTCCATATGGACCTGGTCCTCCTAGAGCAAGATTATTATTTTTTACTTTTATGTATTTTATGTTATTTTAAGTCATTTCCCTATCCACATTTGTTTGCAGAGCACTTGCCATGCTCTTAACCACATTTTTCCGACATTTGCAGCCCTCTAGCCCTTTCCATGACATTTTTACAGCCATTTTAGTGCTCAAAAGTTCGGGTCCCCATTGACTTCAATGAGGTTCGGGTTCGGGGTCAAGTTTGGGTCAAGTTCGGGTCCCGAACTCGAACTTTTTTCTGAAGTTCGGCCGAACCCGTCGAACCCGAACATCCAGGTGTCCGCTCAACTCTAGTCCCAATCCTTTCTATCTTTGGACATCACCCTTTTTAACATGGCTTTTAGAGTTTTGTTAAACCTTTCAACCAGTCTGTCCGTTTGTGGATGGTACACGGACGTTCGTAACTGTTTAATACGCAGCAACTTACAGAGTTCCCTCATGACCTTGGACATAAAAGGGGTCCCATGGTCAGTCAGGACCTCTTTAGGTAGTCCCACTCGGGAGAACATCTCCATTAGTTCTTTAGCTATAAGTTTCGCCGATGTATGTCGCAGTGGCACTGCCTCCCGGTACCGAGTGGCATAATCAAGGACAACCAAGATGTGTCCCCTAGCGGACTTCGGTACTGGGCCTACTAGGTCCATAGAGATTCGCTCAAACGGTATCTCGATGATCGGGAGAGGTACCAAGGGACTGCGGAAAATGTGCTGGGGGCTAGTTGCCTGGCAGGTCGGGCAAGACTTACAGAACTCGTCCACCTCTTTAAACACACTGGGCCAGTAAAACCGTTGTAGTATCCGTTCCTGTGTTTTTTGCATTCCCAGATGACCCCCGAGAACATGCTGGTGGGCTAACTCTAACACGAGTTTGCGATAAGCCTGGGGCACCACCAACTGTTCAACGGATTCACCTCGCAGCTGATTTACCCGATACAACATACACTGATGAACCACAAAACGGGGGAACACCGACTTTGCCCCTGGTTGTTGTGGTTAACCATCTATTATTAGTACATTTTCCCAGGCTCGGGATAAGGTTGAATCCCGTTGTTATGCGGTACCAAAATTATCCTCCACGTCTCCCACTATTACACTTAGCGGGGTTGTTTCCCCCTCTTCCACTGAAGTGGCGGTCAACCCTACTGCTGGCCCTTCGGACTCAGGTTCCCAGGGTTCTGGTCTCCCCCCTGATCCGGGCCACTCTGCTAAGGTTACCCCTGTCTCATGGGTATCAGTCACTCTCGTAACCGGTCACAGTGCCGGGAATCCCGGGAAGTCTCTCCCTATTATAAATTCATAGTGTAGGTGTCACGGCGCGGTCTAGGAGGCGGGCACGTCCAGAGCGCGCATGCATCATCAGCGCGTCCAGTGTCGCCCGCGCTCCTGATAATACTATGCACGCCCCCTGCGCGTCTAAGCGCATTTATGATAATGGTTTTAGGGCTGAGCGCCGAGCTGATCACTCAACGCTCGGCTGTGTAGTCTGTGTGGAGTCATGTGACGCTGGCCACGTCACATGACCCCTCTGGCTCCCTATTTAAACAGGCAGTCTGCTGGCCACAGATTGCCTGTTATTTAGGTTCCACCTGCGACTTTGTCTTTCCTGGCGTACTGACCTCCTGCTGAATTCCTGACGATCCTCTTCCTGCTCCTTGTGTACTTTGCTGCTCTCCTGGTATTCTGACCGCGGCTTCCTCCTGACGATCAACTGCTGACTCCTTTGGTACTTCACGACTCTCCTGGTACTTATGACCCTGGCTTCTCCTGACTATTCTCTGCTTGCTCCATTTGTACTTCGTAGCTTTCCTGGTATAGACTCGGTCCGTTCACATTCTGTTGTTTGTCTGGTCTGTCCTCCCTGCACTTATTCCAAGCTAGGGATTGCCGTCCAGTTGTCCCCTGTCATTAGGACTCGCGAGGCAAGTAGGCAGGGCCAGGGGTGAGGGTGGAGTGCAGTGGTCACTTCCCTCCCCCCTGTGTGTGTGTACGCGACTGTTACAGAATAACGGGCACTCTGAAACCATTGCACCATGAATCCTCTAGTGACCCTGACTGAGCATGTGTCAAACCTGACGCAGATGGTGTAGGAGCTAGGGGAGAAGATTCATTCCCTAGAAATAGGACAAGACGTCGCTGCTCCTAAGACCTCTGGTCCGAACTTGAGCTCTCATATGGAGCAACTGATCAAGCTTCCAGAACCCTTCTCTGGAAATCGGAGGAAGTTTTACTCCTTTAAAGGGAGTCTGTCACCACAATTTGCCCTTATAGACCACTTACATAGCACTATAGCATAACTATAGATCAGTCAAATGGTACCTTTCTCTTTTTGTTTGGATGTTCACCAGGGGCAAAAACTGAGTTTTATTCATATGTAAATGAGGGCTCGCAAGTGCCCAGGGGCGGCATTCGGGCTGTAAGTGCCCAGGCCACTCTGCCTTCTTCTCACATAACCCCTCCCCAGCCTGTTGCTTGGCCCACCCAGTAAGCCTCTTATGTCATCCAGTGTACTGGCCGATATCCCGCCCGCGCATGCGCACTGCATGGAATGATGCTGCTGCCCACAATGGTCATCACAGTGCGCAGTGCTATGTAAGTGGTCTATAAGGGCAAATTGTGGTCACAGACTCCCTTTAAGGAGAGCTGTAAATTGTATTTTAGTTTACGCCCCTTGTCTTCCGGGTCGGAAAGCCAACGGGTGGGCATTGTTATTTCCCGCTTACAGAGGGATCCCCAGGAGTGGGCCTTTTCTTTACCCCCTGATGCTAGTTGTTAAACCACAGTAGAGGGTTTTTTTCAGGCTCTGGGTACACTGTATGACAGGGCCCTGGTAGCCGAAACCGCGCTGAAAGCACTGGTTCAAGGCAACCTCTCTGCGGAGGAGTATTGCACCCAATTTAGAAGGTGGTGTGTTCCCTCAAGGTGGAACAAGCCAGCTCTTAAGTGTCAATTCAGGTCAAGCCTATCTGATAATCTAAAAGACCTACTAGTGAGTTATCAGCTCCCAGAGACTCTTGAGGAGACTATGACCCTAACAGTCCGACTCGACCGACGTGTGAGAGAAAGACGACAGGAACGACAGTTCTCTTCTCAGGTGCTGGTCCAGTCTGAGGTTTGTACCAGGAGTGGTGTTGAGGTCTTCTCAGAAGAACCTATGCAAATTGGCATGAACAGAGGGGATCAGCGCCGCAGACGTGGGATCTGTTTCTACTGCGGAGATCCTGACCATTGGATCAATCAGTGTCCAAAGAGGATCCTTTCTGATAAGGCTTCCAAGACAAGACCACCAAGGGACCAGGTACTACCTGTTATTACTAAGAGTAAGCTTTTAGTTCTTATAACCATTTCTCTGGGTTCTAATAAGTGGTCGGGTCAGGCCTTTATAGATTCGGGCTCAGCGGCCAGCTTTATTGACCATGGGTATGCTACTAGACAGGGTATTCCAATTTTAGTTTTACCTACGCCCATCCATATCATGGCCATCGACTCCACTCCCCTGGTAGGGGGTACTGTGAGGGCATGTACCTCAGAGATTTCCTTAGCTGTGGGAGTGTGCCACTTAGAGAAATGTTCCCTGTTAGTCCTGGAGAACTTACCTGTCGAGGTAGTATTGGGGATGCCGTGGCACGATTGATTGGACCAGAGGGGAACTAGTGAGTTGGGGATCTGAGTGGCGGCTCGTGTTTGTCTAGAATACAGGTTGGGTTCTCTGTGGAGTCTGAGGTATTACCCGCAGTCATAAAGGAGTATGCTGATGTGTTCTCGTCATCGTCCCCGGAGGCTCTTCCTCCCCATAGACCTTATGATTGCGCCATAGTCCTGGAGAAGGGGGCAAGGTTTCCTAAGGGGCGTATTTACAATCTTTCCAAACCTGAATGTGAGGCCATGGAAGATTACATTAAGGAGAGTCTCATTAAGGGGCACATTAGACCCTCGGTTTCTCCTATGGGGGCGGGGTTTTTCTTTGTTAAGAAGAAGGATGGCGGTCTTAGACCCTGTATAGATTACCGGAAATTAAATAAGATCACTATCCGGAATACTTACTCCCTCCCATTGATTCCGGATTTATTTAACCAGGTATTAGGGGCGGCCTGGTTTTCTAAGATTGATTTAAGAGGAGCATACAATTTAATCCGAATCAAGGAGGGGGATGAGTGGAAGACAGCATTCAATACCCCGGCTGGTCACTTTGAATATCTCGTTATGCCTTTTGGACTCAGCAATGCCCCGGCTGTGTTCCAAAATTTCATGAACAATATTCTTAGGGAGTTCTTGGGAAAATGTGTTATTGTATATCTTGACGATATTTTGATATTTTCCCCTGATTTTAAGAGTCATGTGTTTAATATTAGACAGGTGTTGGAGGTGTTGAGAGAGAACCAATTATCTGCTAAACAGAAAAAATGTGTCTTTGGGGGTGCAGGAGATTATATTTCTCGGACATGTTCTGACTCCCCACGCCATAAAGATGGATCCTAGCAAGGTTTTAGCGATTAAGGGATGGGTAAGACCATCACCTTTAAAGGCCTAACAACGTTTCCTTGGTTTCGCTAACTACTACCGTAAGTTCATAAAGAATTTCTCGGTAATCTCTAGACCACTGACCAACCTCACTAAGAAAAGGGCGGATCTGGAAAATTGGTCTACTGAGGCCTTAGATTCATTTGAAACCCTAAAGGAGGCTTTCAGTAGCGCTCCCGTTCTAACCCAGCCAGATCAGGAAAATACTTTTATCGTGGAGGTGGATGCTTCTGAGGACGGGGCAGGAGCAGTCCTCTCACAAGGTCCTGCTACCCTCACTAACCTGAGACCTTGTGCCTTTTTTTCCAGAAATTTTTCCCCCTCTGAGAGAAATTATGACATAGGAAATCGGGAGTTACTGGCCATTAAGTGGGCATTTGAAGAATGGAGACATTTTCTTGAGGGGGCAAAACATTGTGTTACTGATCATAAGAACCTAATGTTTCTCGAGTCGGCTAAAAGGTTAAATCCCCGTCAGGCTAGATGAGCATTGTTTTTTAATCGCTTTAATTTTCCCATCACTTTCAGACCAGGAAGTAGAAACGTGAAGGCCAACGCACTCTCTCTGAGTTTCTGTGCGTACCAGCCTACAGAGACTCCACCTGAAACCATTTTACCAGCTAAGGTCTTCCTAGCAGCCTTGTCTCAGGACATCACGACTCTCATAAAGGCTGAACAACACCTAGCTCCGTTGTCCACTACTACAGATAAGTTGTTTGTTCCCATACAGCTTTGTCTCCAACTGCTGGGTGAGTGTCATGACTCTGTTTTTTGTGGACATCCGGGCATTGAGGGCACTAAAGGGCTGGTTTCCAGATCATTCTGGTGGCCTACTTTAACTAGAGACGTCAAGTCTTATGTGTTGGCCTGCAAGGTTTGTGCGAGGTCTAAGACCCCTAGGACTCGCCCGGCTGGGGACCTATGACCCTTACCCATTCCTAGTAGACCCTGGTCTTATATCTCAATGGATTTTATCACTGATCTGACACCTGCGGAGGGTAAGACTGTGGTTTGGGTAGTGTTTGATAGATTCAGCAAGATGGCTCACTTTATTCCCCTGCCTAAACTCCCGAGTGCGAAGACCCTAGCATCTTTGTTTGTAGAACAAATTGTACGTTTACATGGCATTCCAGAAAATATTGCATCTGACAGGGGTGTGCAGTTTGTGTCCAAGTTTTGGAGGGCCTTCTGTCTGAGATGCCAAATTTCTCTGTCCTTTTCATCTGCTTATCACCCTGAAAGTAATGGACAGACTGAGCGCCTCAATCAGTCAGTGGAACAATTTCTCAGGGCATATGTTGCAGATGATCAACAGTTGTGCGTGAAATACCTTCCGTTAGCCGAGTTTTCTCTGAATAACCGTGTTAATTCCTCTGCTGGGATCTCTCCTTTTTTTTTTTGTAACTATGGCTTTCATCCTCATTTTCTTTCTGGGTCATCCGTCTCCTTGTGTAATCCCGAGGTGGATGAGATCTCCTCAAAACTGTACACAGTATGGGCTCGGGTTCAATCGAACCTGGAAAAAGCTCAAAATACTCAGAGTCCAGGCCAATAGGAAACGTTCCACGGGGGTGAACTTTCAGGTGGGGGATAAGGTGTGGTTGTCCTCTAAAAATCTTTCACTGAAAGTTGCTTCAAAAAAGTTTGCTCCTCGCTTTATAGGGCCATACGAAATCATAGAGGTGATTAATCCTGTATCATTTAGGTTAGAATTGCCCGACTCATTCCACATTCATGATGTAAAGGGTCTCCTGACACCCCGACTGAGTACCTCCGTTGATGAATGCTCCTAGCGCTTCCCGAGGACTCCAAGCACTCCACTTGACACCGATACCACCACAGGAACCAGGAACAGGAACAGCTCTTACAAGAGTAATAGCCAGGTGAGTATACACGTATAGCAATCCCCATACACATGAGACGAGGCTCTATGTTGAATGTAAAACAGGACCTCTTTAATGGGTTATTTTTCAGCCTTTTATGCAGGTCTCCTAGCAAGGGACACTCCCCCTGGGGCCCTTGTAGAAGACTGAAAGTTTATATTTTAGCCAATCACATGCATTTACAGTATTGAAACCTTCCCAGCAATTGTACACAAAACCCCCTTCCCTCTGTCTGTAACGCAATCAACAAAAAACAATGAGCATTGTCTTTGACGCAATCAACAAAATACAATTACTAAAACACATTGGGCTCTGCCTGTGATACAATTACCAAACATAATGGGCTAACTTAATAACTGTCACGAGGGTATCAAGAGCCACGTCTGACTCCGTTATACCCGGGGTCAGGAGGTCGCAGCGGGTGGCTGCGCGCTCTATATCTAAAGATCACGTTGTTTCTTAGTGATTGTTTTCTGTGTTTGCCTTGCTATCCTTTTTGTCCCAATCAGGGATCCGTAGCTTCTCCTCCTCAGCTGTTTCTTGTCTGCCACTCCCAACTGTCCTTCCCTTGGTGTTTTCCTTTAGAGCTAGTGGTGCGGACTAGTGTTCCCACCGCCCTGTTCACTATCTAGGGCTCAGCTTAGGGAAAGCCAGGGCTTTAGGCACGTGATCGGCGTACGGGTGAGGAACCCGTCTAGGGACGTCAGGGCAGCCAGGTGCCAGCCGCTAGGTGAGTCAGGGGTCACCACCTTCCCTCTCACTTGGTCAGGGCCTTCCTTGTTCCCTCCCTCTGTGTCACATATGTGATAGTCACGCCGACCGTGATATTATAACTGGCCTTTACTTTTTGAGAAAAAATAAATAAATAATAATAATTTTCTTTTTGTTCAGCTTCAAGGCCTGTCTTTGGAGGTGGCAGGATTGAAGGCGTCTGTCCTCCAACAACAGCAGCAAATGCAGCAGACCGCACCCCCAGCGGTTGCTATGGGTAACCAGGTTGTTACAGAACCCAAGGTTGTTCTTCCTGACAGATTTTCTGGGGGAAGGGACAAATTTGCAACGTTCCGTGAGGCCTGCAAATTATACTTTAAGTTGCGCCCTTACTCCTCAGGTAATGAAGAACAGCGGGTAGGGATTGTCATTTCCCTGCTTCAGGGGGACCCACAATCCTGGGCGTTCTCGTTACCCCCTGGTTCCCAGGCTCTCCGGGCAGTGGAGGGATTTTTTGGGGCTTTGGGTCTCATATATGATGACCCTGACCGAGTCGCCCTGGCTGAGTCGAAGTTACAGAGACTCCTACAGGGAGATCGGTCAGCAGAGGAATATTGCTCAGAGTTCCGTAGGTGGGCTACGGATACTCAGTGGAACGACCCGGCTCTCAGGAGTCAGTTCTGCTCTGGGTTATCTGAAAGGGTTAAGGATGCACTGGCGCTGTATGAGACCCCCCTTTCCCTTGATGCTGTTATGTCCCTCTCTATCAGAATAGATAGGCGTCCTAGGGAAAGATCGAAAATTCCTGAGCAATTGGTTACCTCTCCCAAGCAACAATTAGTCTGTACTGACTTAGATGAGCCTATGCAGCTAGGCGGAACTTCTCGTCAGGTCCGTCCTCCTGAGGTTCGCCGTGGGGGGGGGGGCTTGTTTTTTCTGTGGGGGGGAAGGGTCATTTCATTAATGTCTGTCCCTCCTTTCTCAAAGACAAAAGACCGTCGGAAAACTACTAACCCCAGGCTGTGCGGAGGATGTCAGCCGGGGGGTATACGTTTCCTCCATACGAACATCTCAATTTGTGTTACCAGCGGTTATTGTTTTTGGTGTTAAGACGGAGTCTATTTCTTTTTTTCTAGACAGTGGAGCAGGGGTAAATTAAATTGATGCCCATTTTGCCCGCACTATGGGTTTGTCTCTCTGTACGCTGCAGAGACCTATTCCCGTATTCGCTATAGATTCGGCTCCTCTGTCTCAGAGAAACCTCACCCACATTGTTCATAATTTACACCTTCGGGTAGGGGACCACCATAATGAGTGTCTTTCATGTTATGTTCTGGAGGGTCTTCCCTCTCCTGTGGTATTGGGTCTTCCCTGGTTGGTAGCGCACAATCCAGTGGTGGATTGGCAGGCCAGGGAGATATTGGAGTGGAGTGAGCATTGCAGAGAGAATTGCTTAAATAACAATTGCTTAATCGCCTCCATAGCTTCCCTACCTACATTTATTTCGGACTTTGAGGACGTTTTTTCTGAAAAGGGTTGTCAGAAGCTACCACCTCATCGTCCTTATGATTGCCCGGTTAACCTGATTCCCGGTGCAAAATTACCCAAGTCCAGGTTGTATAATCTTTCGGGTCCCGAGAGACAAGCCATGAAAGATTATATCTCCGAGAGTCTGGCTAAGGGACACATCAGACCCTCTTCTTCACCCGTGGCTGCAGGGTTTTTCTTTGTTAAAAAGAAAGATGGGGGCCTGCGTCCTTGCCTAGATTTTCGTGAGCTAAACCAGATAACCATCCGAGACCCATACCCTCTTCCTCTCATTCCTGACCTTTTTAATCAGATTGCGGGTGCTAGGTGGTTCTCCAAACTTGATCTTAGGGGGGCCTACAATCTGATTCGTATCAGGGAAGGGGATGAGTGGAAGACAGCTTTTAACACCCCTGAGGGGCATTATGAAAATCTAGTTATGCCTTTCGGTCTGACCAATGCCCCCGCTGTCTTCCAACATTTCGTTAATGATATTTTTAGTCATCTCATCGGCAGGTTTGTTGTCATATACTGTACCTAGATGATATCTTAATTTATTCGGCTGATCTGAAAACACATGAGGTGCATGTCAGGCAAGTACTGCAGGTCCTACGGACGAAAAAATTATATGCGAAAATTGAAAAATGTGTCTTCGCCGTTCAGGAAATACAGTTCCTGGGATATCTATTATCTGCTTCAGGTTTCCGTATGGATCCTGGGAAGGTCCAGGCAATTTTAGATTGGGATCTTCCTGAGAACCTTAAAGCCCTACAACGGTTTTTGGGTTTCGCAAATTTCTATAGAAAGTTCATTAAAAATTATTCAGTGATCGTTAAACCCCTTACCGACATGACTAGGAAGGGGACTGATTTTTCTAAATGGTCTGACGCCGCTAAAAATGCATTTTCCTCTCTAAAAGAGAGGTTTACCTCGGCACCTGTTCTAATTCAACCTGATGTCTCCCAGCCTTTTATTGTTGAGGTAGATGCGTCAGAGGTGGGAGTGGGGGCTGTATTGTCTCAGGGTCCGTCTCCTGGCAAATGGCGCCCTTGCGCTTTCTTTTCCAAAAAATTATCTTCTGCAGAGAAGAACTATGATGTTGGAAATAGGGAACTGTTGGCGATTAAGCTGGCGCTTGAAGAGTGGCGTCACTTCTTAGAGGGAGCAATCCACCCCGTCACGGTGATTACGGATCACAAAAACCTTCTGTACCTAGAATCGGCTAAGCGTCTCACCCCTAGACAAGCTAGGTGGTCGCTATTCTTTACCAGATTTAACTTTGTAATCACCTATCGTCCTGGGGCAAAAAATACCAAGGCAGACGCGTTATCTCGTAGTTTCCCTGGAGGGGGTAATGCTAGTGATCCGGTACCTATTTTACAAAGAGGAGTGGTTGTCTCTGCTGTATACTCTGTTCTAGAGGGAAAGGTGTTAGAGGCCCAGGGGGACGCCCCGGCCTCTTGCCCCTCAGAGAAATTGTTTGTACCGTTAAACCTGCGTCTTGAATTATTAAAAGAACATCATAATTCGGCACTTGCTGGGCACCCGGGTAGTAAAGCAAATTTGGAGGTATTATCTCGTCGTTTTTGGTGGCCAAGGTTGCGTCAGGATGTAATGGATTTCGTGTCTACTTGCTCTACTTGTGCACGCGCGAAAGTCTCTCATACACGTCCAGCAGGGTCTTTATTGCCTCTTTTTATCCCCAATAGGCCATGGACACATCTGTCGATGGATTTCATCACTGACTTACCGTTGTCTGCGGGTAAAACAGTTATTTTGGTAGTAGTAGACAGGTTTAGCAAAATGGTACACTTTATTGCGCTACCCGCACTTCCTAATGCTAAAACTCTTGCTCAGGTGTTTATCAGTGAAATCGTGAAGCTTCACGGGGTCCCTTCCGATGTGGTTTCGGATCGGGGAACCCAGTTTATTTCTAAGTTTTGGAAAGCTTTTTGTTCCCGTTTGGGGGTACACTTGTCCTTTTCCTCAGCTTTCCATCCTCAGTCGAATGGACAGACTGAGCATACCAACCAAAACCTAGAAACATATTTAAGGTGTTTTGTGTCTGAAAACCAAGAGTTGTGGTCATCATATTTACCATTAGCTGAGTTTGCCATAAATAATCATTATCAGGAGTCCACTGGCAAGTCACCATTCCTTGGTGCATACGGTTTTCATCCCCAATTTTGTACTTTCAAAGAGGGGGGGTCTTCTTGGGTTCCCGAAGAGGAAAGGTTTTCTTCATCTCTTTCTTCGGTATGGCAGAAGGTGCAAGTTAACTTGAAAAAGATGAGTGGTAAATATAAATGCATGGCCGATAAGAAACGGTCGCCAGGTCCGGACCTAGGGGTGAATGACTATGTGTGGTTGTCTACTAGGAATATTAAGTTGAAGGTTCCCTCTTGGAAACTGGGCCCTAGGTTCATTGGTCCTTATAAAATAGTAGCCGTCATTAACCCTGTGGCTTTTCGCCTGGAGCTACCTCAGACTTTTAAGATCCATAACGTCTTCCATAATTCGTTACTCAAGAAGTATGTTCCACCTCTAGAACCATCACCGCTGCCACCTCCTCCTGTTATTGTGGATGGTAATCTGGAGTTTCAAATAGCCAGAATTGTTGATTCTCGTCGGGTCCGCCGCTCTCTTCAGTATCTGGTGCATTGGAGGGGTTACGGTCCCGAGGAAAGAATGTGGGTTCCAGCGTCAGAGGTAAACGCCAACAGGTTAATTCAGGCTTTCCATACCTCTCATCCGGAGAGACCTGGTCCTGAGTGTCTGGAGGCCCCTCGTGAAAGGGGGGGTACTGTCACGAGGGTATTAAGAGCCACGTCTGACTCCGTTATACCCGGGGTCAGGAGGTCGCAGCGGGTGGCTGCGCGCTCTATATCTAAAGATCATGTTGTTTCTTAGTGATTGTTTTCTGTGTTTGCCTTGCTATCCTTTTTGTCTCAATCAGGGATCCGTAGCTTCTCCTCCTCAGCTGTTTCTTGTCTGCCACTCCCAACCTCCTTATATTCTCCCCTCACACTTCTCTAGTTGCCAGTTATAGAGCTTCCTGCCTGGACATCTATACTGACCCACTGGAGTTGTGAATCCTGGTTGTCGTTCCAGAGTGCTACCCTCCGGATCCCTGTTGGGCTTCTTGTTGTCTCCTGTTGTCGCCCACCTGGGATTATATGTTGAGTTTGTATTGTCTGTCCTTCCCTTGGTGTTTTCCTTTAGAGCTAGTGGTGCGGACTAGTGTTCCCACCGCCCTGTTCACTATCTAGGGCTCAGCTTAGGGAAAGCCAGGGCTTTAGGCACGTGATCGGCGTACGGGTGAGGAACCCGTCTAGGGACGTCAGGGCAGCCAGGTGCCAGCCGCTAGGTGAGTCAGGGGTCACCGCCTTCCCTCTCACTTGGTCAGGGCCTTCCTTGTTCCCTCCCTCTGTGTCACGTATGTGATAGTCACGCCGACCGTGATAATCACTCATAGACAGAAAACACACATTTTTCCCAAAACACAGAAAACACCTCAAAACCCCACATATCCCCATAATGTATACATCCATGGATAGCTCTAATCTGGGTGAACAACATATCCAAAAATCACCCAGATCCGAGCAGGGGTTCCCGAATTCCATGGAAGTCACATTTGGCCGACCGCAAGCATGGCTTTCCTGCCCAAAACAGTTCCACAGATTTAAGCTGTGCGGCCGGTCTGTCTTCTCCTTCAAAGTTAGTATATGGGCCATAATCCTGAGGCAAGAGGCTGGCAAACAGGCCCCTCCAAAACCCAGTGGCGAGGTTATTTTCGCCACACATCTCCCCCTCCCAGGAAAGACTAACCAGATACCTGACCTCACGCCGGTCGGTACCTGAGTTAGTCTGGCAGTCCACCCACAACCAAATACTGGACCTTTTGAATTGGGTAGCCTCTCTCTGTCCAGTGAGTCCACCAAGGTTATGTTGGTAACTGGTACTCCCGGTCTCTGTGTTGCTCCCTGGCTTGGAGTGGAGGTTGCTTTGTGGGCAGGGATCAGCGGTACTGTGCCCTGGTGCCAGCGCTACCACGGAAGAAGCCTGGTTGGAGCCTTGTTGTTGGAGGGGGAGACCGACTGTCTCCCCTTTGGCTAAACAGCCCTGTTGCTGGGGGACAGGACCGACTGTCCCTACCCCCTGTGCTGTAAGTGCAGAGACTACGGTCCCATCTGCACTGTTGTGGGGCTTACTGTCTCCCCCTGGTGCGTTAAGCTGCCGCTGGGGAGAGGGGGTAACGAGCTCCTCTCCCATACAAACTTCCAGCCGCTGGGGTGGGCGACCGACCGTCTCCGCTCCCAATACAGTGTCCTGCTGCTGGGGAAAGGAGACTGGGCTCTCTATTCCCTGCTGGACTCTCTGCTGCTTGGGGACAGGACCGACTGTCTCTGCACCCTGTAACTCAGCCTGCCGCTGGGGAATGGAGACTGGGCTCCCAATTCCCAATAAATCACATTGCCGCTGGGGGACAGGACCAACTGTCTCTGCCCCCTGTAACTCAGCCTGCCACTGGGGAATGGGGAATGGGGAATGGGCTGCCAATTCCCTGCAGGACCGGTGGAGAGACCTCGGTCCCATCTCCACCCGCCCCCTCGGGTTCTTCCCAGTAAACCTCCACAATATCTTCCCAGCTGAAGAGGTCTGGCTCTGGGTCTGTCACTCTGCTCTCCTGCTGAGCCTTCTCACTGGAGTGGAACAGCTGCTGGTAGCCCTGTTCCAGCTCCATCTCCCGGGTCACCAGGTGGACCAGGTCCTGCTCAATCTCATGAGTGTCGTCCCAGTCATACCTGCTCTCCCTCCATTCCAAGAGATCACGGAAACGGGCTTGTGTAGGGCTCCCAAACTCCAGCTCTAAAAAAGTCTCCCATAACAAGCCAGGACCATCAAACTCCTCTCCCTCTGGCTTGTCATGCTCAGCTGTCCTGGGTAGGTACTGTGCCCCATACCACCAGAGCGCCTGGTAGGCATCTTCCAGCCACAGCTCCTGCCATGCTAGGTGTTCCAATTTCTTTACCCATTCCTCCCAGGGCTGCTCTCCCAGGAAGGGCATCCGCAGGGCTACTCGCTTCTGCAACCGCTGGTCTTCCGTGGGGAGTCTCTCGTCCCGCATATACTCCACAATACCCAGTGCCTGGTACCAGATGCCTTTGTGGACTGCATCTCGGTCATCCATGACACCCTCATCGTACTCCACTGCTGTTTCCATTCTGGTGCTGTCAGGGTCGCTGTACTAGGACATGCGTTGCCCTCAAATTGTAAAATCCATGGAATGGTGTCTCCTGTAGCTGTCCTTCTGGCTGTGGGAACGATCCCACCGCTTGCCACCAATGTAAAGGATCTCCTGACACCCTGACTGCGTACCTCCGTTGATGAATGCTCCTAGAGCTTTCCGAGGACTCCAAGCACTCCACTTGACACCGATACCACCACAGGAGCCAGGAACAGCTCTTACAAGAGCTATGAGTAATAGCCAGGGGAGTATACACGTATAGCAATCCCCATACACATGAGACGAGGCTCTATGTTGAATGTAAAACAGTACCTCTTTAATGGGTTATTTTTCAGCCTTTTATGCATGTCTCCTAGCAAGTGACACTCCCCCTGGGGCCCTTGTAGAAGACTGTGACAGTTTATATTTTAGCCAATCACATGCATTTACAGTATTGAAACCTTCCCAGCAATTGTACACAAAACCCCCTTCCCTCTGTCTGTAACGCAATTAACAAAATACAATGAGCATTGTCTTTGACGCAATCAACAAAATACAATTACCAAAACACATTGGGCTCTGCCTGTGATACAATTACCAAACAGATTGGGCTAACTTAATCACTCACAGACAGAAAGCACTCATTTTTCCCAAAACACAGAAAACACCTCAAAACCCCACATATCCCCATAACGTATACATCCATGGATAGCTCTGATCTGGGTGAACAACATATCCAAAAATCACCCAGATCCGAGCAGGGGTTCCCGAATTCCATGGAAGTCACATTTGGCCGACCGCAAGCATGGCTTTCCTGCCCAAAACAGTTCCACAGATTTAAGCTGTGCGGCCGGTCTGTCTTCTCCTTCAAAGTTAGTATATGGGCCATAATCCTGAGGCAAGAGGCTGGCAAACAGGCCTCTCCAAAACCCAGTGGCGAGGTTATTTTCTCCACACATGATGTATTTCACAAGCCCCTACTAAAAAAAATACATCGAACCTGTTGTACCGTCACAAGCCGCGCCTCTGCCTGTTCTGGTTAAGGATTCTGTGGAGTATGTGGTATCTAAAATTGTGGATGTCAGAAGAGTGCATAATTCCTTGCAGTATCTGGTGCACTGGAAGGGCTATGGACCCGAGGAAAGGTCTTGGGTACCAGCTAGGGAGGTTCATGCCCCTAGACTGGTTAAGAAATTTCATGAGGATCATCCCAAGAAGCTGTCGCCTGAGTCCTTGGGTCCGGTGGTCCCGCGTAAAAGGGGGGGCACTGTCACGGCACGGTCTAGGAGGCGGGCACGTCCGGAGTGCGCACGCATCCTCAGCGCGTCTAGCGTCGCCCGCACTCCTGATAATACTATGCACGCCCCCTGCACGTCTATGTGCATTCATGAGAATGGTTTTAGGGCTGATCACTCGGCGCTCGGCTGTGTGGAGTCATGTGACGCTGGCCACGTCACATGACCCCTTTGACTCCCTATTTAAACAGGCAGTCTGCTGGCCACAGATTGCGTGTTATTTAGGTTCCACCTGCGACTTTGTCTTTCCTGGCGTACTGACCTCCTGCTGAATTCCTGACGATCCTCTGCCTGCTCCTTGTGTACTTTGCTGATCTTCTGGTATTCTGACCCTGGCTTCCTCCTGACGATCCTCTGCTGACTCCTTTGGTACTTCACGACTCTCCTGGTATTTATGACCCTGGCTTCTCCTGACTATTCTCTGCTTGCTCCATTTGTTCTTCGTAGCTTTCCTGGTATAGACTCGGTCCGTTCACATTCTGTTTGTCTGGTCTGTCCTCCCTGCACTTATTGCAAGCTAGGGATTGCCGTCCACTTGTCCCCTGTCATTAGGACTCACGAGGCAAGTAGGCAGGGCCAGGGGTCAGGGTGGAGCGCAGTGGTCACTTCCCTCCCCCCTGTGTGTGTGTACATGACCGTTACAGTAGGTTGGTTGGGCCACCAGACTCTCTGAGTCCAACAGAGCCTCCGCTGGAGTGTCTCCCACCTCCACCTGGCACCGGTGGTTCAGAGACTCTGGAGCACCCACTACACACAGTTTCCTGGCATACAATGATTGACGGAAGCCATAGTTCATGTCCTGATGTGGACAGTCAGCTCGAACATGGCCAGGCTCCCGACACTGCCAGCAGATTATTGGAGCGGGGTCCACAGGGGTTACATTCCGGGCGGGTTTGGTGGGCACTAGTTGCCAGGTCCGGGGTGGAGATTTACGGGATTTGACTGCCCCCCTCCCAAAAGAACCCCACCTGTAAGTTCTGGGTAGCCTCATAGTGCTCCACCAGGTCGACCATCTCCAGCGCATTACCTGGAGAGACCTGACCAATCCATTGCTGGAGAGTGGGTGGCAGAGCCCTCCAAAACCTGTCTGCTAACAACTGGTCCAGCATAGCAGTGGGGCTTAGCACGTCAGGTTGTAGCCACTTTTGCAACAGGTTATAATACTGGGTTCTCACGGGCTCAGCCAGGTTGAACCCCCACTGATGCACCCACTGGGCCCGGACTAGCACATTCACCCCCAGTCTTGCCAAAATCTCACCCTTTACCTTTGGGTAGTCAGCCGCTTGATCGGCCGGCAAGTCAAAATACACCCGCTGGGACTCTGATGTCAAAAAAGGAGCGACGACCTCAGCCCACTAGTCTTGGGGCATCTTTTCCCTGGTGGCCACTTTCTCATACATCGCCAGGTAGGTCTTGACGTCATCTGCGGGGGTCATTTTAGGGATCGCTGCACGGACTGCTTTCCGGGCATCATGTACGCTTGGGGTTGCTCCTGCTGTCTGCAAAGCCATCACGTGTTGTCTCTTGCTGCTGCTTATTAGCCTCGCGTTGCTGCAGGTTAGTCTCTCGCTGCTGCAGATTAGCCTCCATGAGGGCCTTCACAACAGCCTCCATTTTGTCACGTGACACAGGTTTGAATCTAGCCGGTTTGATCAATGACATACAACTGTTTGCAAACCAAAAAATATTTCGGCATTCACGCCAGCCTCACTGCGCTTGCCCGCTCTAAGCCACCAATTGTAGGGATTTGCTCTGGTAGGCAGGGTAAACAGACGCAATACAGAGGCAAGACCACGGTTGAAAAGCAAAAGTTCCGTGTTTATTCACACAAAAAGGCAGAAAAAAACAACAATACTTTGCAGGGTCCTGGTGTTAATTCATACAGCAAGAATCCTGGTGCTAATTCACACAGCAAGAGTCCACAGAACAAAACATGTTACCTGGCAGTCCACAGCAGGCTTTAGGGCGCCTGACTTCCAGCAGGCGGCTCTCATGCGGCTCTCAGCCTTGCAGCATGGCGGAACTCCTCAGCTCCCAAACACAGAGCTGTAGAACACCAAAAACAGTGGGTCAAAATAGAAACCGAAATAAACGAAGTAAAGGACTGGTCTCATATATTATGAACAGCGATAAATCTGGCTGTATTGTACATTCCTTACTCCCACTGCGAAAGCAGCCATAGAGGTCTTGAAACAAACTAATTTAGACATATTGATCAAAGACAAAAATTGGTACATAAAATACCTCTAATATCACTACAAGCTTTCACTCGATTAAACTCACTAGATAACTGGTCAAACAAGGAAATAAACTACCTACAGGATATCATAGAAAATGGGAAAATAAAAAGTTTCAAAACCCTAAAAAACCAATACAATCTGAGAGTGGGGGAAAAACAACCTACAAAAAACTCTCCAAACATCTCACTAAATACCCTACACAGTAAATATGGCTCCCTAACAGCATCTCAGATACAGTTTCCAACTCAAATAAGGTGAACACAACAAAAGAATGATATGAAATTCTTAACAATGACACTCAATTCTACATACTCAACTCACACAAATAATGGGATAAAGACCTGGGAAAAACATTCCAACCTAATGGGGTAAACGCACATAATATTCTATGCAAAGTGACAGCATGCACTTCCCACAGAGAACAGGCATACAAAATGCACACGAGATGGTATTATGCACCAAAAAAACGACATGATATTTACCCGGAAAACCTGATAAATGTTGGAGAGAATGTGGTGGAGTAGGAACGATCAGACATATTTTCAGTTTGTGCCCTAAACTAAATAAATTGGGGAATGACTTAGAAAACCTCATGTACTTACTGACAGGGAAAAGAAAAATCCTCAAACCGGAACTACTGTTGTTAAACATAGGACTTGAAAAACTACCCCCGTAATGGAGATTTCCTATTTGTCATATTGCAATTGCTACGAGAATCTCGATAGCTAAACTTTGGAAATTACCTACGATTCCAGAGATTTCAGCAATAATAGACATGGTATCAAACAATTATATTTCCGAACAACAAACATTTGCATGGTGAAATAGAAATATTAATATTTGAAATCTGCTCTCATCAAACTTTGTGTAAGGAAAGGTAAAAATCCCTCAACCGCAGTCAGAGTCAGACACAGGTGTTACCATTTTGAGTTCTTCTGAGCAACTGCCCTCCTCCATAGTCTTCTCACCTTTTATTTAGTCACAGTAACAATAGAAAAGAGACTGGCCCATCACCCGACCACTTACTACATGTAACAAGGATACAGGAAGTGATGACATAGGAAGACAAGACACCATCATTTACAATAGCATAGCCAGCTAACAAACACATGTATCCTATAACCACTGGAGCGAACTTTATCTAGCCTTGCTCAGTAATCAATGCCAGATAAAGTTACTATGATCCTCAGGCATGTTTATTTACAGGACAGCGTCATTATCTCCAGCAGCTGATCAGGCGCACTAGAGACCACAAACGCATGTTCCTTTCATATATTGTTCTCTTAACAAATGCATCCACGCCAAGCCAATAAATCTGCGTCTTGCGCGGGGGCCCTAGCCGGCGTCCATACATCAGCCAACAAAACACTGCTTATCAGTCTCCCCCGGCCCACAGCCCAGTGCTTAGCACATGTACCATTCGCCGACGGAGACCTCTGCACCCAGCCGCTGTGACAGGACATACACAGGAAGATATCCATGGTTTCCCCTGACACTGAGAGACATGATGACAATACAAAATATATTAGAAACACATCCTAACAAAATGTCCACAACAGTCCCTCCTCTTTGTCATATGCTCCCCAGTGTCCCTCGACGAATCTCGATCTTCTTCCTTGAAAAAAACAGTCTTGTCTACGAAAAGTCCTGAATCCATAAAACAAAACAGATGATGGAAAACAGAAAGTCAATCTTAAAACGTAGCTCAAAAACAAATCTTGACTCAGAGATTATTTTCTTCGGGAGTTGACTCAGGAGGTGGTGTTTCGCGCTGGTCGCCGGCAGTGTTCCCTCTAAGGTGCGCGGCCACGCATCAATTATTGTGCCCCCGCTCACCACTTTATAATGTCCGCTCAGCGCCACCCGCAGTCATCATGATGATGACTTCTTCATCAATACATTCAGTGTGCGGCTCAGCGGGGCGCCGCCTCCACATATTTCTGCGCTACTGCTGCCTCCTCCTTCTTTTTCTGACCGGAAGAGGAGAGGAGGACTGAGCAGCACGAAGCAGCAGGGCAAGGTAATGTGGAGGTGGAGCTGTCTTATAGCCTGAGAGCGGCTAAAGTGGTTTTACCCTGCTGTGTCAGGGACAGGGTAAGACGCAGCCTGCAAAGTAAAGACATTAAAATCTCCTGAGTGTTCCCATAGAACAGGCGGGAGCAGAGTGCAGGGTAATTACAGAGCTTCATGTTCCATTTAGTTGAACAGGACACTGCACAGCCCTTTGAATGAGAAATTTATCTTTTTATGTTTGCAAATATAACTACTATAATACTGCCTCCTATGTACAAGAATATAACTACTATGGGGGGCGGAGCCTGACTGTGAAGCTGAATGGCAGCAGCTTCCTGAGCTCCTCACACATACCGGTGATTTAACCCCTTTAGAAGCAATTTAATCGCACACAAATGGGGAAAATTGGAAAGGATCGGAGCAGGGATCACCTAGAACCGACACCTACCCGCTCCAAACAGCCAGATATGGAGCAATACCTCAAGAAACAGGTGAAGCTGCACACCAGCGATGTCTCCAAGATGGCGCCGCGCATGCCACAGCCCTCAGACGCAGAGGAACCATCGGAAGCTGGCAGTGCATCGGAGGCCTCGGAGTGCCGAATCCCACGGCGGCGCTCAAACCTCTCTAAAGAGGTACTTAAAGAGCTCCTGGATGCCGCTTTAGCCTCTCTGAAAAGAGATTTAGAAGACATAAAGGAAGACCTCCGCGGCCTAGGTCACAGGGTAATGGCGCTGGAAAATACCCAGGACGCCATCCTTCAGCATGAAGGTAAGGCATGTCAAGCCCTGCAGATGCATCACGATCTAATAAATGAGGCCCACCTCCGTATAGAGGATCAGGAGAACAGGAGCCGGCGCAGAAACCTGCGAATTAGAGGCTTACCTGAGTCCATTGCAGCAGAGGCCCTCCGCAAAGTGGCAGCTGAAATCTTTACACAGCTTCTAGGCCCAGACAGAGCAGCCACAGTAGTGGTGGAGCGCATCCATAGTGCACTGCGTCCAAGTCCGAAACCCACAGAACCGCCGCGCGACATGATCTGCGGCCTTCTCAGCTTCGTTGATACAGCTGATATTCTGAGACACAGCAGAGAGGCCGAGAATCTGAGGTATGAAGATGCCGCCCTCCTGTTCTTCCAGGACCTGGCACCTACCACGCTGGTGAAGCGGCGTATCCTTCGTCCATTACTGGACGCTTTAAAAGCATCCGTCACTCAGTTCAGGTGGCTGTACCCCTTCGGCCTGGACATAATGAAAAATGGCAGGCAGCTCACGGTTCGCAAGCCGGCGGACCTGAAATCCATCTGGGGCCCGCTTGATCTGGCTCCTATAGAAATCCCTTCCTGGATGCCCGCGGATCAGGGTGACCCCTTACCCACTCCACCAAAAATAGATGCCTGGCTGGAGGTGTCCCCTGGGAAAGCAGAAAGGGCCAGAAGAGATCGGCGGATCACCTGAGGCTGCTTTTTCACCAAATTTTGCTGTCTCATTAGGGAATCCCTCCCTTGTCATGCACAGCAGTAGTTTCTGTGCCTCAAGTTGCAGGGCTGTATGCCTGCCTCTCCAAGTTCAGCTTATATAGAAGATGGAGTTATCTACGTTCTGAGTTTTTTAACCCCTTGAAGTTTTTGGGGATCTTGTTAAATTAAGAGGACGCTGTTGCTATAAAGGTGGCCTTTAACCCTCGCAAGTCATCATGAAGCTGTCCTGGAAAAGATCTTGTTATCCACACAGTTATCCCACCCCAGTTGGTCAAGATTTGGGGTTACACCGGTTCTTCACCATGTGATGGTCGACCCACCTCTGAAAGCCTTTCAGTGGCTCTCAGCTGTCCTATGGAAGCCCCCCCTGATGGATCCCGGCTTGACGTCGTGATGCAAAAGGATCCACTACGTGTCAGGTGTTCCATGGGACTTCTCCAATGCGCACTAAAATACCAATGCGCACTAAAATATCTGTGTCATGTGTTTTTCTTTTTATATTCTCATCCAATTGTCTTCCCGCCTTGTATGTCCGTCTATCCTTTCCCTTTTGTCCTCCTCCCTTGCTCAGTCAGGATTTTTCTTATGTACCAAGATTGTATGCTTCCAATGGTTAATGCTTTTTTCTTCATTTTGTGATAGGTCATCATGACTTCCTTTGTTGTATCATCACTGAATGTCCGGGGTCTGAACGAGCCATGTAAGAGATCTCAGCTACTGTCACTCTTGCAAAAAGATAAAACTTCTATAGCTTACTTTCAAGAAACACATTTTAAAACAGGGAAGATACCGAAGTTACCATCTACAAGGTTTTCTCAATGGTATCATAGCACCCATTCATCAGCTAGCAGAGGGGTCAGCATTGCAGTACACAAAAATATTCCGTTTACTCAGAAGGCAACCTCTGCGGATTCCGAGGGGCGCTTTTTGTTTGTAAAAGGCCTTATTGCTGACACCTCTGTTACACTGGCGAATATATACGCCCCCAATAGGGGCCAGATCCCGTGGCTCGTTCAGACCCTCAGACAATTGAGCACCTTTAAGAAGGGATTGCTTATACTAGGTGGGGATTTTAATGTGGCCCTGGAGCCCTCTTTAGATTCCTCGTCAGGCAAGTCATCTATTACCCACAAGCTTTTGAGACGCCTTAAGGTTTCTCTGAAAAAACTGGAGGTGTTAGATATGTGGCGTACATTGAACCCCTCAGGAAGGGATTACTCATTTTTTTCTCATGCAAAGGATTCTTATCACAGGATCGACTATCTTTTCCTTTCAGGTACCCACGCCCCATTAGTCTCCAGTGCTAAAATAGGGAGCATTGTACTCTCAGACCATGCCCCAATCTTCCTAACCCTCTTACTAACCGGCCTCCCAAAGAAAGATTGGACATGGCGACTAAATGACACTCTTATCCAGGACCCTGATAACATATCCAAGCTATCAGCTTCATTGTCCGAATTTTTTAAGATTAACACGTCTGGTTCCTCTCCTCCATCTATCCCCATCATATGGGAGACGCACAAAGCCGTGATAAGGGGCAAACTGATTGCTCTTGGCTCTCATGTCAAGAAAAAACGTTCTCAGGCCCAGAATATGTTAATGTCCCGCATAGCGGCTCTTGAGCTCAACCACAAACAGTCCCAGGCCTCCCAGGTAGCAACAGAGCTGTATAACGCAAGAAATGATCTGAACAACCTTCTGAATGCTACTTCTGCTAAATTGCTGTTTCACTGATACAACTGGTATGAGGTATACGTTCCACCTATCAAAACTATATCACTGTCGTTTGGAACGCTATAAATACTGTTAAAACTAATATTTTATTGATTCAACACAAGAAAAGGGAAAGGGGAACTACCTATATTAAAATACTAGAGCACCATCTAACCAGTGTACGGTCGATGATATGGACCTATGTAGCCGCAGATTGCGGTACATGCGGCTATAGATGGGGTCACTAGAAATGCCGCAACTAGTGCTATACTACAAGCTGGATCATAAGGCCATGGGGCCGTGCTAGATCCAATCCACCAGAAGTAGGCACTGTGGCGCGGTCAAAAGTGCTCTGAACCAATCCCAGCTAATAGTGCCCTAAACTAAATTTAAGATGGACTAATCCATTGATAAACATCTGCCTGCAGAAGCCGACCTCACTGGAAACCATCCGTTCAAGGTGAATCAGATGTCTGAGTGTCGGCTCTGCAGGCACGAATCAAGGGACACTAGGCCAAGCTGGGTGGAACAGAAAGCTTGATTGCATTTGCTCATCAGCTGCAGAGGGCTGAGAACCGCAGACCTCAACTGCAGTGTGAGCACAAGCAAGCAGTGTGATCATTAATTTATCCCCACACCACGCTCGACGCGTTTCACCATATTTGGCTCGTCAGGAGCATAATTCTGTGGTTATATGGACAAATGGTCAAAGCTGCTAAGCCTCCGTGACAGAGGCTGCAGCTGTCAGTACGAGGTGGCCGAAAGCGGCCGCTCAAGTGCACGGAATATAAGGAGAGTCCTCCTCCCCTCTACTGAGTCACGCCTTCAGGGCGGCCAATGAGATTGCAGGAGGCGCGGCACCGCCGCATCATCCGTCCCGCCCCCATTGTACCGCCCCCTCTATGAGGCGGGCCCAGATGAATGTCACAACATTCATACATTAAAGATAGAGCTGATGCATACGGCGGCTCACTGATCCAGCGGCACAGTACAGCAGCGATCGGGATGAGGGCTGCTGAGTGGTCATTAGTTCCTCCTGTTGAGGACATCAATCGGTAACGGACAACACAACACCACAGGGTCACCTCTTAAAGGGACCATGCAGTCTTATTAATCTCAGGTGGTGACACAAAAATGAGTCAATTATTAACTTTATTAATGATAAGCTGTCTAATGCATAATACTCCTGAGACACAGGGATCTACTTACAGTGGGGGAAATAATTATTTGACCCCTCACTGATTTTGTAAGTTTGTCCAATGACAAAGAAATGAAAAGTCTCAGAACAGTATCATTTCAATGGTAGGTTTATTGTAACAGTGGCAGATAGCACATCAAAAGGAAAATCGAAAAAATAACTTTAAATAAAAGATAGCAACTGATTTGCATTTCATTGAGTGAAATAAGTATTTGAACCCTCTAACAAAAAAAGACTTAATACTTGGTGGAAAAACCCTTGTTTGCAAGCACAGAGGTCAAACGTTTCTTGTAATTGATGACCAAGTTTGCGCACATTTTAGGAGGAATGTTGGTCCACTCCTCTTTGCAGATCATCTCTAAATCCCTAAGGTTTCGAGGCTGTCTCTGTGCAACTCTGAGCTTGAGCTCCCTCCATAGGTTTTCGATTGGATTAAGGTCCGGAGACTGACTAGGCCACTCCATGACCTTAATGTGCTTCTTCTTGAGCCACTCCTTTGTTGCCTTTGCTGTATGTTTTGGGTCATTGTCGTGCTGGAACACCCATCCACGACCCATTTTCAGTTTCCTGGCAGAGGGAAGGAGGTTGTCGCTCAGGATTTCACGATACATGGCTCCGTCCATTTTCCCGTTTATGCGAATAAGTTGTCCTGTGCCGTTAGCAGAAAAACACCCCCAAAGCAAAATGTTTCCACCCCCATGCTTGACGGTGGGGGCGGTGTTTTGGGGGTCATAGGCAGCATTTTTCTTCCTCCAAACACAGCGAGTTGAGTTAATGCCAAAGAGCTCTATTTTGTCTCATCAGACCACAGCACCTTCTCCAGTCACTCTCTGAATCATTCAGGTGTTCATTGGCAAACTTCAGACGGGCCTGCACATGTGCCTTCCTGAGCAGGGGGACCTTGCGAGCCCTGCAGGATTTTAATCCATTGCGGTGTAATGTGTTTCCAATGGTTTTCTTGGTGACTGTGGTCCCTGCTAATTTGAGGTCATTAACTAACTCCTCCCGTGTAGTTCTAGGATGCTTTTTCACCTTTCTCAGAACCATTGACACCCCACGAGGTGAGATCTTGCGTGGAGCCCCAGATCGAGGTCGATTGATGGTCATTTTGTGCTCCTTCCATTTTCGAACAATCGCACCAACAGTTGTCACCTTCTCTCCCAGCTTCTTGCTAATGGTTTTGTAGCCCATTCCAGCCTTGTGCAGGTCTACAATTTTGTCTCTGACATCCTTGGACAGCTCTTTGGTCTTTCCCATGTTGGAGAGTTTGGAGTCTGCTTGATTGATTGATTCTGTGGACAGGTGTCTTTTATACAGGTGACTAGTTAAGACAGGTGTCCTTAATGAGGGTGACTAATTGAGTAGAAGTGTCTAACCACTCTGTGGGAGCCAGAACTCTTAATGGTTGGTAGGGGTTCAAATACTTATTTCACTCAATGAAATGCAAATCAGTTGCTATCTTTTATTTAAAGTTATTTTTTCGATTTTCCTTTTGATGTGCTATCTGCCACTGTTACAATAAACCTACCATTGAAATGATACTGTTCTGAGACTTTTCATTTCTTTGTCATTGGACAAACTTACAAAATCAGTGAGGGGTCAAATAATTATTTCCCCCACTGTATATTAGTACCCCTGCTGCACTGTCATGGAGGTTAAAGAAAACACGCAAAGGAGTTATATTCATTCAATCCATGAGGTTGAAGCGCATACAGGCGGTAGATCCACTGTGTCTCTTTTTGCAACAGACGCCTATCAAAGTCGCCTCCTCTTGGCGATCTTCTAACCACCTCCACAGCCTGAAATTTAATGGCATCCGCATCACTGTTGTGTGCAGTTGACATATGTCTGGCGATAGGGGTATCAGCCCCATTGCGGATGTCATTTAGGTGTTCTGCTACTCTTCTGCGGAATTCCCTTGTGGTTTTACCCACATATTGTTTTCCGCACACACAGGTGGCCAAGTATACCAGGCCTCTCGTCTTACAATTTACAAAATTGCTGTTTCGGTCTAAGTTCAAGTCTTATGCCCATGGAGATAGGGGAAATAAATTGATGACAGCACTTTGTAAACAACAGCAGGTAGATTCCTTCAACCCTGCTATTAGGGATGCGTCGGGCAATAAGCATAAGACCACGCCTGAGATAGCAGAGGCGTTTTGCGCCTTTTACTCTAACCTATATAATTTACCGCTCCCGAACCAAGCAACCCCAGAGTTGATAGCTAACGCGTCAGATCAATTCCTCAACTCACTTAATCTACCTTCCATAAGCTCCTTACAGGCTTCCCAGCTCACTTCCCCAATTACAGACGTAGAGATACTAAAAGTGCTGTCCTCAATTCCCTCTGGGAAAAGCCCAGGTCCTGACGAGTTGAACATTTCATACTATAAAACCTTTAAAGATATACTGCTCCCGCATTTTAAATCCCTCTGCAACTATTTACTAAATGGAGGGTCCTTGCCTCCGCAATCCCTAATGGCCCATGTAACCATCCTTCCTAAGGAAAATAAAGACCCCCTTGAGTGTGGCAGTTATCGCCCCATTTCTTTGTTAAATTTGGATGTCAAGTGGTGGGCGAAGATATTGCCCCAGCGCCTTCAACAAATGCTCCCTGATATAATATATGGCGAGCAACTTGGATTTGTCCCTGGCAGACGGGGCAATGAGAACATCATCCGCCTACTGCACTTGATGTCTTGGGCACGAACCAATGCAGTACCTGTGGCATTACTGAGCACTGACGCTGAAAAAGCTTTCGACAGGGTGAGTTGGTCTTTCATGTCCAGGACACTGTCAAAGTTTGGAATACCAGAACAATTTATTTCAGCCATTTTCTCATTATATCTGGCCCCTTCTGCCAGGGTCAAAGTCAATGGGACCTTATCCCCAGCATTTGGCATTACTAATGGTACGCGCCAGGGTTGCCCACTCTCCCCGACTCTTTTTGTTTTGGTGATGGAGACCCTGCTAAGCAGAATCCGCCAATCACCTGAGATTGAGGGTGTCACTATAGGCCCTCAGAGACATTTAACAGCAGCCTTTGCAGATGATCTCCTGGTGATAACCTCGAACCCCAAAACCTCTTTCCCCAAACTGCTCACTATTTTCGAAGATTTTGGCTTTGTTTCCAATTTTAAGATAAACTACTCCAAATCCATGGCTCTTAATGTCTCTTGCTCTGGAAACATAGTACGACACTTGAAAGATTCTACTCCTTTTAAATGGGCCCCAAAAGAGATACCATTCCTTGGTATCAATGTAACTGCAGACCCTAAGGAGTTATTCTCCTCCAACTATCTCCCTTTGCTGCAATCTGTTAAAACGCAGCTTCATTCACTAAAAATGCCATTCATCTCCTGGATAGGGAGGAAGAACTATTTGAAAACCTATATACTCCCTAGGTTCTTGTACCTCATACAGACGTTACCAATCTGGGTCCCACAGTCCTATTTTACAGAGGTCCGCCGGATGATGTCCCTCTTTCTTTGGAGAGGCCGGTCCCCGAGAGTGGCCTACCCCATTCTAACTAGGGAGAAGAGGTTCGGGGGATTTGGGCTGCCTGATGTCCACATGTACTATAAAGCTAATCTTATGTGCAGAGGCTTGAGCCTTCTCTCAGAACATTCTGGGAATATTTGCTCACATTTGGAACAAACGCTACTCACTAATAATGAGAAATTGATTTTGTGGGGTGTCCGGTCATGTTCTCCCACAGCTTCTAAATTACCTTTACTGTGGAGAGGGTTACTATTCACCTGGTCTATGCTGTATAGCTCCAAGACACTTAATTTCCCGAACCCTGAGCTCCCATTACACCTACTACAATGCTATAGTCACCCCACAATGCAGGATGTCACAGGAGTTTGGGCCCTGCTAAAGAGCCATACCCTGCGGGACGTGATGTCGCTAGAGGGGGAAATGGATTGGAAAGGGATCCTTGAGTTACCCAGAGTCAAGTCTGCAGCATTTCTACATCTCCATAGCTTTAGAAGAGACATAAAACTCCTGCGAATACAAACTTCCCATCTTACCTCCCCCACTTGGTTGGAGCAGAGACTGAGGTCGGCTCGGCCCTCCAGCAGACCCTTTTCCACGATGTATAAGGAGCTACTATCCTTTACTTATTCTGAGCCACATTTCCTGAGCTCTTGGGAAAAAGAACTATCCCTTAAATTGTCAGAACCAGAAAAAGCTTTTATTTTGGCACAGTCACACGGCTTCAGCCGTTGCATTAAAATACAGGAGAACTCGTATAAGTTGTTAACCCGATGGTACAAGACACCTGAGTTCCTACATAGACTTAACCCGGAAATCCCTGAGGTCTGCTGGAGGTGCAAAGCGGGCATCGGTTCTCTCTCACATATCTGGTGGGATTGCCTAAGTATACGCCCCTTCTGGAGCCAAGTGGAGAATTCAATTAACAAAATTTGCTCTACATCCATAGTTCTAGATCAAAAACTGATCCTACTCTGGTGTCCTAACACATCATATACTCCAGCTAAGTCAGACTTACCTACTATACTCATTACAGCCGCCAAACTTCTAATTCCCCTTTTGTGGAGACAAACTCTACCCCCTACCATTTCAGGATGGTTGGAAAAGATGGACCAATTATATAGGTTTGAGGAGCTGGCTCACTGGGAGTCGCATACTCGCACGAAGTTCCTCAAAACAAGGCTTCCTTGGAAGAACTTCAGGTATCCTGACAATTAGAGCAGAATTCCCCCCCCCCCCCCCCCCTCTTCCTCCCCTTCTTTCCTTTGTCTCCCCGTCCTTCCTCACATTATTTGTACTACTGGGTCTCTGTTTTTATTTATTATGATAGTGTTCATGTGCCTGGTTAGAGATGACATTTTTGCTCTTCACTTTACCATGCAGACTGATCTATTTGATCAACATAATGTGCATCACTTTTGCTTATCATAATGCACTTTTTGTGTTGTACACTGCAAAATGCATTTTGTCTCAATCTGCCTATGACCAATAAAAAGAGATTTGGTTAAGAATATAACTACTATAATACTGCCTCCTATGTACAAGAATATAACTACTATAATACTGTCTCCTATGTACAAGAATATAACTACTATAATACCGCCTCCTATGTACAAGAATATAACTACTATAATACTGCTCCTATGTACAAGAATATAACTACTATAATACTGCTACTATGTACAAGAATATAACTACTATAATACAGCCTCCTATGTACAAGGATATAACTACTATAATACTGCTCCTATGTACAGGAATATAACTGCTATAATTCTGCTCCTATGTGCAGTAATATAACTATTATAATACTGCCCCTTCTTGTTTGACTGTCCTATCGCCCACCTTTGACTAAGCATTGCCCATCTCTAAGCCGACCACACTCAGCAGAGGCCAAGGCTTAGAGGGAACACTGGTCGCCGGCTGGTTTGGAATCCTCTGCATCTGGTCCATGGTTTGGTCTTCAGGGCATATTGTCTGTTCGGGCTTTGTTAACTCAGTCGATTAGACATCAGAACCATCTCACTCCGGCGTATAGAAGGAATGCAAACAAAAAAACATAAGTACATGTCCTGTTTCCTTTCGCCCGGATCCAATGGAAAACCAGTGAGCCCCAAGATCTCCCAAAGCTTTAAAAAGGATTCCAACTCTCATTAGTCATAGCTCCGCCTCTGCCCTGCTCCTGTCAGTATGGGCCTGACCCTTGTCAATGGTGTCTAGGCATAACCGTCATCTAATTCACAGAAACCCTCCTCTGGACGCTCTACTGATGTTTCTCGGTGATCTCTCTCACTGCCTCAACGGTTTCATTGAACATCTCATCCACTATAGACGAGAAACTAAGGTTTAGTCTTACCGGTAAACGGTTTTCCAGGAGTCCGACATGACAGTACCCACTGGAGGATGTCCTATTGGATATCTGTAGGGACAGGAAGCGTGAAAAGGTTAAAAGGCCCCTCCCCTACCCTCCCACCAGTGTTCTTTCCAATTACTACACCAGATAGGATCCAAACCATTTATTGAACTTCCAAGTTAATCTCACATTGGAAAGGTAATTAAGAACCCTGGCAATAATCGAAAAGAAATATGGGGGGGGGAAATAACGGGTACTGTCATGTCGGACTCCTGGAAAACCGTTTACCGGTAAGACTAAACCTTAGTTTCCAGGACGTCCCTCCATGACAGTACCCACTGGAGAACTACCAGCTAAATAACTAGGGGGGGACCACAGCCTGAAGGACCTTACGACCGAACGCTAGGTCCTGGTTGGCCAGAGAATCTAGTCTATAATGCTTAACAAATGTAGAGAAACTGGACCAGGTAGCGGCCCTGCAAATCTTCTCCACTGAAGCATTTGCTTTTTCTGCCCATGACGATGCCACTGCTCTGGTGGAGTGGGCTCTTATAGATAAAGGGCAAGTAAGTCCTTTCTGTATGTACTGTAAGCCTCTCGAATCAAGTCTCTGATCCAACGGGCTAGAGTCTGTTTAGAGGCCTTGCTGCCTCTGTTCCTTCCACCAAATGAAACAAAGAGGTTCTGAGATCTTCTCCACGGCGCCGTCCTCTGAAGGTAAGCGAGAATGGATCTTCTAACGTCCAGGCAGTGGAATCTTTCTTCCTTCGCATTCTTGGGGGAGGCACAAAATGAGGGAAGGATTATTTCCTGGTTCCTGTGAAACGGAGATACCACCTTTGGTAAAAAGGACTGATCTAATTTTAAAATGACTCGGTCATCCAGAATCTTCAAGAATGGTTCCCTGATGGAGAGGGCCTGAATCTCACCAATTCTACGACCTGTGGTAATGGCTAGTAGAAAGACAGTTTTTAAGGAAAGTAATTTATCCGATAACTGGTCAATAGGTTCAAAGGGAGAACCACAAAGATCCTCTAAGACTATATTTAAGTCCCATGGGGGGACCGTCTGCCTAATAGTAGGTCTCAACCTGGAAATTGATTTAACAAATCTTCTAATCCACCTGTGGTCTGCCAGAGGGGTATCAAGAAAACTACTCAAAGCCGAAATCTGGACTTTAAGGGTACTGGGTTTTAGGCCCAAGTCAAAACCTGCCTGTAAGAAGTCCAGAATGCAGCCTATAGATGGGACAGAGATCCCTGGATGAGTGTCTGAGAGCCATGATGTAAACCTCCTCCATATCTTTAAGTATATGGCTGAGGTTACCGGTTTGCGGCTCTGCTGCAAAGTTGAAATTACCTTATCTGACAGGCCTTTACTTCTCAGGATCTGCCTTTCAGGATCCAGGCTGTAAGTTTTAGTTTCTCGAGGTTCGGGTGTTCCAGGGGCCCCTGTACGAGAAGGTCCTTCCTTCCTGGAAGGGTTATTGGATCTTCTAGGAGTAAATCCTTCAACAGCGGAAACCAGGCTCTCTTCGGCCAGGCCGGGGCTATCAGAATAAGGGTCGCTGAGCAAGCCTTTAGCTTCTTCAGGACCAAGGGAATCAAGGGAAATGGAGGGAAGGCATATGCCAGGTTTATGTCCCAATCCTGGGATAAGGCGTCTACCCCTAGCGGATTGTCTCTGGGGTTCAGAGAGAAGAACTGATTCAACTTGGGTGTTCCTCCTGGAAGCAAATAGGTCTATCTGTGGGAACCCCCAATGGTGGCAGATCTGAAGGAAAACCTCCCGGTTTAGGCACCATTCGCCTGCGTCGAGACAGTGTCTGCTTAGAAAGTCTGCCGCAGAGTTTTCTGCTCCCTTTAGGTGAACGGCCGTCTCTGCCCAGTGAAAAAAATTTTCCGACAAGACCTGAAGATGAGGGTTTCTGGTTCCCCCCTGCCGCTTCAGGTAACACACCGTAGTCATGTTGTCTGACAGAATCTTGATGTGGTGGTTGGAGAGAATGTATTCGGCCGATTTTAGAGTCTTCCATACTGCCTTCAATTCCCTGTAATTTGAGGACCTGTGGCTGTCCAGGCTGGACCATCTGCCCTGGAAGACATGATCCTTCAGATGAGCACCCCAGCCCCACTGGCTTGCATCCGTGGTGATGACTATGGATGGAGACGGGTTCCAGGCCACCCCCTTCCTTAGATTTTCGGGGTTGGTCCACCAGGAAAGGGAATTTAGACACCGTCTTGTAAGCGCTATCTTTGAGTCTAGGGAATGATGATCCCTGTCCCATGATGTCAGGATTGCGGACTGTAGGATCCTGGAATGAAACTGAGCCCACGGGATCACTGATATACATGATGTCATCAGGCCCAGAATCTTCATTGCCTCTCTTAGAGTATGGACCTTCCTTTTTTGGAACGACACTATCTTCCCCTTTATTATCTCCTTCTTGGACTCTGGAAGGAAGGAAAATTGATTTCTTGTGTCCAAGAGAACTCCCAGGAATTGTTTTCTGGTGCTTGGTACTAGGTCGGATTTGGGGTAATTTATTATCCAGCCGAGATCCTTGAAAAGGGCTATGGTCTGATGGATGCTGCTCTCGAGGTTCAGTTTGGTGTCTGCTATTAGGAGAAAATCGTCGAGGTATGGAACAATCCTTATCTGCTGTTCTCTCAGATACACCACAACCTCCGTGATGACCTTTGTAAAAATGTGAGGGGCCGACGAAATTCCAAAGGGGAGACACTGGAACTGATAATGAAGGAGAGTCCCCTCCTGGATGACTGCAAACCTGAGATATTTCTGGTGTAGAGGATGAATCGGGATGTGATAATACGCATCCTTCAGGTCCATGGTACATAGTAGATCTCCAACTGAAATTAACGGGATTGCTGATCTTATGGATTCCATCTTGAACTTGTGATAGGCTATTGACTTGTTCAGGGACTTCAGGTTGATAATTGTCCTGTAAGATCCATCCGGTTTTTTTATTAGAAAGAGACTTGAATAGTGACCCACGTACTTTTGCTCTTCCGGAACATGGACTATAGCATTTAATTTTAGAAGCTTCTGTAAGTCCAGACCTAACTGATTTTGTTGCCCAACCGAATGGAATTTGGTGATTAGGAATCTTTTCGGGGGAGGACCGCGAAATTCTAATTTTACCCCTTCTCGGATGGAATTGAGGATCCACTGATTTTGGGTAACCCGGGTCCAGGATTCCCAAAACAAGCGGAGCCTGCCCCCTATTGGCCTGATGTCATTGCTTGCTTGGGCCTGAGTTAGGATTGAAGAGGAAACCCCTACCTCTCCCTCCTTGAGGGTAGCTCCATCTACCCGTTTTACCTTTTCCTCTCTCTGAGGATGTAAACTGCCTAGAGGTTTTACGAAAGGGCTGTACTGGTTTCCTTGCCTTTTCTTCTGGAAACCCCTTCTTTTTGTCCGCTGCACTTTCCAAAATGGAATCGAGGACCTGGCCAAAAAGGTATGCTCCGGTAAAGGGGATTGCACATAGTTTATTTTTTGAGGCAATGTCTCCTGTCCAGGATTTGAGCCAGAGGGCCCGTCTTGCAGTGTTTGTAAGGGTGTCATTTCTGGCTGTGAAACGAATAGACTCTGCCGAAGCGTCTGCCATGAAGGACGCTGCAATTTTTAGTAAAGGTAAGGACTCAAGTATTTCCTCCCTGGAAGTTTTCATTTTGAGATGCTCTTCCAGTTGCTCTAGCCATAGGCACATGGCGCGAGCTACCGAGGTTGCTGCAATATTAGCATTAATAGTAGCTGCCGAAGATTCCCAGGCTTTCTTCAGAAGACCATCCATCTTCCGATCCATGGGGTCCTTTAACTGTGAGGAATCCTCGAATGGTATGGACGTCTTCTTCACCACTTTGGCTACCTGGATGTCGACTTTTGGAATCTCATCCCAAAGTTTTGTTTCCTCCGGGTTGAAAGCCAGTCTGCTTTTAAATTCTCTGGGTACATAGAGCTTTTTGTCGCCCTCTTCCCATTCATCTTTGATAAGATCCTGTAAATACGTATTCACCGGGAAAAGCTTTCTTTTCCTGGCCCTTAATCCGCCGAACATCTCGTCCTGTACTGAACGTTTCGGCTCCTCCTCCTCAACCGCCATGGTCTGCCTCACTGCTGTTAGGAGCGAGTCAAGATGTTCTGAGGAAAACAGAAATCTCTTGGGTTCCTCTGACACGGAAGGGGGGATCTCCTCCTCCAATTCATCCGAAGGATACCCGGTTTCCTCCTCCGACTCTGATACCAAGTGTACTCTGGCACGCTTGGACGGAGGGGAAGAGGGAACTGGAAGGGAAGGGGGCTGACTCATTCCTGCCGCCTGTACTTCCTCTCTGACAATGGTTCTCAGCTCTTCCAGAAAGGATGGTTGTTCTTCCTTCAGGATTTTTGCCAAGCAATCCGTGCAGAGGGCCTTCTTATACTACTCAGAAAGCTTCTTAGTGCACGTAGCACATTTTCTAGCTTTTTTCCTGGAGTCTCCATGTGGTTTATGTCCCGTCTCCTTTTCCACCTTAATAGGGGGAGAAGGAGATATAAAACTGGTCCCAAAAGGAGTTTTGACCTAACCAGCAGGATACTACTTACAGTATTCTGGATGAGGGGGTCAGCTACCGCATCTAGCCTGCTCAAACCCTGGGCCTCCATGATGTACCGCCTGGAGCACACATCACAGCGTTTTTTAAAAAGATCTTACCTTACTGGCCCTTCCCTCATCGCCGCCTGGATACGCCTCCTCTTCCGGGGGACTCTTCCTAAGAGGAGTCGACCCCACATGCCAAGCCTCCGGCTGAGGCCTCCAGCATGAATGCGCGCCGCTATCCTGGACACGTTACTTCCGGGTCGCACAGGAAGTGACGTAGAACGCGTCATCCGAGGAGGACGGAGCCGCTGCTGTGCGCAGAGCTCCATCGGAGAAGCCGCAACAGCGTCCTGGTACCGCGGCATGCAGCAGAAAAAAAGGTACCCGGAAAGCTAGGGGACCCCTTCCCCGAGGGGTGCTGGCTTTAGGCCGCAATGGAGGCTGAAGAGGAGAGGCATGAGCCCCCCGACCAGCCTGGCCTAGTGCTGTTCCCTACTAGTAGCAGGGATCCCTTCTCACTGCTCCTTTCCCTGTAGGGACAGGAAGAACACTGGTGGGAGGGTAGGGGAGGGGCCTTTTAACCTTTTCATGCTTCCTGTCCCTACAGATATCCAATAGGACATCCTCCAGTGGGTACTGTCATGGAGGGACGTCCTGGAAATTGTTCAATCGCTTCATAAGTCCAACTCCCCATCCCATCCAGCCAGAAAACAAATCCCTTCCAGCTCTCCCTGCCCTTCTTACCTCCTTCCACACCATCAGTTTCTCCCAATCGGCTGCAACGTAAGATGCAGGAACAAGCTTTACCAGGACACATGAACCTCTGGCATTAGGGGGAATTACCTTATAAGCGGCTAACCCGCATAGGAAATAGTACAGATCCGTCAACTCCACGCAAGAACTTCTGACGGTCACCGGCTTCCAGTAATAACTGAATAGACTGAGGGGTTGCTCCCTGAGTCTGACCGTCACACCCTTCTTTCCAGCAGATATAATCTGGTCTATGGGTGTTATTAAAGAGATCGGGGGGTTCATTAGTAAGGTCGACCGTTATACCTTCCTCACAACTGGAGGATCCCACAAAATTATGCCCTTTACCACATCTACGGGCCGCCTAGCTGCCCGGACACCCATACAGGATTAACAAGCGAGGAGCAGGAGCCAGAGCTATTATTAAACCTATAGCTGATATTACCCTCTAGGAATGTAAAATCAGTGCTCTCAACAAATGTCTCCTTGTGGCCCTTGCTAGTTTGAGGTGCGTTTCCCTCCCTAAACATTAAACTAAACAAATAAACAAAAATGATACTCTTCATTCTTTGACGTAGTTGAGCAGCTTGTTGCAGTGACCCGTGTGGATCCAGTTGTCTCGTCCCTCTAACTTCAGAGAGGTTGGCGTCATCAGCAGCACCTGGAATGGCCCAAGATAACTCAGCTCTAGTCCCGTCCTCGGATGTTTCTTTAGCACGACCCAATCACCTGGTTGACTAGAATGAACACTGGTTATTGAGTCTGGGTGCGGGAGAGACTCCCGAACCCGGTGGTGGACATCGGGTGATAACCCGTGGGGCTGCCTGAAGGCATACCTGATGGAATAAAGGGTTACAGCAGAACATTCAGGCCATGGATCGGCGGTGATTTTTACCTTCTTTTCAAAAATCTGACCCAAGTACCGTCAAAGAAAAGGCAGTCGTGATGGTTCTCAACGTAATTCTCTACTAGGTTAGAAAAATGATTGACATTTGAGAGGTTAGAATGGTTAGTAAAAAGTTTGAAGATCGTTGTTTTCGGCACCACTTTCCCCCCTTCTCATCGTCCTTAAAACCAGGAAGAAGAGAAGCTGGATTCAACATGGTGCATCGTCTCAAGGTTAGATAGAGAGATGAGGGAGGGATGAGAGAGGGGGAGAGAGAGAGAGATAGAGAAAGAGAAAGAGAAAAAAAATGACCCTGTCAGTAGTGGAGGTGGAAGTGACAGTTAGGGACTCACTTACCTCGGGTACTGGTTGTTTCAGTAGGCCCGGGTTTAGTGGATCCTGCCTGTTTCAGCAAAGTCAGCCCAGTTAGAGCCTCCACTGCTTCCTGCATCGGATCCCTAAATTCAGTTTACCCCTCAGGCCAGGCGTACATCACTCGGTTCTTCCAGATTGAAACTGGGTTCTGTACGTCCTGCTTAATTACCATGATTGACTTTTGCAGCCACAATTGCGCTACCTAACTTCCAGAGGGATACTCCAATTAGTTCCCTTGGACCACCTACTCCATTCTTTAAGGGGCTTTGTGGCCTTCACCCCATAACTACACTGCGTGCAGAATTATTAGGCAAATGAGTATTTTGACCACATCATCCTCTTTATGCATGTTGTCTTACTCCAAGCTGTATAGGCTCGAAAGCCTACTACCAATTAATCATATTAGGTGATGTGCATCTCTGTAATGAGAAGGGGTGTGGTCTAATGACATCAACACCCTATATTAGGTGTGCATAATTATTAGGCAACTTCCTTTCCTTTGGCAAAATGGGTCAAAAGAAGGACTTGACAGGCTCAGAAAAGTCAAAAATAGTGAGATATCTTGCAGAGGGATGCAGCACTCTTAAAATTGCAAAGCTTCTGAAGCGTGATCATCGAACAATCAAGCGTTTCATTCAAAATAGTCAACAGGGTTGCAAGAAGCGTGTGGAAAAACCAAGGCGCAAAATAACTGCCCATGAACTGAGAAAAGTCAAGCGTGCAGCTGCCAAGATGCCACTTGCCACCAGTTTGGCCATATTTCAGAGCTGCAACATCACTGGAGTGCCCAAAAGCACAAGGTGTGCAATACTCAGAGACATGGCCAAGGTAAGAAAGGCTGAAAGACGACCACCACTGAACAAGACACACAAGCTGAAACGTCAAGACTGGGCCAAGAAATATCTCAAGACTGATTTTTCTAAGGTTTTATGGACTGATGAAATAAGAGTGAGTCTTGATGGGCCAGATGGATGGGCCCGTGGCTGGATTGGTAAAGGGCAGAGAGCTCCAGTCCGACTCAGACGCCAGCAAGATGGAGGTGGAGTACTGGTTTGGGCTGGTATCATCAAAGATGAGCTTGTGGGGCCTTTTCGGGTTGAGGATGGAGTCAAGCTCAACTCCCAGTCCTACTGCCAGTTTCTGGAAGACACCTTCTTCAAGCAGTGGTACAGGAAGAAGTCTGCATCCTTCAAGAAAAACATGATTTTCATGCAGGACAATGCTCCATCACACGCGTCCAAGTACTCCACAGCGTGGCTGGCAAGAAAAGGTATAAAAGAAGAAAATCTAATGACATGGCCTCTTTGTTCACCTGATCTGAACCCCATTGAGAACCTGTGGTCCATCATCAAATGTGAGATTTACAAGGAGGGAAAACAGTACACCTCTCTGAACAGTGTCTGGGAGGCTGTGGTTGCTGCTGCACGCAATGTTGATGGTGAACAGATCAAAACACTGACAGAATTCATGGATGGCAGGCTTTTGAGTGTCCTTGCAAAGAAAGGTGGCTATATTGGTCACTGATTTGTTTTTGTTTTGTTTTTGAATGTCAGAAATGTATATTTGTTTATGTTGAGATGTTATATTGGGGTTTCACTGGTAAAAATAAATAATTGAAATGGGTATATATTTGTTTTTTGTTAAGTTGCCTAATAATTATGCACAGTAATAGTCACCTGCACACACAGATATCCCCCTAAAATAGCTAAAACTAAAAACAAACTAAAAACTACTTCCAAAAATATTCAGCTTTGATATTAATGAGTTTTTTGGGTTCATTGAGAACATGGTTGTTGTTCAATAATAAAATTAATCCTCAAAAATACAACTTGCCTAATAATTCTGCACTCCCTGTAGATCTCATGTACTGAGCAGCCGTCTGACCCTACGAGAGGACTATTTCCCCCCCCCCCCCCCCCCCCCCGAAAATGGATCTGCCACAACCCATCCTTGGTTAACCAAGCCTTACCAGTGTTGCCTGCGTCCAGGGACACGCTTTTGACCGTACACGGAGGGTACCGCTCGGCTCATTCTTACGGTACGTCTGTGTCACAACCAGACAGCTGAGAAGCTCTGACAGGAGCTGTCCAGAACCTCCTCCTTGAGTTTCTTTGTTTTGATTTCAGTTCCTCATCTCGTTAGCCTATCTCAGCTGTCATGCAGTTGGACTGATTGCTTCCCTTTAAGTTCCTCCCCATGATGCATTAGGTTGCGGCTTATACAACTTCCTGGAGTGTGTGTGCATGCCTTTCCTAGTTCCCAGTCGTCTGCAAGATAAGTACTGTTTATGTATTTGTGATTTTCTGTTTGCTGGATCCAGGTGACCCTGGCTCCCTCCGTGTCTGTGTAGGGGGCCAGTGGTCTTGTCCCCTCACTATTGTAGGGTCTTCAGCTGTAAGATAGTCGAGGTACGTGGATATGCGCCCATCCACCTTTGGGGTGTTCGCATAGGCTGAGCAGTCAGGGAGAGTGGCAGGTCTCATGCAGGGGTCTCCCTTTTGTTCCTTAGTTGTGGATCCAGTGACTCATAGATTATATTGTATTGTCTTGTTTCCCTGTACACCATCCGTGACATTATAAGCCGCCAAAACCGTCTCAAGAATGGATCCGGTTTCACTTTTGGCTGAACGCTTCCAGGGTCTTTCATTGGAGGTAGCTGATCTCCGTAAGACTTTTTCTCAGTTTCAAGTGACCGGTTCAGCTTGCGTTCATGGAGTTTGTTCTGAGCCTAAGATCTCGCTCCCGGATACGTTCTCCGGGGGTAGTGAGAATTTTGTGCGTTTTAGAGAGGCTTGCAAACTCCATTTTCGCCTTCTTCCCCATTCCTCTGGTGATGAGGAACGGAGGGTGGGGATCATTATATCGCTGCTCAGGGGTAACGCTCAGTCCTGGGCCTTTTCGCTGCCGGAGGGGACACGGCCCCTCCGTTCAGTGGATGAATTCTTTTTAGCCCTGGGTCAGATATATGATGATCCGGATCGTATTGCTCTGTGTCACGGCTGTAAGTGAGCAACTAGAGCATACACAGAAAATAGAGCCACTGACCGGACCCAAACTAGGGAGGATAAAGGGTGACCCCTGTCAGACCCTCAAAGCTTTCCCTATGCTGCTAAGCACATACCCGGATCCTAATGGTGGAACGAGGCATGCCCGCGTACCTAAGACTGATGACCACTGTAACCCCTACAATAGTGGAAGGGGCACGGCCACCGGTGCCCTGCTCAGTATATGGAGGGAACCGTGGTCGCCTCGGATCCGGTCAGAAAACAAACAGATACACTACAATGTCTGCACACTTAGCTGAAGGTGCTGCGGCAGCAGAGAAGACGGATCCAAAGACAGGTGGCAATATCCGGAGTACTTGCTGCAGCAGAACAAAGGTCCAGTGAAAAGATAGCATACAAGTGAAGATACTCAAGCAAGCGCTACAACTCAAATGAGAAATATAATCCACACTCTACAAAAGGAGGAGGGGAGATTTAAAGGCAGAGAAATCAAACATAGGAGGAACAGCTGGAAGGAAGGAAACAGAAAGTAATGACCTCATCCCAGGGGCGGAGAAACAGAGCAGTGAGAACTCCTCCAAGCTCTGGTAGTGACATCGTCATATAGAAGAAACCGCAGCACTCTCCTGTCTTCAATTCAGTGGAATTTATTTCACCAGCAAAAAAATGCGACGTTTCGACCGTAAAGGTCTTTCTCAAGCAACATACAGAGTGAATAGTAACAGACATATATACCCATTCAATCCCTCCCAGTAAGTCACATGTCCCAATTAAACATGTAAATGAAGTGAAAATTACACCAATATAGTGGATCCTCTTTTCATCCACCCACCTGTGATTAAAACCAATAATATATTCCTCCTCTCTATCCACACAGTGACAAAATCATATACCATTATGTTTACTCACAAAGATCATTGCAAAGTCTGGCTGGCACATCATGGAGGAGACTTGCCTCTTCTTCCTGTGTAGTGTGAAAAGGCGCGCTTCCCAGCGTCTCCATGTCAGAGCTGCGCATGTGTCATGAACACGTGCAGATTCATGGAAGACGTGAGCTGTCTATTGCTCCTGCAGGGTCAGAGCGCCTGCGCATCCAGTACAGAGCCGGCTCTCTCTGCTGTTGTGTTCCACCTGCTGCTATGGTGACGCCTGTATTCAAATCAGGCAGGCGTGTCACAGCGAGACTCCGGGGCTGAGATTCAGCACTTCTAAGTGTATTCAGTGCTGTCCATGTGAAGCGATTGTCTCTGCCATGTATACAGTATTTCAGTATTCAATATTAACCCTGTCAGGTCTACCTACTGATTGTCTATTTTGTACTGGGCAATCCTTGACCTCAATCAGTAGGTAGACCTGACAGGGTTAATTCTGAACACCGAAGCACTGTGTACATAGCAGAGACAATCGCTACACATGGACAGCACTGAATACACTTAGAGGTGCTGAATCTCAGCCCCGGAGTCTCGCTGTGACACCCTGCCTGATTTGAATACAGGCGTCACCATAGCAGCAGGTGGAACACAACAGCAGAGAGAGCCGGCTCTGTACTGGATGCGCAGGCGCACTGACCCTGCAGGAGCACTAGACAGCTCACGTCTTCCATGAATCTGCACGTGTTCATGACACATGCGCAGCTCTGACATGGAGGCGCTGGGAAGCGCGCCTTTTCACACTACACAGGAAGAAGAGGCAAGTCCCCTCCATGATGTGCCAGCCAGACTTTGCAATGATCTTTGTGAGTAAACATAATGGTATATGATTTTGTCACTGTGTGGATAGAGAGGAGGAATATATTATTGGTTTTAATCACAGGTGGGTGGATGAAAAGAGGATCCACTATATTGGTGTAATTTTCACTTCATTTACATGTTTAATTGGGACATGTGACTTACTGGGAGGGATTGAATGGGTATATATGTCTGTTACTATTCACTCTGTATGTTGCTTGAGAAAGACCTTTACGGTCGAAACGTCGCATTTTTTTGCTGGTGAAATAAATTCCACTGAATTGAAGACAGGAGAGTGCTGCGGTTTCTTCTATATGACGCATCCAAGGGGGAACTTCTGACTGGCTCCCAACACGGCTGGCACCACCACAAGATAAGACTTTAATTTTTCGTTGTGCTGCTATACGCATTTTTTCTTCTGGTAGTGACATCATCACAGGGGTGGAGAAACAGAGCTGTGAGAACGTCTCAAAGCTCTGGTAGTGACACTCTGGCTGAGTCTAGACTACGTCTGTTATGCCAGGGTAAACAATCCGCAGAGATATACTGCTCAGAATTTCGGAGATGGGCAGCTGATACTGGTTGGAATGATGCTGCACTCCGAAGTCAATTTTGCCATGGTCTTTCAGAAGGATTGAAAGATGCATTTGCCTTTCATGAGAGACCTACCTCCTTGGATTCTGCTATGTCTCAGGCCGTTCGTATTGACAGGCGTCTTAGAGAGAGAGGAGAGATCTCTCCTTCCTGTCATGCTCAGTCCCGGGACAGTGCAGCGGTCCCATTCTGTGCGCAGGGGTCTCAGTCGCTGTCAGCCCCTTCTGAGCAGGAGCCCATGCAGCTGGGGTTGATTGCCTCAGACAATAGAAGATTCAGCCCGCATGGGAGGGTTTGTTTTTGTTGTGGAGGTATAAATCATTTGGCAAATGTGTGTCCCTCTAGGAGATTCAGGCAGTTTTCTGAGAGTAATAAAGAAACAAAAAGGAAAAAATCTTTTAAAAATGTTCCGTCTGTTACTATTGGCAGGGTTGAGGCGGAAATTGAAGGTTTTCCGTTTGCTTGTAGTTCCCGTTTTGTCCTGCCTGCTAGGGTGGCGCTAGAGAGCAAGAGCATTTTTTGTGAGATTTTTGTGGATAGTGGAGCAGCTGTCAATCTCATTGATCATCAATTTGCAATAACTTATGGTTTCCAGGTATGCACTTTGGGAAAGGATATTCCTGTTTTTGCTATTGATTCCGCTCCACTTTCTCAGAAATCATTAAAGGGCATAGTTCACAATATCCGTTTAATTGGGAGTGATGCTCATGTTGAGGATGTGTCATGTTTTGTCCTTAGCGGTTTGCCTACTCCTCTAGTGTTGGGGCTACCCTGGCTCACTAAACATAACCCCACCATTGATTGGCAAGCGAGGCAAATAAATGGTTGGAGTGACTTTTGCAGAGAGAATTGCCTCATGACATCTGTTTCTGAGGTTTCTACTAAGACTGTTCCACCTTTCCTCTCTGAATTTTCGGATGTCTTCTCTGAGAGTGGAGTTCAGGATTTGCCTCCGCACAGGGAGTACGATTGCCCTATTAATCTCATCCCAGGCGCCAAGCTGCCTAAATCTCGTTTATACAATCTTTCCCAACCTGAGAGGGTCGCTATGCGTGCTTATATCTCTGAGAGCCTGAAAAAAGGACACATACGACCCTCGAAGTCACCTGTTGCCGCTGGTTTTTTCTTTGTTAAGAAAAAAGATGGTTCTTTAAGACCTTGTCTGGATTTCAGGGAGCTGAACAGTATCACTATTCGTGACCCTTATCCGCTTCCTCTGATTCCGGACCTGTTTAACCAGGTTGTTGGGGCTAAAGTCTTTTCCAAATTAGACCTAAGAGGGGCATACAACTTGGTCAGAGAAGGAGACGAATGGAAGACGGCCTTTAATACCCCTGAGGGCCATTTTGAGAATTTGGTTATGCCTTTTGGTTTGATGAATGCCCCAGCCGTTTTTCAGCATTTCGTGAACAGCATTTATCATTTAATGGGAAAATTTGTATTAGTGTATTTGGATGACATTTTGATTTTTTCTCCTGATTTCAAGACTCATAAGGAACACTTACGTCAGGTCTTGCTCATCCTGCGGGAGAATAAATTATACGCGAAACTGGAAAAATGTGTGTTTGCGGTTCCAGAAATTCAATTTCTGGGGTTTCTTCTCTCCGCTTCTGGTTTTCGCATGGACCCCGAGAAGGTCCGCGCTGTGCTTGAGTGGGAGCTTCCTGAGAATCAGAAGGCGCTGATGCGTTTTTTGGGCTTTGCCAATTATTACAGGAAATTTATTTTGAATTATTCCTCTGTTGTTAAACCACTCACTGATATGACCAGAAAGGGGGTAGATTTTTCTTCCTGGTCGTTAGAGGCGCGTAAGGCCTTTTCTAATATCAAGGAGAGTTTAGCTTCCGCTCCCATCCTGGTACAACCTGATATTTCTTTACCCTTCATAGTTGAGGTTGATGCTTCTGAGGTGGGTGTGGGTGCGGTCTTGTCTCAGGGTTCCTCTCCTGCCAAATGGCAACCGTGTGCCTTTTTCTCGAAGAAACTCTCCTCCGCAGAGAGAAATTACGATGTGGGAGATAGGGAGCTGTTGGCCATCAAGTTAGCTTTTGAGGAATGGCGCCATTGGCTAGAGGGAGCCAGACACCCTATTACCGTGTTTACTGACCATAAGAATCTGGCCTACTTGGAGTCAGCCAAGCGTCTAAACCCGAGACAGGCCAGATGGCCTTTGTTCTTTTCAAGGTTTAATTTTGTTGTCACGTTCTGCCCTGGGGTTAAGAATGTGAAGGCAGATGCCCTGTCACGTTGTTTTCCGGGAGGTGGGAATTTTGAAGACCCGGGTCCCATTTTGGCTGAAGGTGTGGTGGTCTCTGCTCTTTTTCCTGAATTGGAGGCAGAGGTGCAGGCAGCCCAGTCGGAGGCTCCTGATCTTTGTCCTCCTGGGAGGTTGTTTGTGCCTCTCACTTTAAGACACAAGATTTTTAAGGAACACCACGATACGGTCCTTGCTGGGCACCCGGGGGCAAGAGCCACACTGGATCTCATCGCTCGGAGATTCTGGTGGCCTGCACTTCGTAAGTCGGTTGAGGGTTTTGTGGCAGCCTGCGAGACTTGCGCTCGTGCCAAAGTCCCTCATTCACGGCCATCAGGTCCTCTCCTCCCTTTGCCCATTCCTTCCCGTCCTTGGACACATCTGTCCATGGACTTCATAACGGACTTGCCTCGTTCCTCCGGGAAGACTGTGATTCTGGTGGTGGTGGACCGTTTTAGCAAAATGGTGCATTTCATCCCTTTTCCTGGTTTGCCCAATGCTAAGACGCTGGCGCAGGCATTTATTGACCACATTGTCAAATTGCATGGTATCCCTTCAGACATAGTCTCTGATAGGGGCACGCAGTTTGTTTCCAGATTCTGGAAGGCTTTCTGTTCTCGCTTGGGGGTTCGGTTGTCATTCTCTTCTGCTTTCCACCCGCAGTCGAATGGCCAGACGGAGCGCGTCAATCAGAATCTAGAGACATATCTGCGCTGTTTTGTGGCGGAGAATCAGGAGGATTGGTGTTCGTTTTTGTCCCTCGCTGAGTTTGCTTTAAATAACCGTTGTCAGGAGTCCTCTGATAAGTCACCATTTTTTGGTGCATATGGGTTTCATCCGCAGTTTGGGACTTTCTCGGGAGAGGGGTCTTCTGGTTTACCTGATGAGGACAGATTCTCCTCGTCTTTGTCATCTATTTGGCAAAAGATTCAGGATAATCTAAAGAGCATGAGTGAGAGATATAAGCGTGTGGCGGATAAGAGACGTGTGCCTGGTCCGGACCTGAATGTTGGTGATCTGGTGTGGTTGTCTACCAAGAATATCAAATTGAAGGTTCCCTCCTGGAAGTTGGGTCCTAGGTTTATTGGGCCTTACAAGATCCTGTCTGTCATCAATCCTGTTGCCTACCGTCTTGATCTTCCTCAGACTTGGAAGATCCATAATGTTTTTCATAAGTCCTTATTGAAACCTTATGTTCAACCTATTGTACCCTCGCCTTTGCCTCCTCCTCCGATTATGGTTGATGGAAATCTTGAATTTCAGGTCTCTAGGATTGTGGATTCTCGTCTTGTCCGTGGTTCCCTCCAGTACCTCGTTCATTGGGAGGGTTATGGTCCTGAGGAGAGGATGTGGGTCCCAGTGACGGACATTAAGGCCACTCGTCTCATCAGGGCTTTCCATAGGTCCCATCCTGAGAAGGTGGGCTCTGAGTGTCCGGAGTCCACTCGTAGAGGGAGGGGTACTGTCACAACCAGACAGCTGAGAAGCTCTGACAGGAGCTGTCCAGAACCTCCTCCTTGAGTTTCTTTGTTTTGATTTCAGTTCCTCATCTCGTTAGCCTATCTCAGCTGTCATGCAGTTGGACTGATTGCTTCCCTTTAAGTTCCTCCCCATGATGCATTAGGTTGCGGCTTATACAACTTCCTGGAGTGTGTGTGCATGCCTTTCCTAGTTCCCAGTCGTCTGCAAGATAAGTACTGTTTATGTATTTGTGATTTTCTGTTTGCTGGATCCAGGTGACCCTGGCTCCCTCCGTGTCTGTGTAGGGGGCCGGTGGTCTTGTCCCCTCACTATTGTAGGGTCTTCAGCTGTAAGATAGTCGAGGTACGTGGATATGCGCCCATCCACCTTTGGGGTGTTCGCATAGGCTGAGCAGTCAGGGAGAGTGGCAGGTCTCATGCAGGGGTCTCCCTTTTGTTCTTTAGTTGTGGATCCAGTGACTCATAGATTATATTGTATTGTCTTGTTTCCCTGTACACCATCCGTGACAGTCTGTCCGACCTCGACTTTTACACAGCCTATGTCGGACAGCTAGAAATCTCTTGCACTGAGGGTGGCCTATTGCTACTCTCAATGCTATTTCCACTCCCAAAGGGCATTTAAGCCAGAGCTTCTTTTGCTGGATTCCCAGTATGCCTCCTAAAGGGCTATACACACAGCTGAGCTGCCTATGTTTGGGCGGCAACGGCTAGCCAATAAAGGAGACCCGCTTTTCTGCAGCTCAATGTGGCTCCTCTAGTCAATCTCCTGCTGATAAAGTAAAAATAAAAAGGGGTTAACCTCTGGTTGTTAAAAAGAGAATAGTCCTGGTGTGTAGAACCGTCACTTGGAAAAGAGTAATAGAAGAAAAAAAGTATGCTAAGATTGAATATAGAACTGCAGAAAAATGTAAATATAAATTAATCAATGACAAAAATAACTGAAAATAAAACCGAAAGATGCCAAAATATGAAAAAGGAAAAAAACTTGATTACAACAATAAAACCTAAAAATAAAAATGGATTAGTAAAAGAAGACCTGTAAAAAGGAGAGAAAAAAACAACATAGAAAACTTCAGTTACAGAAAGTCTTGCTATATACATTGAGATTCAGTAAAAAGTAAATTTTAACTTAAAAACCGAAACTCAAATACAAAAACCTTTTGGAAAACATACAACTGTATAGGACTGAAATAACAAATCAATGTCTTGGAGGGTTCACCTGAAACCGTACAGAAGAATTTCTACCCACCCAGTTATTGAAATGCTAATTTGCCCAGCCCCAAACCAGCTTCAGCTTTAGATTCATTTTCCCAAAGAAGCAGGATTTAACATTACAAGGTCCCAAAACAGTTTTTTTTTTCTAGTGGAAGGGAAAAAAATCTATTTCAATTAGGTCTTAGAGTTAAAATGGTTTATAAAGACCTTAATTTACCCTTCTCTGGCAAACAAAAATTAGAAACTCTACTGAATTCCAGGAACCGATCTCTTTCCTCTCTGAGCTTAAAATTTTCATATTTTAACCGTTCATATTGGGATTTATAATCTGCTTCATTCAGTGGCGTACACACAATCCATGGGGCCCCGGTGCAAAACTGATCCATGGGGCCCCCTCCCCGTCGACACCCCCCCAACCCGCCGCCGCGCGTGTGTGTGCGTATTTGATATATATATTATACTGTATACAAGAGGATGATATTCGGTATAACCCACGGTATTCCCAAAAAAAAACAGCTCTGCTACATTATGTAGCAGTGCTGGTTTTGTCATGCATTTCTTTTGCCTTCATATGGTAAAATACTTCATTGGCCTATCAATGGCTTTATAACTAACTCTGCTATATTTCTGTAGCCTACAACCTCTGACTGCCCAGTTGGGCTGAAACTACTACACCCAACATGTTCTGGCAGTAATAGTAAATGGTGATTGGTGCAATTCTGAGCTACTAGTCTATATAATACATATGTAGCCTACAGATTTATTATATAGACTAGTAGCTCAGAATTGCACCAATATCCATTTACTATTACTGCCAGAACATGTTGGGTGTAGTAGTTTCAGCTCAACCGGGCAGTCAGAGGTTGTAGGCTACAAAAATATAGCAGAGTTAGTTATAAAGCCATTGATAGGCCAATGAAGTATTTTACCATATGAAGGCAAAAGAAATGCATGACAAAACCAGCCTGCTACATCCAAGCATATACTAGAAGCTCAATAGAAGTGCCTACACAAAAGAGCTGCACCCCAAGACAACAGAAAAAAAAACATTACTTCATAGCACAAGTCACCAGTCATAACTTTACATACATTGCCCAACTCTCAGCCCCCATCAGACCTCACTCACTCTGAAAGCCGGACCGGCTTCTTTGCGCAGAGCTCTCCCTCTCCCTTTCTTTTCCGGTACCTTCTCTGCATCTCAACGTCATGTCCGGCACGCCGCACCGCCGGCCGGGGAGGAGACTCAGGGGACGGTAGGGCTGGCAGCAAGGAAACTCAACACCAGGGGGCGAGCCCCGGGCCGGCCGCCCGGGATATACAGGCACAGCACTACTGCAGGGCGGATCCACAGGTGGCCGGGCCCCCTAGAGTGCCGGGCCCGGTCGCAAGTGCGACCCCTGTATGTACACCACTGGCTTCATTGATCAATGACCTTGGCTGTCCCTGGGTTCTCTGCCTTTGCAAAGAACAATGTCTGGGACCATTACCCCACCTTGCTGAATAAACCTCTTGTAACGGATCTCCTAGCACCCCGACCACTTTACTTCTAGGTATGGTTCTGGGATACTTAACATACCTGTGTGTTGCCATTAGCAACGTCCCAATATCGTGCAATGTGCCGTTATTCCCTGCATGCAAAACAACGAATAGCTTGCCTCCCTGCACAATACCTTGTCTGGGCACATGGTGATTTGACTTGGTGCACAACATTAACCATCCTAGCATGACTAGATCCCAGACTACTATATGTATTGAGTCCACTTACCACAGACTCATCTGAGGAATCTTCTGGCATTGTGTTAATACTTCCAACTCCAGGGTCAGACACATTGTCCATCTCCATCCCTGAGTCGGATCCACTATCTGAACCACAGTCCTCAGACTTCTCCATGCTTACAGCCCATACATTTCCTCTATTCCTAGACACATTACTCTCTAACGGTTGCTTCAATGACTCCGGCTGCACTAAGCACCGAGAATGCTCATCCTCTGTCCTCCTGCAGAGAGCACACAACTCCCCCACAGCACCCTGTGCGTGCGTCAGGCTTTCAGACAACCATTCATTCTCCTTACGCAGCTCAGTATTACACCTCACAGTACATTCATAATTAGCGCTAGATTCAGCTGCCTGCTGGTCAAGAGTTCTCAATTTAACAATTTCCCTTTTTAAATCTTCCACTTCTCCTTCCAAACTCAGCTTCAGCCTACAAGACTCCTGATATTTATCCGCTATCCACCCAGCAGCAAAAATCAGAGCATACTTGCCTTTCCTTTTGCGCAATTTTTTGGTACCGATCAGGTTTGCTACACAATTCTGAGCATGCAGCCATGGATCAGTAGATCCCTGCATAGCTTGAAGAATGGCCGCCGTGTCCTTCAACTTTGCAACTTCTTTAAAAATACTTTCCATTGCACAGCAAATAATGGTTGCTCCAAAAAAATACACTGCTATCGATCTCTAGGAGTTGTCCCAATACTTTTGGCACAGAACTACAAGCACCTCCTTTCTACACTGTAGTATCCATATTAATTATGCCAAACAAGTCTACAATTCAGTATACAAACATTAAGCAGAATCATCAACTATAGGACGATTTCACCGCTAAACTGCCACTAATGCTCACACAATGATTCCTGTATCAGACTGGTCACTGAGCTATACCATAACCGAACACTCAACCGATATCCAGCACAAAACTTACCAACACAAAATCAAACTGTACATAGAAAGGTTACAAAAAGACAAGATAACTATTCTGGACAAAACTGACATTTGAGGCAAAAACAACCAAATCGCTTTCCATAGACACCAAAACTAAAAATGAACCAGCTCAAACTTAAATTAATTCCTTGTTAAAATCTGCAGCACCAAACTAACAAAGATGGCCGACAAAACCTCATGTCTTCACACAGCCAAAGGACATCAAAGATGGCCGACAAACCCATATGGCTTGACACAAAGGAAATCAAGATAGTGTCTACAAAATCCAGCAATAGAAAATCCAAATTAAACAAAACAGTTTCTATATTCCCTGTTCCCCACCCCCGAAACCAGATCAAAACCTCCACTCTGCGGGAGATTTACAGCCTAACAATATAAAAATACTCTTTAAATGCTGTCTCTAATGTACAAACACTAAAACTAATTGCTACCTCTATAAACCTTTATAAAATCGCCTTTTACAAAATCACAGTAATATAAAAGTTAAGAAGTTACAACAAAAAACACAATACTCTGTACTGCTCAGCACACACATCACAATCTCTGTACAATCAACTCAGTTCCACCAAAAACTACACAACGGATAAACACTTAACTTATCCTTACACAAATAGAGTTCTTTTAACAAGCAGAAATTTTCTCTGACGCAGCAGACAAAGTGTCACGGCTGAGGATGGGGAAAAGCCTCAGCCGTGCGATGCCAGAAGATGGAAAGGTCGCTACTTGGCCAGAACCACAGAATCAGGGAGCAGGTCACCTCCTAGAGCTTCCCTAATCTGACCCTGACTCCTAGCTGCATGAGCCGCCCTTGAAGGTAGGAGGGCTCATACTCAGGAACCTCGGATCCCTACTGACCCTCCGTCGATGCCTGAACTAGGAGCTGGGTAGACAGCCCGTTCCTCCTGGACGCGGAGAAACAGGAGTCTAAAACTGGCTGAGCTGCAATGGGATATAAACATAAACAGACTATGGATATGGCAGGAGAGTGAAAGACTTCCACCCCTACCTGCCACAGACACACTGACTGGATCCCTGGACACAAGTGCTGAGGTCCACACACAGACATAAAAGGACACAGCACACATAAACACACAGGAAGCCAGAACCATAGCTGCAATAATAACAGACACCACATAAACATAAACTTAACATCACATAACAACATTTGCTTATGACCACAAGGGTGGCCCTCACTTGCAGGTGGTATAAAAGTAGGAGGATGACTCCAGCAGACCATGGCTGAAGTACCCCTCTGACTACTGCTCTCAGCAGAGGCTATATAGGCCAAAGTAGCCACACCCACACAGACACACCCAGTGTTCACACACACAGAAGGGAGTTGACCCTTCCTAGACCAGGCAAGGGAAAACAGCCACATACAGGGGAAGTGTACAAACCCTTATCACACTGCAGCTGTTACCGCAGGCAACGACATGCGTGGCAACCGTGTCCTGGGAGTCAGCCAGAAGGCCGAGACACTGCCACCACATGTACAGAATACAACACGTTACCTCGGGCAGCCACAAGTGAAGGGAAACTATCACAGTGCACACACTCAAACTTCGTGCACACCAAACATATAAAAAGGCACACCTACAAAGACAGGTTGCCAGGTGTAACCGCATGCAGATTGCAGCAAGCTGCCAAGCACAAACATGTTGCCAGCGGCAACCACATGTGAGGCAACAATCCAGCCGCCCTCACCATGTGATTGACAAAACCAAACCGCAGGCAACAGCATGCGGATCAGGAGTCACGACCATAACCATGGTCGTGACACAAAGTTACAGTTTCCCCTTTTACCTGCTGTGCAGAGAAAAAATCAGTTGAATCCTTCCAAGCTCGCCATCTGAAATAGAAATATTAATATTTGAAATCCGCTCTCATCAAACTTTGTGTAAGGAAAGGTAAAAATCCCTCAACCGCAGTCAGAGTCAGACACAGGTGTTACCTTTTTGAGTTCTTCTGAGCAACTGCCCTCCTCCATAGTCTGCTAACCTTTTATTTAGTCACAGTAACAATAGAAAAGAGACTGGCCCATCACCCGACCACTTACTACATGTAACAAGGATACAGGAAGTGATGACATAGGAAGACAAGACACCATCATTTACAATAACATAGCCAGCTAACAAACACATGTATCCGATAACCACTGGAGCAAACTTTATCTAGCCTTGCTCAGTAATCAATGCCAGATAAAGTTACTATGATCCTCAGGCATGTTTATTTACAGGACAGCGTCATTATCTCCAGCAGCTGATCAGGCGCACTAGAGACAACAAACGCACGTTCCTTTCATATATTGTTCTCTTAACAAATGCATTCACGCCAAGCCAATAAATCCGCATCTTGCGCGGGGGCCCTAGCCGGCGTCCATACATCAGCCAACAAAACACTGCTCTGCTGAACACATCAGTCTCCCCCGGCCCACAGCCCAGTGCTTAGCACATAGACCATTCACCGTCGGAGACCTCTGCGCCCAGCCGCTGTGACAGGACATACACAGGAAGATATCCACTCCAATGGTTTACCCTGACACTGAGAGACATGATGACAATACACAATATATTAGAAACACATCCTAATAAAATTTCCACAACAATGGCAAACTGGACAAGAACATAAATGCCTGAAGGGATGGAACTGCTGGCTAACCCACTTGCCTAGGAAAACCTAATTACTTATAACTATACACACACACTCAAGATCGAACAAAACAGCACTAGGTAACCTAAACCCTTACCATTCCTGTCAGAAGCCGAGGAGGAACATTCATCAATTATGTTCTGATATGTGTTAATTTTTGCAACGAGACATGGTAACTGACTTTACTTCTATACCTTACAACAAAACAAAATGTCTTATTAGTTTATTATTCCACCTCTGCAAAGTAAAAAACAGAGACTAGCTTGTGCTTTGGACTTATTTTAAAGCCACAATGACTAGAAGACTAGATATTGATAGCGCTGTAACATACACAGTATTTTCTTTAATTTTATAACTTTCTTCTTTATTTCTATTATTTTGTTTATTAAAAAGATGATTATGCTTCCAGTGCAAATTAATGTACATACTCTGTAACAACACTACTTTGATATATGCAAAGAAAATATGTATACTTAATATCAGTACGTACAGTGTTTTGTACAATCTTTTCTTTACAATAAAACTTGGAAAAACCCAATAAAAATTCATTTTGAAGAAGTTTAGAAGCAAATCTTAAAATTTTTAAGAAAATTTCCAAAACCCAATTTTTTCAGGACCAGTTTAGTTATGAAGTCACTCTCTGAGGCTTACATATTAAAAACCACTCATAAATCACCCCATTTTAGAAACTACACCCGTCAAGCTATTTAAAACTGATTTTACAAACGTTGTTAACCCTTTAGGTGCCCCACGAGAATTAAAGGAAAATGGGAATGAAATTAAAAAGAATTCACTTTTTTAGCAGATTTAGCCACCTCCGGACCGCTGTACGCACAGACGCGTCCTGGAGGTGGTTGATTCATTCCTCCTGGACGCGCCGGCGCGTCCTCTCGCGAGACGCGAGATTTCCTGTGAACGCGCGCACACAGGCGTGCGCGCTCACAGGAACGGAAGGTAAGAGAGTTGATCTCCAGCCTGCCAGCGGCGATCGTTCGCTGGCAGGCTGGAGATGTGTTTTTTTTAACCCCTAACAGGTATATTAGACGCTGTTTTGATAACAGCGTCTAATATACCTGCTACCTGGTCCTCTGGTGGTCCCCTTTGTTTGGATCGACCACCAGAGGACACAGGTAGCTCAGTAAAGTAGCACCAAGCACCACTACACTACACTACACCCCCCCCCCGTCACTTATTAACCCCTTATTAGCCCCTGATCACCCCATATAGACTCCCTGATTACCCCCCTGTCATTGATTACCCCCCTGTCATTGATCACCCCCCTGTCATTGATCACCCCCCTGTAAAGCTCCATTCAGACGTCCGCATGATTTTTACGGATCCACTGATAGATGGATCGGATCCGCAAAACGCATCCGGACGTCTGAATGAAGCCTTACAGGGGCATGATCAATGACTGTGGTGATCACCCCATATAGACTCCCTGATCACCCCCCTGTAAAGCTCCATTCAGATGTCCGCATGATTTTTACGGATGCACTGATAGATGGATCGGATCCGCAAAACGCATCCGGACGTCTGAATGAAGCCTTACAGGGGCATGATCAATGACTGTGGTGATCACCCCATATAGACTCCCTGATCACCCCCCTGTCATTGATTACACCCCTGTCATTGATCAACCCCCTGTAAAGCTCCATTCAGATGTCCGCATGATTTTTACGGATGCACTGATAGATGGATCGGATCCGCAAAACGCATACGGACGTCTGAATGAAGCCTTACAGGGGCATGATCAATGACTGTGGTTATCACCCCATATAGACTCCCTGATCACCCCCCTGTCATTGATTACACCCCTGTCATTGATCAACCCCCTGTAAAGCTCCATTCAGATGTCCGCATGATTTTTACGGATGCACTGATAGATGGATCGGATCCGCAAAACGCATCCGGACGTCTGAATGAAGCCTTACAGGGGCGTGATCAATGACTGTGGTGATCACCCCATATAGACTCCCTGATCACCCCCCTGTCATTGATCACCCCCCTGTAAAGCTCCATTCAGATGTCCGCATGATTTTTACGGATGCACTGATAGATGGATCGGATCCGCAAAACGCATACGGACGTCTGAATGAAGCCTTACAGGGGCATGATCAATGACTGTGGTTATCACCCCATATAGACTCCCTGATCACCCCCCTGTCATTGATTACACCCCTGTCATTGATCAACCCCCTGTAAAGCTCCATTCAGATGTCCGCATGATTTTTACGGATGCACTGATAGATGGATCGGATCCGCAAAACGCATCCGGACGTCTGAATGAAGCCTTACAGGGGCATGATCAATGACTGTGGTGATCACCCCATATAGACTCCTTGATCACCCCCCTGTCATTGATTACCCCCCTGTAGAGCTCCATTCAGATGTCCGCATGATTTTTACGGATGCACTGATAGATGGATCGGATCCGCAAAACGCATCCGGACGTCTGAATGAAGCCTTACAGGGGCGTGATCAATGACTGTGGTGATCACCCCATATAGACTCCCTGATCACCCCCCTGTCATTGATTACCCCCCTGTCATTGATTACCCCCCTGTAAAGCTCCATTCAGACGTCCGCATGATTTTTACGGATCCACTGATAGATGGATCGGATCCGCAAACCGCATCCGGACGTCTGAATGAAGCCTTACACGGGCGTGATCAATGACTGTGGTTATCACCCCATATAGACTCCCTGATCACCCCCCTGTCATTGATTACCCCCCTGTAAAGCTCCATTCAGACGTCCGCATGATTTTTACGGATCCACTGATAGATGGATCGGATCCGCAAACCGCATCCGGACGTCTGAATGAAGCCTTACACGGGCGTGATCAATGACTGTGGTTATCACCCCATATAGACTCCCTGATCACCCCCCTGTCATTGATTACCCCCCTGTAAAGCTCCATTCAGATGTCCGCATGATTTTTACGGATGCACTGATAGATGGATCGGATCCGCAAAACGCATCCGGACGTCTGAATGAAGCCTTACAGGGGCGTGATCAATGACTGTGGTTATCACCCCATATAGACTCCCTGATCACCCCCCTGTCATTGATCACCCCCCTGTCATTGATCACACCCCTGTCATTGATCACACCCCTGTCATTGATCACACCCCTGTCATTGATCACCCCCCCTGTCATTGATCACCCCCCCTGTCATTGATCACCCCTCTGTAAGGCTCCATTCAGACATTTTTTTGGCCCAAGTTAGCGGAATTTTTTTTTTTTTTTCTTACAAAGTCTCATATTCCACTAACTTGTGTCAAAAAATAAAATCTCACATGAACTCACAATACCCCTCACGGAATCCAAATGCGTAAAATTTTTTAGACATTTATATTCCAGACTTCTTCTCACGCTTTAGGGCCCCTAGAATGCCAGGACAGTATAAATACCCACATGTGACCCCATTTCGGAAAGAAGACACCCCCAGGTATTCCGTGAGGGGCATATTGAGTCCATGAAAGATTGAAATTTTTGTCCCAAGTTAGCGGAACGGGAGACTTTGTGAGAAAAAAATTAAAAATATCAATTTCCGCTAACTTGTGCCAAAAAAAATAAAATTCTATGAACTCGCCATGCCCCTCATTCAATACCTTGGGGTGTCTTCTTTCCAAAATGGGGTCACATGTGGGGTATTTATACTGCCCTGGCATTCTAGGGGCCCCAAAGCGTGAGAAGAAGTCTGGTATCCAAATGTCTAAAAATGCCCTCCTAAAAGGAATTTTGGCACCTTTGCGCATCTAGGCTGCAAAAAAGTGTCACACATCTGGTATCGCCGTACTCAGGAGAAGTTGGGGAATGTGTTTTGGGGTGTCATTTTACATATACCCATGCTGGGTGAGAGAAATATCTTGGTCAAATGCCAACTTTGTATAAAAAAATGGGAAAAGTTGTCTTTTGTCAAGATATTTCTTTCACCCAGCAAGGGTATATGTAAAATGACACCCCAAAACACATTCCCCAACTTCTCCTGAATACGGCGATACCACATGTGTGACACTTTTTTGCAGCCTAGGTGGGCAAAGGGGCCCATATTCCAAAGAGCACCTTTAGGATTTCACAGGTCATTTACCTACTTACCACACATTAGGACCCCTGGAAAATGCCAGGGCAGTATAACTACCCCACAAGTGACCCCATTTTGGAAAGAAGACACCCCAAGGTATTCCGTGAGGGGCATGGCGAGTTCCTAGAATTTTTAATTTTTTGTCACAAGTTAGTGGAAAATGATGATTTTTTTTTTCTTACAAAGTCTCATATTCCACTAACTTGTGACAAAAAATAAAAACTTCCATGAACTCACTATGCCCAACAGCGAATACCTTGGGGTCTCTTCTTTCCAAAATGGGGTCACTTGTGGGGTAGTTATACTGCCCTGGCATTCTAGGGGCCCAAATGTGTGGTAAGGAGTTTGAAATCAAATTCTCTAAAAAATGACCTGTGAAATCCGAAAGGTGCTCTTTGGAATATGGGCCCCTTTGCCCACCTAGGCTGCAAAAAAGTGTCACACATCTGGTATCTCCGTACTCAGGAGAAGTTGGGGAATGTGTTTTGGGGTGTCATTTTACATATACCCATGCTGGGTGAGAGAAATATCTTGGCAAAAGACAACTTTTCCCATTTTTTTATACAAAGTTGGCATTTGACCAAGATATTTATCTCACCCAGCATGGGTATATGTAAAAAGACACCCCAAAACACATTCCTCAACTTCTCCTGAGTACGGAGATACCAGATGTGTGACACTTTTTTGCAGCCTAGGTGGGCAAAGGGGCCCATATTCCAAAGAGCACCTTTCGGATTTCACAGGTCATTTTTTAGAGAATTTGATTTCAAACTCCTTACCACACATTTGGGCCCCTAGAATGCCAGGGCAGTATAACTACCCCACAAGTGACCCCATTTTGGAAAGAAGAGACCCCAAGGTATTCGCTGTTGGGCATAGTGAGTTCATGGAAGTTTTTATTTTTTGTCACAAGTTAGTGGAATATGAGACTTTGTAAGAAAAAAAAAAATCATCATTTTCCACTAACTTGTGACAAAAAATAAAAAATTCTAGGAACTTGCCATGCCCCTCACGGAATACCTTGGGGTGTCTTCTTTCCAAAATGGGGTCACTTGTGGGGTAGTTATACTGCCCTGGCATTCTAGGGGCCCAAATGTGTGGTAAGGAGTTTGAAATCAAATTCTGTAAAAAATGACCTCTGAAATCCGAAAGGTGCTCTTTGGAATATGGGCCCCTTTGCCCACCTAGGCTGCAAAAAAGTGTCACACATCTGGTATCTCCGTACTCAGAAGAAGTTGGGGAATGTGTTTTGGGGTGTCATTTTACATATACCCATGCTGGGTGAGAGAAATATCTTGGCAAAAGACAACTTTTCCCATTTTTTTATACAAAGTTGGCATTTGACCAAGATATTTCTCTCACCCAGCATGGGTATATATAAAATGACACCCCAAAACACATTCCCCACCTTCTCCTGAGTACGGCGATACCAGATGTGTGACACTTTTTTGCAGCCTAGGTGGGCAAAGGGGCCCATATTCCAAAGAGCACCTTTCGGATTTCACAGGTCATTTTTTACAGAATTTGATTTCAAACTCCTTACCACACATTTGGGCCCCTAGAATGCCAGGGCAGTATAACCACCCCACAAGTGACCCCATTTTGAAAAGAAGAGACCCCAAGGTATTTCGTGATGGGCATAGTGAGTTCATAGAAGTTTTTATTTTTTGTCACAAGTTAGTGGAATATGAGACTTTGTAAGAAAAGAAAAAAAAAAAAAAAATCATCATTTTCCACTAACTTGTGACAAAAAATTAAAAGTTCTATGAACTCACTATGCCCATCAGCGAATACCTTAGGGTGTGTACTTTCCGAAATGGGGTCATTTGTGGGGTGTTTGTACTGTCTGGCCATTGTAGAACCTCAGGAAACATGACAGGTGCTCAGAAAGTCAGAGCTGCTTCAAAAAGCGGAATTTCACATTTTTGTACCATAGTTTGTAAACGCTATAACTTTTACCCAAACCATTTTTTTTTTACCCAAACATTTTTTTTTTATCAAAGACATGTAGAACAATAAATTTAGAGCAAAATTTATATATGGATTTCGTTTTTTTTGCAAAATTTTACAACTGAAAATGAAAAATTTCATTTTTTTGCAAAAAAATCGTTAAATTTCAATTAATAACAAAAAAAGTAAAAATGTCAGCAGCAATGAAATACCACCAAATGAAAGCTCTATTAGTGAGAAGAAAAGGAGGTAAAATTCATTTGGGTGGTAAGTTGCATGACCGAGCAATAAACGGTGAAAGTAGTGTAGGTCAGAAGTGTAAAAAGTGGCCTGGTCTTTCAGGGTGTTTAAGCACTGGGGGCTGAGGTGGTTAAAATTTCAATCAATTTTTTCTGTAACACATCAAGGGTTAACAGCCAAGCAAAACTCAAAATCTATTACCCTGAATCTGGAGTTTACAGAAACACCCCATGTGTGCTAAAAAAAACTGATGTATGGGGGCATAGCAGGCTTCAGAGTGGAAGCAGCGCCATATGGCTTTTGGAGGGCGAATTTAGCTGGAATGGTAATTGGGAGCTATGTAGCATATGAAGACACCCTGAGGTGGCCCTACAGTGGAAACCTCCAAAAAGTGACCCCATTCCGGAAACTTCACCCCTCAAGGAATATTTCAAGGTGTGTAGTGAGCACTTTGACCCATCAGGCGTTTCACAGAATTAGGAAACGCTTGGCTGTGAAAATAAAAAATAAAAAAAAATTCCACAAAAAGTTGCTTCACACCCACATTTTTCACTTTCACAAGGGGTAACTGGACAAAATGCACCAACATTTTGTTACCCATTTCCCCCCGAATACGCCAACAACCCATATGTGCTCAAAAAATGATGTATGGGCGCATAGCAGGCTTCAGTCAGAGTGGAAGGAGCACCATATGGCTTTTGGAGAGCGGATTTAGCTGTAATGTAATTGGGAGCTATGTAGCATATAAAGGCACCCTGAGGTGGCCCTACAGTGGAAACCCCCCAAAATTGACCCCATTCCGGAAACTATACCCCTCAAGGAATATTACAAGGGGTAACAGGTAACAGTTACCCATTTCCCCCCGAATATGCCAACAACCCATATGTGCTCAAAAAATGATGTATGGGCGCACAGCAGGGCTCTAGAGGCAAAGTGCAAAATATTGTTTTTGCAGGCCTGAGTAAACAGACATGGATTTTAGGCGCCATGTCGCATTTAAAAGATTCCTGAGGTCCCCAGAAATTAAAAACCCCAAAACCACATTTTAAATGGTGAAAAGGGTACTTTTCAGCAAACAGGTGTCTCACAGAAGGTAGAAACACTTGTTAAAGCATTTCAAAGCACACATTTGTGGAGGAAAAAATTACTAGCAGACTCCAATATTATTTTTCGCAAAGGGTTAAAGGAGAAAATGCACCCCAGTATGTGTTCTCCATTTTCTCCCCATTTAGGCCTCATGCACACGACCGTTGTGTACATCCGTGGCTGTTGTGCCGTTTTCCGTTTTTTTCCGCGGACCCATTGACTTTAAATGGGTCCGTGGAAAAATCGGATAATGCACCGTTTTGCAGCCGCATCCGTGATCCGTGTTTCCTGTCCGTCAAAAAAATATGACCTGTCCTATATTTTTGACGGACAACGGTTCACGGACCCATTCAAGTCAATGGGTCCGTGAAAGAACACGGATGCACACAAGATTGGCATCCGCGTCCGTGATCCGTGGCCGTAGGTTACTTTTTATACAGACGGATCCGAAGATCCGTCTGCATAAAAGCTTTTTCAGAGATGAGTTTTCACTTCGTGAAAACTCAAATCCGACAGTATATTCTAACACAGAGGCGTTCCCATAGTGATGGGGACGCTTCTAGTTAGAATATACTGAGAATTGTGTACATGACTGCCCCCTGCTGCCTGGCAGCACCCGATCTCTTACAGGGGGCTGTGATCCGCACAATAAACTCCTCAGGTGCTGCACCTGAAGGGGTTAATTGTGCATATCATAGCCCCCTATAAGAGATCAGGGGCTGCCAGGCAGCAGGAGGCAGACCCCCTCCCTCCCCAGTTTGAATATCATTGGTGGCCAGTGTGCGGCCTCCCCCCCCCCCTCTATTGTATTAATATCATTGGTGGCCAGTGTGCGGCCCCCCCTCTATTGTATTAATATCATTGGTGGCCAGTGTGCGGCCTCCCCTCCCCCGCCCCCCATCCCCCCTCTATTGTAATTTCATTGGTGGCCAGTGTGCGGCCTCCGTCGGCCCCCCTCCCCCCCTCTATTGTAATTTCATTGGTGGCCAGTGTGCGGCCTCCCCTCTCCCCCCCCCCCTGCCTGATCATTGGTGGCAGCGGAAATTCCGATCGGAGTCCCAGTTTAATCGCTCTGGGGCTCCGATCGGTAACCATGGCAACCAGGACGCTACTGCAGGCCTGGTTGCCATGGTTACTTAGCAATATTACAATATTAGGAGCATCATACTTACCTGCTGGCTGCTGCGATGTCTGTCTCCGGCCGGGAGCTCCTCCTACTGGTAAGTGACAGGTCTGTGCGGCGCATTGATCTGTCACTTACCAGTAGGAGGAGCTCCCGGCCGGAGACAGACATCGCAGCAGCCAGCAGGTAAGTATGATGCTCCTAATATTGTAATATTGCTAAGTAACCATGGCAACCAGACCTGCAGTAGCGTCCTGGTTGCCATGGTTACCGATCGGAGCCCCAGAGCGATTAAACTGGGACTCCGATCGGAATCTCCGTTGCCACCAATGATCGGGCAGGGGGGGGGATAGGGGAGGCCGCACACTGGCCACCAATGAAATTACAATAGAGGGGGGCCGACGGAGGGGGGGGGGGGGGCGGGGGAGGGGAGGCCGCACACTGGCCACCAATGATATTAATACAATAGAGGGGGGGCCGCACACTGGCCACCAATGATATTACAATAGAGGGGGGGTGGGGGAGGGGAGGCCGCACACTGGCCACCAATGATATTACAATAGAGGGGGGGAGGGGGAGGGGAGGCCGCACACTGGCCACCAATGATATTCAAACTGGGGAGGGTGGGGGGTCTGCCCCCTGCTGCCTGGCAGCCCCTGATCTCTTACAGGGGGCTATGATACGCACAATTATCCCCTTCAGGTGCGGCACCTGAAGGGTTAATTGTGCTGATCACAGGCCCCTGTAAGAGATCGGGTGCTGCCAGGCAGCAGGGGGCAGTCATGTACACAGTTTGTAGTATATTCTAACTAGAAGCGTCCCCATCACTATGGGAACGCCTCTGTGTTAGAATATACTGTCGGATATGAGTTTCACGATGTAACCTCATATCCGACAGTATAGTCTAACATAGAGGCGTTCCCATGGTGATGGGGACGCTTCAAGTTAAAATATACCATCGGATTGGAGAAAACTCCAATCCTATGGTATATTAACTCCTGACTTTACATTGAAAGTCAATGGGGGACGGATCCGTTTGAAATTGCACCATATTGTGTCAACGTCAAACGGATCCGTCCCCATTGACTTGCATTGTAATTCAGGACGGATCCATTTGGCTCCGCACGGCCAGGCGGACACCAAAATGACTTTTTTTTCATGTCCGTGGATCCTCCAAAAATCAAGGAAGACCCACGGACGAAAAAACGGTCACGGATCACGGACCAACGGACCCCGTTTTTGCGGACCGTAAAAAAAACGGTCGTGTGCATGAGGCCTTAGGAAACATCCCATATGTGCTTTTAGCTTGCTGTATGGGCGCACAGCAGGGCTCTAGAGGCAAAGTGCAAAATATGTTTTTTGCAGGCTTGAATAAACAGACATGGATTTTAGGTGCCATGTCGCATAAAAAAAATTCCTGAGGTCCCCAGAAAAAAAAATAAAAAAAGAAGAAGTGACAAGGCACAGAAACAAACAGGTGTCTCACAGAAGGCAGAAACACTTGTTAAAGCATTTCAAAGCACACATTTGTAAAATTTAAAAATTACTAGCAGACCCCAATTTTTCACTTTCACAAGGGGTTAAAGGAGAAAATGCACCCCAGTATATGTTCCCCATTTTCTCCCCATTCAGGAAACACCCCATTTGTGCTTGTAGCCTGCTGTATGGGCCCACAGCAGGGCTCTAGAGGCAAAGTGCAAAATATGTTTTTTGCAGGCCTGAATAAACAGACATGGATTTTAGGTGCCATGTTGCCTTAAAAAAATTCCTGAGGTCCCCAGAAATAAAAAAATAAAAAAGAATTGACCCCATTTCGGAAAGAGCACCCTCGTACGAACATTTTAAGTGGTAGAAAGGGTACTTTCCAGCAAAAACGTGTCTCACAGAAGGCAGAAACACTTGTTAAAGCATTTCAAAGCACACATTTGTAAAAATTGAAAATTACTAGCAGACCCCATTTTTTTACTTTAACAAGGGGTTAAAGGAGAAAATGCACCACAGTATATGTTCCCGATTTTCTCCCAATTCAGGAAATACCCCATATGTGCTTGTAGCTTGCTGTATGGGCGCACATCAGGGCTCTAGAGGCAAAGTGCAAAATATGGATTTTGCTGACAGGCCTAAATTGGCAGACATGGATTTTAGGTGCCATGTCGCATTAAAAAAATTCCTGAGGTCCCCAGAAATTAAAAACCCCAAGAAGTGTCCCCATTTTGGAAAGAGCACTGCTGCCGTACGAACATTTTAAGTGGAGGACACTGTGGAGGTCACTGTTAAGGGGGCAGGGGCCACTATTAAAGAGGACCTTATATCAGGCTTTTATGGCAAAATAAACGGGAAACAAGGCGCTCATAGGGTAGTAGTTTTTGGTATCAGATTTAGAGAGTGTACTGTTTCAATTATTACACTCACCTTCTGGTGTTGTGCTTGTGTCAGTATAACACTTGCAAAGGCGGAGGGGGGAGAGAGGGTCAATCAAAGGGGGGTATGCTGCCGGTATCTTCTCAATCCTCTGAGTTGCCAGCACTCCAGAGGAGTGATGTAGAATACTGAAAAAGAACTGTGTACTGACTCGTACACAATGTGATACCTCTTGGCGCAAAACCACAACTGCGAGTGACGTCTTTTTAAAAGTTATTTATTCATTCGAGTGACAACGCGTTTCGGAGTGAGAATACTCCTTTATCAAGTCTAAAAGAAACAGTAGTATATGAAGTAGTAGTGCCAAGAAATAAAAATGAAGGTAAAAATATATATATATATATATATATATATATATATATATATATATATAGAAAATAAAAAATAAAAAATAAAATTAAAATAAAAGTAAAAGTACAAATAAAAATAAACAAAAATAACAATAAATACAACAAAAAAACAACAAAAAACCTTGTATGATTCATCAACATGGTGTGCGGGTATTGGACTATATAAAATTCACATGGAATAGTCACATAAATGTACCATACATAGTCAGAAGGGTCCGAATTGTGTGGTAAAGGAACTTTTATCTTTCGTAGTTAAAGAGAATTTATATTAAAATCAATACTAATAGTCTTGGTGATATTAAAATTGGCAATAGTATTAGTTTGATGATAAAAATAAAAAACTAATATTAATAGTGGTGGCCTTGATACAATAAGAACAGAGAGACTGATAAAATATATATAAAAATATGAGTGTCAGGGGATTCAAAATTACACAAACCGTTTCACTGACATTAATGCAACTGTACTAGCCACAAAACTAAGACGCTCACCAGCGAATTGGCGGTTAACACAGTGATGTGAATACATACATGCATGGATACACATCTACATTTATATATATATACATGAGTACACATATGCATAATCCGGATGAATTTGTGAGTAAATGGTTTGAAAGGATGGCTAAAGTCTGGTAGATGTAGTGATATTAGAATAATGATAATAATAAGGAGCGGCACAGGGGAAAAAAAGGTGGGGGTATTTACCTTTGGAGCTGGGTACATATAGTTGGTGCGACTGATCCAAATGCTATGGGTTAAAACAATTAGAGAATTATCAGCTTTCATACTGATTTAGAACTAAAATGAAAGGTTATGAACTTGAATAAAAAATATATAAGTAGATTAAGCCAAACCAAACATTAATATTGTGGGTGGAGCAGAGCATTACCTTGGTGTCGGGGTCCTGTATGTGTAGCGCAGCTTGCCACGTGTGTGGGAGTGCGCGCTTATTTGAGCCGGGCAGAAGGGAGGGGGGTGTGGCTGGTTACGGGCTGCCGATTGGAGGATGTGGTAAGGCGGGGGGCGGGGCTAGTGACCGACCGCTGCAGTGAGCTTGTCTGTGTGCGCGATGTCAGTGCGCTCTGTAGGGGAACGATGGCACTCGTAATAGGCGGGGGGCGGGGCTAGTGACGGACTGCTGCAGTGAACTAGTCTGTGTGCGCGGTGTCAGTGCGCTCTGTAGGGGAACAATGGCACTTATAAAATGGGGGGTGTCCGGGCAGATATGTGCTGGCAATTGTTAGGGGGTGAATTTGTTAAGGATTGGTAATGTAGTTGAATACTGGTGTGTTGGTGTGCTTAATTGAGAATGGGCTGGGAGTGACTGTGGAATAATGTATGAGACGGTGGCACTGTGGTAGATTGAAAGGACAATTTAAGAATATGAGAGTGTGAGGATGAAGCTTGGTGATATTATTGATGAAAATGATAATGAGAAGAGTATTTTCATATGGATTGTTATTATTATAATAAATTAATTTAATTATTTTTAAAAATAGATGTATTATAAGATGTATATATTCAGAGATGGGGGGGGGGGCTCAAGGGAAGGAGGGGGACGTGTTAGAAACAATTGCTTTCAAGAGATTCGTTGAGACCATAGGGCTCTATTGTCTGTAGTTTGAATATCCAGAACATTTCTTTCCTTCTTAGTTTCTGATACCGGTTGGTACAGGCGGTGGGAATTTGTTCTATTGGTGTTATGGCAAGGTCCACAGGATTTTTGTTATGGCAGTGGAGGAAATGTCGCGAGACTCCATGTTTTATGAAACCGTTTGTAATGTTCCACCGGTGTTTGTTTATTCTCTCTCTCAGAGTCATGGTAGTGCGGCCTATATATTGTAATCCGCAGGTGCATTCTAGTAGGTAGATGACGTAGGATGATGAGCAATTTAGAAAATTTCCAATTTGGAATTGTTCACCGGTGACATTGCTGAAAAATCTGGTGACCCGGGAGGAGATGTTACTACAGCATTTGCATCGGCGGTGGCCGCACTTGTAGCTTCCAAGGACTTGGGGGATCATGGTTACGGTAGACGGTATTTGCGTCTTTTGGGACCGTAATCTACTAGGAGCGATGAGATTCTTGAGGGTTTGGGCCCTTCTGAAGGTTATTTGAGGTTTTGATTGAATGTGTTTTTTTAAAAAAGGATCTGCTTGTAAAATGGGCCAGTGTTTTGAAAAGATGTTACGCAAAACATTATGGTTGGTGTTGTATGTGGTGGTGAAGGAAGTTTGGTATTTCTTAGTGGTTTTTGAGTCACATTCTTCCGTTTTTGAAGACAAGCAGTTTTCTTGGGTGTATTTCTGTGTTCGCTGGAGGGCTGCCCTAAAGGGTTTCTATCACTTCGTATGCCATAATTAGCTCTCAGACACTAGCGATCCGCTAGTGTCTGCTCTGGCCAACCATCCTAATATAAGAGCTTTTTGGGCAGCCGTTTTGCTAAAAAAAATAACTTTTATAAATATGCTAATGAGCCTCTAGGTGCTATGTGGGCGTCATTAGCACCTAGAGGCTCCGTCTACCTTCATACACAGCCACCGCCCAGCGCGTCCCTTCAGCCCGCCCATCTCCTGATGAATGCGATCCTCCGTGTGACGCAACGGACGAATTCTCGCGCATGCGCCGTGCGCGGCTGTATTCGGCGCATGCGCAGAGAATGTCTGACCGCTTCCCTGCTCAGACATCTCCACTGCGCCTGTTCCTTGGAGCACTATGACGTCATCGGTGCAGGCGCAGTGGAGATGTCTGAGCAGGGAAGCGGTCAGACATTCTCTGCGCATGCGCCGAATACAGCCGCGCACGGCGCATGCGCGAGAATTCGTCCGTTGCGTCACACGGAGGATCGCATTCATCAGGAGATGGGCGGGCTGGAGGGACGCGCTGGGCGGTGGCTGTGTATGAAGGTAGACGGAGCCTCTAGGTGCTAATGACGCCCACATAGCACCTAGAGCAGACCTGGGCAAACTACGGCCCGCGGGCCGTATACGGCCCGGCGGACCTTTTAATCCGGCCCCCGGCATTTTTGTTGCCGCCGCCGGCCCTGTAACAGCACGGAGTCACTGTCCGGAGTGAGGAGGGGGCGGGGCCCGCGGCCGCTCTGCGCTCCGCTCTGCTGCCTGGCCTGCCTGTCTCTTTAACAGAGCAGACCAGTGGCTGCTGGAGCGTGATGCAGCTGCCGCACAGGCAGAAAGAGGAAGGAGGCGGAGCCCCAGCCAGCAGCCACAGCCAAAGCCAAGCAACTAACAGAACTTACAGGTATTTGGTGGGGGTGGGGGGGGGCTCATATAGGACAGGGGGACAGTGTGTGCTTTCCTGCCTGCTACTACATCACCCCCCCCCCCCAGGGATTGTGGGGGTCATTAAGGGTTGGACTTGCTGCTGATGTTGAGTGTGCCAGTGTGTGTGTGTCCGTCCCTGTGTGTGTGTGTCTGTCCCTTTGTGTGTGTGTGTGTGTGTGTGTCCGTCCCTGTGTGTGTGTCTGTCCCTTTGTGTGTGTGTGTGTCTATCCCTGTGTGTGTGTGTTTGTCCCTTTGTGTGTGTGTGTGTGTGTGTGTGTGTCCATCCCTGTGTGTGTGTGTCCATCCCTGTGTGTGTGTGTTTGTCCCTTTGTGTGTGTGTCCCCGTCCCTGTGTGTGTCCGTCCGTGTGTGTCTGTCCCTTTGTGTGTGTCCGTCCCTTTGTGTGTGTGTGAGTGTGTCTGTCCCTTTGTGTGTGTCCCCGTCCCTGTGTGTATGTCTCTCCCTGTGTGTATCACCTTGCCCACAGTGTTCCTATGTCTTGACGCAGCTGCTTCAGAACGTTCTGTGCGGGGAAGAAGATGGAAGAGGAGGCAGCGCCAGCATGGAGTCTGTGCGATAGACACAGGGAGGCACACTAAGGACGAAGGTAACACTTCCACATGATCTACACTAGTGTTATCTGTGGTTTTACATAGGACTGCAGGTAACACTACTACATTATTTAGCACTAGTGTTATCTGTGGTTTTACATAGGACTGCAGGTAACACTACCACAAGGTTAGCTCACACAGGGCGCCTGAACACCTAAGGCCGGCCCTGGCTGCGCACCCCAGCGCCAAGGGATGACGTCACTGATGTAATATGCCTCTTATATGTGGAGAGCGGTGATGTCACAGATGTAATATATTACTTATAAGTGATATATTACATCAGTGACATCACCACTCTCCACACATAAGTAATATATTACATCAGTGACATCACTGCTGTCCACATATACCGGTAAGTAATACATTACATCAGTGACATCACCGCTCATCACATATATGTGGAGAGCGGTGATGTCACTGATGTAATATATCACCTATATGTGGACAGCGGTGATGTCACTGATGTAATATAACATTATATGTGGAGAGCGGTGATGTCACTGATGTAAAATATCACTTATATGTGGAGAGCGGTGATGTCACTGATGTAATATAACATTCTATGTGGAGAGTGTTCATGTCACTGATGCAATACAGCGCTCCAGATGGCGACCAAAATGGTCGCCAATGCGCCTTAAAATTTGCAGATGGCGACAAGACTTGTCATAGGCTACAGGCCTGAGGTCTATTTGGTAGTGAAATCCCAGCGCAGGCAGGCATGATGATGTCATCACGCCCGCCTGTGCCAGGACGCGGTGATTTTATGCAGTATTGAGTTTAGCCTTTTGGCCCGGCCCTCCAAAATATTTTCAGTTTCTCATGTGGCCCCATCGAAAAAATAATTGCCCACCCCTGACCTAGAGGCTCATTAGCATATTTATAAAAGTTATTTTTTTAGCAAAACGGCTGCCCAAAAAGCTCTTATATTAGGATGGTTGGCCAGAGCAGACACTAGCGGATCGCTAGTGTCTGAGAGCTAATTATGGCATACGAAGTGATAGAAACCCTTTAGGGCAGCCCTCCAGCGAACACAGAAATACACCCAAGAAAACTGCTTGTCTTCAAAAACGGAAGAATGTGACTCAAAAACCACTAAGAAATACCAAACTTCCTTCACCACCACATACAACACCAACCATAATGTTTTGCGTAACATCTTTTCAAAACACTGGCCCATTTTACAAGCAGATCCTTTTTTAAAAAAACACATTCAATCAAAACCTCAAATAACCTTCAGAAGGGCCCAAACCCTCAAGAATCTCATCGCTCCTAGTAGATTACGGTCCAAAAAGACGCAAATACCGTCTACCGTAACCATGTTCCCCCAAGTCCTTGGAAGCTACAAGTGCGGCCACCGCCGATGCAAATGCTGTAGTAACATCTCCTCCCGGGTCACCAGATTTTTCAGCAATGTCACCGGTGAACAATTCCAAATTGGAAATTTTCTAAATTGCTTATCATCCTACGTCATCTACCTACTAGAATGCACCTGCGGATTACAATATATAGGCCGCACTACCATGACTCTGAGAGAGAGAATAAACAAACACCGGTGGAACATTACAAACGGTTTCATAAAACATGGAGTCTCGCGACATTTCCTCCACTGCCATAACAAAAATCCTGTGGACCTTGCCATAACACCAATAGAACAAATTCCCACCGCCTGTACCAACCGGTATCAGAAACTAAGAAGGAAAGAAATGTTCTGGATATTCAAACTACAGACAATAGAGCCCTATGGTCTCAACGAATCTCTTGAAAGCAATTGTTTCTAACACGTACCCCTCCTTCCCTTGAGCCACCCCCCCATCTCTGAATATATACATCTTATAATACATCTATTTTTTAAAATAATTAAATTAATTTATTATAATAATAACAATATATATGAAAAAAACTCCCCCCTCCCTTTTTCTCTATATCTTCTTATACATTGATCCATTAAAATACATTTTAATAATAACAATCCATATGAAAATACTCTTCTCATTATCATTTTCATCATTAATATCACCAAGCTTCATCCTCACACTCTCATATTCTCAAATTGTCCTTTCAATCTACCACAGTGCCACAGTCTCATACATTATTCCACAGTCACTCCCAGCCCATTCTCACTTAAGCACACCAACACACCAGTATTCAACTACATTACCAATCCTTAACAAATTCACCCCCTAACAATTGCCAGCACATATCTGCCCGGACACCCCCCATTTTATAAGTGCCATTGTTCCCCTACAGAGCGCACTGACACCGCGCACACAGACTAGTTCACTGCAGCAGTCCGTCACTAGCCCCGCCCCCCGCCCATTACGAGTGCCATCGTTCCCCTACAGAGCGCACTGACATCGCGCACACAGACACACCCCCCTCCCTTCTGCCCGGCTCAAATAAGCGCGCACTCCCACACACGTGGCAAGCTGCGCTACACATACAGGACCCCGACACCAAGGTAATGCTCTGCTCCACCCACAATATTAATGTTTGGTTTGGCTTAATCTACTTATATATTTTTTATTCAAGTTCATAACCTTTCATTTTAGTTCTAAATCAGTATGAAAGCTGATAATTCTCTAATTGTTTTAACCCATAGCATTTGGATCAGTCGCACCAACTATATGTACCCAGCTCCAAAGGTAAATACCCCCACCTTTTTTTCCCCTGTGCCGCTCCTTATTATTATCATTATTCTAATATCACTACATCTACCAGACTTTAGCCATCCTTTCAAACCATTTACTCACAAATTCATCCGGATTATGCATATGTGTACTCATGTATATATATATAAATGTAGATGTGTATCCATGCATGTATGTATTCACATCACTGTGTTAACCGCCAATTCGCTGGTGAGCGTCTTAGTTTTGTGGCTAGTACAGTTGCATTAATGTCAGTGAAACGGTTTGTGTAATTTTGAATCATATTTTTATATATATTTTATCAGTCTCTCTGTTCTTATTGTATCAAGGCCACCACTATTAATATTAGTTTTTTCTTTTTATCATCAAACTAATACTATTGCCAATTTTAATATCACCAAGACTATTAGTATTGATTTTAATATAAATTCTCTTTAACTACGAAAGATAAAAGTTCCTTTACCACACAATTCGGACCCTTTTGACTATGTTTGGTACATTTATGTGACTATTCCATGTGAATTTTATATAGTCCAATACCCGCACACCATGTTGATGAATCATACAAGGTTTTTTGTTTTTTTTTTGTTGTATTTATTGTTATTTTTGTTTATTTTTATTTTTATTTTTATTTGTACTTTTACTTTTATTTTAATTTTTTATTTATTTTTTATTTTCTATATATATATATATTTTTACCTTCATTTTTATTTCTTGGCACTACTACTTCATATACTACTGTTTCTTTTAGACTTGATAAAGGAGTATTCTCACTCTGAAACGCGTTGTCACTCGAATGAATAAATAACTTTTAAAAAGACGTCACTCGCAGTTGTGGTTTTGCGCCAAGAGGTATCACATTGTGTACGAGTCAGTACACAGTTCTTTTTCAGTATTCTTTCATCAGGCTAGCTCTAGTCTAATTATTATCTAATTATACTTCATAGGGCGTCCCCCACTGATGCCATGGCACTTTATTTTTTCTAAAGAACCCCCCGTTCGTCTGCTGTTGGCCCGTATATTTTGGCGCCTTATATTATAATGAGGAGACACGGTTATACTAGGCGGAGATTTGTATTTTCCTTGTTAGTGGTTATTTTCTCCCTGGCTGTGAGTGCATTCAATCAGAGCGTCCCGCTCTTAGGCCTCTTTCACACGGGCGTTGCGGAAAAATGTGCGGGTGCGTTGCGGGAACACCCGCGATTTTTCCGCATGAGTGCAAAACATTGTAATGCGTTTTGCACTCGCGTGAGAAAAATCGTGCGTGTTTGGTACCCAAACCCGAACTTCTTCACAGAAGTTCGTGCTTGGGATCGGTGTTCTGTGGATTGTATTATTTTCCCTTATAACATGGTTATAAGGGAAAATAATAGCATTCTGAATACAGAATGCAAAGTAAAATAGCACTGGAGGGGTTAAAAACAAAATAATTTTTTTTTTAACTCACCTTAATCCACTTGCTCGCGTAGCCCGGCATCTCCTTGTGTCTCTTTTGTTGAAGGACCTGTGGTGAGCATTAATTATAGTTCAAGGACCTGTGATGACGTCACTCCGGTCATCACATGGTACGTCACATGATCTTTTACCATGGTGAATCACCATGGTAAAAGATCATGTGATGACCGGAGTGACGTCATCACAGGTCCTTGAACTATAATTAATGCTCACCACAGGTCCTTCAACAAAGGAGACACAAGGAGATGCCGGGCTACGCGAGCAAATGGATTAAGGTGAGTTAAATTTTTTTTTTTTTTAACCCCTCCAGTGCTATTTTACTTTGCATTCTGTATTCAGAATGCTATTATTTTCCCTTATAACCATGTTATAAGGGAAAATAATAATGATCGGGTCTCCATCCTGATCGTCTCCTAGCAACCGTGCGTGAAAATCGCACCGCATCCGCACTTGCTTACGGATGCTTGCGATTTTCACGCAACCCCATTCACTTCTATGGGGCCTGCGTTGCAACGCATAAGTGATGCGTGAAAATCACCGCTCATGTGAACAGCCCCATAGAAATGAATGGGTCGGTTTTCAGTGCGGGTGCAATGCGTTCACCTCCCGCATCGCATCCGCGCGGAATACTCGCTCGTGTGAAAGGGGCCTTAGTCAGGGAGAATTAGCTCAAGTTCTCACGAGCAAAACCTCCTGTGGCCCTTAGTAAAGATGGCTACCTATACGACACTGGGTGGAAAGGGGTTAAAAGGTCTTATTTACACCAATGTATTAGTAAAAACTAAAGCTCGCCCCACAAAAAACAAGCCCTAATACAGAAATATGAAAAAGTTATGGGTGTCAGAATATGGCGATGCAAAGAAAAATTATATATATTTTTTTTAAGTAGTAAAACATGACAAAAACTTTATAAATGTGGTGTTGCCATAATCGTACTAAAAGGGTACTTTTCAGCAAACAGGTTTCTCACAGAAGGCAGAAATACTTGTTGAAGCATTTCAAAGCACACATTTGTAAAAAAGAAAAATTACTAGCAGACCCCCCAGGAAGGGACAGGGACGGAGGGTGGTTTAGGTATCTGGAACAGCTGCAAATGAAAAAAAATCAGTGCAGCAATTCTAGATGTTCTTATTTTTTCAGCAGGAAAGGGTTAAATGGCAGTGGTGGTGCACCAGAAGTCCCAGCAAGCCACAAGCAGCACAGAACCTCTCTGCATGCAGTCACCAGCTAGAATGGCTGCATGCAGGGAAGTTCTGCCCTTTCCTGTGCAGCTATAGCGCTGCCATTGGCTGGAGTGTTGCTCCAGCCAATCGCAGCGCTCGCAGGGGACCCAAAACACCAGTGTCCCCTGCCTCACCTCCCCCTGACCAGCCCCGATGCCTGTGACATCTTCCTATGCCAGTCTTTATTGACCGGTCAATTGCAGTGCTTGGAGCTGCAGGGGGCGGTGCAGCACCATGGTGCCCTTACCTGGCATGGCTGCCTGCCTGTAAGAGCAGCCATGGTGCCGCGATTCCCTGACGATCGCGCCCCAGAGCCCCGCGGATCTTGCGCCGTACATGTAAGGCGCGGGTCCTTATGGGGTTAATCAATGAGGGTCTGATGTGAGGTCTAATGAGGAATGCGAGTTTGATCTAAGGTCTGATGAGAATTGGGGGTCTGATCTGAGGTCTGACCAGGATTCAATGTCTGATTGGAGGTCTGCTCTGAGTTTTTTTTTGGTTATTTTCTTCCTCTAAATCCCAGGTGCATCTTACGGAGCGAACAGTATGGGTATATATGTATATCTATCTATATAAAGAAAGACATATACAGTATATGTATATATGTATGTTCTGCGATCACTCAAAAACGCAACCATCGATTTTAACGAAACTTGGCATACACATCCCTTGCTACCTAAAAAGAAATCGTGTGGGGGTCACAGCTCTCTAGGACATACTGTTCCTGAGATATTCCCCCAAAATTACCTGCATTAGCCAATACAAGCCTGCAAGTCTTTCTCTTCATATCCTAACTGCCATACACACGGTCACATGTCCCTTATCAGCCAATAGAAGCTCGCAGGCCCTTAGTCTCTACATACACACAGTTTTACTCCAGGTTTCCATAACAACCCAGCCATTTTTCTTCACTGCTGTAGGTCAGCTTTAGGCTAGGGCTACACAACGACATGTGTCGCGTGACATTAAGTCGCACGACACATAGAGCAGAACTACACTGCTACATGTGTCGCGCGACATTGATGTCGTACCAATTTCGCTTGACAATTTTTATAATGATAGTCTATGGTGTTGCACTGCAACATGTGACATGCTGCGACTGCGATGCGACATCTTGGATGGATTTTTTGCAACTGTCGTGTCGCAGTCGCAGCATGTCACATGTCGCAGTTAGACACCATAGCCTATCATTATAAAATATTGAGACAAAATGTCACGTGACATATATCGTTGTGTAGCCCTAGCATTAAAGGGGCAAGGTGCTGTGGAGGTCACTGTTAAAGGGGCGGGCACTGTGGAGGTCACTGTAAAGAGGCGTTCACTGTGGATGTTACTGTTAAGGGGGCAGGCCGCTGTGGAGGTCACTGTTAAAGAGGCGGACACTGTGGAGGTCACTGTTAAGGGGGCAGGGGCCACTATTAACCACCTCCCGACCGCCTAACGCACGGATGCGTCCGGAAGGTGGTTGATTCATTCCTCCTGGACGCATCCGTGCGTCATCTCACGAGACGCGAGATTTCCTGTGAACGCGCGCACACAGGTGCGCGCGGTCACAGGAACGGAAGGTAAGAGAGTGGATCTCCAGCCTGCCAGCGGCGATCGTTCGCTGGCAGGCTGGAGATGCGATTTTTTTTTAACCCCTAACAGGTATATTAGACGCTGTTATGATAACATCGTCTAATATACCTGCTACCTGGTCCTCTGGTGGTCCCTTTTGTTTGGATCGACCACCAGAGGACACAGGTAGCTCAGTAAAGTAGCACCAACCACCACTACACTACACTACACCCCCCCCGTCACTTATTAACCCCTTATTCACCCCTGATCACCCCAGATCACCCCATATAGACTCCCTGATCACCCCCCTGTCATTGATCACCCCCCTGTCATTGATAACCCCCTGTAAGGCTCCATTCAGAGGTCCGTATGAATTTTACGGATCCACTGATAGATGGATCGGATCCGCAAAACACATACGGACGTCTGAATGGAGCCTTACAGGGGAGTGATCAATGACGGAGGTGATCACCCCATATAGACTCCCTGATCACCCCCCTGTCATTGATCACCCCCCTGTAAGGCTGCATTCAGACGTCCGTATGAATTTTACGGATCCACTGATAGATGGATCGGATCCGCAAAACACATACGGACGTCTGAATGGAGCCTTACAGAGGAGTGATCAATGACGGAGGTGATCACCCCATATAGACTCCCTGATCACCCCCCTGTCATTGATCACCCCCCTGTCATTGATCACCCTCCTGTAAGGCTGCATTCAGATGTCCGTATGATTTTTACGGATCCACTGATACATGGATCGGATCCGCAAAACACATACGGACATCTGAATGGAGCCTTACAGGGGGGTGATCACCCCATATAGACTCCCTGATCACCCCCCTGTCATTGATCACCCCCCTGTAAGGCTGCATTCAGATGTCCGTATGATTTTTACGGATCCACTGATACATGGATCGGATCCGCAAAACACATACGGACATCTGAATGGAGCCTTACAGGGGGGTGATCACCCCATATAGACTCCATGATCACCCCCCTGTCATTGATCACCCCCCTGTCATTGATCACCCCCCTGTAAGGCTGCATTCAGATGTCCGTATGATTTTTACGGATCCACTGATACATGGATCGGATCCGCAAAACACATACGGACATCTGAATGGAGCCTTATAGGGGGGTGATCAATGACAGGGGGGTGATCACCCCATATAGACTCCCTGATCACCCCCCTGTCATTGATCACCCCCCTGTCATTGATCACCCCCCTGTCATTGATCCATCCCCTGTAAGGCTGCATTCAGACATCTTTTTGGCCCAAGTTAGCGAAAAAAAAAAAAAAAAAAAAAATTCTTACAAAGTCTCATATTCCACTAACTTGTGTCAAAAAATAAAACCTCACGGAATCCAAATGCGTAAAAAATTTTCGACATTTATATTCCAGACTTCTTCTCACGCTTTAGGGCCCCTAGAATGCCAGGGCAGTATAAATACCCCACATGTGACCCCATTTCGGAAAGAAAACACCCCAAGGTATTCCGTGAGGGGCATATTGAGTCCATGAAAGATTGAAATTTTTGTCCCAAGTTAGCGGAAAGGGAGACTTTGTGAGAAAAAAAAAAAATATATATCAATTTCCGCTAACTTGTGCCAAAAAAAAAAAAATTCTATGAACTCGCTATGCCCCTCATTGAATACCTTGGGGTGTCTTCTTTCCAAAATGGGGTCACATGTGGGGTATTTATACTGTCCTGGCATTCTAGGGGCCCTAAAGCGTGAGAAGAAGTCTGGGATCCAAATGTCTAAAAATGCCCTCATAAAATGAATGTGGGCCCCTTTGCGCATCTAGGCTGCAAAAAAGTGTCACACATCTGGTATCGCCGTACTCAGGAGAAGTTGGGCAATGTGTTTTGGGGTGTCATTTTACATATACCCATGCTGGGTGAGATAAATATCACATTGCCCAACTTCTCCTGAATACGGCGATACCACATGTGTGACACATTTTTGCAGCCTAGGTGGGCAAAGGGGCCCACATTCCAAAGAGCACCTTTAGGATTTCACAGGTCATTTACCTACTTACCACACATTAGGGCCCCTAGAAAATGCCAGGGCAGTATAACTACCCCACAAGTGACCCCATTTTAGAAAGAAGACACCCCAAGGTATTCCATGAGGGGCATGGCGAGTTCCTAGAATTTTATATTTTTTGTCACAAGTTAGCGGAAAATGATGATTTTTTTATTATTTTTTTTTCCTTACAAAGTCTCATATTCCACTAACTTGTGACAAAAAATAAAAAGTTCCATGAACTCACTATGCCCATCACGAAATACCTTGGGGTGTCTTCTTTCCAAAATGGGGTCACTTGTGGGGTTGTTATACTGCCCTGGCATTTTAGGGGCCGAATGCGTGAGAAGTGGTTTGAAATCAAAATCTGTAAAAAATGGCCGGTGAAATCCGAAAGGTGCTCTTTGGAATGTGGGCCCCTTTGCCCACCTAGGCTGCAAAAAAGTGTCACACATGTGGTATCGCTGTACTCAGGAGAAGTTGGGCAATGTGTTTTGGGGTGTCTTTTTACATATACCCATGCTGGGTGAGAGAAATATCTTGGCAAAAGACAACTCTTCCCATTTTTTTATACAAAGTTGGCATTTGACCAAGATATTTATCTCACCCAGCATGGGTATATGTAAAATGACACCCCAAAACACATTGCCCAACTTCTCCTGAATACGAAGATACCACATGTGTGACACTTTTTTGCAGCCTAGGTGGGCAAAGGGGCCCACATTCCAAAGAGCACCTTTCGGATTTCACAGGTCATTTACCTACTTACCACACATTAGGGCCCCTGGAAAATGCCAGGGCAGTATAACTACCCCACAAGTGACCCCATTTTGGAAAGAAGACACCCCAAGGTATTCCGTGAGGGGCATGGCGAGTTCCTAGAATTTTATATTTTTTGTCACAAGTTAGCGGAAAATGATGTTTTGTTTTTTTTTGGTTTTTTTTTCCTTACAAAGTCTCATATTCCACTAACTTGTGACAAAAAATAAAAACTTCCATGAACTCACTATGCCCATCACGAAATACCTTGGGGTGTCTTCTTTCCAAAATGGGGTCATTTTTGGGGTAGTTATACTGCCCTGGCATTCTAGAGGCCCAAATGTGTGGTAAGAAGTTTGAAATCAAAATGTGTAAAAAATGACCGGTGAAATCCGAAAGGTGCTCTTTGGAATGAGGGCCCCTTTGCCCACCTAGGCTGCAAAAAAGTGTCACACATGTGGTATCTCCGTACTCAGGAGAAGTTGGGGAATGTGTTTTGGGGTGTCATTTTACATATACCCATGCTGGGTGAGAGAAATATCTTGGCAAAAGACAACTTTTCCCATTTTTTTATACAAAGTTGGCATTTGACCAAGATATTTATCTCACCCAGCATGGGTATATGTAAAATGACACCCCAAAACACATTCCCTAACTTCTCCTGAGTACGGCGATACCACATGTGTGGCACTTTTTTGCAGCCTAGGTGGGCAAAGGGGCCCACATTCCAAAGAGCACCTTTCGGATTTCACCGCCCATTTTTTACACATTTTGATTTCAAACTACTTACCACACATTTGGGCCCCTAGAATGCCAGGGCAGTATAACTACCCCACAAGTGACCCCATTTTGGAAAGAAGACACCCCAAGGTATTAGTTGATGGGCATAGTGAGTTCATAGAAGTTTTTATTTTTTGTCACAAGTTAGTGGAATTTGAGACTTTGTAAAAAAAAAATTAAAAAAAATCATCATTTTCCACTAACTTGTGACAAAAAATAAAAAGTTCTATGAACTCACTATGCCCATCAGCGAATACCTAGGGGTGTCTACTTTCCAAAATGGGGTCATTTGTGGGGTGTTTGTACTGTCTGGCCATTGTAGAACCTCAGGAAACATGACAGGTGCTCAGAAAGTCAGAGCTGCTTCAAAATGCGGAAATTCACATTTTTGTACCATAGTTTGTAAACGCTATAACTTTTACCCAAACCATTTTTTTTTACCCAAACATTTTTTTTTTATCAAAGACATGTAGAACAATAAATTTAGAGAAAAATTTATATATGGATGTCATTTTTTTGCAAAAAAATCGTTAAATTTTGATTAATAACAAAAAAAGTAAAAATGTCAGCAGCAATGAAATACCAACAAATGAAAGCTCTATTAGTGAGAAGAAAAGGAGGTAAAATTCATTTGGGTGGTAAGTTGCATGACCGAGCAATAAACAGTGAAAGTAGTGTAGGTCAGAAGTGTAAAAAGTGGCCTGGTCTTTAAGGGTGTTTAAGCTATAGGGGCTGAGGTGGTTAAAGAGGACCTTTCATCAGGCTAGCTCTAGTCTAATTATTATCTAATTATATTTTATAGGGCGTCCCCCACTGATGCCATGGCACTTTTTTTTTCTCTAAAGAACCCCCCGTTCGTCCGCTGTTGGCCCCGTATATTTTGGCGCCTTATATTATAATGATGCGACACGGTTATACTAGGCGGAGATTTGTATTTTCCTTGTTGGTGGTTATTTTCTCCCTGGCTGTGAGTATTTTTTTTAAAGTAGAAAAACATGACAAATACTTTATAAATGTGGTGGTGCCATAATCGTACTGACTCACACAATAAGGTTTTTGTTCTGCCCAGCAGGGTTCTGCCAGAGTCTTAGTGTTTCTCAAGTGGTTAGTGTGGTTATAACACCATATAGCGGTGTTAAGTTATATTACATTTTGTTTTTCTGTTAAAAGACTGTTGCATTGTGGGAGTGTAAAGCATCCTGGGAAAGAGAAGTCTCCAGTCCACATCAGCAGAGCTGTCCTTTTGCATAGCTCCTTCTTAAACTTCACCATCCTTGTAAAAGCATATCTGTTTTACCAAACAATCCTGTTTTGCCAATCAACATTCCTGTTTGATAGAGATGTCGCGAACATAAAATTTTCCGTTCGCGAACGCGAATTTTCGCAAATGTTCGCGAACGGGCGAACCGGGTGAACTGCCATAGATTTCAATAGGCAGGCGAATTTTAAAACCCACAGGGACTCTTTCTGGCCACAATAGTGATGGAAAAGTTGTTTCAAGGGGACTAACACCTGGACTGTGGCATGCCGGAGGGGGATCCATGGCAAAACTCCCATGGAAAATTACGTAGTTGACGCAGAGTCGGGTTTTAATCCATAAAGGGCATAAATCACCTAACATTCCTAAATTTTTTGGAATAACGTGATTTAAAACATCAGGTATGATGTTGTATCGATCAGGTAGTGTAAGGGTTACGCCCGCTTCACAGTGACAGACCAAACCCCCCGTTTAACGCACCGCAAACAACCGCAAACAGTCCATTTGCACAACCGCAAACTCCCCATTTGCACAAGGTTGGATACCAAGCTAGCCATGTCCCGTTCCTTGTCCTCACTGACTTCATTGAAGGTCTCTTCCTCCACCCAGCCACGTACAACACCAAGGGTCCCCGAAAGGTGACAACAAGTCCCCTGGGACGCCTGCTGTGGTTGGTCTTCCACCTCCTCAAAGCCACCTTCCTCCTCTGACTCCTTTTCTTCAGACTGCTCTCTCTACGTTGCCGCAGGTCCAGCAATCGACGACGACAAGGCTGCTTCTGGTGGTGATGGTGACCACAACTCTTCCTCTTCATGCTCATCTACGGCCTGATCCAGCACTCTTCGCAGGGCACGCTCCAGAAAAAACGCATATGGGATGAGGTCGATGATGTTGCCTTGGGTTTGACTGACCAGGTTTGTCACCTCCGCAAAAGGACACATGAGCCTACAGCCATTGTGCATGAGCGTTCAGTAACGCGGCCAAAAAATACCCAGCTCCGCAGAGGCTGTCCTCTTTTTTTTTTATAAAAAAAAAATCTGTTCTTACCAGTTTAATCTCTGTTTTGTCCCCTATCAGGGGCCAGTGTATGGAATAGATTTTAGGAACCGGGAGATGGAAAAAGATGCTTGGTCGGTCCTCTTACTTCCAATTTGGGGCACAGCGCGTGCGCCGTGCAATGTACTGTGCTACCAGATATGAGTGGTATGTTAAGTTGTACTATTCCTATCAGTTTAATCCCTGTTATGTCCCCTATCAGGGGACGTGTATAGAACAGATTTTAGGAACCGGGAGATGGAAAAAGATGCTTGGTTGGTTCTCCTACTTCCAATTTGGGGCACTGCGCGTGCGCCGTGCAGTGAACTGTGCCACCAGATATGAGTGGTATGTTAAGTAGTACCATTCCTATCAGTTTAAAACCTGTTATGTCCCCTATCAGGGGCCGCTCTATGGAATAGATTTTAGACAACCGCAAAGAGTTGTCAATAGTTAAAGGGCTTCTGTCACCCCACTAAACCATTTTTTTTTTTGTTTACTAATAATCCCCACACTGCGAGCTCTGCATACATAAGTTAAATAATCATTTTTGTTCAGTAGAATTTGATAAAAAGCGATTTTTAAAATATGCAAATTACCTTGCTACCAGCAAGTAGGGCGGCTGCTTGCTGGTAGCAGCCGCATCCTCCGACCCTAATGACGCCCCCTCCGCATTGTGATTGACAGGGCCAGGGAACGGAATCGTTCTCTGCTGGCCCTGCCTGTTAGCATTCAAAATCTGGCGCCTGCGCCGCGGCCGTACCTATCTTCAATCTGCGCAGGCGCACTGAGAGACGGCCACTCGCTCGGCCGCTCCATCCTCAATGCACCTGCGCCGATGACGTCACATCTACACCCGGCGCAGGCGCATTGAGGAGAGAGCGGCCGCCTCTCAGTGCGCCTGCGCAGATTGAAGATACGTACGGCCGCAGCGCAGGCACCAGATTTTAAATGCTAACAGGCAGGGCCAGCAGAGAACGATTCCGTTCCCTGGCCCTGTCAATCACAATGCGGAGGGGGCGTCATTAGGGTCGGAGGATGCGGCTGCTACCAGCAAGCAGCCGCCCTACTTGCTTGTAGCAAGGTATTTTGCATATTTTAAAAATCACTTTTTATCAAATTCTACTGAACAAAAATGATTATGCGGAGGGGGCGTCATTAGGGTCGGAGGATGCGGCTGCTACCAGCAAGCAGCCGCCGTACTTGCTGGTAGCAAGGTATTTTGCATATTTTAAAAATCACTTTTTATCAAATTCTACTGAACGAAAATGATTATTTAACTTATGTATGCAGAGCTCGCAGTGTAGGGATTATTAATAAACAAAAAAAAACAAAAAAACGGTTTAGTGGGCTGACAGAATCCCTTTAACATACTCATGACATAAATTTTATTCCTCTATGCGTCAATCTTGGTGTAGTGATGACTGTGCTCGTGCGTACGTTTGGCAGATTGCAGGCGATGGCGGTTTTTCAAAGCCTATGGTCGTGCTGAGGTAGTTCAGTGACAGTTAAGTGACCCAGTATCACGAGGGTGTCAAGAGCCACGTCTGACTCAGTTATACCTGGGCTCAGGAAGTCACTGCGTGCTCTATGTCTAGAGGCTGCGCGCTCTATGTCTAAGAAACCCGTCTAGGGACGTCAGGGCAGTCAGGTGCCAGCCTCAAGGTGAGTTAGGGGTCACCACCTTTCCCTCGGACAGGGCCTACCCTTTTCCCTCGCTTTGCGTCACGTATGTGATTGGCACGCCGGTCGTGATATTATATCTGGCCCTTATTTTGTGTAGGTAGAAAGAAAAAAAAAGAAAAATAAATAAAATACTATTTCTTTCTGCCTATTTAGAATCCAGTATGGATCCTATTGCTGCTTTGACAAAGCAACTTCAAGGCCTGTCTTTGGAGGTGGCAGGATTGAAGGCGTCGGTCCTCCAGCAACAGCAGCAATTGCAGCAGACCGCAAGCCCAGCGTTTGCTATGGGTAACCAGGTTGCTGCAGAACCCAAGGTTGTTCTTCTTGACAGATTTTCTGGGGGAAGGGACAAATTTGTGACGTTCCGTGAGGCCTGTAATTTATATTTTAAGCTGCGCCCTTACTCCTCTGGTAATGAAGAACAGTGGGTGGGGATTGTTACTTCCCTGCTTCAAGGGGACCCGCAATCCTGGGCGTTCTCTTTACCCACTGATTCCCAGGCTCTCCGGTCAGTGGATGAATTTTTTGGGGCCTTGGGTCTCATATATGATGACCCTGACCGAGTTGCCCTGGCTGAGTCTAAGTTACGGAGACTCCTACAGAGAGATAGGCCAGCAGAGGACTATTGCTCAGAGTTCCGTAGGTGGGCTACGGATACCCAGTAGAACGACTCGGCTCTCAGGAGTCAGTTCTGCTCTGGGTTATCCGAAAGGGTTAAGGATGCGCTTGCGCTGTATGAGACCCCCTTTTCCCTTGATGCTGTTTTGTCCCTTTCTATCAGAATAGATAGACGTTTTAGGGACAGATTGAAAAATCCTGAGCAATTGGTAACCCCTCCCAAGCAGCAGTTAGTCTATACGGACCTAGACAAGCCTATGCAGCTAGGAGGAACTACTCGTCAGGTCCGTCCTCCTGGGGCTCGCCGTAGGCGTGGGGTTTGTTTTTTCTGTGAGGGGAGGGGTCATTTCATTAATGTTTGTCCTTCCATACTCAAAAACAAAAGACCATCGGAACTACTAACCCCAGGCTGTGTGGAGGATGTCAGCCTGGGGTTTCCTCCATACGAACATCTCAATTTGTGTTGCCAGCGGTTGTTGTTTTTGGTGTTAAGACGGAGACTATTTCTTTCTTTCTAGACAGTGGAGCAGGGGTAAATTTGATAGATGCCCATTTTGCCCGCACTATGGGTTTGTCTATCTGTACGCTACAGAGACCTATTCCCATATTCGCTATTGATTCTGCTCCTCTGTCTCAGAGAAACCTCACTCACATTGTCCATAACTTACACCTTCGGGTAGGGGACCACCATAACGAGTGTCTTTCATGTTACGTTCTGGAGGGCCATAACGAGTGTCTTTCATGTTACGTTCTGGAGGGCCTTCCCTCTCCTGTGGTATTGGGTCTTCCCTGGTTGGTAGCGCACAATCCAGTGGTGGATTGGCAGGCCAAGGAGATATTAAGGTGGAGTGAGAATTGCAGAGAAAATTGCTTAAATAGCAATTGCTTAGTCGCCTCCATACCTACTCTACCTACATTTGTTTCGGACTTTGAGGAAGTTTTTTCAGAAAAGGGGTGTCAGAAGTTACCACCTCACCGTCCTTATGATTGCCCGGTTAACCTGATTCCCGGTGCAAAATTACCCAAGACCAGGTTATATAATCTTTCGGGTCCCGAGAGACAAGCCATGAAAGATTATATCTCCGAGAGTCTGGCTAAGGGACACATCAGACCCTCTTCATCACCCATGGCTGCCGGGTTTTTCTTTGTTAAAAAGAAATATGGGGGCCTGCATCCTTGCCTAGATTTCCACAAACTAATCAGGATAACCATCTGAGACCCATACCATCTTCCTCTCATTCCTGACCTGTTTAATCAGATTGCGGGTGCTAGGTGGTTCTCCAAACTTGATCTTAGGGGGGCCTACAATCTGATTCGTATCAAGGAAGGGGATGAATGTTAGCTTTTAACACCCCTGAGGGGCATTATGAAAATCTAGTCATGCCTTTCGGTCTGACCAATGCTCCTGCTGTCTTCCAACATTTCGTTAATGATATTTTTAGTCATCTTATCGGCAGGTTTGTGGTGATATACCTAGATGATATTTTCATTTATTCGTCTGATCTGAAAACACATGAGGTACATGTCAGACAGGTACTGCAGGTCCTACGGACAAATAAATTATATGCGAAAATTGAAAAGTGTGTCTTCGCCGTTCAGGAAATACAGTTCCTGGGATATCTATTATCTGCTTCAGGTTTCCGTATGGATCCTAGGAAGGTCCAGGCAATTTTAGATTGGGATCTTCCTGAGAACCTTAAAGCACTGCAACGGTTCTTGGGTTTCGAAAATTTCTATAGAAAGTTCATTAAAAATTATTCTGTGATTGTCAAACCCCTTACTGACATGACTAGGAAGGGGACAGATTTTTCTAAATGGTCTGACGCCGCTAAAATTACATTTTCCTCTCTAAAAGAGAGGTTTACCTCGGCACCTGTACTAATCCAACCTGATGTCTCCCAGCCTTTTTTTGTTGAAGTAGATGCGTCAGAGGTGGGAGTGGGGGCTGTACTGTCTCAGGGTCCGTCTCCTGGCAAATGGCGTCCTTGCGCTTTCTTTTCTAAAAAACTATCTGCAGCGGAGAAGAACTATGATATTGGCAATAGGGAACTATTAGCTATTAAACTAGCATTTGAAGAATGGCGTCACTTTTTAGAGGGGGCAATCCACCCTGTCATGGTGATTACGGACCACAAAAACCTTCTGTACCTCGAATCAGCTAAGCGTCTCACCCCTAGACAAGCTAGGTGGTCTCTATTTTTTACCAGGTTTAACTTTTTCATCACCTATCGTCCTGGGGCAAAAAATACCAAGGCAGATGCATTATCTCGTAGTTTCCCTGGAGGGGGTAATGTGGGTGATCCGGTACCCATTTTACAAAGAGGAGTGGTTGTCTCTGCTGTACACTCTGTTCTGGAGGGAAAGGTGTTAGAGGCCCAGGGGAACGCCCCGGTCTCTTGCCCCTCAGAGAAATTGTTCGTACCGTTAAACCTGCGTCTCAAATTATTGAAGGAACATCATAATTCGGCACTTGCTGGGCACCCGGGTTTTAAAGCAACCTTGGAGCTATTGTATCGTCGTTTTTGGTGGCCAAGGTTGCGTCAGGATGTAATGGATTTTGTGTCTACTTGTTCTACTTGTGCACGTGCGAAAGTCTCTCATACACGTCCAGCAGGGTCTTTATTGCCACTTGTCATTCCCAATAGGCCATGGACACATCTATCAATGGATTTCATCACTGACTTACCTTTGTCTGCGGGTAAAACAGTTATCTTGGTAATAGTAGACAGGTTTAGCAAAATGGTACACTTTATTGCGTTACCCGCACTACCTAATGCTAAGACTCTTGCTCAGGTGTTCGTCAGTGAAATCGTGAAGCTTCACGGGGTCCCTTCCGATGTTGTTTCGGATCGGGGAACCCAGTTTATTTCTAAGTTTTGGAAAGCTTTTTGTTCCCGTTTGGGGGTACACTTGTCCTTTTCCTCAGCTTTCCATCCTCAGTCGAATGGACAGACTGAGCGTATCAACCAAAACCTTGACACATACCTAAGGTGTTTTGAGTCTGAAAACCAAGAGGTGTGGTCATCATATTTACCGTTAGCCGAGTTTGCTATAAATAATCGCCATCAGGAATCCACTGGCAAGTCACCATTTCTCGGTGCATATGGTTTTCATCCCCAATTCTGTACTTTCAAAGAAGGGGTTCATCAGGGGTTTCCGAAGAGGAACGGTTTTCGTCATCTCTTTCATCTGTATGGCAGAAGGTGCAAGCTGACTTGAGAAATATGGGAGGTAATTATAAATGCATGGCTGATAAGAAACGGTCGCCAGGTCCGGACCTAGGAGTGAATGACTATGTGTGGTTATCTACTAGGAATATTAAGTTAAAGGTTCCCTCTTGGAAACTGGGTCCTAGGTTCATTGGTCCTTACAAAATAGTAGCCATTAGGGATGAGCGAACCCGAACCGTATAGTTCGGGTTCGTACCGAATTTTGGGGTGTCCGTGACACGGACCCGAACCCGAACATTTTCGTAAAAGTCCGGTTTCGGGTTCGGTGTTCAGCGCTTTCTTGGCGCTTTTTGAAAGGCTGCAAAGCAGCCAATCAACAAGCGTCATACTACTTGCCCCAAGAGGCCATGACAGCCTTGCCTACTATTGGCATGGCTGTGATTGGCCAGTGCAGCATGTGACCCAGCCTCTATATAAGCTTGGGTCACGTAGCGCTGCACGTCACTCTGCTGATTCAAGCATAGGGAGAGGTTGCTGCTGCGACGTTAGGGCGAGATTAGGCAGATTAACTCCTCCAAAAGACTTCATTCTGTGATCGATCTGCAGCTGTGGATCATTGAAGTGCTAATATCGACTTGCTCACTTTTTTGAGGCTGCCCAGAGCGTTTTTAGATCACTTTTTTCTGGGGTGATCGGCGGCCATTTTGTGGCTTGTGGTGCGCCAGCACAAGCTATCACCAAGTGTATTTAACCATCAATAGTGTGGTTATTTTTTGCTATATCCTACATCAGCTGCAGGCTGAGCCTGTGTCACCGAAGTGCATTTAACCATCAACAGTCTGGTTATTTTTTGGCCATATACTACATCAGCTGCAGGCTGAGCCTGTGTCACCGAAGTGCATTTAACCATCAACAGTCTGGTTATTTTTTGGCCATATACTACATCTGGTGCAGGCTGAGCCTGTGTCACCCAAGTGCATTTAACCATCAATAGTGTGGTTATTTTTTGGCCATATACTACATCAGGGGCAAGTTGAGCCTGTCACCCAGCGCCTAAAAAATAGACCTGACATTTCTATTCAACCAAATTTGTACTGTTTTAGCTGGTCAAGTTATTTGTAGTGACCGTAAAAGCACACTTTTTGTTCTGGGTTGAAAAACTATTCCCAAATTTGCAATTCTCAAAATAACTAGTTTCTGCTATATGAGGCCTACTTGAAATCTATCCCAAAAAGGATATCTTACATTGAAGGTGCTGATAGTGTCATTCAGAAAAACTTAACACACACGCTACCGTGCAGATACAAGTCTAATTCTGTGATTAAACCTATACCTGTCACACAGCGCAAAAAAAACAGGCCTCACATTTCTATTCAACCAAATCTGTACTGTTTTAGCTGGTCAAGTTATTTGTAGTGACCGTAAAAGCACACTTTTTGTTCTGGGTTGAAAAACTATTCCCAAATTTGCCATTCTCAAAATAACAAGTTTCTGCTATATGAGGCCTACTTGAAATCTATCCCAAAAAGGATATCTTACATTGAAGGTGCTGATAGTGTCATTCAGAAAAACTTAACACACACGCTACCGTGCAGATACAAGTCTAATTCTGTGATTAAACCTATACCTGTCACACAGCGCAAAAAAAACAGGCCTCACATTTCTATTCAACCAAATCTGTACTGTTTTAGCTGGTCAAGTTATTTGTAGTGACCGTAAAAGCACACTTTTTGTTCTGGGTTGAAAAACTATTCCCAAATTTGCCATTCTCAAAATAACTAGTTTCTGCTATATGAGGCCTACTTGAAATCTATCCCAAAAAGGATATCTTACATTGAAGGTGCTGATAGTGTCATTCAGAAAAACCTAACACACACGCTACCGTGCAGATACAAGTCTAATTCTGTGATTAAACCTATACCTGTCACACAGCGCAAAAAAAAAACATGCCTCACATTTCTATTCAACCAAATCTGTACTGTTTTAGCTGGTCAAGTTATTTGTAGTGACCGTAAAAGCACACTTTTTGTTCTGGGTTGAAAAACTATTCCCAAATTTGCCATTCTCAAAATTGTGGTGAACGGGAACAATGAGGAAAACATCTAAAAAAGGGACGCGGACGTGGACATGGTCGTGGTGGTGTTAGTGGACCCTCTGGTGCTGGGAGAGGACGTGGCCGTTCTGCCACAGCCACACGTCCTAGTGAACCAACTACCTCAGGTCCCAGTAGCCAGCAGAATTTACAGCGATATTTAGTGGGGCCCAATGCCATTCTAAGGATGGTAAGGCCTGAGCAGGTACAGGCATTAGTCAATTGGGTGGCCGACAGTGGATCCAGCACGTTCACATTATCTACCACCCAGTCTTCTGCAGAAAGCGCACAGATGGCGCATGAAAACCAAGCCCATCGGTCTGTCACATCACCCCCATGCATATCAGGGAAACTGTCTGAGCCTCAAGTTATGCAGCAGTCTCTTATGCTGTTTGAAGACTCTGCTGCCAGGGTTTCCCAAGGGCATCCACCTAGCCCTTCCCCAGGGGTGGAAGAGATAGAATGCACTAACGCACAACCACTTATTTTTCCTGATGATGAGGACATGGGAATACCACCTCAGCACGTCTCTGATGATGACGAAACACAGGTGTCAACTGCTGCGTCTTTCTGCAGTGTGCAGACTGAACAGGAGGTCAGGGATCAAGACTGGGTGGAAGACGATGCAGGGGACGATGAGGTCCTAGACCCCACATGGAATGAAGGTCGTGCCACTGACTTTCAGAGTTCGGAGGAAGAGGCAGTGGTGAGACCGAGCCAACAGCGTAGCAAAAGAGGGAGCAGTGGGCAAAATCAGAACACCCGCCGCCAAGAGACTCCGCCTGCTACTGACCGCCGCCATCTGGGACCGAGCACCCCAAAGGCAGCTTCAAGGAGTTCCCTGGCATGGCACTTCTTCAAACAATGTGCTGACGACAAGACCCGAGTGGTTTGCACGCTGTGCCATCAGAGCCTGAAGCGAGGCATTAACGTTCTGAACCTTAGCACAACCTGCATGACCAGGCACCTGCATGCAAAGCATGAACTGCAGTGGAGTAAACACCTTAAAAACAAGGAACTCACTCAGGCTTCCCCTGCTACCTCTTCTGCTGCTGCCGCCGCCTCGGCCTCTTCTGCTGCTGCCGCCGCCTCGGCCTCTTCCTCCGCCTCTGGAGGAACGTTGGCACCTGCCGCCCAGCAAACATGGGATGTACCACCAACACCACCACCTGCGTCACCAAGCATCTCAACCATGTCACACGGCAGCGTTCAGCTCTCCATCTCACAAACATTTGAGAGAAAGCGTAAATTCCCACCTAGCCACCCTCGATCCCTGGCCCTGAATGCCAGCATTTCTAAACTACTGGCCTATGAAATGCTGTCATTTAGGCTGGTGGACAGAGACAGCTTCAAACAGCTCATGTCGCTTGCTGTCCCACAGTATGTTGTTCCCAGCCGCCACTACTTCTCCAAGAGAGCCGTGCCTTCCCTGCACAACCAAGTGTCCGATAAAATCAAGTGTGCACTGCGCAACGCCATCTGTGGCAAGGTCCACCTAACCACAGATACGTGGACCAGTAAGCACGGCCAGGGACGCTATATCTCCCTAACTGGGCCCCAGGCGGAGAGCTGTTTGGCGCACGTCCTTCCGCCGCCAAGGATCGCAGGGCAACATTCTTTGCCTCCTGTCTCCTCCTCCTCCTACTCAGCTTCCTCCTCCTCTTCTTCCACCTGCTCATCCAGTCAGCCACACACCTTCACCACCAACTTCAGCACAGCCCGGGGTAAACGTCAGCAGGCCGTTCTGAAACTGATATGTTTGGGGGACAGGCCCCACACCGCACAGGAGTTGTGGCGGGGTATAGAACAACAGACCGACGAGTGGTTGCTGCCGGTGAGCCTCAAGCCCGGCCTGGTGGTGTGCGATAATGGGCGAAATCTCGTTGCAGCTCTGGGACTAGCCGGTTTGACGCACATCCCTTGCCTGGCGCATGTGCTGAATTTGGTGGTGCAGAAGTTCATTCGCAACTACCCCGACATGTCAGAGCTGCTGCATAAAGTGCGGGCCGTCTGTTCGCGCTTCCGGCGTTCACACCCTGCCGCTGCTCGCCTGTCTGCGCTACAGCGTAACTTCGGCCTTCCCGCTCACCGCCTCATATGCGACGTGCCCACCAGGTGGAACTCCACCTTGCATATGCTGGACAGACTGTGCGAGCAGCAGCAGGCCATAGTGGAGTTTCAGCTGCAGCACGCACGGGTCAGTCGCACTGCGGATCAGACCCACTTCACCACCAATGACTGGGCCTCCATGCGAGACCTGTGTGCCCTGTTGCGCTGTTTCGAGTACTCCACCAACATGGCCAGTGGCGATGACGCCGTTATCAGCGTTACAATACCACTTCTATGTCTCCTTGAGAAAACACTTAGGGCGATGATGGAAGAGGAGGTGGCCCAGGGGGAAGAGGAGGAAGAGGGGTCATTTTTAGCACTTTCAGGCCAGTCTCTTCGAAGTGACTCAGAGGGAGGTTTTTTGCAACACCAGAGGCCAGGTACAAATTTGGCCAGACAGGGCCCACTACTGGAGGACGAGGAGGACGAGGATGAGGAGGAGGTAGAGGAGGATGAGGATGAAGCATGTTCACAGCGGGGTGGCACCCAAAGCAGCTCGGGCCTATCACTGGTGCGTGGCTGGGGGGAAACACAGGACGATGGCGATACGCCTCCCACAGAGGACAGCTTGTCCTTACCTCTGGGCAGCCTGGCACACATGAGCGACTACATGCTGCAGTGCCTGCGCAACGACAGCAGAGTTGCCCACATTTTAACGTGTGCGGACTACTGGGTTGCCACCCTGCTGGATCCCCGGTACAAAGACAATGTGCCCACCTTATTTCCTACACTGGAGCGTGATAGGAAGATGCGCGAGTACAAGCGCACGTTGGTAGACGCGCTACTGAGAGCATTCCCAAATGTCACAGGGAAACCAGTGGAAGCCCAAGGCGAAGGCAGAGGAGGAGCAAGAGGTCGCCAACGCAGCTGTGTCACGGCCAGCTCCTCTGAGGGCAGGGTTAGCATGGCAGAGATGTGGAAAAGTTTTGTCTCCACGCCACAGCTAACTGCACCACCACCTGATACGGAACGTGTTAGCAGGAGGCAACATTTCACTAACATGGTGGAACAGTACCTGTGCACACCCCTCCATGTACTGACTGATGGTTCGGCCCCATTCAACTTCTGGGTCTCCAAATTGTCCACGTGGCCAGAGCTAGCCTTTTATGCCTTGGAGGTGCTGGCCTGCCCGGCGGCCAGCGTTTTGTCTGAAAGTGTATTCAGCACGGCAGGGGGCGTCATTACAGACAAACGCAACCGCCTGTCTACAGCCAATGTGGACAAGCTGACGTTCATAAAAATTAACCAGGCATGGATCCCACAGGACCTGTCCATCCCTTGTGCAGATTAGATATTAACTACCTCCCCTTAACAATATATTATTCTACTCCAGGGCACTTCCTCATTCAATACTATTTTTATTTTCATTTTACCATTATATTGCGGGGCAACCCAAAGTTGAATGAACCTCTCCTCTGTCTGGGTGCCAGAGCCTAAATGTGTGACAGTGGCCTGTTCCAGTGGTGGGTGACGTGAAGCCTGATTCTCTGCTATGACATGAAGACTGATTCTGCGCTGACATAAGGCCAGATTCTCTGTTACGGGACCTCTCTCCTCTGCCTGGGTGCCTGGGCCTAAATATGTGACAGTGGCCTGTTCCAGTGGTGGGTGACGTGAAGCCTGATTCTCTGCTATGACATGAAGACAGATTCTGTGCTGACATAAGGCCAGATTCTCTGTTATGGGACCTCTCTCCTCTGTCAGGGTGCCGGGGCCTAAATATGTGACAGTGGCCTGTTCCAGTGGTGGGTGACATGAAGCCTGATTCTCTGCTATGACATGAAGACTGATTCTGTGCTGACATAAGGCCAGATTCTCTGTTACGGGACCTCTCTCCTCTGCCTGGGTGCCTGGGCCTAAATATGTGACAGTGGCCTGTTCCAGTGGTGGGTGACGTGAAGCCTGATTCTCTGCTATGACATGAAGACTGATTCTGCGCTGACATAAGGCCAGATTCTCTGTTACGGGACCTCTCTCCTCTGTCTGGGTGCCGGGGCCTAAATATGTGAAAATGGCCTGTTCCAGTGGTGGGTGACGTGAAGCCTGATTCTCTGCTATGACATGAAGACAGATTCTGTCTGACATAAGGCCAGATTCTCTGTTACGGGACCTCTCTCCTCTGCCTGGGTGCCTGGGCCTAAATATGTGACAGTGGCCTGTTCCAGTGGTGGGTGACGTGAAGCCTGATTCTCTGCTATGACATGAAGACTGATTCTGTGCTGACATAAGGCCAGATTCTCTGTTACGGGACCTCTCTCCTCTGCCTGGGTGCCTGGGCCTAAATATGTGACAGTGGCCTGTTCCAGTGGTGGGTGACGTGAAGCCTGATTCTCTGCTATGACATGAAGACAGATTCTGTGCTGACATAAGGCCAGATTCTCTGTTACGGGACCTCTCTCCTCTGTCTGGGTGCCGGGGCCTAAATATGTGACAGTGGCCTGTTCCAGTGGTGGGTGACGTGAAGCCTGATTCTCTGCTATGACATGAAGACAGATTCTGTCTGACATAAGGCCAGATTCTCTGTTACGGGACCTCTCTCCTCTGCCTGGGTGCCTGGGCCTAAATATGTGACAGTGGCCTGTTCCAGTGGTGGGTGACGTGAAGCCTGATTCTCTGCTATGACATGAAGACAGATTCTGTCTGACATAAGGCCAGATTCTCTGTTACGGGACCTCTCTCCTCTGCCTGGGTGCCTGGGCCTAAATATGTGACAGTGGCCTGTTCCAGTGGTGGGTGACGTGAAGCCTGATTCTCTGCTATGACATGAAGACTGATTCTGTGCTGACATAAGGCCAGATTCTCTGTTACGGGACCTCTCTCCTCTGCCTGGGTGCCTGGGCCTAAATATGTGACAGTGGCCTGTTCCAGTGGTGGGTGACGTGAAGCCTGATTCTCTGCTATGACATGAAGACAGATTCTGTGCTGACATAAGGCCAGATTCTCTGTTACGGGACCTCTCTCCTCTGTCTGGGTGCCGGGGCCTAAATATGTGACAGTGGCCTGTTCCAGTGGTGGGTGTCGTGAAGCCTGATTCTCTGCTATGACATGAAGACAGATTCTGTGCTGACATAAGGCCAGATTATCTGTTACGGGACCTCTCTCCTCTGCCTGGGTGCCTGGGCCTAAATATGTGACAGTGGCCTGTTCCAGTGGTGGGTGACGTGAAGCCTGATTCTCTGCTATGACATGAAGACTGATTCTGTGCTGACATAAGGCCAGATTCTCTGTTACGGGACCTCTCTCCTCTGCCTGGGTGCCTGGGCCTAAATATGTGACAGTGGCCTGTTCCAGGGGTGGGTGACGTGAAGCCTGATTCTCTGGTATGACATGAAGACAGATTCTGTGCTGACATAAGGCCAGATTCTCTGTTACGGGACCTCTCTCCTCTGTCTGGGTGCCGGGCCCTAAATATGTGACAGTGGCCTGTTCCAGTGGTGGGTGACGTGAAGCCTGATTCTCTGCTATGACATGAAGACAGATTCTGTGCTGACATAAGGCCAGATTCTCTGTTACGGGACCTCTCTCCTCTGCCTGGGTGCCTGGGCCTAAATATGTGACAGTGGCCTGTTCCAGTGGTGGGTGACGTGAAGCCTGATTCTCTGCTATGACATGAAGACTGATTCTGCGCTGACATAAGGCCAGATTCTCTGTTACGGGACCTCTCTCCTCTGCCTGGGTGCCTGTGCCTAAATATGTGACAGTGGCCTGTTCCAGTGGTGGGTGACGTGAAGCCTGATTCTCTGCTATGACATGAAGACTGATTCTGCGCTGACTTAAGGCCAGATTCTCTGTTACGGGACCTCTCTCCTCTGTCTGGGTGCCGGGGCCTAAATATGTGACAGTGGCCTGTTCCAGTGGTGGGTGACGTAAAGCCTGATTCTCTGCTATGACATGAAGACTGATTCTGTGCTGACATAAGGCCAGATTCTCTGTTACGGGACCTCTCTCCTCTGCCTGGGTGCCTGGGCCTAAATATGTGACAGTGGCCTGTTCCAGTGGTGGGTGACGTGAAGCCTGATTCTCTGCTATGACATGAAGACTGATTCTGTGCTGACATAAGGCCAGATTCTCTGTTACGGGACCTCTCTACTCTGCCTGGGTGCCTGGGCCTAAATATGTGACAGTGGCCTGTTCCAGTGGTGGGTGACGTGAAGCCTGATTCTCTGCTATGACATGAAGACTGATTCTGCGCTGACATAAGGCCAGATTCTCTGTTACGGGACCTCTCTCCTCTGCCTGGGTGCCTGGGCCTAAATATGTGACAGTGGCCTGTTCCAGTGGTGGGTGACGTGAAGCCTGATTCTCTGCTATGACATGAAGACTGATTCTGCGCTGACTTAAGGCCAGATTCTCTGTTACGGGACCTCTCTCCTCTGTCTGGGTGCCGGGGCCTAAATATGTGACAGTGGCCTGTTCCAGTGGTGGGTGACGTAAAGCCTGATTCTCTGCTATGACATGAAGACTGATTCTGTGCTGACATAAGGCCAGATTCTCTGTTACGGGACCTCTCTCCTCTGCCTGGGTGCCTGGGCCTAAATATGTGACAGTGGCCTGTTCCAGTGGTGGGTGACGTGAAGCCTGATTCTCTGCTATGACATGAAGACTGATTCTGTGCTGACATAAGGCCAGATTCTCTGTTACGGGACCTCTCTCCTCTGCCTGGGTGCCTGGGCCTAAATATGTGACAGTGGCCTGTTCCAGTGGTGGGTGACGTGAAGCCTGATTCTCTGCTATGACATGAAGACTGATTCTGCGCTGACATAAGGCCAGATTCTCTGTTACGGGACCTCTCTCCTCTGCCTGGGTGCCTGGGCCTAAATATGTGACAGTGGCCTGTTCCAGTGGTGGGTGACGTGAAGCCTGATTCTCTGCTATGACATGAAGACAGATTCTGTGCTGACATAAGGCCAGATTCTCTGTTACGGGACCTCTCTCCTCTGTCTGGGTGCCGGGGCCTAAATATGTGACAGTGGCCTGTTCCAGTGGTGGGTGTCGTGAAGCCTGATTCTCTGCTATGACATGAAGACAGATTCTGTGCTGACATAAGGCCAGATTATCTGTTACGGGACATCTCTCCTCTGCCTGGGTGCCTGGGCCTAAATATGTGACAGTGGCCTGTTCCAGTGGTGGGTGACGTGAAGCCTGATTCTCTGCTATGACATGAAGACTGATTCTGTGCTGACATAAGGCCAGATTCTCTGTTACGGGACCTCTCTCCTCTGCCTGGGTGCCTGGGCCTAAATATGTGACAGTGGCCTGTTCCAGTGGTGGGTGACGTGAAGCCTGATTCTCTGGTATGACATGAAGACAGATTCTGTGCTGACATAAGGCCAGATTCTCTGTTACGGGACCTCTCTCCTCTGTCTGGGTGCCGGGGCCTAAATATGTGACAGTGGCCTGTTCCAGTGGTGGGTGACGTGAAGCCTGATTCTCTGCTATGACATGAAGACAGATTCTGTGCTGACATAAGGCCAGATTCTCTGTTACGGGACCTCTCTCCTCTGCCTGGGTGCCTGGGCCTAAATATGTGACAGTGGCCTGTTCCAGTGGTGGGTGACGTGAAGCCTGATTCTCTGCTATGACATGAAGACTGATTCTGCACTGACATAAGGCCAGATTCTCTGTTATGGGACCTCTCTCCTCTGCCTGGGTGCCTGTGCCTAAATATGTGACAGTGGCCTGTTCCAGTGGTGGGTGACGTGAAGCCTGATTCTCTGCTATGACATGAAGACTGATTCTGCGCTGACTTAAGGCCAGATTCTCTGTTACGGGACCTCTCTCCTCTGTCTGGGTGCCGGGGCCTAAATATGTGACAGTGGCCTGTTCCAGTGGTGGGTGACTTAAAGCCTGATTCTCTGCTATGACATGAAGACTGATTCTGTGCTGACATAAGGCCAGATTCTCTGTTACGGGACCTCTCTCCTCTGCCTGGGTGCCTGGGCCTAAATATGTGACAGTGGCCTGTTCCAGTGGTGGGTGACGTGAAGCCTGATTCTCTGCTATGACATGAAGACTGATTCTGTGCTGACATAAGGCCAGATTCTCTGTTACGGGACCTCTCTCCTCTGCCTGGGTGCCTGGGCCTAAATATGTGACAGTGGCCTGTTCCAGTGGTGGTTGACGTGAAGCCTGATTCTCTGCTATGACATGAAGACTGATTCTGCGCTGACATAAGGCCAGATTCTCTGTTACGGGACCTCTCTCCTCTGCCTGGGTGCCTGGGCCTAAATATGTGACAGTGGCCTGTTCCAGTGGTGGGTGACGTGAAGCCTGATTCTCTACTATGACATGAAGACTGATTCTGCGCTGACATAAGGCCAGATTCTTTGTTACGGGACCTCTCTCCTCTGTCTGGGTGCCGGGGCCTAAATATGTGACAGTGGCCTGTTCCAGTGGTGGGTGACGTAAAGCCTGATTCTCTGCTATGACATGAAGACTGATTCTGTGCTGACATAAGGCCAGATTCTCTGTTACGGGACCTCTCTCCTCTGTCTGGGTGCCGGGGCCTAAATATGTGACAGTGGCCTGTTCCAGTGGTGGGTGACGTGAAGCCTGATTCTCTGCTATGACATGAAGACTGATTCTGCGCTGACATGAAGCCAGATTCTCTGCTATGGCATGAAGAGACTGATTCTCTGCTGACATGAAGCCAGATTCTTTGCTATGGCATGAAGAGACTGATTCTCTGCTGATGTGAAGCCAGATTCTCTGCTATGGGACCTCTGTCCAATTGATATTGGTTAATTTTAATTTTAATTTTAATTCATTTCCCTATCCACATTTGTTTGCAGGGGATTTACCTACATGTTGCTGCCTTTTGCAGCCCTCTAGCTCTTTCCTGGGCTGTTTTACAGCCTTTTTAGTGCCGAAAAGTTCGGGTCCCCATTGACTTCAGATATAGAGCTTCCTGCCTGGACTTCTATACTGACCCACTGGAGCTATGTAGCTGTGATTCCTGGTTGTCGTTCCAGAGCGTTACCCTCCGGATCCCTGTTGGGCTTTTGTTGTCCGCTGTTGTCGCCCACCTGTGATTATATGTTTTGTCTGTATTGTCTGTCCTCTCCTTGGTGTTTTCCTTCAGTGTTAGTGGTGAGGACTAGTGTCCCCACCGCCCTATTCACTACTTAGGGCTCATCTTAGGGAAAGCCAGGGTTTAGGCACGTGATCGGCGTACGGGTGAGAAACCCGTCTAGGGACGTCAGGGCAGTCAGGTGCCAGCCTCAAGGTGAGTTAGGGGTCACCACCTTTCCCTCTCCCTTGGACAGGACCTACCCTTTTCCCTCCCTTTGCGTCACGTTTGTGATCGGCACGCCGGTCGTGATACCCAGAAAACAATGATTCTGTAGTGTGGGCCCATTGTTGGCCTAGTAGGCTTTAATGATCACCTTAGATGATCACAAAGAAAATGTATGTTTTTTCTATGCAAAATTATTCAGCCGATCGCTTTTGGTCTGTTCACAATGAAGCAACGACCTTATCATCTGTGGTGTGCCAACATTGCCATTGCCAACACACTCATAGAGGTGATTGCTTCATTGTGATACGCAAGCCCCTTCACCACAACAAGGTAACGATCACGAAGGGGAATCGACACATGTATGTGCCTTTTTTTTGTTTTGTTTTTGCAGCCACAGTGCAGCACCGGAGGCCAGAAAAATTAGGCATGTACACATGCCTGAAAAACTAGGTATTGTTGCAGCCGCTGCTGCTGATGTTTTCCAGGCAGAAAGTGCACTAAAACATTGCGGCTTAAACCCTAGTTGGTGGCGGATAAGTCCTGCAAGTCATCCGGCATGCAGAGATAAAATACAGCAGTGTGTAGACCATTTTTATCCCAAGGTAGCTCATCTTATCTCGTCAGTCCCTTTGGGATCCATGCCTCATTCATCTTAATAAAGGTGAGGTAATCTAGACTTTTTTGACCTAGGCGACTTCTCTTCTCAGTGACAATACCTCCTGCTGCACTGAAGATCCTTTCTGACAGGACACTTGAAGCGGGGCAGGCCAGAAGTTCTATTGCAATATGGGATAGCTCAGGCCACAGGTCAAGCCTGCACACCCAGTAGTCAAGCGGTTCATCGCTCCTCAGAGTGTCGATATCGGCAGTTAAGGCGAGGTAGTCTGCTACCTGTCGGTCGAGTCGTTCTCTGAGGGTGGACCCCGAAGGGCTGTGGCGATGCGTAGGACTTAAAGTTCTGCATGTCCTCCATCAACAACACGTCTGTAAAGCGTCCTGTCCTTGCCGGCGTGGTCGTGGTAGGAGGAGGATTACTTTCACCTCTTCCCCTGTTAGATTCCCGTTGTGCTGTGACATCACCCTTATACGCTGTGTAAAGCATACTTTTTAGCTTATTTTGGAACTGCAGCATCCTTTCCGACTTCCGGTAATATTTCAGGCACTTTCTGTTTATACCAGGGGTCTAGTAGCGTGGCCACCCAGTACAGGTCGTTCTCCTTAAGCCTTTTTATATGAGGGTCCCTCAACAGGCACGACAGCATGAAAGACCCCATTTGCACAAGGTTGGATGCCAAGCTACTCATGTTCCGTTCCTCGTCCTCACTGATCTCACTGAAGGTCTGTTCTTCCCTCCAGCCACGTACAACACCACGGGTACCAGATAGGTGACAACGAGCACCCAGGGATGCCTGCTGTGGTTGGTCTTCCTCCTCCTCAAAGCCACATTCCTCCTCTGACTCCTCTTCCTCAGACTCCTCTTCCAGCGTTGCCGCAGGTCCAGCAAGCGATGCTGATAAGGCTGTTTCTGGTGGTGATGGTGACCACAACTCTTCCTCTTCACGCTCATCTACGGCCTGATCCAGCACTCTTCGCAGGGCACGCTCCAGGAAGAAAACAAATGGAATGATGTCGCTGATGGTGCCTTCAGTGCGACTGACTAGGTTTTTCACCTCCTCAAAAGGACGCATGAGCCTACAGGCATTGCGTATGAGCGTCCAGTAACGTGGCAAAAAAAGCTCAGCAGAGGCTGTGCTAGCACCCCGGTCAAACAAATACTCGTTGACAGCTTTCTTGTTGGAGCAGGCGGTCGAACATTAGGAGTGTTGAATTCCAATGTCGGGCTGTCGCAAATCAAGCGCCTCACTGGCATGTTGTTTCGCTGCTGAATATCTGAAGTGTGCCATGGCCGTGTAGGAGCGCCTGAAATGGCCACACACCTTCCTGGCCTGCTTCAGGACGTCCTGTATGCCTGGGTACTTATGAACAAAGCGTTGTACAATCAGATTCAACACATGTGCCATGCATGGCACATGTGTCAGCTTGCCCAAATTCAATGCCGCCAACAAATTGCTTCCGTTATCACACACCACTTTGCCGATCTCCAGTTGGTGCGGAGTCAGCAACTGATCCACCTGTGCGTTCAGGGCGGACAGGAGTGCTGGTCCGGTGTGACTCTCTGCTTTCAAGCAAATCAACCCCAAGACCGCGTGACACTGTCGTATCCAGGATGTGGAATAGCCCCTGGGGAGCTGATGGGGTGCAGTTGATGTGGAGCAAGACGCAGCAGCAGAAGAGGACTCAGCCGAGGAGGTTATCGAAGAGGATGGAGTAGGAGGAGTAGAGGAGGTGGCAGCAGGCCTGCCTGCAAGTCGTGGCGGTGTCACCAACTCCTCTGCAGAGCCACGCATTCCATGCTTGGCAGCCGTCAGCAGGTTTACCCAATGCGCAGTGCACGTGATATACCTGCCCTGACCGTGCTTTGCAGACCAGGTATCAGTGGTCAGATAGACCCTTGCCCCAACACTGTGTGCCAGACATGCCATGACTTCATTTTCCACAATAGAGTACAGGTTGGGGATTGCCTTTTGTGAAAAGAAATTTCGGCCGGGTACCTTCCACTGCAGTGTCCCAATAGCTACAAATCTTTTGAAGGCCTCAGACTCCACCAGCTTGTATGGTAAAAACTGGCGGGCTAAAAGTACCGACAAGCCAGCTGTCAGACGCCGGGCAAGGGGGTGACTTTGTGACATTGGCTTCTTACGCTCAAACATTTCCTTGACAGACACCTGACTGTGGGCAGATGAGCAGGAACTGCTCAAGGCGAGAGACGGAGTGGCGGATGGTTGAGAGGGGGCAAGGAGGACAGCAGTGGTTGATGTGGCTGAAGATGCTGGACCAGGAGGAGGATGGTGGCTTTGAGCTTGTGTGCTGCTTGTACTCGTCATTATGTGTTGATACCATAGGCGTTTGTGATGTGAGATCATGTGCCTTCGCAAAGCAGTTGTACCTAGGTGGGTGTTGGATTTCCCACGACTCAGTTTCTTTTGGCACAGGTTGCAAATGGCATCGCTGTTATCAGAGGCAGACACACAAAAAAATGCCACACTGCTGAGCTTTGCAATGACGGCATTCTGGTGGTGGCAACAGCATGCGTTGATTGGCGTGCTGTCTGGCTGACCCCAGGTGCCGATACATGCTGTCTGACTATGCCACTAGCTCCTTGCGACGACCTCCCCCTGCTTCCAACTCGTCTCCTCCTCCTCTCTGTCTCCCCATCTGAACTTTCCCCCTGTTCTTCTTCTCTTCGAGCGGGCACCCACGTGACATCCATGGACACATCGTCATCATCAACTTGTATCTGACTACTCGTATCGGTTCACTTGTATCTGACAACTCAGCAAAGGAAGCAGCAGCGGGTACAACATCATCATCATCACACCGTACGTCCATGTGTGTAATGCTGCCTGACTGAGACATATCCCTGTTATCTACATCCTCTGGCAATAATGGTTGCGCATCACTCATTTCTTCCAACTGATGTGTAAATAACTCCTCTGACAGATCAAGTGAAGCAGCTGTAGTGCTAGTGTTGGTGGTGGCGGCAGGAGGGCGAGTGGTAATTTGAGAGGTGCCCGAAGCTGAGCTGGAGGAGGATGGTGCATCAAGGTTCCGAGCGGAAGCTGTAGAAGATTGGGGGTCCTGTGTTCGCCAGTCAACTATGTCCTCAGAACTTTTCAAGTTCAGGGTACGTGGCCTCTGAACACTGGGCATTATTCTAGGGCCAAAGGGAATCACAGCACCACGACCACGACGGCCCCTGCGGGGTGGCCTGCCTCTGCCTATCATTTTTTTTTAGATTAGTTTAGTTGTACTATGCGTGCAAGCTACTGTGACACCAGATATGAGTGGTGGCACTGTGTACTGGCAATTATATTACAGTCAAAAAAGTTTTTTTTTTTTTTATGTAATCTACTGTGACACCAGATATGAGTGGCACTGTGCACTGGCAGTAGTTGGCACAGTACACACTGTAGGCCTAACACACACGCTGGCAGGCAACTAACTGCAATTATATTACAGTCCAAATTTTTTTTTAAATTTTTTTTATGTAATCTACTGTGTCACCAGATATGAGTGGCACTGTGCACTGGCAGTAGTTGGCACAGTACACACTGTAGGCCTAACACACACGCTTGCAGGCAACTAACTGCAATTATATTACAGTCAAAAAAGTTTTAGTTTTTTTTATGTAATCTACTGTGACACCAGATATGAGTGGCACTGGTGGCACTGTGCACTGGCAGTAGTTGGCACAGTACACACTGTAGGCCTGACACACACGCTTGCAGGCAACTAACTGCAATTATATTACAGTCCAAAATTATATATTTTTTTAAATGCAAGCTACTGATATGAGTGGTGGCACTAGGCAAGTGGGCACAGTATACGCTGTGTGCCTGACACACGCTGGCAGGCAACTGCAATTAGATTACAGAGAAAAAAAAATGAAAAAAAAGCAGACTGATGTACTAGCCCTAAAAAGGGCTTTTTGGGGTGCTGTCAGGACGCTGTCCTTACAGCAGAGATCAGATGAGTCTTTCAGGACTGGAGTGGACACTGAATACACTGGCCTAGCTATCGATTTCCCTATTAAATCAGCAGCAGCTACACTGTCCCTCCTCTCACTAAGACTGCAGCTTCCGAATTAATCTAAAATGGATGCTGTCCAGGAGGTGGGAGGGTCTGGGAGGGAGGGTATGCTGCTGATTGGCTGGAATGTGTCTGCTGACTGTGAGGTACAGGGTCAAAGTTTGCTCAATGATGATGAATAGGGGGCAGACCGAACATCGCATATGTTCGCCCGCCGAGGCGAACGCGAACAAGCTATGTTCGCCAGCGAATAGTTCGGGACATCTCTACTGTTTGACCAATAAACAAGTTAGACTACAAAGAACAGTCCTCTTATTTGAAAGACAGGAATGGGTTATGCGGAATGTCAGACTGCACACTGTGAGAACGTGTATGAAGACAGAACAGTTGTCATGTCATTTTTAGCCCAAAAAACCATGGAGGAATTGTAATTTTCCCCCTATTTTCCAATACAAGCGATAGTAAATGAAATGGAGCCATTAACTCCTTCAACCCCAGGCCTGTTGTCACGAGGGTGTCAAGAACCACGCCTGACTCCGTTATACCCGGGGTCAGGAAGTCGCAGCGGTTGGCTGCGCGCTCTATGTAAGATAGGGCTGTTTCCCTATGGTAGCTTTCTGGGTTTGCTTTGCAAACCCTTTTGGCTCACTCAGGGATCCGTAGCTCCTTCTCCTCAGCTGTTCCTTGTCCAGCACTCCCAACCTCCTTATATTCCCCTCTCACACTTCTCTGGTTGCCAGATATAGAGCTTCCTGCCTGGACATCTATTCTGACCCTCTGGAGCTGTGTTGCTGCGTTCTCTGGTTGTTGGTCCAGAACGCTACCCTCCGGATCCCTGTTGGACCTTTGTGGTCTGCTGTGGTCGCCCACCTGGGTGTATGTGTTTGTCTGTATTGTCCGTCCTCTCCCTGGTGTTTCCCTCTTAGTGTCAGTGGTGCGGACTAGCGATCCCACCGGCCCGTTCACTATCTAGGGCTCATTTTAGGGAAAGCCAGGGTTTAGGCACGTGATCGCCGCACGGGTGAGGAACCCGTCTAGGGACGTCAGGGCAGTCAGGTGCCAGCCGCAAGGTGAGTCAGGGGTCACCACCTTTCCCTCTCCCTTGGGCAGGGCTTTCCCTTTTCCCTCCCTGTGCGTGACGCCGGTCATTACACTTGTTTTCACCTTCATGCCTAGGCCATTTTTTGCAAATTTGACATGTGTCACTTTATGTGGTGATAACTTTAAAACATTTTTACTTATATAGGCCATTCTGAGAATGTTTTTTCGTCACATATCGTACTTCATGACAGTGGTAAAAATGAGTAAAAAAAAAAAATCATTTTTATTCATAAAAAAATACCAAATTTACCAAACATTTTGAAAAATGTGCTAATTTCCAAATTTCAATTTCTCTACTTTTATAATAGATAGTAATACCTCCAAAAATAGTAATTACTTTACATTCCCCATATGTCTACTTCATGTTTGGATCATTTTGAAATTGACATTTTATTTTTTGGGGACGTTAGAAGACTTAGAAGTTTGGAAGCAAATCTTGACATTTTTCAGAAAATTTCCAAAACCCAATTTTTAAAGACCAGTTCAGGTCTGAAGTCACTTTGTGAGGCTTACATAATAGAAACCACCCAAAAATGACCCAATTTTACAAACTACACCCCTCAAGGTATACAAAACTGATTTTACAAACTTTGTTAACCCTTTAGGTGCTCCACAAGAATTAATGGAAAATGGAGATCATTTTTTTTCTAGTAGCAAAGCAAGGGTTAACAGCCAAATAAAACTCCATATTTATTACCCTGATTCTTCGGTTTACAGAAACACCCTACATGTGATCGTAAACTGCTGTACGGGCACACGGCAGGGCGCAGTAGGAAAGGAACGCCATATGGTTTTTGGAAGGCAAATTTAGCTGAACCGGTTTTTAGATGCCATGTCCCATTTGAAGCCCCCCTGATGCACCCCTACAGTAGAAACTCATAAAAGTGACCACATTTTGGAAACTACATGATAAGGTGCCAGTTTTATTGGTACTATTAAGGGGTACATGTGATTTTTAATTGCTCTACCTGAGGGATTAGGTCATGCGACTTTTTTATAGAGCAGATCCTTACACACATGGCAATACTTAATATGTCTACTTTTTCTTATTTATTTAAGTTTTACACAATAATAGCATTTTTGAAACCGAAATAATGATATTTTAGTGTCTCCATAGTCTGAGAGTGATAGATTTTTTATTTTTTGACCGATTATCTAAGGTAGGGTCTCATTTTTTGCGGGATGAGGTGATGGTCTGATTGGTACTATTTTGGGGGGGCATACGCCTTTTTGATCACTTGCTGTTGCAATTTTTGTGATATAATGTGACAAAAATGGCTTTTTAAATCTATATATTTTTTTTTTACGGTGTTCACCTGAGAGGTTAGGTCATGTGATATTTTTATAGAGCTGGTTGTTACGGACGTGGCGATACCTAATATGTATATTTTTTTTAGGTATTTCACTTTAGCACAATAATAGCAGTTTTGAAACAAAAAAAATGATGTGTTAGTGTTTCCATGTTGTGAGAGCTATATATTTTTTTTGGGGCGATTGTCTTAGGTAGGGGCTCATTTTTTGCGGGATGAGGTGACGGTTTTATTAATATCATTTTGTGGGACATACGCCTTTTTAATTGCTTGGTGTTGCACTTCTTGTGATGTAAGGTGACAAAAATGCCTTTTTTTACACAGTTTATTTTTTTTATGGTGTTTATCGGACAGGGTGGATCATGTGATATATTTATAGAGCCGGTCATTACGGACGCGGCGATACCTAATATGTGTGGGTTTGGGGTTTTCTTTCTGTTTTTTTATGATAAAATAAGGGGAAAGGGGCGTTTTTTTTTCTTTTTTACTTTATTCATTTTATTAAAAACACATTTTTTTTACTTTTTTTCTTTACTTTATTTATGATGTCCATATTTGGGCGGTCTGATCCCCTCTGCAATGCATTACAATACATCTGTATTGTATTGAATTGCCTGTTAGTGCATGACACCGAGTCATACACTAAGGCTAGTTTCACACGGGCGTTGCGGAAAAAGGTGCGGGTGCGTTGCGCGATCATGCGTGACAAAACATTGTAATGCGTTTTGCACTCGCGTGAGAAAAATCACGCATGTTTGGTACCCAAACCTTGGGAATCAGTGTTATGTAGATTTTATTATTTTCCCTTATAACATGGTTATAAGGGAAAATAATAGCATTCTGAATACAGAATGCTAAGTAAAATAGCGCTGGAGGGGTTAAAAAAAAATAATTTTTTTTAACTCACCTTAGGCTACTTTCACACGAGCGTTCGGAGCGGATCCGTCTGATGTTTCATCAGACGGATCCGCTCCGATAATGCAGACGTTTGCATCCGTTCAGAACGGATCCGTCTGCATTATTACTTAGAAAGTAGCCTGAGCGGATCCGTTCAGACTTTACATTGAAAGTCAATGGGGAACGGATCCGCTTGAAGATTGAGCCATATGGTGTCATCTTCAAGTGGATCCGTCCCCATTGACTTCCATTATAAGTCTGGACGGATCCGCTCGCCTCCGCACGGCCAGGAGGACACCCGAACGCTGCAAGCAGCGTTCAGGTGTCCGCTCACTGAGCGGAGCAGAGGCTGAGCGCTGGCAGGCGGATGCATTCTCAGTGGATCCGCCTCCACTGAGAATGCATTGGGGCCAGACGGATGCGTTCGGGGCCGCTCGTGAGCCCCTTCAAACGGAGCGCACGAGCGGACACCCGAAAGCTCGTGTGAAAGTAGCCTTAATCCACTTGATCGCGCAGCCGGAATCTCCTTCTGTCTTCATCTTAGCTGTGTGGAGGAACAGAACCTGTGGTGACGTCACTCCGGTCATCACATGATCTTTTACCATGGTGATGGATCATGTGATGACCGGAGTGACGTCACCACAGGTCCTGTTCCTCCACACAGCTAAAAAGAAGACAGAAGGAGTTGCCGGCTGCGCAATCAAGTGGATTAAGGTGAGTTAAATTATTTATTATTATTTTTTAACCCCTCCAGCGCTATTTTACTATGCATTCTGTATTCAGAATGCTATTATTTTCCCTTGTAACCATGTTATAAGGGAAAATAATAATGATCGGGTCTCCATCCCGATCGTCTCCTAGCAACCGTGCGTGAAAATCGCACCGCATCCGCACTTGCTTGCGATTTTTACGCAACCCCATTCATTTCTATGGGGCCTGCGTTGCGTGGAAAACACACAATATAGAGCATGCTGCGATTTTCACACAACGCATAAGTGATGCGTGAAAATCACCGCTCATGTGAACAGCCCCATAGAAATGAATGGGTCGGGATTCAGTGCGGGTGCAATGCGTTCAACTCACGCATTGCATCCGCGCGGAATACTCGCCAGTGTGAAAGGGGCCTAACAGGTTGCCTAGGAGACCCAGCCTGAGGCTGGATCTCCTCGGCACCCGTAGAAGGCAGTTCCCAATGCCGTGCAAGGCATTGGGCAGCCTCTGCACGGCATCGGGTCCCCGCCACAGCTGCGCGGGGACTCGATGCGATCACTCACCCGACACAAACCCCTTCTATGTTGCGGTCAGCGCGGACTGTGGCATAGAAAGTGTTAATCCGCCGGCATCGGCTTTTACAGTGATGCAGTGATTACAGTGATACAGTAGGGGCCCGGCTGCCACGGACTGCCGGGCCCATGGCGTACTATTACGTCAAATTGCAGGAACGCAGTGGTTCCCATGACGTAGTAGTACGTCATAGGTCGGGAAGGGGTTAAAAAACAACTTGTCCTGCAAAAAACAAGCCCTCATATGGCTAAAAACGAGAACATTTATGGCTCTTGGGAGGCGAGGCGAAAAAAGAAAAGCTGAGTGCTGTAGGGGTTAATAAGTGACTCACATCCTCTGCTGGTCATGCTCCAGAACAGGAATCTACTCTAGCCAGGATCTAGAGTAGATTCCATGTGTAACCCAGTTTTCTGGTGCACATGCTGGTATGACTTCGACTGCGGAAGTTCCAATTCACAGCCCACCAACTCCCGCTCCCTGTTTGGAAGTGGCAAGGGTGTAAAAATTTGCAATACAGCACTTCCAACAAAATCTGCAACTTTTCTATGCCCAAAAAAAATAATAATGGTGTAGATCGTTGGTTAGAAAAAACAAAACAAAACAAAAGCAGAACAAGAAAAACAGCTACCACAGCACCCACTTCAAGGGTGGCATTCCTTTTGGTAACATACGTGTACCTGGGTATATTTACTAATCCAACGTACTGTAAATTTAGACAGGCTGCCTAGACATTCACCAGATTAATCCCAGTGGCTCAGGCTTAATGACAAATATAGTCATGGCTAGAGATAATATATTTTATTTTGAAATAAAATTTTACATTAGAATTGTGGCATGGCACATCTCAGCTTGTGTCCCTTCACAGACTAGGCACAAAGGGCGTCATCTTACGCAAGTCCTTATTTCTCCCCTGCTGGCAATGAATGCACCTAATTTTTTTTATAAAACCTTGTCATAAATTAGGCCCAACGACGGCAGTCTATCAGCCTGGAGTAAAAATTACTACAGCCTCTGACTGGAGTAGTTTTTACTCAGCTGTTTCCAGGTGTAACACATAGTATGTGTTAGGCCTCTTTCACACGGGCGTCGCGTGTGAGGGCCGGATAGGATGCGGGTGCGTCGCGGGAAAATCTGCGAGTGGGGTGAGTATTGTATGCGATTGCGTTCTTCAGTTTTTTTTCGTGCGAGTGCAATGCGTTTTGCACGCGTGTGAGAAAAAACTGAATGTGGTACACAGACTTCTTCACTGAAGTTCGGGTTTGGGTTAGGTGTTCTGTAGATTTTAATATTTTCCCTTATAAAATGGTTATAAGGGCAAAAAATGGAATTCTTAATACAGAATGCTAAGTAAATTAGGGATGGAGGGGTTAATTTTTTTTAAAAATTAAACTCACCTCATCCACTTGTTCGCGCTTCCCGGCTCGTCTTCTTTGATGACCTGGAAGGAAAAGGACCTTTGGTGACGTCACTGCGCTCATCACATGGTATATTACCATGTGATGAGCGCAGTGATGTCACCAAAGGTCCTTTTCCTCCCAGGTCATCAAAGAAGAAGAGTCGGGCAGCACGAACAAGTGGAAGAGGTGAGATAATTTTTTTTTTTTTTAACCCCTCCATCCCTAATTTACTTAGCATTCTATATTAAGAATGCTATTATTTTCCCTTATAACCATGTTATAAGAGAAAATAATAATGATCGGGTCCCTATCCTGATTGTCACCTAGAAACAATGCGTGAAAATCGCACCGTATCCGCACTTGCTTGCGATTTTCACGCAGCCCCATTCACTTCTATGAGGCCTGCGTTGCATGAAAAACGCACAATAAACAGCATGCTGCGATTTTCACGCAACGCACAAGTGATGCGTGAAAATCACCGCTCACGTGCACAGCCCCATAGAAATAAATGGGTCCGGATTCAGCGAGGGTGCTATGCATTCACCTCACTCATTTCGCCCGTGTGAAAGAGGCCTAAGGCCTGATGTCCCAGCTCCAGTAGCGAGCATGGTGCAAAAAAAAAGAAAAAAAAAAGAAAAAAAAAAAAAAAGGCTAGTGCAACAAATATTGTCAAACAGCAGTTTAAAAAGTATTTTTACACAAAAAACGATCATAAATGACCCCCATAAAGGGAAAATCACCGCTCACGTGCACAGCCCCATAGAAATAAATGGGTCCGGATTCAGCGAGGGTGCTATGCATTCACCTCACTCATTTCGCCCGTGTGAAAGAGGCCTAAGGCCTGATGTCCCAGCTCCAGTAGCGAGCATGGTGCAAAAAAAAAGAAAAAAAAAAAAAAAGGCTAGTGCAACAAATATTGTCAAACAGCAGTTTAAAAAGTATTTTTACACAAAAAACGATCATAAATGACCCCCATAAAGGTTCTCTAAACCTAGTACAATTCACGCCAAAATCATGGCGCACGCTAGTAAACGTAGACCAGTGTGAATAACACACCAGTAGCAAAGGTTGCCTGCACTGTTGTAGGACAGCGCTACTAAATACAAAACAGGAACATCTATGAAATAAGACATGACGCAGACGCTTCCCCACACACTCCCCAGTCCCCCTAGACTGGCGAGCAGAACGCCTTAGTCACATGACCTGGTAAAATAATTGTCACGTGAAACCTTTCTGTGTGTTTGTTGGATAATAATAAAGCTTCACAAAAAAATAAAAAAACGCGATAAGGGAAAAGCACCGCGTGCTTTGTCTTGCTGGCGCTAGTTGATGACGTCATCTATGATAGGCTGGCTTTTTTTTTCACTTCAAGGGTGCAGAAGGAGAGTGTATACGGCGACTGTTACTGACGTTTAATTGTGCTGTGCGACATTTGCCACTGAAGAAAGGAGAAGATGGTGGTAGTGGGGAAGACTAGCGCTATAGCCGCCGGGGTGTGTGGGGCGCTCTTTCTAGGTTACTGCATTTATTTCGACAGAAAAAGGAGAAGCGACCCCGATTTCAAGAACAGACTGCGGGAAAGTAAGTGCCCTCCACATGCAGAAAATCATTTTCCTGAACATGCTTTATCATGGTTGTGGCTAGAAACTACAGCGGGCAGATTAGTGTATGATACGCTCTATTATTAGGAGAGAGCAATTGTCAGTTATGGAAAATAACTCCATACTACCCTGACAATTGCTCTCTCCTAACAGTTTGTGTATGCCTGTGGCAGTAGTTTTTCTACCCATCCACTATGCAGGGAGCTGCAGCACTGCTCCTTTCAAGTGATGGGAGGGATGGGAACGCAGCTGTGCATGGAGATGGGTTATCCAAGGATGGTAAATAGATCCCTGATCTTACTACATGACAGGTGACCTGCTGATATACTTCTTGTCCCAGCACTGCTCCCTGTTTGGGACATGTGTCCCCGCAAGTCCTTTTGTTGTTTCTGCTTTGACATGCTTACTGGCTTACCTGACCAAGAACGGTCTTCTCCTTTTATTGTCCTGGTGCCCATCAAGGCATGCTACCACTAGGAGTTTGTCATTCTGGCAGGGGTAAGTCGGCCCCTTCTTCCTCAGCACTGGATTGCATTCCAGGCACATGCTTATAGACATCAGCAGAGGAGTGGGCAAGGTTAGAGAAGGTGAAGATAAAGATGAGACGAATTTATTATTATTAATTTTTGTTGTCCCCAGATAAGGGTACTTTCACACTTGCAGCAGAGGATTCCGGCAGGCAGTTCCGTCACCTGAACTGTCTGCCGGCAATCCAAACGCAAACGGATGGCATTTGTCAGATGGATCCGGATCCGTCTGACAAATGCATTGAAATACCGGATCCGTCTCTCCGGTGTCATCCGGAAAAACGCGTCCGTATCGACCGGCTCTATAAACATATCACATGGCCTAACCCCTCAGATGAACACCGTAAAAAATAAAAACTGTGCTAAATAAAATTTTGTCCACCATGACGGCTTAACATGGATCTGAGATTGACCCCTTGACCTCTGTAGGGGCAGGAACACAGAGTTTAAAAGGCCACCACCCACTCTCACCCTCACTGTTTCCTGTCCCTACGGGGGGCACTTCACAGAGAGACCTCCTGTTGGAGGTGTGAAGACACAGCGTTTGTTATTTTTTTTTTTGCTACCTTATCCTTTCCCTCTGCCCTCCGGCGGCTTTGCCCTGACCTGGGCAGAGGAAGAACATGGAGTGGATCTCGTTCCTGCTCTTGCGGGGGCCTGAATCCCTCCCCCAAGCGCAGGGTCCCCCTTCCCTCCTGTAGGAAGCTGACAGCGCACTGTCGAACGCGCTGCTCGCGGACCCATGTGTGAAGCTGCAGCGTCGTTCCGGCAGGAGCTATGAGCCGGGTCGCACGCGCACAAATATGACGTCAGACGCGGCATCCATCGCTGCAGGTGGGAGATTTGAAAGGTCTAGCGTCCCAGTAAAGGCTCCTGCTCCAGATGTCGGCCCCCCAATACCCCTGCAGACCAGATGGACTCTACAGATACCCCCTCGGCTGCTCAAATCGTGAGTCCCCCTGTGGGGAAAAGAAAATATGTATCATGTGGTTATGTACCTCTTGCAATAGCTTACTGATACTGGGTTGCTCCTCTTTTAGGGAATTAAAGAGCCCAGAACTAAGGCCAAAATCCCTAGATGTGCTACTTGTGACAAAAGATTACTGGAAAATCATAAAAAGAAGCTCTGCCAAATCTGTATTAATGAGCTTGTTAAAGAGGAGCAACCAGCCATACTTATGGAGGTCAAATCAATGATTCAGAGCGAAATAAAATCCTCTGCTCTTCAAACGAAGGAGAAAAACAAAACGAGCGGCACTCACCGGTTATAGAAAGGTACACTTTATTCCATGGCAGTGCCGCTCGTTTTGTTTTTCTCCTTCGTTTGAAGATATTTTGCATACTTACTGCTGCTACAGGCTGAGCACCACCGTGAGGCATCACTCCTCGGTATCGGCATCCAGAATAACCATAGGTTTGGTGTAGTGCCACTGGTTTACCTCCTCTACATTTTGATATAAAAATCCTCTGCTCCTCCGACTCCACCTGCGAAAAAAAATGTTAGTGTCCGTTCCATCCTCCTCTGAATCAGAGGACATGGACGAAGACGCTTCCACCTCTAGACAGAACGTAGACGCACTGTCAGAGGGAGAGATAGTGGAGCACAGGAAAAAATATTTATTTTCTTCTGAAGAGATGGAAGAATTATTAGACGCCCTAAGAGCAACCATGGGCATAGAGGAGGTACAAAAACCTTGATCGGTCCAGGACGAAATGTTTGAGGGGCTCAGGGCCAAGAAATCTAAAGTGTTTCCAGTAAACGAAAATACACTGCTCAAAAAAATAAAGGGAACACTTAAACAACACAATGTAACTCCAAGTCAATCACACTTCTGTGAAATCAAACTGTCCACTTAGGAAGCAACACTGAGTGACAATCAATTTCACTTGCTGTTGTGCAAATGGGATAGACAACAGGTGGAAATTATAGGCAATTAGCAAGACACCCCCAATAAAGGAGTGGTTCTGCAGGTGGTAACCACAGACCACTTCTCAGTTCCTATGCTCCCTGGCTGATGTTTTGGTCACTTTTGAATGCTGGCGGTGCTTTAACTCTAGTGGTAGCATGAGACAGAGTCTACAACCCACACAAGTGGCTCGGGTAGTGCAGCTTATCCAGGATGGCACATCAATGCGAGCTGTGGCAAGAAGGTTTGTTGTGTCTGTCAGCGTAGTGTCCAGAGCATGGAGGCGCTACCAGGAGACAGGCCAGTACATCAGGAGACGTGGAGGAGGCCGTAGGAGGGCAACAACCCAGCAGCAGGACCGCTACCTCCGCCTTTGTGCAAGGAGGAACAGGAGGAGCACTGCCAGAGCCCTGCAAAATGACCTCCAGCAGGCCACAAATGTGCATGTGTCTGCTCAAACGGTCAGAAACAGACTCTATGAGGGTGATATGAGGGCCCAACGTCCACAGGTGGGGGTTGTGCTTACAGCCCAACACCGTGCAGGACGTTTGGCATTTGCCAGAGAACACCAAGATTGGCAAATTCGCAATTGGCGCCCTGTGCTCTTCACAGATGAAAGCAGGCTCACACTGAGCACATGTGACACACTGAGTCTGGACACGCCGTGGAGAACGTTCTGCTGCCTGCAACATCCTCCAGCATGACCGGTTTGGCATTGGGTCAGTAATGGTGTGGGGTGGCATTTCTTTGGAGGGCCGCACAGCCCTCCATGTGCTCGCCAGAGGTAGCCTGACTGCCATTAGGTACCGAGATGAGATCCTCAGACCCCTTGTGAGACCATATGCTGGTGCGGTTGGCCCTGGGTTCCTCCTAATGCAAGACAATGCTAGACCTCATGTGGCTGGAGTGTGTCAGCAGTTCCTGCAAGACGAAGGCATTGATGCTATGGACTGGCCCGCCCGTTCCCCAGACCTGAATCCAATTGAGCACATCTGGGACATCATGTCTCGCTCTATCCACCAACGTCACGTTGCACAACAGACTGTCCAGAAGTTGGCAGATGCTTTAGTCCAGGTCTGGGAGGAGATCCCTAAGGAGACCGTCCGCCACCTCATCAGGAGCATGCACAGGCGTTGTAGGGAGGTCATACAGGCACGTGGAGGCCACACACACTACTGAGCCTCATTTTGACTTGTTTTAAGCACATTACTTCAAAGTTGGTTCAGCCTGTAGTGTGTTTTTCCACTTTAATTTCCATATCATCACCACGACGGCCATACAAGGAGATTGACCCCTGACCTCTGTAGGGGCAGGAAGCAGAGAAAGGTTTAAATGTTCCCCTCCCACCACCAAACACCAGTGTTTCCTGTCCCTACAGAGGACAGGGGCGGAGAAAGGTCTCCGCAGGCAGCTGCCGTGGAGATGAAGGTCCAGAAGTGGAATGGAGTCGCGTACCTGCTTTTGCGGGCCCCCCCTGTCTGCCCGCGGTCTCGTACTAACGCCAGACAGGGGGGGGTGGGGAGAGACTCGCCTCCGGTTGATCTGGGGCCTGCTCCCGGAGCACGGTAATGCCCGCTGGTTCATTGAAACCATGCCGGCTTGTGCACCCAGCGCCGTGCGGCGCTATACAAATTTGTCACTTCCGGGTAGCCGGACGTTTCCGAAAGTGACGCGGACGGAGGGGGCCGGCTTCAGGAGGCGGGAAGATTCAAATGGATTCTCCTGCCTGCAGCGTCCTGCGGTGAGTACCTACCTGATTTCGGCTGTACTTCAGGATGTCTGCTTCTGAACACACCGAGGCCTCTACTCTACCGTCCGTAAGTTCCCCATGGGGGAGAGTTTTTCTTCCTCTCTCACCAGGGCACATTTTAATGGGGTTTTTTTTCTCTTGGTTTTTCCAGACTGCAAATGAACCTCTGAGAAAACCCAAGAAGTCATTGAAGTGTATCTCATGCCTCAAACGACTTCCTGATGACTACCCTAAGAAACTGTGCAGGGTTTGCATTACTAAGATTGTCCGGGAGGAACAACCGTCCCTCATGGACGAGATTAAGTCCATGATGCAGGAAGAAATTAAATCCTCTTTTGCGGCTTTTTCCTCTCTTCAAACAGTGAAGCCTGTTTCGGAGCCCCCCGCTAAACGCCACAAATCGGACGATGATGTTTCATCCGACTCTGAGGTTTATGGGGGTTCAGCTTCCTCCTCTAAACATATGGAGGATGAAGATAAACTCTCTGAACGGGATTTTTCAGAAAACAAGGAAATTTTATTTCTCCTCTGAGGATATGCCCGAGCTTTTAAAAGCCGTCAGAGCTACTATGGGCGTAGAGGAGGTTCCCTCTACGCCGTCAGTACAAGATGAGATGTTTGGAGGTCTCAGGGTAAAGAAATCCAGAGTCTTCCCTATTAACGATAACATCAAGGGGATGATTTTGGATGAATGGGCAGATCCGGAGAAACGGCTAGGCGTCGCCAGATCTTTCCAAAACCGGCTTCTTTTTGATCAGGAAGAAGCTAGGACATTTAATACCATCCCTAAGATTGACGCCCAGGTAGCTAGGGTGAATAAGAAAACCAGCCTACCATTTGAGGATGCTTCTCAGCTCAGAGATCCGCTGGATAGAAAGGCTGACGGCCTGCTGAGAAGATCCTGGGAAGCGGCCATGCTCACGCTTAAATCAAACATAGCAGCCACTTCGGTGGCCAGATCTATGTTCATCTGGCTCTCTGAGTTAGAGAATAGGGCCTCCGATGATTCCTCTACAAATTCCCCTGTTAAAATCCGCTACAGCCTTTTTGGCAGACGCTTCCGCGGAGTCAGTGCGTTTTTCAGCAAAGGATGCGGGTCTGTCCAATGCAGCTCGCCGTGCCTTGTGGGTGAAGTGCTGGTCAGGGGACAAAGTATCTAAATCCAGATTATGTGGCATCCCTTTCTCTGGAGAATATGTTTTCGGACCTGAACTAGAGAAAATCCTAGAGAGGGCCTCCGATAAAAAGAAGGGTTTTCCGGAGGAGAAGGTCTATAAAAGGAAGTATCCCTTTCGTGCCCCTTCCAACCAAGGTAGTCAATACACGGGGAAGGGCAAGTCGGGCCGTTTCAGTTACCCCAAAGGGGGGAGAGGTAGGGCTCCCGCTTCTGCTCCCCAGAAAGGTAATGGAAACCAGTGACATCCGGGTGGGGGGGAGATTGAGGATGTTTTTTCCCCGCTGGGAGGAAATATCCTCAAACTCCTGGGCTCTGAGGATTGTAGGGTCGGGTTACAGAATACAATTCTCGGGCCCTCCCCCAAAGAGATTTTTAGTCACCAAGGTTGCGGTCCCAGACTTCAATCATCCCATTTACGTGGGCATCCGGGAATTACTCGCAAAGGGGGTAGTGGTGAAAGTACCTCTACCCGAACAGGGAGGGGGTTTCTATTCCAACCTCTTCCTAGTGAAGAAGAAGGAGGGATCCTACCGCACAATTATAAACTTAAAGCGCCTGAACAGATACATTACTTATCAAAAATTCAGGATGGAGACCCTAAGATCTATAGTCCCTTTGCTCCAAAGCAATTCAGTAATGTGCTCGGTCGATCTGACCGACGCCTATTATCATGTACCAATACATCCCAGCTCTCAACGGTTCTTAAGGTTCGCGGTCAGAGACCATCGCGACAGAATCCTTCATTACCAATTCACCTCTCTCCCCTTCGGCATATCATCAGCCCCTCGAGTTTTTACAAAGCTAATGATCGAGGTAGTGGCTTATCTAAGAAAGAAAGGTCTGACAGTCTTTACGTACTTGGACGACTTTCTGATTTCAAACAGTTCCGCTCCTCTCCTGCTGAGAGATCTAAGTTTCTTCCGTCAAACTCTAGAAAGTCTGGGCTGGTTGATCAACATAAAAAAATCTCAGCTAGATCCGACAACAAAGATCCAGTTTCTGGGGGTTATTCTGGATTCCCAGAAACAGATAACCTGCTTACCTCAGAGCAAGATACAGGACATCCAAAGGAAGATCTCCATCTTCAACTCAAAGAATCTCTGTTCCATCAGAGACTCAATGAGTCTACTGGGGATCCTTACATCCTGCATACCATCCGTTCAGTGGTGTCAGATCCATTTTCGAACCCTACAGATGTGGATCCTCAGGGTTTGGGACAGAAGAGAATTTTCCTTAGACCAAAGGGTGATCATCCCTCAGAGGATAAAGACCTCCCTTCTTTGGTGGAAGGACAGGCTAAAGATCTCCAAGGGGGTGCAGTGGTCAAGAAACCCCTATGCCCAGATCACCACAGATGCAAGCCAGTACGGTTGGGGAGCAAAGGTCGGAGAAGTTTATTACCAGGGAGTCTGGCCCAGATCTGTCAGCCTCCAGTCATCAAACCTTCGAGAATTAAGGGCAGTCTGGAAGACTCTAAGACAAGCAAAAGTTCATCTTCAGGGCCATCATGTAAGAGTCCTGTCAGACAACACGACAGTGATAAGGTATTTAAACCATCAGGGGGGCACAGGTTCGTGCAGCCTGCTGGAATTGACGGCAAAAATATTCGCCTGGGCCGAAGCGAACGTCCGGTCAGTATCTGCAGTCCACCTGAAGGGGTCCCTAAATGTGGAAGCAGACTACCTAAGTCGGGCAAGAATAGATCACTCGGAATGGTCCTTAAACGAAGAGGTCTTCCTGATGATAGTGGACAGGTGGGGGAGACCTACAATAGATCTCTTTGCCACTCGAGCAAACTCAAAATTACCAGTTTTTTGTTCCCTACATCCCAGAGACAGCCCGAGTTTCCTGGACGCTTTCTCTCTCAGATGGAACCGAGGTCTCCATTACGCTTTCCCTCCTCTTCCATTAATACCGAGGGTGGTACAGAAGATCATACAGGACGGTACTTCAGTCATTCTGGTGACACCCTACTGGCCAAAGAGGAGCTGGTTCCTAATCCTGTGGAACCTTGCCAGCGAAGGTCCTTGGTTTCTACCAAAAAGACGAGACATCCTTCATCAGGGTCCGATCCTACACCCGGACCCGGACTTCCTCAACCTAGCAGCCTGGATCCTGAGACCCAGATCCTAAAGCGTCAGGGTCTATCAGATGTGGTAATTTCAACTCTAAAGGCTTCCAAAAAGAAGGTGACCTTTTCAATTTACCTAAAGATCTGGAAGCATTTCTGCTCATGGTCAGGTTTGCCTTCACCGAATACCTCATCCCCAAACATCCAGATGATTCTGGATTTTCTACAAAGAGGTTTCGAGATGGGATTAAGACCATCCACACTCAGGGTACAAGTATCAGCCCTTAGTTGCTTTTACGACACCGAGCTGGCAAGCCATAGGTGGATAAAACGCTTCATGAAGGCAACAACAAGACTACGTCCGACCCTAAAGTCTCATGTACCTTCCTGGGATCTAGATATCGTCCTTAGGGGGCTATCGCATCCTCCATTTGAACCTCTGAGTGACTGCTCTTTGAAGCACAAATCCTACAAGACTGCATTCCTGGTTGCCATCACCTCAGCCAGGAGAATAAGTGAACTACAGGCCTTTTCAGTTAGAGAGCCTTACCTACAGGTCCTAGATGACAGGATAGTCCTAAAACTAGACCCGTGTTTTCTACCAAAGGTGGTCTCGAAATTTCATAGGGACCAGGAGATCACCCTCCCTTCCTTGTTTAATAACCCATCTAATGATTGGGAATCTACCCTTCATTTACTTGATGTCAGACGGGCAGTACTGGATTATTTAGAGACCACTAAGGACTTTAGGAAGTCAGATTGCCTCTTTGTCCAGTTTGGAGGAAGAAACAAGGGTCAGAAAGTTTCCAAGTCCTCCATTGCTAGATGGATCAAAGCTACCATCACCTCCTGTTATTCCCTACAGAATCTTTCTTGCCCTGGCGATATCAAAGCCCACTCTACCAGGGCAATGTCTTCTTCTCAGGCAGAAAGAGCGGGTGTCTCCCTAGAGGAGATCTGTAGGGCAGCCACTTGGTCCAGTATCCATACTTTTGCCAAACATTATAGGTTGGATCTTTTTAAAAAGACTGACATGGCCTTCGGACAAGGGGTTCTTCAGTCTGTGTCCCACCCATAGATTCATATTTGATATACCTCCTTGTATGGCCGTCGTGGTGATGATATGGAAAGCCGGAATTAGTACTTACCGGTAATTCATTTTCCATGAGATCACCACGACGGCCCGTATTTCCCTCCCTATTGTTACCCGGGGGTTGATATGATGAAATATCTTCTCCTGTTTATTTATTTTTTCACGTGTGTAGCCACCACCCTTTACTCTGATATTTTGGAAGCACTGGTGTTTGGTGGTGGGAGGGGAACATTTAAACCTTTCTCTGCTTCCTGCCCCTACAGAGGTCAGGGGTCAATCTCCTTGTATGGCCGTCGTGGTGATCTCATGGAAAATGAATTACCGGTAAGTACTTATTCCGGCTTTTGAGTGTGACTCCAAATCCAGACCTCCATGGGTTAAAAAATTTGATTTCCATTTTTTTATTTTTGTGTGATTTTGTTGTCCGCACATTCAACTATGTAAAGAACAAACTATTTCAGAAAAATATTTAATTAATTCAGATCTAGGATGTGTTTATTTTTGTGTTCCCTTTATTTTTTTTGAGCAGTGTATAAATGATATGATCATGGATGAGTGGACGGACTCTGAGAGGAGACTGGGAGTCCCCAGAGAATTCAAAAATAGATTACTCTTTGACCCAAGCGACACAAAAATATTTAACGAGATTTCGAAAATCGACGTCCAGGTGGCAAAGGTGGTCAAGAAGACCTCCCTTCCCTTTGAGGACTCCTCCCAATTACAGAGGACAGAAAAGCGGATTCTCTCCTAAAAAAGTCCTGGGAAGCATCCATGTTCGGTATAAAAACCAACATAGCTGCAACCTCTGTAGCAGAGGTCGCAATAACGCCTGTACAAGCGTCATAGACTCCTGTTCAGGCCATTTTACTCCCTGGAAAAAGTCTAAGGTGTACCGATACGCCTTAGACTTTTCCCTGCCATTCAACAGCGCTGTGAATGGCACAGGCAGCGCAGTGATGCTGCTGCTGCCTGAAACAACCAATAACAAGGCTCCTTATAGTGAGAAGCTTTGTTATTGGTCAGTTTGAGCGGGCTGCCGGAGCTTATGGCACAGCGCTCTGAAGTAAGGAAGGAGGTGCACGATACTCACTGACGGGGTAAGTGGCCTTGCTGTGAAATTTAGTGGTGGTCTGAGCGCCTTGTTTTTCTCTATAATGATGAGTTTGAAGCCTCCGCCGAGCGCCGTCTCTCTTCCCTGCTGAGTGCGGTACTGAAGACGGGCTCAATAGAAGGTCTAGGCGACCGTCTTCACTACTGCGCTCAGCAGTGAGGAAAAGTGGCTGAGAGCTTCAGACTCCTGCTTATAGAAGTCAGCGGGGGTCTCAGCGCTGGACACGCCAAAAGGATGCCTCCATAACGGACCGACCTGTCACCCGTAGACCTCTACCTAGGTCACCTGTCAGCTTTCCTATGAATCCATCAAGGATAATTCATTGTAGCATGTCCCATCAGACGCTGAACTAGGGATATTGTGTGCTATAAGGATTTCTTTTGTAATGCGGCGCCACATGGCGGCACATGGTGCTACAAGGACTGCATGTGGCCATTTACAGCCTCCAAGACATAGTCCCTCTGTATAATCCACAGCGGTGGTGGCAATTTTGTGGCATTATCTGGTGGCATGAGATGCAATGGTTCATGGAGGACGAACTCCTCTTTATAGCAAGATCAAGCATAACACAAAATGACAACCTCTAGATCAGGGATCAGCAACCTCCGCCACTCCAGCTGTGCTGAAATTACAACTCCCAGTATCCTCATTTCACTTCTTTAGGAGTTACAAGAACAACTGAGCAAGTGTGCATGCTGGGTGTTGTAGTTTCACAGCAGCTGGAGAGCCGAAGGTTGCTGCTCCCTAGATCTACAGGCGAGCCTGGTGGTTATCACTGCGTGATGTCATCATCCAGTTCCACAACATGTGACTGTGGCGGTGCGAGCACCTGGCACCAGAGAGGTATGTGCCCGGGTCTTTCGCTTGTGCCCTATGCACCAGCATGCACCACCATCCATTGTACTTGTGTCCTGCTCTGCCAGTGCCTCAGGTCTCTTCAGAGTCTACCAACAATGAGGCCATGTGGCACCGACATGCCCACCTGAGAGCTCCTCTACGAGGACGTAACTTTGGTGGGCAGAAATGGCCACGTGATAGATGGCAAACCCCAGTGACCAGCGGCACAGAAACAGCAGCAAATATTTAAGGGATTGTCCCAAGATCAACACTATTTACCTATCCATACTTGACCCAGAGAACACTAGAACATGGTAACCAAGGTGGGGCCCCCAGCGATCATGTACTTGAAGGGGACATGTCTGTTTTAGTAACGACTTGCATTTCCCATGCAATAACAATTCTGGGGAATCAATTCTTGTGACTCTATATTGTACCTGTTACGACACTCACCGTCAGGTAGATGAAGCCGCCGTTTAGTGAATAAGCCCCTTTCTCCAGAAATGCAGTTTTTAATCCAGCCGATCGTCAAACTCCCGAATGGAGCATACGAAGTGGCAACTCCCGATCAGCAATTCAGTCGAACTCCTTCCACAGCTAGCAATATACGAAAGCGCTGTCCCAATAATAAATCCCTCCACAAACGAGACCAAGCTCCGTCTTGAAAGTCAAACAGGAATCAATTTTATTGAGGGCTACCCACCCGTATTTATGCAGGTCTCCATCTGGTGGACACGCCCCTAGGGGACCAGAATGGAGACTGACACAGGACAGACATGCAGCACTACAGAGACAATACATCCCCCACAATGCATCATGGTCTCCTCCTCTCTGCCCTGGAGACCTGAGGAGTAATCCCATTATCTCTCAAGACAGAGGGTAACCACAATACACATGTGGGGACAACAGAACAGACATCACCATTTAAACATACAATGTCACAACCCTTTTCAATACACAGACATTTAACATCCCAAAATGGCACGCATTCGACCAGGAGTTCAAGTTAGTTTAAGTCCTTTGTGAACAATGAGGCCATTTGGGTTAACTAGCAGCACACTCCTCTCCTGGGTGGCCGTCCGTTCAGTAGTTCCAATCGGTATTTGGGGAAACACACGAACAGGGGCATACGGGCAGGAAATCCAGCGAAATGAAGGCAAACAGACGAACCAGCAATATAGGCCTATACAGATGGATCTGTCACACGGCTCCCCCCTTGTGGGACACTCCGGCAGACCCGGCTTGACCCTTTAGCGGGTCAACTTGGGGATGACCGGACTAGGAGGTAGCAAGAACGTCGGTTTGCCGGGACAATCCATCTGCATTCCCATTCTGCTTACCGGGTCGGTAGCTGATGGGTCGGTAGCTGATGGTGAAGTTATACGGTTGTAAAGCTAAACTCCACCGCAGCAGTCTACCATTGTCTCCTGTGACCCGGTTAAGCCAGACCAGGGGATTGTGGTCCGTCACAAGGGAAAATTCCTGTCCATACAAATAAGGGCTTAACTTTTTCAATGCCCAGACCAGGGCCAAGCATTCCTTCTCCACTGCCGCATAACTCACTTCTCGGGGTAACGGCTTTCTACTGAGATATGCGACAGGGTGCTCTCCTCCATCTTCCCCGACCTGGCTCAGCACAGCCCCCAGTCCATACATGGAAGCATCTGTATGGACGAGAAAACGTTTGCTAGGGACTGGGGCAGCCAGGACAGGGGCATTTACAAGAGCCTGTTTGAGTGCTTGAAACGCAGCTTCACAAGCCGGAGACCACAGGACCTGCTTAGGGAGATTTTTCTTAGTCAGGTCAGTCAGGGGCTTAGCAATAGTGCTGTAGTCTGGGACAAAGCGTCTGTAATACCCTGCTGTCCCTAGGAAGGCTAACACCTGGGTCTTAGTGATAGGTGTGGGCCAGTTAGCTACTGCCTCTATCTTAGCCGGCTCCGGTCTCTGGCTCCCACACCCCACTCTGTGACCCCGGTATTGCACTTCAGCCATGCCTAGATGACACTTCTCTGGCTTCAATGTTAGGCCAGCCGCCCGAATTTTGTCCAAAACTACCCCTACATGTACTAGGTGTTCCTCCCAGGACCCACTGTAGATCGCAATGTCATCCAGGTATGCACACGCAAATTCCTGGAATCCATCGAGAAGTCTATCCACCATACGCTGAAAGGTAGCCGGGGCATTCTTCATCCCAAATGGCATGACCTTAAATTGGTACAAGCCAAATGGGGTGACGAAGGCCGACTTGGGGATAGCATCCTCGGCCAGGGGAATCTGCCAATAGCCTTTACACAGGTCTATGGTGGTCAGATAGCGTCCCCTGGCAATACGATCTAATAATTCGTCTACCCGGGGCATCGGGTAGGCGTCAGTGGTGGTCCGCTCGTTGAGCCGCCTGTAGTCTACACAGAACCGCGTGGTCCCATCTTTCTTAGGCACCAGGACTACAGGCGAAGCCCAAGGACTATAGGAGTGTTCGATGACCCCAAGCTGGGTCATCTCCTGTATCTCCTTCCGCATTCCTTCTCGGACTGCTTCAGGGATACGGTAAGGGGGCTGTCGCAGGGGGTTCTGTCCAGGGGTCTCTACCTTATGTACAGTTAGGGTAGTGTAGCCAGGTTCTTGGGAGAACGTCGCCTGCTTCTCCCACAGAAGCTGTCTTGCCTGTCCCTTCTCTGTGGGGCTTAATCTATCCCCTAGCTGTACAAGACTAGAAAGGTCAGTCTGGGAGTCCCTCTCTAACAAATCGGGTAAGGGTAAACTCTCTGTATCGTCTGCAGCAGGGGCACATACTGCAGCGACATCCTCCGGTCTCTCCTGATACTGCTTTAGCATGTTCACATGAAAGGATCGCTGGATCCTCTCATCTGAACAGCTGGCTATGAGGTAGGTAGTATCACACACCTGAGCTACCACCTTATATGGGCCCTGCCAAGATGCTTGCATCTTGTTCGCCTTCACAGGTTTGAGCACTAGCACTTTCTGCCCAACCTGGAAGACTCGCTGCCGGGCACCCCGATCGTACCATCTCTTCTGTCTCCCCTGGGCCACCTGGAGATTCTCTCTTACCATCAGGGACAGTTTCTCCATGCGGTCCCGGAGTTCCAGGACATACGGTACTATGGGGGTCCCTTCTTGCTCTGTCTCCCCCTCCCAGTGGCCTCTAATGAGATCTAGGGGTCCGCGGACCCTCCTCCCATAGAGCAACTCAAAGGGGGAGAACCCAGTAGATTCCTGGGGCACCTCTCTGTAAGAAAACAACAGATGAGGCAGGAATCGCTCCCAGTCTCTGCAAGTGTGAGAAAAGGTCCTCAACATCTGTTTGAGGGTGCCGTTAAATCGCTCGCAGAGGCCGTTAGTCTGTGGATGGTATGGGGAACTAAGTATCGGTTTAATGCCGCACACCCTCCACAGTTGCTGGGTGAGCACAGCGGTAAATTGGGTTCCCTGGTCAGAGAGAATCTCCTTAGGGAACCCGACCCTAGTAAAAATTCTAACCAGGGCATCAGCAACTGTCTCTGCCTCTATATTAGACAGCGCTACTGCCTCTGGATAGCGAGTGGCATAGTCCACCACGGTGAGAATATACTTCTTACCGGATGGACTAGCCCTGGCCAGTGGACCCACAATGTCAACGGCTATGGGGGCAAAGGGCTCCCCAATGATAGGCATAGACATAAGCCTAGCTCTTGGGTGGTCCCCCCGCTTTCCTACCCGTTGACAAGTGTCACACGTACTACAATATATCCGCACAGCCTGATTAAAATTTGGCCAAAAGAAATTCTGCATGATCCTATAGGCTGTGCGGCGGGACCCTAGATGTCCGGCTAATGGAACATCATTCCCTATCCGCAGAATCTCCTGCCGGTATTTTGCGGGCACCACCAGCTGTCGATTCGGCGGATGGGCAACACTTTTCTGGGACGGTTTAGGGATCCTATATAACCTGTCCCCAACCCATTCATACCGCTCCCCATCTACTCCTACCTCTCCAGTATCTGCTCTGTCTCTATACTTCTGGAGAGTCGGATCTGCCTGAGTTTCCCTCCCAAACTCCTCTGGGGAATCCCAGCTAGCAAAGGTCTGTCCTAGGGTATCAGTCGGGGAATCGGGTCTTACCTGGGTCTTAGCAGCAGGTGGGCTGGTTCCAGCAGCACGGGTCTGGGTCCGGGTAGTCACTGGGTTGACATCAGCAGGTCCCATTGGAGCATAAGCAGAAACCAAAGGGGCCAGGTCATTCCCGAGCAAGACATCAGCAGGCAAGTCTTTCATAACCCCCACATTCACATGTCCAGAGCCCACTCCCCAATCCAAATGAACCCGGGCAACAGGTAGACAGAACACGGCGCCTCCTGCTACCCTCACTGCCACAGTATTTCCAGTGTGTTGGTGTTCCGAAACAAGGTTCTTTTGGAGCAGGGTTATAGTGGCTCCGGTGTCTCTCAGACCAGTGACCACTTTGCCATTTAGTCTAACAGTCTGCCTGTGTTGCTGCCAGTTATCCTGCTGGGCTGCTTGTACTGGATCCGCCTCATGTAGTATACCCCAAAATTCCTCCTGCTCAAGACAGTGAGCGGAAGACTGGGGTGGCTGCTGATGTCCGCCGGCTGGTTTTCTCCACGACTGCGCTTGGTTGTTATTGTTCAATGGGCACTCCAGTCTCTTGTGCCCCAACTGTTTGCACCCATAGCACCGGATAGGCTGAGAGTAATCCCGGGCGTTGAACCGAGCTGGCTGAACATAATTGTTCGCTGGTGGTATTGTGGGGGTGCGTTGCGCTGGGGGGTGATACACAGTAGTGGTTGGAGGTGCTGCCGGTTTGTACTCCACTCGGGTACGGACCTTGGCTGCTGTCTGGTCTAGCCTTCGTGCATCTGTGTATTCATCGGCCAGACGAGCAGCTTCAGGTAAGGTAGCGGGTTTGCGGTCCCTAACCCACTCTCTGACTCCTGCAGGTAACCGATCAAAGCAGTGCTCCAACAAAAATACTTGCAGCACCTCTTCCCCAGTTACCGCTTGGCACCCTGCCATCCACTGGGCTGCGGTGCGGTGTACCCTGCATGCCCACTCCACATAAGAATCGCCAGCCTGCTTGTTAGTGTCCCGGAATCGCCGCCGGTACGCCTCAGGGGTGACGGCGTATCTGGCCAAAAGGGCATCTTTTACTGCCCGGTAACTTGTAAGTTCCTCCTCTGGGATGGCCCGAAAAGCCTCACTGGCCCGGCCGGATAATTTCCCAGAGAGGATAGTGACCCATTCCTCTGTGGGTACCTGGTGTAAGGCACACTGCCTTTCAAAATCGGCCAGGAACCCGTCAATCTCTCCCTCCGTTTCCACAAAATGTCTAAATGCAGCAAAAGGTACCTTTCTCCTTCCATTATTATTATGGGGTACCTCTGCTGCTGCAGCTCCTCTTCCCTGGAGCGCCTGTTGTGCTGCTACTGCTGCTTGCACCTGGATCACAATATCTGCTGCAGGGTTGGGGCCAAGGTGTGCCAGCCTTATCTGGACTGCCCGGTTAAATTGTACCTCCTCGGGTGTTAAATCCAGTATGCCAGGCACATTAGCTCTCTCCGTTCCCTGTGCTGCATCCATCTCCAATAATATAGAAATAATCTCTCTCTTCTTGAGATTACTCGCTGATTGTCCTCTGCGTTCCAATATATCTTTAAGGGTAGCACGCCTTAATTCCTCATACTGCATTTCCACCCTGGGATTTGTAGCTGGCCTTCTGGGCGGTGGGATTCATCCCGTTGCTTGCCACCAATTGTTACGACACTCACCGTCAGGTAGATGAAGCCGCCGTTTAGTGAATAAGCCCCTTTCTCCAGAAATGCAGTTTTTAATCCAGCCGATCGTCAAACTCCCGAATGGAGCATACGAAGTGGCAACTCCCGATCAGCAATTCAGTCGAACTCCTTCCACAGCTAGCAATATACGAAAGCGCTGTCCCAATAATAAATCCCTCCACAAACGAGACCAAGCTCTGTCTTGAAAGTCAAACAGGAATCAATTTTATTGAGGGCTACCCACCCGTATTTATGCAGGTCTCCATCTGGTGGACACGCCCCTAGGGGACCAGAATGGAGACTGACACAGGACAGACATGCAGCACTACAGAGACAATACATCCCCCACAATGCATCATGGTCTCCTCCTCTCTGCCCTGGAGACCTGAGGAGTAATCCCATTATCTCTCAAGACAGAGGGTAACCACAATACACATGTGGGGACAACAGAACAGACATCACCATTTAAACATACAATGTCACAACCCTTTTCAATACACAGACATTTAACATCCCAAAATGGCACGCATTAGACCAGGAGTTCAAGTTAGTTTAAGTCCTTTGTGAACAATGAGGCCATTTGGGTTAACTAGCAGCACACTCCTCTCCTGGGTGGCCGTCCGTTCAGTAGTTCCAATCGGTATTTGGGGAAACACACGAACAGGGGCATACGGGCAGGAAATCCAGCGAAAGGAAGGCAAACAGACGAACCAGCAATATAGGCCTATACAGATGGATCTGTCACAGTACCATTCCTCTATTATTCCTACTAGAACTTAAGAACAAATTGCGAGTAGTCTGCAATAAAGGTCCAGCGGGGGGGGGTTACCAGTTGACAGCACTGATTAAATATCAGGCTGTGCAGTGACACCCCCATCTGGACCTTCACTGCAAACTGCTAGCAAGTCATTCATAAGTAATAGCAGAAATAAGAGGAATGGTGCAACATAAAGTCATAAGAATAGATGCTCCAGGATTGTTATTACATAGGGGGTGCAAGTAGTTTCCAAAACAGAGAAATCCGGAGAAGTGCGGGGTCCTCTTTAAATATCGATCTTAGGACAAACCCTTTAAACCCCATAAAATCACTGCGACAGTGGCCTCAGTGGTGCCGACCCCCTCAGCGCAGCAGTGGCCTCAGTGGTGCCGACCCCCTCAGCGCAGCAGTGGCCTCAGTGGTGCCGACCCCCTCAGCGCAGCAGCGGCCTCAGTGGTGCCGACCCCCTCAGCGCAGCAGCGGCCTCAGTGGTGCCGACCCCCTCAGCGCAGCAGCGGCCTCAGTGGTGCCGACCCCCTCAGCGCAGCAGTGGCCTCAGTGGTGCCGACCCCCTCAGCGCAGCAGTGGCCTCAGTGGTGCCGACCCCCTCAGCGCAGCAGTGGCCTCAGTGGTGCCGACCCCCTCAGCGCAGCAGTGGCCTCAGTGGTGCCGACCCCCTCAGCGCAGCAGTGGCCTCAGTGGTGCCGACCCCCTCAGCGCAGCAGTGGCCTCAGTGGTGCCGACCCCCTCAGCGCAGCAGTGGCCTCAGTGGTGCCGACCCCCTCAGCGCAGCAGTGGCCTCAGTGGTGCCGACCCCCTCAGCGCAGCAGTGGCCTCAGTGGTGCCGACCCCCTCAGCGCAGCAGTGGCCTCAGTGGTGCCGACCCCCTCAGCGCAGCAGTGGCCTCAGTGGTGCCGACCCCCTCAGCGCAGCAGTGGCCTCAGTGGTGCCGACCCCCTCAGCGCAGCAGTGGCCTCAGTGGTGCCGACCCCCTCAGCGCAGCAGTGGCCTCAGTGGTGCCGACCCCCTCAGCGCAGCAGTGGCCTCAGTGGTGCCGACCCCCTCAGCGCAGCAGTGGCCTCAGTGGTGCCGACCCCCTCAGCGCAGCAGTGGCCTCAGTGGTGCCGACCCCCTCAGCGCAGCAGTGGCCTCAGTGGTGCCGACCCCCTCAGCGCAGCAGTGGCCTCAGCTAAATAAAAAATTGTCTAAATTTGCTATTTATGCATGGAAGACAGTTCCAGAGTACTAGTAATGGTTTCCCTGCATAAATAGCAACCCCTTAATGTTATGTAGGCCTTCGTATTAACTTTCATACTCCTCATCGGCTGAAAATACTCCTCAAAAATGGTAAGAGGAGTATTTTTACTCTTCCAGAAAAAATGTAGCGCGACCTCTGCTCTGTAGCCAGATCTATGTACTTCTGGCTTAACGAGCTGGAAAACCATATTAAGAACAAAACCTCAAGAGAGGAAATTTTAAATACCATTCCTCTCCTCAAATCAGCTACAGCATTTTTGGCGGATGCCTCAGCCGAGTCCGTGAGGTTTGCCGCAAAAGATGCTGCTCTTTCTAATTCCGCAAGTGGATGGAATCTTGGGCAGGCGATAGAGCGTCAAAGTCTAAATTATGCTCTATTGCCTTATCAGGAGAATATGTTTTTGGTCCTGTTCTGGATTCTATACTCGAGAAAGTGGCCGATAAAAAGAAGGGTTTCCCTGAGGAAAACAAAAAGAAGCCCTTTCGTCCCTTTAACACCCAATGCAGGTCCTATAGGGGGAAAGGGAAAACAGGTAGGTGGAGCTACCAAAAAGGAAGAAAGGGCAGAGGTTTCCTTCTTAATCCCCAAAACAAACAGCCTGACGTCAGCTAGACGTTTAGGATAGATCCAGGCACTCTCCTGTCGAGAACCCCATCTTTATGTGTTCCCCGACAAAATAGTATTAAGGTTGGATCCGGGTTTCCTTCCGAAGGTCATTTCTGACTTTCATAGAGACCAGGAAATCGTCCTCCCATCATTTCCTAAAGAGATGTTGAGTACATCTGAGGATCAATATCAACTCCTGGATGTTCGAGATACTGTCTTACAGTACCTAAAAGCAACAGAAGAATTCAGGAAAGAAGATAATCTTCTCATTCAGTTTGCTGGTCCAAACAAAGGAAAGAAAGCATCCAAAGCCTCTATTGGGCGCTGGATCAGGTCCACCATATCTTGCTGCTACCAGATGGCGGGTCTTGAAAATCCTACAGAGATAAGGGCTCATTCCACAAGAGCTGTGGCCTCCTCATGGGCAGAAAGAGGAGGTGTTTCCTTAGATAAAATCTGCAGAGCAGCGACCTGGTCCAGTATTAATACCTTTTATTAAGCACTATCGAATGAACGTTTTGGCTTCTGCTGACTTGACCTTCGGCCAGAAGGTCTTGCAGGCAGTTACCCACCCAAATAAAAATTCTGGTAGTTCTCCATGTTAAGCCGTCGTGGTGGACGAAATGGAAAAACCGTAATTAGACTTACTGGTAATTCTGTTTCCTTGAGTCCACCATGACGGACGATAAATTCCCCCCCCCCCCCCCTGAAGATTTAAAGAGGGGTTAGAGTATAAATTCTCAAAAAAAAAAAAGAAAAAAAAGAAATATTTATATAAAATTAAGGCTGCACCCACTTGGTAATTTGGAAAGCACTGAGGGTGAGGGTGGGTGGTGGCCTTTTAAACTCTGTATTCCTGCCCCTACAGAGGTCAAGGGGTCAATCTCAGATCCATGTTAAGCCGTCTTGGTGGACTTTTTTTTTTTTGTCATTTTACATCACTAAAAGTACAACAGCAAGTGATCAAAAAGGCATATGCCCACCAAAATAGTACCAATCTAACAGTCACCTCATCCCGCAAAAAATGAGCCCCTACCTAAGACAATTGCCCAAAAAATATAAAAACTATGGCTCAGAATATGGAGACACTAAAACATAATTTTTTTTGTTTTAAAAAAAGCTGTTGGGCTACTTTCACACTAGCGTTCAGAGCGGATCCGTCTGGGGTCTGCCCAGACGGATCCGCTCATATAATGCAGACTTTGGATTAGTTCAGAACTGATCCGTCTGCATTATATTGTAGAAAAAATTCTAAGTCTGGAAGTAGCTTCAAACGGATCCGTTTACATTGAAAGTCAATGGGGGACGGATCCGTTTGAAAATTGAGCCATATAGTGTCAAATTCAAATGGATCCGTCCCCATTGACTTACATTGTAAGTCTGGACGGATCCGTTTGCCTCCGCACGGCCAGGCGGACACCCGAACGCTGCAAGCAGCGTTCAGGTGTCCGCTTGCTGAGCGGAGGCTAAACGCTGCCAGACTGATGCATTCTGAGCGGATCCGCGTCCACTCAGAATGCATTAGGGCAGTACGGATGCGTTCGGTGCCGCTTGTGAGCCCCTTCAAACGGAGCTCACAAGCGGAGCCCCGAACGCTAGTGTGAAAGTAGCCTTATTGTGTAAAACTTAAGTAAATTTTAAAAAGTAGACATATTAGGTATCGCCACGTCCGTAATAACCTGCTCTATAAAAATATCACATGACCTAACCCCTCAGATGAATACCGTAAAAAAGCTATTTTTTTTGTCACCTTACATCACAAAAAGTGTAATAGCAAGCGATCAAAAAATATATACGCACCCCAAAATAGTGCCAAACCGTCATCTCATCCCGCAAAAATCAAAGCCCTACCCTAGATAATCGCCCTAAAACTGAAACTATGGCTCTCAGACTATGGAGACACTAAAACATGATATATTTTTTTTGTTTCAAAAAGTGTAATATAGAGCAACCAAAAATCATATGTACCCTAAACTAGTACCAACAAAACTGCCACCCTATCACGTAGTTTCTAAAATGGGGTCGCTTTTTTGGAGTTTCTACTCTATGGGTGCATTATCAGGGGGGCTTCAAATGGGACATGGTGTCAAAAAACCAGTTCAGCAAAATCTGCCTTCCAAAAACCGTATGGCATTACTTTCCTTCTGTTCCCTGCCGTGTGCCCGTACAGCGGTTTACGACCATATATGGGGTGTTTCTGTAAACTACAGAATCAGGGCCATAAATATTGAGTTTTGTTTGGCTGTTAAAGGGCTTCTGTCACCCTCCAAAAGTCATTTTTCATTTTTGGGCTAATTTAAAATCCTTATAGTGCGATTATTCAATATATAGTGCTCTTGCCCTTATCTGTTGTCTAGTTTCTTTAAAAACCGCACTTTTATAATATGTTAATTACCTGGCTACCAGCAAGTAGGGCGGTTACATGCTGGCCCTGTCTGCATACTAAATCTCGCGCCTGCGCCGACTGAAGACCGGTACGGCGCAGGCGCGAGATTTAGAATGCAGACAGAGCCAGCCAGAGGAGGAGAGTGCTCGCTGGCCCTGTCAATCAACAAGAGGAGGGGTGTTTTTTTGAAAGAATAATGCGGCGGCTACCAGCAAGTAACCGCCCTACTTGCTGGTAGCCAGGTAATTAACATATTATAAAAATGCGTTTTTTAAAGAAACTAGACAACAGATAAGGGTAAGAGCACTATATATTGAATAATCGCACTATAAGGATTTTAATTAGCCCAAAAATGAAAAATGACTTTTGGGGGGTGACAGAAGCCCTTTAACCCTTGCTTTGTAAGTGGAAAAAATGGTTTCAAATTGAAAATCTGCCAAAAAAGTGAAATTTTATCTCTATTTTCCATTAATTCTTGTGGAAAACCTAAAGGGTTAACAAAGTTTGTAAAATCAATTTTGAATACCTTGAGCGGTGTAGTTTGTAAAATGGGGTTATTTTTGTGTGGTTTCTATTATGTAAGCCTCCCAAAGTGACTTCAGACCTGAACTGGTCCTGAAAAAGAGGGTTTTAGAAATTTTCTGAAAAATTTCAAGATTTGCTTCCAAGTCTTCTAACGTCCCCCCAAAAAAATAAAATGGCATTCACAAAATGATCCAAACATGAAGTAGACATATGGGGAATGTAAATAAAAAACTATTTTTGGAGGTATTTTTTAGCTAATTTTTCCACATTTTTGGTAAATTTGGTATTTTTATTTTTTTATAAATAAAAATAAATTTTCTTGACTCCATTTTACCAGTGTCATGAAGTACAATATGTGACAAAAAAACAACCTTTAGAATGTCCTCGATAAGTAAAAGTGTTTTAAAGTTATTCACACATAAATTGACACTGGTCAGATTTGCAAAAAATGGCCTGGTCCTTAACCACTTCAGCCCCCCTAGCTTAAACACCCTTAATGACCAGGCCACTTTTTACACTTCTGACCTACCCTACTTTCACCGTTTATTGCTCGGTCATGCAACTTACCACCCAAATGAATTTTACCTCCTTTTCTTCTCACTAATAGAGCTTTCATTTGGTGGTATTTCATTGCTGCTGACATTTTTACTTTTTTTGTTATTAATCGAAATTTAACGATTTTTTTGCAAAAAAATGACATTTTTCACTTTCAGTTGTAAAATTTTGCAAATAAACGACATCCATATATAAATTTTTCTCTAAATTTATTGTTCTACATGTCTTTCATTAAAAAAAAAAAATGTTTGGGTAAAAAAAAAATGGTTTGGGTAAAAGTTATAGCGTTTACAAACTATGGTACAAAAATGTGAATTTCCGCTTTTTGAAGCAGCTCTGACTTTCTGAGCACCTGTCATGTTTCCTGAGGTTCTACAATGGCCAAACAGTACAAACACCCCACAAATGACCCCATTTCGGAAAGTAGACACCCTAAGGTATTCGCTGATGGGCATAGTGAGTTCATAGAACTTTTTATTTTTCCCCTCCCCACGACAGCACCTTAGAGAGATGGCTCCGCCCCAGGACAGGAAACCTGCAGCATAAAAAGGTGGAGCCGCTCTCCCACCTCAGTGAGGTTTCCTGTCCTGGTACGGGAGCCTGCAGTTGTCGTCCTGACCTGGAAGTCCCGGTAGATGCCGGAGGGTTAGAGGCGGCGCATTTTTACCTGTCCGATCATTCCCCACAGGCGTCGGGGGCAGGATACCGGTGATGAAATCCCGGGTCACAAGGGCAGAAGGTGCCGGTCCCTCAGTATTGCTGCAAACCAGCCAGGACACCACCGGATGTAGACGCTGGTGGGTGGCGTCCGGACAGGAAGTGCCATGCGTTCCACGGCCGTGCGCTTCCGGTCAGGTGATCGGAAGTTCGGCATCCCGGCAGTTTTTAAACCAACTACATGCAGGTATGAGTGTGCTGGGGTTATTGGACGCCGGTGTCTGAAGTTCAGAGTGCCAGAAGTGGACTAAGTGGTTCCAGTGCTATCTTGGCGTGGTGGGTTTGCAAGTAACTGTGTATCTCTCAGGTGAGAGGAATTCTTGGTGGCAGTAGATAACTTGGACAATATTTTATGGGCGCAGCGACACTCTCGCCAGTTACAGGGAGAGATCTTAGCTGCCACAAGGCAGGCAGGGACGTCCCTGGAGTCAGTTATAAAATTGTCCGACATGGCTCTTTCATCCCTAAATTGGTGGAAAGAAGAAGAGAATCTGACTCGGGGACTTCCCTGGTCCTTTCCGGAACCAGTAGTTGTGACTACGGACGCCAGCCCCTGGGGATGGGGGGCTCACGTGGAGGATCAGATCTTTCAGGGAGAGTGGTCCCAGGGTCAGAAACTGTTCTCGTCAAATCGAAAGGAGCTGAGAGCTGTTTTGTTGGCCTTGAGGGCAGTTCTTCATATGATACAGAACAGACATGTGAGGATGATGTCCGACAATCGGACAGTGGTCTCATATCTCAATCATCAGGGAGGAACCAGGTCAGATTCCTTACAGAAGGAGACGAGATGGATTTTCGAGGAAATAGAGGAGAAAGTGCTTCATCTCTCGGCCATTGATGTCGAGAATTTTCAGGCGGACTTCCTGAGTCGCCACAGGCTACGTCAGGGGGAGTGGTCACTGAATCCAAAGATATTCTCCCAGATAGTAGATTTATGGGGTCTGCCTTCAGTAGACATGTTTGCCACAAGGGAGAACAGAAAGGTACAGGAGTTCTTCTCCCTCAGTCCAAAGGAGTGCCCATTTGGGGTGGACGCCTTCCTCCAGAGATGGGACTTCCCGCTAGGTTATGCCTTTCCCCCGCTACAATTGATTCCGTTAGTGATAAGGAAGATCAGATACGAAAGGGTGAGAGTGATTCTGATAGCTCCCTTCTGGCCGAAGAGGGCGTGGTTTTCCCTGTTGAGGGCCATGTCTGTTTCGGATCCGTGGATCCTGCCAGGAATTCCGGACCTATTGTCACAGGGTCCAGTGTTCCACCCGGAAGTAGAGTCTCTGCATCTTTCGGCGTGGAATTTGAGATTTTTAGCTAGTCAGGGATTCTCTAAGGAGGTCATTTCCACTCTGATGAAAAGTAGGAAGGAGGTGACCAATATTATTTATGCGCGGGTATGGAGGAAGTTCCTGTCCTTTATAGGTACAGAAAGGGTTTCCTGGCCGTTAGAATTTTGTCCCTAGGGTTGGCAAAAAGTACACTTAAAGTGCAGGTGTCAGCTTTGTCGGTCTTAGGGAGAAGGAGTTTAGCCATGGACCCTTGGGTTGTTAGGTTTTTTAAGGCAGTAGATAGGATTACGCCAGTAGCAGGCCCTAGATTTCCTCCATGGGACCTTAACTTATTGTTAAATGCCCTAACCAGACATTCCTTTGAACCTCTAGTCTCTTGCTCAATTAAAGTGCTTTCCCTTAAGCTAGTTTTGCTGGTAGCCTTAACGTCAGCCATAAGGGTTGGGGAAATTCAGGCCCTCTCCATTAACCCCCCTTTTATGTCCATCAGGTAAGACAGGGTAGTTCTCAGACCAGATCCTGGCTTTATGCCGAAGGTTCCTTCTAGGATTAATAGGGCTCAGGAGGTAGTTCTTCCAGCTTTCTTTTCAGAACCAAAGGATGACAGAGAGAAGGAGCTGCATTCCCTTGATGTCAGGAGGTGTATTTTGCAGTACCTGGATGTGACTAGGGACTGGAGGAAGTCTTCTGCCTTATTTGTTCTGTTCGGTGGGGCTAGAAAAGGTAATACTGCCTCTAAGGCATCTATTGCCCGCTGGATCAGAGAAGCTATATCCTTGGCGTATTCAGTATCCGGTGTGTCTCCCCCTATTTCTGTGAGGGCTCACTCCACGAGGGCGGTGTCCACTTCTTGGGCAGAGAGGGCTAGCGTATCCATTGAACAGATCTGTCGGGCTGCCACCTGGTCTTCTCCGTCCACTTTCTATAAACACTATAGGCTTCAGCTTGACTCTATTTCTGACCTTCTCTTTGGTACAAAAGTCTTGAGTACTGTTTCCCACCCTGAGGCTGATCTCTGAAACCTCTCTCTAAGGTTCTGTCGTGGGGGAGGGGAAAAATGATGATTACACTTACCAGTAATCGGATTTTCCTGACCCCACGACAGCACCTCTTTATTCCCTCCCTGTTGGTGTAAGTCTGTGTGTTCACGGGTGTTGCAAAAAAAAAAGAAGAATGTTAAACTAACGTAAGGGGGAGTCACCTTTTTATGCTGCAGGTTTCCTGTCCTGGGGCGGAGCCATCTCTCTAAGGTGCTGTCGTGGGGTCAGGAAAATCCGATTACCGGTAAGTGTAATCATCATTTTTTGTCACAAGTTAGCGGAAAATGATGATGATTATTTTATTTTTCTTACAAAGTCTCATATTCCACTAACTTGTGACAAAAAAGAAAAACTTCTATGAACTCACTATGCCCATCAGTGAATACCTTGGGTTGTCTTCTTTCCAAAATGGGGTCACTTGTGGGGTAGTTATACTGCCCTGGCATTCTAGGGGCCCTAATGTGTGGTAAGTAGTTTGAAATCAAAATCTGTAAAAAATGGCCGGTGAAATCCGAAAGGTGCTCTTTGGAATGTGGGCCCCTTTGCCCACCTAGGCTGCAAAAAAGTGTCACACATGTGGTATCTCCGTACTCAGGAGAAGTTGGGCAATGTGATTTGGGGTGTCATTTTATACCCATGCTGGGTGAGAAAAATATCTCGGCAAAAGACAACTTTTCCCATTTTTTTTTTTTATACAAAGTTGGCATTTGACCAAGATATTTATCTCACCCAGCATGGGTATATGTAAAATGACACCCCAAAACACATTCCCCAACTTCTCCTGAGTACGGCGATACCACATGTGTAAAACTTTTTTGCAGCCTAGATGCGCAAAGGTGCCCAAATTCCTTTTAGGAGGGCATTTTTAGACATTTGGATCCCAGACTTCTTCTCACGCTTTAGGGCCCCTAAAAAGCCAGGGCAGTATAAATACCCCACATGTGACCCCATTTTGGAAAGAAGACACCCCAAGGTATTCAATGAGGGGCATGGCGAGTTCATAGAAAAAAAATTTTTTGCCACAAGTTAGCGGAAATGGATTTTTTGTTTTTTTTTCTCACAAAGTCTCCCTTTCCGCTAACTTGAGACAAAAATTTAAATCTTTCATGGACTCAATATGCCCCTCAGCGAATACCTTGGGGTGTCTTCTTTCCAAAATGGTGTTATTTGTGGGGTGTTTGTACTGCCCTGGCATTTGAGGGTCTCCGCAATCATTACATGTATGGCCAGCATTAGGAGTTTCTGCTATTCTCCTTATATTGAGCATACGGGTAATGAGATTTTTTTTTTTTCCGTTCAGCCTCTGGGGTGAAAGAAAAAATGAACGGCACAGATTTCTTCATTCGCATCGATCAATGTGGATGAAAAAATCTCTGCCAAAAAAAAAGAGGGAAAAGGCGTCTGCCAGGACATAGGAGCTCCGCCCAACATCCATACCCACTTAGCCCGTATGCCCTGGCAAACCAGATTTATCCATTCACATCAATCGATGTGGATGAATAAATCATTGCCAGGATTTTTTTTTTTTTTTATATATACAAAGTGTTTGCCAAAGCATATGAACACCGCCGCCTCCTCAGCTCATATGCCTCGACAAACGTATCTTTTACTGCAGAGGAGAAATCTCGTCTTGCAGCGCCGCATACACAGACTTGTGTGTAATCTGACAGCAGCGCAATGCTTCTGTCAGAATGCACATCAGTGCTGCAGCTAGTCGATCGGTTGGTCCACCTGGAAGGTTAAAAAAAAAAAAAAAGGCCGCAACGCAATAAATTTTATTAACTTTATAATAACTTTTGAACAGAACATATAAACTTTTTGAACTGAAAGTTAACTTTTTTTTTTACCTTTTATAGGACAAACCTCTCCGTCCCCATGGGACAATGTGCAAAGCGCAAATCGCCCAAAGATGTGGCGAAGTACATTATGCACTTTATCCCAGGTGAAAGGAGAGGTTTGCAGTAGCTGTGAGTGTAAGGGCCCTAATAGCCCTGTGTACCTGTCCTGTGAGATGCAATCCCTATGCTAAGTGTACCTGTGTGTGGTACTTCCGGAAACACTCTCCAAAGCATAGGGCAGGGTGGTCAGGACAGAAATAGCGGGTGTCACGCCTTATTCCACTCCTGCTACAGACACAACATCTTTTTCGGGGTGACGGTTGGGTTGAGGTACCAGGAACGACACTGGGGAAATGTCGCTCGTGTAGACGGCTAACTACACTGGTGGATGGGGCCACGGAACCTCCTGGATACAGGAGGTTCGCGATGATCTCTTCCTGAAATTTGAGGAAGGATCCCGTTCTCCCAGCCTTACTGTAGAGAACAAAACTATTGTACATCGCCAATTGAATCAAATATACAGACACCTTCTTATACCAGCGTCTGGTGCGTCGGGAAACTAAATAGGGAGCCAACATCTGGTTATTGAAGTCCACCCCTCCCATGAGCGCATTATATTCGTGGACTGAGAGGGGCTTTTCAATGACATGGGTTGCCCTTTCAATTTGTATTGTCGTGTCTGCGTGAATGGAGGAGAGCATGTAAACGTCACGCTTGTCTCTCCATTTCACAGCGAGCAGTTCTTTATTACACAAGGCAGCCCTCTTCCCCCCTTGCAAGACGGGTGGTAACGAGCCGTTGGGGGAAGCCCACGCGACTAGGTCGCACGGTGCCACAGCAGCCAATCTGTTCTAGGAACAAATGCCTGAAGAGGGGCACACTTGTGTAAAAATTGTCCACATTAAGATGGTACCCCTTGCCAAATAAGGGTGACACCAAGTCCCAGACTGTCTTCCCACTGCTCCCCAGGTAGTCAGGGCAACCGACCGGCTCCAGGGTCTGATCTTTTCCCTCATAGATCCGAAATTTGTGGGTATAGCCTGTGGCCCTTTCACAGAGCTTATACAATTTGACCCCATACCGGGCACGCTTGCTTGGGATGTATTGTTTGAAGCCAAGGCGCCCGGTAAAATGTATTAGGGACTCGTCTACGCAGATGTTTTGCTCGGGGGTATACAAATCTGCAAATTTCTGGTTGAAGTGGTCTATGAGGGGCCGAATTTTGCGGAGCTGGTCAAAAGCTGGGTGGCATCTGGGACGGGAGGTGCTGTTGTTGCTAAAGTGCAGGAAACGCAGGATGGTCTCAAAACGTGCCCTGGACATAGCAGCAGAGAACATGGGCATGTGATGAATCGGGTTCGTGGACCAATATGACCGCAATTCATGCTTTTTGGTTACACTGATCACTTTTTTTCCTTTCACTAGGTGATTGACAGGGGCGAGCAAGGGGTTAATTCGGGTGATGGGGGTGATCTGGGGCTAAGGTGTAGTGTTTGGTGCTACTCACTGTGATGTCTGCTCCTCTGCTGGAACCAACCGACGAAAAGGACCAGCAGAGGAGCAGACAAGCCATTTAACACATCAGATTTACTAATATGATGTGTTATCTGGCTTTTCATTAGTTTTTTTAAAAATCAGCTTGCCAGCGACGATCATTGGCTGGCAAGCTGATGACCCGGCCCGCGATGCGCATGCGCGGGCCGGCTTTGAGCGAAGTCTCGCGAGATGACTCGTATATGCGTGACTCTGCGCAGGGCTGCCGCCTCCGGAACGCGATCCTGCGTTAGGCGGTCCGGAGGCGGTTAAATGGTGATTTCTGTCCTGTTGTCCCCACATGTGTATTGGCGATTTCCCTTTGTCCTGAGAGATAATTGATTTACTCCTCGGGTGTCTCCAGGGCAGAGAGGAGTGCCCACCAGATGGGGACCTGCATAAATACGGGCGGTAGCCCTCAATAAAGAGTTCCTGTTTTTACCCTTTACCAAGTTGAGGCTGGTGTTTGGGTAACTGATCGACACTGGGGGATTGCTATATGCTTACGATTTGCTATACTCCCCTGGCATAACTACTAGCTCTTGTAAGAGCTGTTCCTGCTCTCTGGATTAAGGAGAGGTTCACCCACTGGAGCCTTGTCGTAGGTCCAGGGTGGGTAGGAGATGGTGAGACCTCAACCAAGCTTCGGCGGTTCGTGGGGTCTGCAGCGCTTAGGGTGTCAAGTGGAGTGCTTGGAGTCCTCGGGAAGCACTAGGAGCATCAATCAACGGAGGGGTGCTAGGAGATCCATGCTATAAGGGAAAATAATACAGATCGGGTCCCCAGCCCGATCGTCACCTAGCAACCATGCGTCAAAATCCCAACGCATCCGCACTTGCTTGCGATTTTCATGCGGCCCCATTCACTTGTATGGGGCCTGCGTTGCGTGAAAAACGCAGAATATAGAGCATGCTGCAATGCGTTCAACTGACGCGTTGCACCCGTGCGGAATACTCGCCCGTGTGAAAGGGGCCTTAAGGTACAAGTTTCTGCCCTTAGTGCTTTTTTTGATTTCCTTATTGCCAATCATCATTGGATTAGGAGATTCTTTAAAGCAATTAGTAGGATTAAACCTGTGATTTAGTCCCTCAGTTTCCCCGTGGGATCTTAATCTAGTTTTGTATAGAATGATGGAGCCTCCTTTTGAACCACTACAGGATTTTTCTATAAAAAATTTGTCGTTTAAAACTGTGTTTCTAGTGGCAATTACCTCTGCAAGGCGTGTGGGGGAGATTTTTGCCTTTTCAGCCTCTCCTTATACTAACATCTTGGAGGATAGAGTGCTCATTGAACCAGATCCTTCCTTTCTACCTAAAGTGGTCTCCCTGTTTCATAGAACCCAAGACATTGTTCTTCCAGCCTTGTGTCAGTCCCCAAAGAATGAGAAAGAGGAATCTCCATTGTCTAGACGTGAAAAGATGCCTGTCTGAATACTTGAAAGTCAATGGAGAAAATCCTCTAGACTTTTTGTACAATTTGGGGGTAGAAAGGTCTCAAAGCTTCTTCTAGAACACTGATGGATAGTGGGTGCTATTACCTTAGCCTATTCCTCAGCGGGGGAAACTCCTCCTTTGGAATTTGGTGCTCACTCAACCAGATCCATTTCTATCTCTTGGGCAGAGAGGGCTAAGGCATCTCTAGAACAAATTTGTAGGTCTGCTACCTGGAAGTCTCCATGTACTTTTTTTCGTCACTACAGTTTAGATTTAGACTCTAAGGACCGGCTGCCTATCTTTTGCCAGGAAAGTCCTGCAGGCTATAGCCTCTCCCCCCCCCCCCCCCCCCCCCCCCCCGGTGCTCCAGACAAAAAAAAAAATACCTAGTAGCCATTGGCTCCTGAACTTAAAAATTTAGGAGCCAAATGAAATTTTTAGTCGCCAAATCGAAACCGAATCAAAATTTGGGTATCGTGACAACGTTACGCTGATCAGATCGGCGTAGGGTTGTTTCAATACCAAAATTTTGATTCGCTTTCGTCACCATAAAAAAGTATTGCGGTACTCAATACCACACAAAAAAAAAAAAAAAAACACCAAAAAAAGCCAAGTGCATTTTGCATTTTATGAAACGTTCGGCCCATAATAGAACAGTCCTATCCTATTTTTTGTGGTGACAAGGTGACAAAAAAATGGCAAATCGCATGGTTTTTATTAATTTATGTCTGTCACGGCGCTCACCGCATATGAGATATTTTTTAAATAATTTAATAGTTTGGACTTTTCGGAAGCAGCGCTATGTAATATAAAATATATAAATAAACATATGTAAAATTGGGAAAGGGGGGATTTTAACTTAATATTTTAGGGTACTTTCACAGTAGTATTTTTATTTCTGGCATAGAGTTCTGTCACAGGGGCTCTGTACCGGAAATGAACTGATCAGGCATATCCCCATGCATTCTGAATGGAGAGTAATCCATTCAGGATGCATCAGGATGTCTTCAGTTCAGTCATTTTGACTGATCAGGCAAAAGATAAAACCGTAACATGCTACGGTTTTATCTCCGTGAAAAAAACTGAAGACTTGCCTGAATGCCGGATCCGGCATTTTTCCCCATAGGAATGTATTCGTGCCAGATCCGGCATTCAAAATACCAGAATGTCGGATCCGTCCTTCCGATCTGCGCATGCGCAGACCGGTAAAAATGTGTAAAAATATACAAGACGGATCTGTCTGTCTGCATGACAAGCGGAGAGACGGATCCGTCCTTGCAATGCATTTGTAAGATGGATCAGCATCCAGATGCGTCTAACAAATGCTTTCAGTCAGATCCAGATCGGCGGATCCGGCAGGCAGTTCCGACAACGGAACTGCTTGCCGGATCACACTGCCGCAAGTGTGAAAGTAGCCTTAGTGTTTGTGTGTTTATTTATTTTTTTTACTTACTTTTAGCCCCCTTAGGGGCTGGAACCCTTGTCCTATTCACCCTTAGGCCCCTTTCACATGGGCAAGATTTCTGCGCGGGTGCAATGCGTTAGGTGAACGCATTGCACACGCACTGAATCTGGACCCATTCACTTCTATGGGGCTGTGCACATGAGCAGTGATTTTCACGCATCACTTGTGCATTGCGTGAAAATCGCAGCATGCTCTGTTGTGCATTTTTCACGCAACGCAGGCCCATAGAAGTTAATGAGGCTGCGCGAAAATCGCAAGCATGTGCGGATGCAGTGCGATTTTCACGCATGGTTGCTAGGATGAAAGTCTATTCACTGTATTATTTTCCCTTATAACATGGTTATAAGGGAAAATAATAGCGTTCTTTAATACAGAATCCTTAGTAGAAGGTAAATTGAGGGTTAAATAATAAAAAAAAAATAATTAACTCACATCCTCCAATTGATCACGTAGCTGCCGGTCTCCTGTTCTTTCTAAAGGACCTGTCAAAGGACCTGTGGTGACATCACTGTGTTCATCACATCGTACATCACATGATCCATCACCATGGTAATGGACCATGTGATGAGCTCAGTGACATCACCACAGATCCTGAAGAAAGAACAGGAGACCGGCAGCTGTGCGATCAATTGGAGGAGGTGAGTTAATTTTTATTATTTTTTAACCCTCATTGGCACTGCGCCAACAATGTTTATTATACTGGGGTGTTGGTGGGGGCACACTGCGCCACCAATGAAGATAACTGACCTGTTAATACAAATACAGGAGGCGGGTGCCGGAATCAAATAGCCGACACCCGACCTCTATGACAGGGAGCTGCGATCTGCTGCAGTTAACCCCTCAGGTACCGCACCTGAAGGGTTAACTGCCGCTGATCGCAGCTCCCTGTCATAGAGGTCGGGTGCCGGCTATTTGATTCTGGCACCCGCCTCCTGTATTTGTATTAACAGGTCAGTTATCTTCATTGGTGGCGCAGTGGCCACAGCCCCTCCTCCTCCTGCCTCTTTTCTTATTGGCGGCGGCAGCACAGGGGGGAGGGAGAGACTCCTTTCTCCACTGCGCTGCTGAGAAGAACATTGGCGGCGGGGCATAGAACTATCAGCTCCTGTGCCCCCCGCTGTATTCAGAGCTGCAGCGGCGGCTCTAGTCGCAAATGGCGACAAGTCTGAAAAGTTTTGTCGCCATTTGTAAATTCTAAGTCGCATTGGCGACCATTTTGGTCGCCATCTGGAGCCCTGCCCCCCTAAGCTATTACTATTCTAGTTGTCTCTCAAGGGTGCTGTCATGGGCGAAAGGGAAATTTTAAGATTACACTTACAGTTAATCCCTTTTCCATGAGCCCATGACTGTGTGTGTGTATATATATTATATATATATATATATATATATATATATATATATATATATATATAAAAAAAAAAAGAAAGTCCAACGGGAGCACCAACCTGACCAGCGGGTGCAATGTCCAAAAGGGGGCAACGGCAATCCCCAATAGTATAATCAAATAGAAAGCAGGACTGCACTCCAAAATGTGATGAAAAAATCAAAGCTGTTTATTCACCCATGTTATGGCAAAGTTTGCGACGTTTCAGCTCTTGCGAGCCTTTCTCAAGCATGGAGACTGTGAAAGTGAACACATTTAAAGCATTACAAAAAGTGTTCCACCCATCAGGGTGTGGTTACAATCATCTTAAATTACAGACATGTGATACAATTATAAAGTGCATGTTTAGCATAGTGACTAGTGTTATACGTTCTATCATACCAGGATACCATCCCTCTTATATAGAACAAAATATATGTAGAACTTGTGTTCCAATTAGAATCATAAAACAGTGCAGACATACTGAATGGGGATCCCAGGAGTGAAATTCGGAAAGCCATGGAGCCCACATATACCATCATGCTCCCTATGCGTCTCGCTCTCCTCAATGCGCATGCCCAGAGTAACAACATCATGTGAATCACAATGTCAAAATAGTGCGCATGCGCTCTATAGGGTAACATCTACCAGCGCCATTTTGGTTCAGGGAAGAATGCCCTAGATGTCCGCTCTATGTACGTCACGTGAATAATAACCATACAGAGTATATACTCAAAGTCGTGACCATAGGACGGAACACATAGAAAATGTGCAACAGACCGCAGCAGGGATCTCCCACAGGTGCCAGCATCAGGACCGGGATCCCCACCTCTCGGGAGGGACACCAGACCTTGGGGCCGTGTACGTCGGAGGGGGACATCTCCATGAGCCCCACCGACCTACCTAACCCACTTGCTGGAAAAAGCGGTCATATAGGGATTGTCCCTCGACATTACAGAAAACAGCAGCGCACTATAGCTTGATAATGTCTCTGGAGTAGCGCATATACGATAGGACACCGTAGTTGGTACTGGGCTGCATCGCTTCCAACAAATTAAAGTCAAGGGATCCGCATCCAGCATCGTGAGGGTTAAAAATTCTAAAAGGCAAGAAAAAATATATATTAGTTTCCAACTTTATACTCTATTACGTTTGCAATTTTGCAATTGTATATAGTACTTTCACAATTCTCCGACACTATTACAAGTACGGGGAAAGTGTAACACATAAATGCATGGAAAAAGGGGGCAAGCAACAGATCACTAGGCACCTATCTGAACTCCACATTTAATCCTCTGGGGTGCAAGCTATCTAAATCATAAATCCACCGCAATTCCCTTTTCTTGAGAATAGCTAGACGGTCTCCACCTCTCCTGGGAAGTTCAACATGGTCCAGTATCCAGCATCTTAGATCCCGCTCAGTGTGCCCAAGGGATCCAAAATGCCTGGAGACTGGAAGATCAGCACGTTTTTTTCTTATTGAATTCCTGTGATTGTTCAGTCTTAGTTTTAATTCTGTGGACGTTTCCCCAATATATATTAGGTTACAAGGGCATGCTAACACATATATTACATAAGAAGATGAACAATTTAAATGGAACTTGATGGGATATTCTTTATGTGTAGAGGGATGTATGAAGGATCTAGCTTTGCATATATAGCGACAGTTGACGCAATTGAGACACGGATAGCAGCCATGTCCCGATTTAGACAATGTTCGCTGTACGCTAATTTTCTTAGGGCCTACATCCGCTCTAACCAAGTGGTCCTTGATGTTTCTACTTTTTCGATATGATAAGAGGGGAGGTGACTTCAGTTCAGGTACATCTTTGATAGAACTGCCGAGGATGCTCCAATTGTCCTTGAGGATACGTCCCATCTCCACACTACACTCAGAGTATGTGGACATGAAAGGTATCCTCCGGATTTTCTGTGAGGCAGATGAAGTTTTTGTTGGGGCTATTGAGTAAAATCTCATTTTTTTGATCATCCAGCAATCGGTGGGGGTAACCCCGTTCCCTAAATCTACCTGTCATCATATCCAATGTAGATACTAACTCAGTCTGTTGTGATATAATGCGTTTAGCACGTAAGAATTGTGAGTGCGGTAAGTGTTTGATTAAACTACGAGGATGACTACTTTCGTATCGTAGGATAGTGTTCCTGTCAGTTGGCTTGATGTATAGGCCTGTATTAATCAAACCATCAACCAATCTGACATTGGTGTCAAGAAAGGATAATTCTGTCTTGGAATAAGACACAGTATATTGGAGGTCAGGATCGATACTATTTAGATATGTATGGAACTCAACCAATTGTGTTTCTGTACCTGACCACAGGAGGAAGACGTCATCTATGTACCGCCACCACCCAATAACATATTGGAAGTGGTGGGATACATAGATGAAGTCCTCCTCCATGTGCCGCATGTAGATATTTGCGTACGTTGGGGCCACATTGGACCCCATCGCAACGCCACGTTTTTGACTGAAAAAGGTGTCCTGGAAAAGAAAATAATTATTTTCCAGAATAAGCCTCAGCAGGATATTGATAAAATATTTTGAATGTTGTGTGATGGACGACCCATCCAGATATTTGTTGACAGCAGAAATGCCCTTCTCGTGTCCTATTGACGTGTACAAAGATACAACGTCAAAGGACACGAGAGTAGCAGTCTGTACATCTGCAGCATCAACAGATCTCAATTGTTGCAAAAAATGCCCAGTGTCCTGAATATATGACTTTCCAGCCGTCGAAAATTCTCGCAGGATCCTATCAAGAAACATAGCGATTCTACTAAACACAGAATCAGTACCAGAAACGATATTCAAAGTGATCATAATCAAATGAAGTTAAAAACTCACACGGCGGTGCATGGACATGGGCGCCAAGAGTCCGCGTCTTCACAATCAGACCGCGCATGCCCAGGATCCCAGCAACGTCACACCACACAGACAAAGCCCTGCGACGTCAGCGGACACGTGAACAAGCACATGACCAACCAGACAATCACGTGACCAGTCCAGGGGAGGCGTCGGGCCAAGTCACGCAGGCGACGCGAGGCAAGCGTTGCCCGGCAACGACGTCGGCACCACCGGCGTCGTTGCCATAGCAACCGCAAGCCAAACACCGCAGGCATTGACAAGCCCCTGCTAGAAAAATGGGCCGGCGCAGCCAGATAAGAACAAGAGGAGATGGGAGAGAAAACAAGGGGCACATTAATCTGAAAATTCAGAAAAACAAACAAACGGGACCATGTAAGCACCCCCATACGGCAACTGTATCCAGGTTTAGAGAGTAGAGCGAACGTGGTATATAAGTATATCGGCACTGAGAAGGAACACCTTCAAGGTCTGTGCCATACTAATATAGAGCAGGGGAACAAAGGCCAGCGGTCCAGTCATTCTCACGACACGACCACAGGTCCATAATGGGTAACGGGTCAAGGACACGTCTATGCCCGAGAACCCCAAACCCAAAAACCGTCCCCTGGACCTATAAAGTGAAACAATTAGAGAAACCACCACTCATGGAACAAACAACCCCACACAGTTAACCCACATGATGTATAATGTAAAGAGTACTTTAGCGCCCCCATGGATCCCCCCCATCACCAAATTCTCAACGGAGGAACGTAGAAAATTGCGCCCGCAATCCATAGACAACGCCATTAGAGCATAGATGACAGAAATCTAGAGAAAGAAAGCAGAAATATATTGTTTAGAACAGTGAATATAGAAAAACTGTAAATCCAGTAATCCTAGTCGGTTGTATAATAAATTACACCAATCAAATTCACATATCCCAGGGTTCGACAAGGAGAGGATCAAACTGGATCGATGGAAAGCCCCATCTTATATCACACTCCACTTAAAATCAACATTGAGACCACCGGGTCTCAAAGTATTGAGGTGATGGATCCATCCTAAGCTCTCTCTGTTTGAGAGCCAATGTCCTATCACCTCCCCTTCTGGACGGGGTGATTTGATCCTCTATCATAAATTTAAGGTCCCTGGGTGGCATTTCTTTGGAGGGCCGCACAGCCCTCCATGTGCTCGCCAGAGGTAGCCTGACTGCCATTAGGTACCGAGATGAGATCCTCAGACCCCTTGTGAGACCATATGCTGGTGCGGTTGGCCCTGGGTTTCTCCTAATGCAAGACAATGCTAGACCTCATGTGGCTGGAGTGTGACAGCAGTTTCTGCAAGACGAAGGCATTGATGCTATGGACTGGCCCGCCCGTTCCCCAGACCTGAATCCAATTGAGCACATCAGGGACATCATGTCTCGCTCTATCCACCAACGTCACGTTGCACCACAGACTGTCCAGGAGTTGGCAGATTCTTTAGTCCAGGTTAGGGAGGAGATCCCTCAGGAGACCGTCCGCCACCTCATCAGGAGCATGCACAGGCGTTGTAGGGAGGTCATACAGGCACATGGAGGCCACACACACTACTGAGCCTCATTTTGACTTGTTTTAAGGACATTACATCAAAGTTGGATCAGCCTGTAGTGTGTTTTTCCACTTTAATTTTGAGTGTGACTCCAAATCCAGACCTCCATGGGTTGAAAAATTTGATTTCCATTTTTTTTATTTTTGTGTGATTTTGTTGTCAGCACATTCAACTATGTAAAGAACAAAGTATTTCAGAAGAATATTTAATTAACTCGGATATAGGATGTTATTTTTGTGTTCCCTTTATTTTTTTGAGCAGTGTATGTGTGTGTGTGTGTGTGTGTGTGTGTGTATATATATATATATATATATATATATATATATATATATATATATATATATATATATATAATATTATTATACACGCAGAAGGACCCGGCTTCGCACGGGTATATTTCATTTTATGTTTCCGTGTGTTGTAAAAAGACAGTTTCCCCTCCACAGTGCCCGCCCCTTTAACAATGACTTTAACAGTGGCCAAAGTTTCCAAAAAAAAGTGTAGTTACTTCTTAACCGCCTCCGGACCACCTAACGCAGGATCGCGTTCCGGAGGCGGCAGCCCTGCGCACAGTCACGCATATATGCGTCATCTCGCGAGACGCGAGATTTCGCTCAAAGCCGGCCCGCGCATGCGCATCGTGGGCCGGCAAAAGTTAAAGAAGTATTTCGTCACCAGCCTGCCAGCCAATGATCGTGGCTGGCAGGCTGGCGATTTTCAAAAAATCAAATCAAAAGCCAGATAACACATTATATTTGTAAATATGATGTGTTAAATGGCTTGTCTGCTCCTCTGCTGGTCCTTTTCGTCGGTTGGTTCCAGCAGAGGAGCAGACATCACAGTGAGTAGCCACCAAACACTACACTTAGCCCCAGATCACCCCCCATCACCCGAATTAACCCCTTGATCCCCCCTTGATCGCCCCTGTCAATCACCTAGTGAAAGGAAAAAAGTGATCAGTGTAAACTGTCACTTTTTTTTCCCACTGGTATTGACTGTTAGGTTTTAGGATAGTTTAGGCCCCTTTGGTAGGTAGTTTAGCATCAGTTAGCGCCCAGCCCACAGCACCGCAGTCACTGATTCGCTGATTAGCATATCGCTAATCAGCATTTGTACTTTTATAGTATCTGCAAGTGATCAAAACTGATCACAGTCAGATCTATAATTGTATTAGTGTCACCTTAGCTCGCCCTCCACCCAAAATGCAATGTTTGCCCGATCAGGCCTGATCGGTCGCCCACACGTGCGTTCACCCACACCCGCCCCGCCGCAGTGACAAAAAATATATATTTTTTTGATCACTGCACAATCACTTTCCAAGCGCTGCGGCGATAAAAAAATCAGTTTTGGTCCACGAACCCGATTCATCACATGCCCATGTTCTCTGCTGCTATGTCCAGGGCACGATTTGAGGCCATCCTGCGTTTCCTGCACTTTAGCGACATCACCACCTCCTGTCCCAGAGGCCACCCAGCTTTTGACCGGCTCCACAAAATTCGGCCCCTCATAGACCACTTCAACCAGAAATTTGCAGATTTGTATACCCCAGAGCAAAACATCTGCGTAGACGAGTCCCTAATACATTTTACCGGGCGCCTTGGCTTCAAACAATACATCCCAAGCAAGCGCGCCCGGTATGGGGTCAAATTGTATAAGCTCTGTGAAAGGGCCACAGGCTATACCCACAAATTTCGGATCTATGAGGGAAAAGATCAGACCCTGGAGCCGGTCGGTTGCCCTGACTACCTGGGGAGCAGTGGGAAGACAGTCTGGGACTTGGTGTCACCCTTATTTGGCAAGGGGTACCATCTTTATGTGGACAATTTCTACACAAGTGTGGCCCTCTTCAGGCATTTGTTCCTAGAACAGATTGGCTGCTGTGGCACCGTGCGACCTAGTCGCCCGGGCTTCCCCCAACGGCTCGTTACCACCCGTCTTGCAAGGGGGGAGAGGGCTGCCTTGTGTAACAAAGAACTGCTCACGGTGAAATGGAGAGACAAGCGTGACGTTTACATGCTCTCCTCCATTCACGCAGACACGACAATACAAATTGTGCGAGCAACCCGTGTCATTGAAAAGCCCCTCTGTGTCCACGACTATAATTTGCTCATGGGAGGGGTGGACTTCAATGACCAGATGTTGTCTCCGTATTTAGTTTCCCGACGCACCAGACGCTGGTATAAGAAGGTGTCTGTATATTTAATTCAATTGGCGATGTACAATAGTTTTGTTCTCTACAGTAAGGCTGGGAGAACACGATCCTTCCTCAAATTTCAGGAAGAGATCATCGAGAACCTCCTGTATCAAGAAGGTTCCGTGGCCCCATCCACCAGTGTAGTTAGCCGTCTACACGAGCGACATTTCCCCAGTGTCGTTCCTGGTACCTCAACCCAACCGTCACCCCGAAAAAGATGTCGTGTCTGTAGCAGGAGTGGAATAAGGCGTGACACCCGCTATTTCTGTCCTGACTGTCCTGTCCACCCTGCCCTATGCTTTGGAGAGTGTTTCCGGAAGTACCACACACAGGTACACTTAGCATAGGGATTGCATATCACAGGACAGGCACACAGGGCTATTAGGGCCCTTTTACTCACAGCTGCTGCAAACCTCTCCTTTCACCTGGGATAAAGTGCATAATGTACTTCGCCACATCTTTGGGCGATTTGCGCTTTGCACATTGTCCCATGGGGAAGGAGAGGTTTGTCCTATAAAAGGTAACACCAGTAAGCAGAAAAGTTAACTTTCAGTTAAAAAAGTTAAAAAAAAGTTTATATGTTCTGTTCAAAAGTTATTATAAAGTTAATAAAATGTATTGCGTTGCGGCCTGGTTTTTTCTTTTTTGTTTTTTTTACCTTCCAGGTGGACCAACCGATCGACTAGCTGCAGCACTGATGTGCATTCTGACAGAAGCATTGCGCTGCTGTCAGATTACACACCAGTCGGTGTATGCGGCGCTGCAAGATGAGATTTCTCCTCTGCAGTAAAAGATACGTTTGCCGAGGCATATGAGCTGAGGAGGCGGCGGTGTTCATATGCTTTGGCAAACACTTTGTATATATAAAAAAATAAAATAAAATCCCGGCAATGATTTATTCATCCACATCGATTGATGTGAATAGATAAATCTGGTTTGCCAGGGCATACGGGCTAAGTGGGTATGGATGTTGGGCGGAGCTCCTATGTCCTGGCAGACGCCTTTCCCCTCCTTTTTTTTTTTTGGCAGAGATTTTTTCATCCACATTGATCGATGCGAATGAAGAAATCTGTGCCGTTCATTTTTTCTTTCAGCTTAGAGGCTGAATGAAAAAAATAAATCTCATTACCCGTATGCTCAATATAAGGAGAATAGCAGAAACTCCTAATGCTGGCCATACATGTAATGATTGCGGAGACCCTCAAATGCCAGGGCAGTACAAACACCCCACAAATAACACCATTTTGGAAAGAAGACACCCCAAGGTATTCGCTGAGGGGCATATTGAGTCCATGAAAGATTGAAATTTTTGTCTCAAGTTAGCGGAAAGGGAGACTTTGTGAGAAAAAAAAACCAAAAATCAATTTCCGCTAACTTGTGCCCAAAACTCGCCATGCCCCTCATTGAATACCTTGGGGTGTCTTTTTTCCAAAATGGTTTCACATGTGGGGTATTTATACTGCCCTGGCTTTTTATACTGCCCTGGCTAAAGCGTGAGAAGAAGTCTGGGATCCAAATGTCTAAAAATGCCCTCCTAAAAGGAATTTTGGCACCTTTGCGCATCTAGGCTGCAAAAAAGTGTCACACATGTGGTATCGCCGTACTCAGGAGAAGTTGGGGAATGTGTTTTGGGGTGTCATTTTACATATACCCATGCTGGGTGAGATAAATATGCCAACTTTGTATAAAAAAAATGGGAAAAGTTGTCTTTTGCCAAGATATTTCTCTCACCCAGCATGGGTATATGTAAAATGACACCCCAAAACACATTGCCCAACTTCTCCTGAGTACGGAGATACCACATGTGTGAAACTTTTTTGCAGCCTAGGTGGGCAAAGGGGACCACATTCCAAAGAGCACCTTTCGGATTTCACCGGCCATTTTTAACAGATTTTGATTTCAAACTACTTACCACACATTAGGGCCCCTTGAATGCCAGGGCAGTATAACTACCCCACAAGTGACCCCATTTTGGAAAGAAGACACCCCAAGGTATTTCGTGATGGGCATAGTGAGTTCATGGAAGTTTTTATTTTTTGTCACAAGTTAGTGCAATATGAGACTTTGTAAGAAAAAAAAAAAAATCATCATTTTCCGCTAACTTGTGACAAAAAATAAAAAGTTCTATGAACTCACTATGCCCATCAGCGAATACCTTAGGGTGTCTACTTTCCGAAATGGGGTCATTTGTGGGGTGTTTGTACTGTCTGGCCATTGTAGAACCTCAGGAAACATGACAGGTGCTCAGAAAGTCAGAGCTGCTTCAAAAAGCAGAAATTCAAATTTTTGTACCATAGTTTGTAAACGCTATAACTTTTACCCAAACCATTTTTTTTTTTTATCAAAGACATGTAGAACAATACATTTAGAGAAAAAATTATATATGGATGTCGTTTTTTTTGCAAAATTTTACAACTGAAAGTGAAAAATGTCATTTTTTTACAAAAAAATCGTTAAATTTCGATTAATAACAAAAAAAGTAAAAATGTCAGCAGCAATGAAATACCACCAAATGAAAGCTCTATTAGTGAGAAGAAAAGGAAGTAAAATTCATTTGGGTTGTAAGTTGCATGACCGAGCAATAAACGGTGAAAATACTGTAGGTCAGAAGTGTAAAAAGTGGCCTGGTCATTAAGGGTGTTTAAGCTAGGGGGGCTGAGGTGGTTAAAGAGGACCTTTCACCGCTCTTGACATTACCATTTAAATACCTGGAAGTGTAGGGCATATTGATGAGATATGATATCGCTTATATATATATATATATATATATATATATTATTTCAGTGGGCTGCTCCGTTCCCCTGCTGTGCCCCTGTTTTTGTTTCCCGCCCATCGGTACAGGGAGGAGGAGACTGACATGTTTCTCGAGAGGCGTCTCCTTCTCCCCGGCTGTGAGCTGGCCAGTCATGACAGAGAGCGTCACAGTCAGGGAGAAGGTGAGCTTTTTATTTCTCCCTTGCTAGCCAACTGACCGCGCTGCATTTGAGGGAAATAAAACATGCTCCCTGCATGGCACACATGAAACATTTAATCATGCAACGCTTTTTGAAAAAGTACACTGGCTTGCAGAGGGTGCTGGCCTGTCCTTGCATTGCAGCCATTATTATGTGGCAAAGAGCGCCCTCCTGGACTTGAAGCGACAACATGGCCTGCGGCGTTCCAACTCATTGGAATTCCATCTTGCATATGCTAGAGCGTATGTATGAGCAGCGTAAAGCTGTAAATGATTGTCATGCTCCAGCCCACCTCAGCAAGGGAGCATGTGTTTCGAGGTCAGGCAGTGGCAGCTCATCATAAACGCCAGTTGCGTACTTTGGTTCTTCGAAGAGGCTTCCAGATTTGAACCTCGTTATAAAGCAAAATTGGGAATGTTATAGTGTTACCGAAAGGGAGGCTAAACTACTTTATTACCAGGAAGCACTGTGTATGCAGCTTGCTGCAGCTTTTGGGAGCCGACGCATGCGTGTCTAATAAATAGAAAAACAGTCACGGCACTCCAGTGATATGCAGTTAAATCAGTTTTTAATCCAGCTTAAGTAAAACAAAGGCCGATGTTTCGGTCTTGTGCCATACCTTGTTTATGGCCTTTAAGAATAAAGAGTTCTATGTGTAAAATCGCAGACTAAGCAGCAGTCCTGAGAATAGGAGTCGATCCTTCCTCCTTATAACATACAATCAACAAAACCAAAAGTCCAGGTCCGCGCTTCTAAGGAGATAGAGTTGGAAAAGCCTTGTAGAAGGAAAACGCAGTCAGTTCATATCCCACGCTGAAACTTCCCCACAAGAACACGCCACAATGCCGACCGAAACTTCACAGGGCAAAGGTAACCTTTCAAAAGCTCAGCAACATAGTGCAGTACCCGTGATATTAATAAAGAATAAAGGCTTTATTATACTCACAAAAAGCACCGCTAGTAATCGGCATGTAAAAAACCATTACATTATATGAAACGTATTTAGATGTCCATAGATATATGAGGAAATTAAATTTATGTAAATTTATGTAAATACCTAATTAATAATCCTATACAAAAACCTCCACTGGAGAATAGCCATGTACATTCTAACCTTAGAAAGAAATCCACTTTTTTTCCGATTAATAAAGATAATGACTGCTTGGATGCCTTTAAGAGAGGAGTTTTAAAATGCCTTAAGAATATCCAGGTCACTAATATTAAATACAACCTCACTAGGAGTGACAAGGAAGCACTGAAAAATCTGGAGGAAAATAAAAATATAGTAATAAAACCGGTGGACAAGGGAGGTGGAATAGTGGTGTTAAATAGAGACATCTATGAAAAACAAATGGAAAATATTTTAGGGGATCATACTACATATAAAAAGTTGAGAAGTAATCCTACAAATGAATATAGAAAACAACTATTGACCCTGCTGGATAGGGGCTTGAAACAAGGTGTTCTAAGTAAAAAAGAATTTGAATACCTGAACAACCAATATCCTAAGATCCCCGTTATATACTACCTCCCTAAGATCCCCAAGGATCAAAAAAATCAGCCAGGGAGGCCGATTGTATCTGGCGTGGATTCTATTACTAGCAGAGTATCGGAATATGTGGATTCTTTTTTGCAAAGGTATGTCCCTAAGACCAAATCCTACCTTAGGGATACGGGACAGTTACTTGACCTGTTACGGGATTTCAGCACACTTAATGATAATACCTTCCTTATGACAGTGGACGTGACGTCCCTATACACAATAATACTGATTGAAATTGGTCTACAAAGTGTTTTTTTTTTTTTTTATGGATCAGGATGAGCAGATAGAAGAGATTCAGAAGGTTTTTATTCTAGATTGTATAACCTATTGTTTGGAACATAATTATTTCTGGTATGGAGAAGATTTTTATGTGCAGGTTTCAGGAGTTGCAATGGGTGCGAAATTCGCACCTAGTTTTGCAAACCTGTTCATGGCTTACTGGGAATATAAATATATTGATTCACAGGCTTACATTTCTATGGCAAAAGGCACTTTATGTTTATGGAAGAGATATATAGATGATTGCCTGTGTATATGGCAAGGGGATGAGTTGTCAATAAGGGATTTTTTATCTTCTATAAATAATTATAGCTGGAATATCGTTTTTACGGAAAACATTAGTAAGGAAAGTCCAGTTTTTAGATCTTTTAAATTTCCCTGAATAAAGAGAAGATCCAAACCATCACATATTTTAAACCCACTGACAGAAACGGCTACATAGATAAAAGCAGCTGCCATTATGATCCATGGATTAATAACATTCCAAAGGGCCAATTTCAACGGATAAGGCGTAATTGTACTAATATAAATGATTATGAAGAGCAAAGTAACATAGTATTGAATAGATTTAAAGAAAAGGGCTATGGTTCGAAGTTATTAGATAAACAAAGAGAAGAGGTAAGGGTCAATAATGGTCAATAATGGTACCAAAGATAATTGTGTTAGCAGGAAAGGAGAAAAAAAACGGAGGTTAAGGAAGATAAGTAAAAATTTGCATTCATGACTACCTATTCAACATTCTGCCCACAAATAAAAAAACACCAAAAATACAAAAAAATTGGGATATACTAAAAAATGATCCAGTTATTGGTGATTCTGTACCTAATCGCCCCCCTTTTATATTTAAAAAAAAGCACCTAGTTTGAGGAATAAAATGGTGCACAGCTATATTGGAAAACAGCCCAAACCCAATGCTGAGACGGACCGATTCACATGATGCGGTTTTTGCAGCGGGTGCAAGAATATAAGTAGTGCTGATAAAAAGATCAGGAATGTCAATAAAGTCATAGTGGGGATAGATAGAAAATAATTCAGAATAAAAGGGAATGTGTCCTGCGAGACAGCAGGGGTTATATATATCTTGGAGTGTCCCTGCGGTTTGTATTATGTAGGGAGGACCCTGCGCAAATTTAAAAACTAGGATTGGTGAACACATTAGAACTATGAAAAAAAAGCTTAGAAAAACATAGTGTTTCAGCACATTTCAAAAGTGTTCACCAAAAGAATCCGACAGGTCTCAAATTTTTAGGTGCGGAGAAAGTGACAAGATTTTGGAGGAGGCGACCCAATTAAATAGATAAATAAAAAAGAGGCCCAATGGATTTTTGATATTGATTGTCTTCAACCTAAGGGGCTTAATATAGAATGGGATATTAGGGCAGCGATTGTATTTTTTTTTTTCCTTTTGGTCCTGCATTTTTATTAGAATATATTAGGTTATTTTCCTGCGGTTCTATTAGAATATATGAGGTAACTTCATCTATAGACAAGATATCCTGGTATTTTCTCTTATGCTTGTGAATATTAATTAGAAAATCTTTCTTTTGTGTTTTGCTTTATGATACTCTAATTTTTATTATGGACATGTGATTTTATGTTGTGTTATTTATAAAAGTCATGCATTATTATGAATGTAATTCATGAAATTTTACATATACAGGGTGGGCCATTTATATGGATACATCTTAATAAAATGGGAATGGTTGGTTATATTAACTTCCTGTTTGTGGCACATTAGTATATGTGAGGGGGGAAACTTCAAGATGGGTGGTGACCATGGCGGCCATTTTGAAGTCGGCTATTTTGAATCCAACTTTTGTTTTTTCAATAGAAAGAGGGTCATGTGACACATCAAACTTATTGGGAATTTCACACGAAAAACAATGGTGTGCTTCGTTTTAACGTAACTTTATTCTTTCATGAGTTATTTACAAGTTTCTGACCACTTATAAAATGTGTTCAATGTGCTGCTCATTGTGTTGGATTGTCAATGCAACCCTCTTCTCCCACTGATAGCAACACCACAGGAGAAATGCTAGCAGAGGCTTCCAGTATCCGTAGTTTCAGGTGCTGCACATCTCGTATCTTCATAGCATAGACCATTGCCTTTAGATGACCCCAAAGATAAAACTACTAAGGACAGTCCGGGCCACTATGGGAGTAGAAAAAGCCCCTAGAGCTCATTCCGTGCAGGATGAGATGTTCAGGAGACTCCGCGTAAAAAAAAAAAACTGGTTTTCCCAATCAACGAAAATATACGCGACATGGTGCTTGATGAGTGGTCAAATCCAGAGAAACGCAAGGGGGTATCCAGGTCCTTCAAGAATCGTCTATTGTTCGATCCTAATGAATGCTAAATTTTTAATGAAACGCCAAAAATTTACGTTCAAGTGCCAAAAGTCAATAAAAAGACTGCCTTGCCCTTTGAAGACGCCTCCCAGTTACGCGACCCCATGGATAGGAAGGCGGATAGTCTGTTAAAAAAAAATCTTGGGAAACCGCTAGGTTTAACCTAAAAGCTAATATTGCTGCCACCTCGGTGGCAAGGTCCATGGGGTTGTGGTTGAACGACTTGGAGTCTCACATTAGGGACAACACCCCTAGAGAAGAAATCTTAAGGTCTCTCCCCTTACTAAAGTCCGCCACGGCATTTATGGCAGATGCCTCGGCAGAATCTGTCAGATTTGATGCTAAAGACGCTGGCCTCTCTAATGTAGCCCGCCGGGCTCTGTGGCTGAAATGCTGGTCAGGGGACAACACCTCAAAGATGAAGTTATGCTCCATCCCGTTTTCAGGGGAGTATGTCTTCGGCCCTGTGTTGGACCGTATCCTAGAGAAAGCAGCGGATAAGAAAAAGGGGTTCCCGGAGGAAAGACCCAATAAAAGGAAATATCCCTTTTGTGCCCCCACCAGCCAGAATAGGACCTATAGGAATAAAGGAAAGTCGGGAAGTTGGAGCTATCCGAAGGGTGGCAGGGGGAGAGGTACCCCTCCCTCCTCTCAAAACAAATCTTCAGACAAACAATGACGCCAAGGTGGGGGGGAGATTGAAGAATTTTCTGGCTCCTTGGGAGTCCATTACTCCGAACCCTTGGGTCCGGGACATCATAAAATTCGGATACCAGATCGAATTTTCTTCATCTCCCCCAGACCGCTTCAGTGTTACCAACCTGAGCTCTTCCACTGTATGCAAGAAGATCCTGCAGGGAATTCAGAACCTTCTGGAAATGGATGTGATAATCCAGGTACCATCAACACAGCTAGGACAGGGGTTCTACTCGAATCTCTTCCTGGTAGAAAAGAAAGGTTAATTTCGCCCATCATAAATTTAACCTCCTCAGGACCGCCGTACGCAGGATTGCGTCTTTGCGGCGGCCCTGCTCTTCTGGGTGGACGCGCCGGCGCGTCCTCTCGCGAGACGCGAGATTTCCTGTGAACGCGCGCGCTCACAGGAACGGAAGGTAAGAGAGTTGATCTCCAGCCTGCCAGCGGCGATCGTTCGCTGTCAGGCTGGAGATGTGTTTTTTTAACCCCTAAGAGGTATATTAGAAGCTGTTTTGATAACAGCGTCTAATATACCTGCTACCTGGTACTCTGGTGGTCCCCTTTGTTTGGATCGACCACCAGAGGACACAGGTAGCTCAGTAAAGTAGCACCAAGCACCACTACACTACACTACACCCCCCCCCCCCCCCCGTCACTTATTAACCCCTTATTAGCCCCTGATCACCCCATATAGACTCCCTGATCACCCCCCTGTCATTGATTACCCCCCTGTCATTGATTACCCCCCTGTCATTGATTACCCCCCTGTCATTGATCAACCCCCTGTAAAGCTCCATTCAGATGTCCGCATGATTTTTACGGATGCACTGATAGATGAATCGGATCCGCAAAACGCATCCGGACGTCTGAATGAAGCCTTACACGGGCGTGATCAATGACTGTGGTTATCACCCCATATAGACTCCCTGATCACCCCCCTGTCATTGATTACCCCCTGTAAAGCTCCATTCAGATGTCCGCATGATTTTTACGGATGCACTGATAGATGGATCGGATCCGCAAAACGCATCCGGACGTCTGAATGAAGCCTTACAGGGGCGTGATCAATGACTGTGGTGATCACCCCATATAGACTCCCTGATCACCCCCCTGTCATTGATTACACCCCTGTCATTGATTACCCCCCTGTAAAGCTCCATTCAGACGTCCGCATGATTTTTACGGATCCACTGATAGATGGATCGGATCCGCAAAACGCATCCGGACGTCTGAATGAAGCCTTACAGGGGCATGATCAATGACTGTGGTGATCACCCCATATAGACTCCCTGATCACCCCCCTGTCATTGATTACCCCCCTGTAAAGCTCCATTCAGATGTCCGCATGATTTTTACGGATGCACTGATAGATGGATCGGATCCGCAAAACGCATCCGGACGTCTGAATGAAGCCTTACAGGGGCATGATCAATGACTGTGGTGATCACCCCATATAGACTCCCTGATCACCCCCCTGTCATTGATTACCCCCCTGTAAAGCTCCATTCAGATGTCCGCATGATTTTTACGGATGCACTGATAGATGGATCGGATCCGCAAAACGCATCCGGACGTCTGAATGAAGCCTTACAGGGGCATGATCAATGACTGTGGTGATCACCCCATATAGACTCCCTGATCACCCCCCTGTCATTGATTACACCCCTGTCATTGATTACCCCCCTGTAAAGCTCCATTCAGACGTCCGCATGATTTTTACGGATCCACTGATAGATGGATCGGATCCGCAAAACGCATCCGGACGTCTGAATGAAGCCTTACAGGGGCATGATCAATGACTGTGGTTATCACCCCATATAGACTCCCTGATCACCCCCCTGTCATTGATCACCCCCCCTGTCATTGATTACCCCCCTGTAAAGCTCCATTCAGATGTCCGCATGATTTTTACGGATGCACTAAAAGATGGATCGGATCCGCAAAACGCATACGGACGTCTGAATGAAGCCTTACAGGGGCGTGATCAATGACTGTGGTTATCACCCCATATAGACTCCCTGATCACCCCCCCTGTCATTGATCACCCCCCTGTCATTGATCACCCCCCCTGTCATTGATCACCCCCCCTGTCATTGATCACCCCCCCTGTCATTGATCACCCCCCCGTAAGGCTCCATTCAGACATTTTTTTGGCCCAAGTTAGCGGAATTATTTTTTTTTTTTCTTACAAAGTCTCATATTCCACTAACTTGTGTCAAAAAATAAAATCTCACATGAACTCACCATACCCCTCACGGAATCCAAATGCGTAAAATTTTTTAGACATTTATATTCCAGACTTCTTCTCACGCTTTAGGGCCCCTAGAATGCCAGGGCAGTATAAATACCCCACATGTGACCCCATTTCGGAAAGAAGACACCCCCAGGTATTCCGTGAGGGACATATTGAGTCCATGAAAGATTGAAATTTTTGTCCCAAGTTAGCGGAACGGGAGACTTTGTGAGAAAAAAATTAAAAATATCAATTTCCGCTAACTTGTGCCAAAAAAAAAAAATTTCTATGAACTCGCCATGCCCCTCATTGAATACCTTGGGGTGTCTTCTTTCCAAAATGGGGTCACATGTGGGGTATTTATACTGCCCTGGCATTCTAGGGGCCCCAAAGCGTGAGAAGAAGTCTGGTATCCAAATGTCTAAAAATGCCCTCCTAAAAGGAATTTGGGCACCTTTGCGCATCTAGGCTGCAAAAAAGTGTCACACATCTGGTATCGCCGTACTCAGGAGAAGTTGGGGAATGTGTTTTGGGGTGTCATTTTACATATACCCATGCTGGGTGAGATAAATATCTTGGTCAAATGCCAACTTTGTATAAAAAAATGGGAAAAGTTGTCTTTTGCCAAGATATTTCTCTCACCCAGCAAGGGTATATGTAAAATGACACCCCAAAACACATTCCCCAACTTCTCCTGAATACGGCGATACCACATGTGTGACACTTTTTTGCAGCCTAGGTGGGCAAAGGGGCCCATATTCCAAAGAGCACCTTTAGGATTTCACAGGTCATTTACCTACTTACCACACATTAGGGCCCCTGGAAAATGCCAGGGCAGTATAACTACCCCACAAGTGACCCCATTTTGGAAAGGCGACACCCCAAGGTATTCCGTGAGGGGCATGGCGAGTTCCTAGAATTTTTTATTTTTTGTCACAAGTTAGTGGAAAATGCTGATTTTTTTTTATTTTTATTTTTTTTCATACAAAGTCTCATATTCCACTAACTTGTGACAAAAAATAAAAACTTCCATGAACTCACTATGCCCATCAGCGAATACCTTGGGGTCTCTTCTTTCCAAAAAAAATCATTTTCCACTAACTTGTGACAAAAAATAAAAAATTCTAGGAACTTGCCATGCCCCTCACGGAATACCTTGGGGTGTCTTCTTTCCAAAATGGGGTCACTTGTGGGGTAGTTATACTGCCCTGGCATTCTAGGGGCCCAAATGTGTGGTAAGGAGTTTGAAATCAAATTCTGTAAAAAATGACCTGTGAAATCCGAAAGGTGCTCTTTGGAATATGGGCCCCTTTGCCCACCTAGGCTGCAAAAAAGTGTCACACATCTGGTATCTCCGTACTCAGGAGAAGTTGGGGAATGTGTTTTGGGGTGTCATTTTACATATGCCCATGCTGGGTGAGAGAAATATCTTGGCAAAAGACAACTTTTTCAATTTTTTTATACAAAGTTGGCATTTGACCAAGATATTTATCTCACCCAGCATGGGTATATGTAAAAAGACACCCCAAAACACATTCCTCAACTTCTCCTGAATACAGAGATACCAGATGTGTGACACTTTTTTGCAGCCTAGGTGGGCAAAGGGGCCCATATTCCAAAGAGCACCTTTCGGATTTCACTCGTCATTTTTTACAGAATTTGATTTCAAACTCCTTACCACACATTTGGGCCCCTAGAATGCCAGGGCAGTATAACTACCCCACAAGTGACCCCATTTTGGAAAGAAGAGACCCCAAGGTATTCGCTGATGGGCATAGTGAGTTCATACAACTTTTTATTTTTTGTCACAAGTTAGTGGAATATGAGACTTTGTAAGAAAAAAAAAAGAAAAAAGAAAAATCATCATTTTCCGCTAACTTGTGACAAAAAATAAAAAGTTCTATGAACTCACTATGCCCATCAGCGAATACCTTAGGGTGTGTACTTTCCGAAATGGGGTCATTTGTGGGGTATTTGTACTGTCTGGGCATTGTAGAACCTCAGGAAACATGACAGGTGCTCAGAAAGTCAGAGCTGCTTCAAAAAGCGGAAATTCACATTTTTGTACCATAGTTTGTAAACGCTATAACTTTTACCCAAACCATTTTTTTTTTACCCAAACATTTTTTTTTTATCAAAGACACGTAGAACAATAAATTTAGAGCAAAATTTCTATATGGATCTCGTTTCTTTGCAAAATTTTACAACTGAAAGTGAAAAATGTCATTTTTTTGCAAAAAAAATCGTTAAATTTCGATTAATAACAAAAAAAGTAAAAATGTCAGCAGCAATGAAATACCACCAAATGAAAGCTCTATTAGTGAGAAGAAAAGGAGGTAAAATTCATTTGGGTGGTAAGTTGCATGACCGAGCAATAAACGGTGAAAGTAGTGTAGGTCAGAAGTGTAAAAAGTGGCCTGGTCTTTCAGGGTGTTTAAGCACTGGGGGCTGAGGTGGTTAAAGGCCCTGAACAAGTTTATAGTATATAGGAAATTCAGGCTGGAAGCCCTAAAATCCCTGATACCCCTAATAGGGAGAGACGCTCTGATGTGTACAGTAGACTTACGAGATGCCTACCACCACCACGTCCCAATCCACCCAAATTCGCAGAAATTTTTAAGAATCGCCATCCAAGATCACAAGGGAGTAACCCTTCACTTCCAGTCCACGGCCCTTCCCTTTGGGATATCATCTGCTCCTAGAGTCTACACGAAACTGGTGGTAGAAATGGTGGCATTCCTGAGACGCAAGTGCCTGGTGATCGTACCATACCTGGATGACTTTCTCCTGAGTGGAAATTCAGAGAACCAGCTCAAAACAGACTTGCTAACCTTCCTGTCTCTCATTCAGGATCTAGGGTGGTTGTTGAACCAGAAGAAATCAAATCTGCTTCCTTCCAGCACAATCCAGTTTCTAGGGGTCATCCTGGATTCCTGGGTTTAACATACTTTTCTCCCACCAGACAAGATCAGAAACCTTCAGTTGAAAATCCGACTGTTTCAGAACAGGAGGTCTTGTCCCATAAGGGAAGCCATGAGCCTTCTGGGTCTCCTCTCGTCCTGCATTCCTTCTGTCCCATGGAGTCAATCCCACTTCCGATCTCTCCAGTTGTGGATTCTCAGAATCTGGGACAGGCAGCAGACTTCTTTAAATCACAAGGTGCTGATCCCTCCAAGTCTCCCTAGACTGGTGGAAGAGCGCAAACAACCTGTCCTTAGGAGTTCCTTGGGAGAAGACTCCTTAAATACAAGTCCTTACAGACGCAAGCGAAAAAGGATGGGGAGCGAAAGTGGGAGATCATTACTTTCAGGGTTCCTGGCTGTCAACAACTCTCTCTCAATCCTCCAACTTCAGAGAGCTGAAAGCGGTTTGGAAAGCTCTAAGAGCAGCAGAGGACCTACTCGAGGGCCGGCATGTGAAGGTCCTTTCCGACAATACTACAACAGTAGCGTACCTCTCTCACCAAGGAGGGAAGAGATCAGAAAAGCTGATGTTCGTGGCAGGGAAGATCTTCAATTGGGCAGAATCCCACGTAAGATCCATCTCCGCGATTCACCTGAAGGGAGCACTAAACGTGGAAGCAGATTACCTCAGCCGACAACTAATAGACCACACCGAATGGTCTCTAAACCAGGACGTGTTCCAGATACTAATAGACAGATGGGGCACCCCTCAAGTAAACCTGTTCGCCTCAAAGAAGAACACAAAAGTACCAACATTCTGTTACTTGAATCCACAAGACAATCCTTGGGCGCTGGACGCACTCACGATACGATGGGATTGGAACCTCTGTTATGCATTTCCACCTCTGCCTCTACTTCCCAGGATAGGCCAGAAGCTCAACCAAGAAGATACAACCCTAATATTAATTGCCCGAAGAGGAGCTGGTTCCCTTCCCTAAAGAACCTATCAGTAGAGAACCCGTGGCCTCTCCCTTCCAGGAGGCACCTGCTTCATCAAGTGCCAATCTTACACCCAAACTCGGGTTTCCTCAAATTATCAGCTTGGATCCTGAGATCCAGATGTTGAAGTCACAGGGTATTTCTGATCAGGTAATATCTACCCTGAAAGCAAGTAGGAAGAAAGTTACCTTCTCGATCTATCTGAAGATTTGGAAGAGGTTTTGCTCCTGGATCGGTAACCCTGCCCAGAACTTAGAGCCGCCTAATTTTCAGAAAATCCTAGACTTCCTCCAGCAAGGTCTCAAGCTAGGTCTTAGACCCTCCACCTTAAAGGTACAAGTCTCAGCCATAGCTTGTTTCTTCGATCAAGACCTAGCCAACCACCGCTGGATCAGAAGATTTATGAAAGCAGCCTCTCGGCTCCGTTCTTCTCTAAAATCCCGGATCCCCAACTGGGACCTCAATACAGTGCTCACAGGCCTGACACTCACCCCTTTCGAGCCCCTGTCAGATTGTTCCACTAAACACCTATCCCTAAAGACCGCTTTTCTTGTTGCCATCACGTCCGCAAGAAGGCTAGGTGAAATTCAAGCCATATCCATACAAGAACCCTATCTCCGTATCACCGATTGATAGAATTATTCTTGGGCTAGATCCCGGGTTTCTTCCTAAAATGGTATCCGATTTCCACCGAAACCAGGCGATAGTTTTGCCTTCCTTTTGTTGTAATCCCTCTAAGGCCTCTTTCAGACGGGCGTTGCGGGAAAATGTGCGGGTGCGTTACGGGAACACCCGTGATTATTCAGCGCGAGTGCAAAACATTGTAATGCGTTTTGCACTCGCGTGAGAAAAATCGCGCGTGTTTGGTACCCAAACCCGAACTTCACAGAAGTTCAGGCTTGGGATCGGCGTTCTGTAGATTGTATTATTTTCCCTTACAACATGGTTATAAGGGAAAATAATAGCATTCTGAATACAGAATGCATAGTAAAACATCGCTGGAGGGGTTAAAAAAGAAAAATATAATAATAATAATTTAACTCGCCTTAGTCCACTTGATCGCGTAGCCCAGCATCTCCTTCTGTCTTCATCTTAGCTCTGTGGAGCAACAGGAACTGTGGTGACGTCATTCTGGTCATCACATGATTCATCACTGTAACGGACCGTTCAGCACACAGCTCCGTTCAGACGATATTCCCCTTTAATGCAGATTCCGCAGAACATATACAGGCTATATAAAAAATTACTGTATAATGTGTCCCCTGTTGTATAGTTTAAAACTACTGCCCGATGTCTTTGTGCACCAAATACCGGCGAGATGGCACCGTGTAGAAAAGTCCAAACAGTGTCTGTGAGTTAAAATGGCCGCCATCCATTGTTCTCACCATGTGCCTCTGATACATGAAATGGTGGCCATCCAGTAACTCCACAGTATATCCCCAGATGGTTCTTAAAGGGACGTAATCCAGAGGCAGGAGGCGGGCAAGCAGTCCTCTACAGGCACAAGTGGCGGAGCTGGTTCCGCCACATTTCTCCCCTTTACCAATCAGACTAACAGGGTATTAGACCTCCTGTCGGTCAGTGCCCTGGTTAGTCCAGCAACCCACCCACAGAACACAATCAGCAGTACAGCCCACCCACAATAAAGAGTTACTACATCTGCGGTAGTGGGTCGCTTGTCCATGTCCAGGAGCTCCACCTCGGCTCTGGGGGTTACTGGCGCTCCGGATCGGTGTTTTGCTGAGTTGGCAGAGACCAGCGGTACTTTGCCCTGCTGCCAGTGCTACCATGGGAGTAGCCTCGTTGGAGCCCAGTTGAGGGAGTGGCGTAGTAGGCTCCTCACTCTGAACCCGGTACTGCTGCTGGAGGGCACGATAGGCTGTCTCCCCTTTGGATAAACATCCCTGCTGCCGGGGAACAGGACCGACCGTCCCCAGCCCCTGTGAGGCATGTGCAGAGACCACGGTCCTATCTGCACAGGTGTGGGGCTTATCTCCCCTTGGTGGGCTAGGCTGCCGCTGGGAAGAGGGGGTAACAAGTTCATCTCCCTTACCCACTTTCTGTCGCTGGGGAGAGGGGATGACAAGCTCCTCTCCCTGAATCTCTCTCTGCTGGTGGAGGGGGGGGACCGACTGTCTCCCCTTTTTCATATTTTGTCCTGCTGCTGGGGTGCGAGACCGACTGTCTCTGCTCCTGGCAGGACACTCTGCCGCTGGGGAGGAAGGACGGCACCTTCCACTCCCTGTAACATACTCTGTCGCTGGGGAGGCAGGACGGCACCTTCAGCTCCCTGTAACACACACTGCCGCTGGGGAGGAAGGACGACACCTTCCGCTCCCTGTAACACACACTGCCGCTGGGGAGGAAGGACGACACCTTCCGCTCCCTGTAACACACACTGCCGCTGGGGAGGAAGGACGACACCTTCCGCTCCCTGTAACACACTGCCGCTGGGGAGAGAGATCGGTTGTCTCTGCTCCCAATACAATACTTGGCTGTTGGGGAGGAAGGACGGCACCTTCAGCTCCCCGGAACTTGCTCGGCCGCTGGGGTATCTCCCCCCTGTCTACCGCTGCCATGGCCTGCAGGTACTCTCTGATCCTCCACATCACGATCTGTATGAGGTTTTCCGCAGGGTTGGGTCCCAAGAGAGACAGCACCTCATTCACCTCTCTATCAAACTCCTCCTGAGTGTAGCAGGGCTCCATGCTTGCTCTGCTAATTTTGGTTCCTTTGTAGGTAGGGGCGCTTTACGGGTACTAGCGTTGCCCTCAGTTTGTAATCCAGGAACTGGTGTTTCCTTGTAGCTGTCCTTCTGGGCCGTGAGAATGATCCCGTTGCTTGCCACCAATTGTAACGGATCGTTCAGCACACAGCTCCGTTCAGACGATATTCCCCTTTCCAATGCACAGGCAGCTACTGCAAGCACCAGTCTGCCGAACTGCAAACTACACGAATACTGGAAACAGCTGAACAGGAAAAGCATACAATCAGCTTACACTCCTGGCAATCGGCATACAATCCAATTCCCCCAATAACGAGACAACACTTTGTTTTGAGGTCAAGCAGAACTGACTGTCCTGGGGCATACAGCCTCTTTTATTCATAATCCACAAACATAGTACTGCCCACAGGGTTTTGAAATGCAACTAATCAATCCGTACATTACACACAGACACTCCCACACAAAATCCTCCCCTCTGCCTGTGATATGATTACTGAACACAATGGCTAATATAATTATCACAGGCAGAGAAATACAGTTTTATAAAACATATCACAGGCACCCCAAAACATGCAATAACCCCATAACCAGTATATCCTCGGAACCGGGGGATCTGGGTAAGTCCAAACAGTGTCTGTGAGTTAAAATGGCCGCCATCCATTGTTCTCACCATGTGCCTCTGATACATGAAATGGTGGCCATCCAGTAACTCCACAGTATGTCCCCAGATGGTTCTTAAAGGGCCGTAATCCAGAGGCAGGAGGCGGGCAAGCAGTCCTCTACAGGCACAAGTGGCGGAGCTGGTTCCGCCACAATCACCATGGTAAAAGATCATGTGATGACCGGAGTGACGTCACCACAGGTCCTATTGCTGCACGGAGATCAGATGAAGACCGAAGGAGATGCCGGGCTACACGATCAAGTGGACTAAGGCGAGTTAAATATTTATTTATTTTTAACCCCTCCAGCGATGTTTTACTATGCATTCTGTATTCAGAATGCTATTATTTTCCCTTATAACCATGTTATAAGGGAAAATAATAATGATCGGGTCTCCATCCCGATCGTCTCCTAGAAACCATGCGTGAAAATCGCACCGCATCCGCACTTGCTTGCGGATGCTTGCGATTTTCACGCAACCCCATTAATTTCTATGGGGCCTGCGTTGCGTGAAAATCGCAGCATGCTCCCCTTTGTGCAACGCACAAGTGATGCGTGAAAATCACCGCTCAAGTGAACAGCCCTATAGAAATGAATGGGTCGGTATTCAGTGCGGGTGCAATGCGTTCACCTCCCGCATCGCATCCACGTGGAATACTCACCCGTGTGAAAGGGGCCTAACAGTAGAGAATCCAGTTTCCATTCACTAGATGTAAGACGCTCGGTTCTACGGTATCTTGAGGTTACAAAAGAATTCCGTAAAACCAATAATCTATTTGTCTTATTCTCAGGTAAGAACAAGGGTCAAAAAGCCTCCAGGTCTTCTCTAGCACGATGGATTAGAGATTCTATTTCTCTCTGTTATGAAATCCAGGGCATTCCTTGCCCCTCAAATCTAAGAGTCCACTCTACCCGAGCTATGTCCTTCTCCCAAGCCGAGCGGGCTGGGGCTTCTCTAGAAGACATCTGTAAAGCTGCCACATGGTCCAGCATTCACACCTTTTACGAAACATTATAGACTAGACTTGTCTAGTAGTTCAGACTTGTTTTTTGGACGTAAAGTCCTTCTGGCGGTCGCACCCCCCTAAGTTTATAATTTTTTATATCTCCTAGTGGCCGTCGTGATGAGGTGGCAAGCCGGAATTAGACTTACCGGTAAATCCGTTTCGAGATCACCACGACGGCCACTAGGAAATTGACCCCTGACCTCTGTAGGGGCAGGAACAGAGAGGGGGTTTAAATCCCCCCCCCCCCCCTCCCACCACCAGCACCAGTGTGTCCAAAATTACAGAGACAGAAAAAAGGTGGTGAGAAAAAAAAGAAATAAATAGATGAGTCATCTATTTTTTTTATTTTTTTCCTCACTACCTTTTTTTCTGTCTGTAATTTTGGACACACTGGTGCTGGTGGTGGGAGGGGGGGATTTAAACTTTTGGTTTTTGGTTTTGTTGTTTATGGCCTTGTTCAATGCAATAGGGTATGTGACAGTGCAGCTTTCATCATGCTGGAGGAAAATCACACCCACAAGCAGAGGCTGCAGCAGCCAGTTCAGTATCATCGATATGATGGAGCAATTTTTTCATGTGCTCCAGTACCTCTACTTTTCAGTGTAGAGTTCTGTTTACCTAGTTCATCTGTATTGCTCGTGCTCCTATCTAGTATCCAGCTTGCCTGAGTCTGCTAACCACACTGCTTGCAAGCTTCTCTCTTTGACTGGTTGGTTGGCACAGTGGGGCCACACTCGCTAATCTGTAATACGTATGGCTGCTGTTACAGCACTGCCGCTGCTGCTACTCCCTGCCGCTAATCCTCCTACTGCCACTTCCATTACTGCTACTGCCACTACTGTTACACTATCCACGTCCACACTATACTGCAGCAGCTCCAAATTTAAAAAAGAGAATTTTTCTAGGCTTATTTAGAACAAGCCACCATTTTATTTTTATTTTTTCTGACAATGAACACTTGTGCCGAATAACCCACTCTTTCTTCTGACATTAACTTGTTTGTATAAAGAGGGGCAGGGATCTTCCCCCTTTAAGGCATAACTTTTGGATGCTTGGTCCTGACAAGCCTCTTATTTATTATTTTTCCCATGTGTTTGTGTTTAAACACTATCTGCCCCTGATATGGGGCAATTTTAGGAAGCTTTCTAAGGTATAAGCGTTCTAACAATCACATGTTTAACCGCCTCCGGACCGCCTAACGCAGGATTGTGTTCCGGAGGCGGTCGATTCATTCCTCCTGGACGCGCCGGCGCGATTTCCTGTGAACGAGTGGATCTGCAGCCTGCCAGCGGCGATCGTTTGCTGGCAGGCTGTAGATGCGTTTTTTTTTGTTTTGTTTTTTAACCCCTTAGGCTACTTTCACACTTGCGTTCAGAGCGGATCCGTCTGGGGTCTGCCCAGACGGATCCGCTCATATAATGCAGACTTTGGATCCGTTCAGAACGGATCCGTCTGCATTATATTGTAGAAAAAATTCTAAGTGTGAAAGTAACTTCAGACGGATCCGTCCAGACTTTACATTGAAAGTCAATGGGGGACGGATCAGTTTGAAAATTGAGCCATATAGTGTCAAATTCAAACGGATCCGTCCCCATTGACTTACATTGTAAGTCTGGACGAATCCGTTTGCCTCCACACGGCCAGGCGGAAACCCGAACGCTGCAAGCAGCGTTCAGGTGTCCGCTTGCTGAGCGGAGGCTGAACGCTGCCAGACTGATGCATTCTGAGCGGATCCGCATCCACTCAGAATGCATTAGTAGCTGGACAGATGCGTTCGGGGCCGCTTGTGAGACTCTTCAAACGGAGCTCACAAGCGGAACCCCGACGCTAGTGTGAAAGTAGCCTTAAAGGTATATTAGACGCTGTTTTGATAACAGCGTCTAATATACCTGGTCCTCTGGTGGTCCCTTTTGCTTGAATCGACCACCAGAGGACACAGGCAGCTCTGTAATAAGTAGCACCAAGCACCACTACACTACACCCCCCCCCCCTACCCCTGATCACCCCATATTAGACTCACTGATCACCCCCCTGTCATTGATCACCCCCCTGTAAGGCTCCATTCAGACGTCCGTATGTGTTTTGCGGATCCGCAAAACACATACGGACGTCTGAATGGAGCCTTACAGGGGGGTGATCACCCCATATAGACTCCCTGATCACCCCCCTGTAAGGCTCCATTCAGACGTCCGTATGTGTTTTGCGGGTCCGATCCGTGGATCTGCAAAACACATACGGACCTCTGAATGGAGCCTTACAGGGGGGTGATCAATGACAGGGTGGTGATCACCCCATATAGACTCCCTGATCACCCCCCTGTCATTGATCACCCCCCTATAAGGCTCCATTCAGACATTTTTTGGCACAAGTTAGCGAAAATATTTATTTTTTTGTTTTTTTGTTTTTTTCTTACAAAGTCTCATATTCCACTAACTTGTGACAAAAAATAAAATCTCACATGAACTCACCATACCCCTCACGGAATCCAAATGCGTAAAATTTTTTAGACATTTATATTACAGACTTCTTCTCACGCTTTAGGGCCCCTAAAATGCCAGGGCAGTATAAATACCCCACATTTGACCCCATTTTGGAAAGAAGACACCTCAAGGTATTTTGTGAGGAGCATGGCGAGTTCATGTAAAATTAAATTTTTTGTCACAAGTTAGCAGAAAGGGAGACTTTGTGAGAAAAAACTAAAAAAAATCAATTTCCGCTAACTTGTGCAAAAAAAAAAAAAAACTTCTATGAACTCGCCATGCCCCTCACGGAATACTTTGGGGTGTCTTCTTTCCAAAATGGGGTCACATGTGGGGTATTTATACTGCCCTTGCATTTTAGGGGCCCTAAAGCGTGAGAAGAAGTCTGGAATCCAAATGCCCTCCTAAAAGATACTCATTGGAATTTGGGCCCCTTTGCGCACCTAGGCTGCAAAAAAGTGTCACACATGTGATATCGCTGTACTCAGGAGAAGTTGGGCAATGTGTTTTGGTGTGTCTTTTTACATATACCCATGCTGGGTGAGAGAAATATCTCTCTATAATGACAACTTTGTATAAAAAAAATGGGAAAAGTTGACTTTTAGAGATATTTCTCTCACCCAGCATGGGTATATGTAAAAATACACCCCAAAACACATTGCCCTACTTCTCCTGAGTACGGCGATACAACATGTGTGACGCTAACTTGTGACAAAAAATAAAAAGTTCTATGAACTCACTATGCCCATCAGTGTCTACTTTCCGAAATGGGGTCATTTGTGGGGTGTTTGTACTGTCTGGCCAATGTAGAACCTCAGGAAACATGACAGGTGCTCAGAAAGTCAGAGTTGCTTCAAAATGCGGATTTTTTTTTTACCCAAACATTTTTTTTTATCAAAGACATGTAGAACAATGAATTTAGAGAAAAATTTTTATAGAAATGTACACTGCTCAAAAAAATAAAGGGAACACTTAAACAACACAATGTAACTCCAAGTCAATCACACTTCTGTGAAATCAAACTGTCCACTTAGGAAGCAACACTGAGGGACTATCAATTTCACATGCTGTTGTGCAAATGGGATAGACAACAGGTGGAAATTATAGGCAATTAGCAAGACACCCCCAATAAAGAAGTGGTTCTACAGGTGGTGATCACAGACCACCTCTCAGTTCCTATGCTTCCTGGCTGATGTTTTGGTCATTTTTGAATGCTGGCGGTGCTTTCACTCTAGTGGTAGCATGAGACGGAGTCTACAACCCACACAAGTGGCTCAGGTAGTGCAGCTTATCCAGGATGGCACATCAATGCGAGCTGTGGCAAGAAGGTTTGCTGTTTCTGTCAGCGTAGTGTCCAGAGCATGGAGGCACTACCAGGAGACAGGCCAGTACATCAGGAGACGTGGAGGAGGCCGTAGGAGGGCAACAACCCAGCAGCATGACCGCTACCTCCGCCTTTGTGCAAGGAGGAACAGGAGGAGCACTGCCAGAGCCCTGCAAAATGACCTCCAGCATGCCACAAATTTTCATGTGTCTGCTCAAACGGTCAGAAACAGACTCCATGAGTGTGATATGAGGGCCCGACGTCCACAGGTGGGGGTTGTGCTTACAGCCCAACACCGTGCAGGACGTTTGGCATTTGCCAGAGAACACCAAGATTGGCAAATTCGCCACTGGCGCACTGTGCTCTTCACAGATGAAAGCAGTTTCATTTTGAGCACATGTGACAGAGTCTTGAGACGCCGTGGAGAACGTTCTGCTGCCTGCAACATCCTCCAGCATGACCGGTTTGGCATTGGGTCAGTAATGGTGTGGGGTGGCATTTCTTTGGAGGGCTGCACAGCCCAGGTAGCCTGACTGCCATTAGGTACCGAGATGAGATCCTCAGACCCCTTGTGAGACCATATGCTGGTGCGGTTGGCCCTGGGTTCCTCCTAATGCAAGACAATGCTAGACCTCATGTGGCTGGAGTGTGTCAGCAGTTCCTACAAAACGAAGGCATTGATCCTATGGACTGGCCCGCCCGTTCCCCTGACCTGAATCCAATTGAGCACATCTGGGACATCATGTCTCGCTCTATCTACCAACGTCACGTTGCACCACAGACTGTTGGCAGATGCTTTAGTCCAGGTCTGGGAGGAGATCCCTCAGGAGACAGTCCGCCACCTCATCAGCAGCATGCACAGGCGTTGTAGGGAGGTCATACAGGCACGTGGAGGCCACACACACTACTGAGCCTCATTTTGACTTGTTTTAAGGACATTACATCAAAGTTGGATCAGCCTGCAGTGTGTTTTTCCACTTTAATTTTGAGTGTGACTCCAAATCCAGACCTCCATGGGTTGAAAAATTTGATTTCCATTTTTAAATTTTTGTGTGATTTTGTTGTCAGCACATTCAACTATGTAAAGAACAAAGTATTTCAGAAGAATATTTAATTAATTCAGATCTAGGATGTGTTATTTTTGTGTTCCCTTTATTTTTTTGAGCAGTGTAGTTTTAAAAAAAAAAAATTTACAACTGAAAGTGAAAAATGTCATTTTTTTGCATAAATTTCGTTAAATTTCGTTAATAACAAAAAAAAGTAAAAATGTCAGCAGCAATGAAATACCACCAAATGAAAGCTCTATTAGTGAGAAGAAAAGGAGGTAAAATTCATTTGGGTGGTAAGTTATATGACCAAGCAATAAACCGTGAAAGTAGTGTAGTGCAGAATTGTAAAAAGTGGTCTGGTCGTTAAGGGTGTTTAAGCTAGGGGGGCTGAGGTGGTTAAGTCCCCAAAGGGGGCTTAATATAAGTGAAAATATTTTTTTTAAAAAGTATTCTAATCACTCCCTTTCCACATAATAAAAATATATCATTAGCATTGCCGTGTTTCAGAATGGCCAAACTTTTAAAACATAAAAATATTTGTTCTGTACAGTGAAAAAATATTATGGAAATGGCCTTCACCGCTCTAAAAAAAAATGTAATAAAAAGTTATCAAAAAGGCTTACGCACTCAATGGTATCATTTGAAAACAGATCATCCTGCAAAAATATGAGTCCTCACACAGCTCCACAGACTTAAATATAAAAAAGTTATGGGGGTCAGACTATGGCAATGCAAATCAAAACATTTTCTTTCTTTTTTTTTTCTTTTTACTATTTAACACCAAACAAGAAAAACTCTAAATTTGGTATCACTATATAAAACTTTTTTTTATTTTTTTTAAATTTCACCCCATTTGTATTTTTTTTCCAGCTTCCCACTACATTATATGCAATATTACATGGTACCATGCACAAAAAAAAAAGCCCTCATAGGCAATATGAGCGGAACAATGAAAAAGATATGGCTCAGGAGATTTTCCTTGACATTGACACTATTGTGGATTGAGCCTAAGAATTTCCTACATAATACAAGTGTTACTAAATGCTCCCTTGCAGAACATTGGATTGATGATATATTAGGCATTAGGTTTAGAGATTGTTCTGATTCAGCCATCATACTTGCTGATAGACGCTTGTGCTCTTCATTTGTATTGATTTATTATTATTTTGCAGAGAGAAGAATACAGAAACTAGCTAAAGAAAGAGCTGGGCAGTCAAGGGTAAGTGTTTTGGTAGTGATTTATGGTAAAAATCTGCACTGTGCTTGGCTATTTCCTTAAAGGGCTTCTGTCAGCAGATTTGTAACTATGACACTGGCTGACGTGTGCTTGGCAGCTTAAGACATCTGTGTTGGTCCCATGTTCATATCTGCCTGAATTGCTGAGAAAAATTATGTTTTAATATTTGCAAATGAGCCTCTAGGAGCAACAGGGGCATTGCCATTACACCTAGAGCAGGGATGCCCAACCTGCGGCCCTCCAGCTGTTGTAGTTTTACAACTCCCAGCATGCCTGGACAGCCTACAGCTATCAGCCTACAGGAGGGCATGCTGGGAGTTGTAGTTTTACAACAGCTGGTGGGCCGCAGGTTGAGCATCCCTACCCTAGAGGCTTAGCGGTCTCTGAAACTGCAGCGCCCTATGCACTTTGACAGGGCCAAGCAGTGATGACATTTTCACTGCCTTACCTTATCAAAGTGCAGAGGACATGGCAGTTGCAGAGAGAGCAGAGCCTCCATGTGTAATGGCAATGCCCCTGTTGCTCCTAGAGGCTCATTTGCATATATTAAAACCATAATTTTTCTCAGTAATGCAGAACATGGGACCAACGTGTGTGTGTATTTGAGTTTGTCTATCTGGACCAGTGGCGTAGCGTGGGTTGCCAGCACCCGGGGCAAGCCAAGTATTGCGCCCCCCCCCCCCCAACCTGTGACCACGCCCCTTTTTACAAATCATGCAGTAGATGTCACCTGCAGTCCTACGTAACACCACAGATAACACAGTAATAACTCTCTGAGTACAGATAATGTAGTAGATGGGTGTGAGGCCCCAGAATTCAGAACACGCACAGTGTGACCTGAAGTCTGGGGCCAGGCTTCGGCAGTGTTGGTCAAATTCTATATCCCTTCCAAAAATAATAAACAAAAAACAAACTGATATTTGGATGGACATAACATACATTGCTATGAAATATACAGGAGAATATTGCACCATACCGTTTACATCCAGTGACATCTCCTGTAATGTAGACTTTCCTCAGCTTCTTCATTCGGAGATAGGACCGTCATGATACCTTCTTTCAGCTGCATCTCGTCTCTGCAGAGTTTCACAGATTTTTTTTTTTATTTTTTTTTTTTACATTCCTCACTTTACTATCATCCTCAGATAACAGACCTCCCCTCCACCCGTAGTGCCCAAAGGTATAATGCCCTCTGTATAATTATAATATATAATGGCCCCTCTGTATTATTATTATTATTATTATTATTTATTATTATTGCCCCCTATGTATTATTATTAATATTATAATGGCCCCCTCTGTAGTAGTATTTTAATAATTATGGTCCCCTCTGGATTATAGTAATAATTATGGCCCCCTCTGTAGTATTATTGCAATAATTATGGCCCCCTTCAGCCCCTCCAGCATACAGTCCCATGTAAGATGCAACCTTCAGCCCCTCCAGCATACAGTCCCATGTAAAATACATCACTCCCCCTGCCTTCAGCCCCTCCAGCATACAGTCCCATGTAAGATACAACCTTCACCCTGCCTCCAGCCCTTCCAGCATACAGTCCCATGTGATACATCACTCTCCTGCCTTCAGCCCCTCCAGCATAAAGTCCCATGCAAGATACAACCCCCAGAGGATGCCATCTGGCCATCTCTGCTGTCTAATCCAGCATACAGTCCCATGTAAGATAGAAACATAGAAACATAGAATGTGTCGGCAGATAAGAACCATTTGGCCCATCTAGTCTGCCCAATATATCTGAATCCTATGAATAGTCCCTGGCCCTATCTTATATGAAGGATAGCCTTATGCCTATCCCATGCATGCTTAAACCCCTTCACTGTATTTGCAGCTACCACTTCTGCAGGAAGGCTATTCCATGCATCCACTACTCTCTCAGTAAAGTAATACTTCCTTATATTACTTTTAAACCTTTGCCCCTCTAATTTAAAACTGTGTCCTCTTGTGGTAGTTTTTCTTCTTTTAAGATACAACCTTCCCCCTGCCTTCAGCCCTTCCAGCATACAGTCCCATGTGATACATCACTCTCCTGCCTTCAGCCCCTCCAGCATATAGTCCCAATGTCAGTGTCGCTCATTCAGGCTGCCTGTGGAGTCTGTCCTGAAGGGGCACTGTTGCAGACTTCTTTTCTTCCCCCCCCTTCTTTTCCCCCTCTTCTTTTCCCCCTCTTCTTTTCCCCCTCTTCTTTTCCCCCTCTTCTTTTCCCCCTCTTCTTTAACCCCCTCTTCTTTAACCCCCTCTTCTTTAACCCCCTCTTCTATAACCCCCTCTTCTTTAACCCCCTCTTCTTTAACCTTCTCGTCTGGAAGGTGGGCGGAGCCTATCGGTGAAGTGCCGTGCGCGCCCTGGTGATTCATCAGGGCGTGTGCTCCTTCTGCTGAAACTGCTCCTCACTCTGCGAAAAACTGAGGTTAACAGATTTTTTTTTTTGTGCCAGTGGCTGGTGCCTGGGGCAATGGCTCCCCCACCACGCTACGCCACTGGTCTGTCTGGATGTCTGTCTGTTATTTATGCGAGACCAAACACCTGGACCGATCTTCACCGAATTTGGCACACCGGTACATCAGGTGTCTGGGAAGGTTTTAGACCGGGTCTCTGCTCTCTAGGACGTACCATTCCTGAGATATTCCCAAAAAATGACCTGCATTAGCCAATACAAGCCCCCCAACTGCCATGCACACGGTCACATGTCCCTTCTGATTCAATAGACTCTTGCCGGCTCTTAGTCTCCACATACACACAGTTTTACTCCAGGTTTCCATAACAACCCAGCCATTTTTCTTCACTGCTGTAGGTCAGCTTTAGGCTTTAGACATGCACAGCTCAGCAGACAGTATCACACAATAGACTTAGATACACAGCAGACAGTATCACAGGTGACAGGATTAGATACATATCTCAGCAGACAGTATCACACAGGATACGGTAGATATTAGATACACAGCTCAGCAGACAGTGGGGCGGGATGCTGTAGAGGTCACTGTTATTGGGGATACTGTCTGTTTTAACGACGCACACAAGCATTAAATGAAATATACCCGTGCAAAGCCATGTCCTTCTGCTAGTGTGTGTGTAATATATATATATATATATATATATATATATATATATATATATATATATATATATATATTTCTATTTCTATATCTCTTATATTATAAAAATAAGTTTCTTTCTGTCTGTTCTTTATGCGCGACCAAACGACTGGACCGATCTTCACCAAATTTGGCACACAGGTACATCAGGTGTCCGCGAATGTTTTAGACCGGGTCTTAGCGGTCCTGAGATATTCCCAAAAAATGACCTGCATTAGCCAATAGAAGCCAGCAAGCCTTTCACTTAAATCCGAACTGCCATTTACACAGTGACCTGTCCCTTATTAGCCAATAGAAGCTTGCAGGTCCTATTCCAGGTTTCCATAACAACTGATCACATGTTATAGCAGTTCACAGGTCCTTAAAAATTCAGTCATATGACATGTGACTTCACAACTACACTGCTACATGCATAGGGAGCAGGGGCCACTGTTAAAGGGGTGGGCGCTGTGGAGGTCAATGTTAAAGGGGTGGTCACTGTTAAAAGGGCGGGCACTATGAAGGTCACTGTTAAAGGAGTGGTCAATGTTAAAGGGGCGGGCACTGTTGAGGTCACTTTTAAAGGGGCAGGCAATGTGGAGGTCACTGTTAAAGGGATGGGAAATGTGGAGGTCACTGTTAAAGGGGCAGGCACTGTGTAGGTCACTGTTAAATATGTGGTTACTGTTAAAGGGGTGGGCACTGTGGAGGTCACTATTATGGGGGAAACCATTGATATCTTTTAACGACACACAAACATTAAATGAAATAGATTAAATATACCCAAGCGAAGCCGGGTCCTTTAGCTAGTCTCTTGTATTATAAAAATGAGTGTGTGTCTGTCTGTCTGTCTAGACGTCTGTCTGGATGTTCTTTATGTGCGACCAAACGACTGCACCGAACTTCACCAAATTTGGTGCTGTGAAGGTTAAAGGGGTTCTACACTTTGTTTAAACTGATGATCTATCCTCTGGATAGATCATCAGCTTCTGATCGGCGGGGGTCCGACACCCGGGACCCCCGCCGATCAGCTGTTTGAGAAGGCAGCGGCACTCCAGCGGTGCTGTGGCCTTCGCACTGTTTACTGCCGACCCAGTGACCTCACGAATTGTATCACCTGGGCGGGGCTAAGCTCCATTCAAGGGAACAGAGCTATGCCGCGCCCAGGCCAGTGATACTAGTCGTGACGTCACTGGGCCTGCGGTAAACAGTGAGAAGGCAGCGGCGCTGCTGGAGCGCCACTGCCTTCTCAAACAGCTGATCGGCGTTGGTCCCGGGTGTCAACCCCCTCTGATCAGATGCTGATCATCTATCCAAAGGATAGATCATCAGTTTAAACAAAGTGCAGAACCCCTTTAAAGTTAAGGGGATGGGCTGATATGGAGGTCACAGATAAAGGGACGAGTGTTAAGGGGTGAGGGGCTGTGGAGTTCACTGTTAAGGGGGTGGGCTACTGTAGAGGTCAGTTAGGTGGGATACTGTCTATCTCTTAACGACACACAGAAACCTTAAATTAAATAGATGAAATATACCCGTGTGAAGCTGGGTCCTTCTGCTAGTGAAAATATATATATATATATATATATATATATATATATATATATATATATATATATATATATATATATAAAAATAAATTAGTTTCTGTCTGTTCTTTATGCGTGACCAAATGACTGGACCGATCTTCACCAAATTTGGCACATAGGTACATCAGGTGTCTGGGACGTTTTTAGACAGTCTCAGCTCTCTAGGATGTAGCGTTCCTGAGATATTTCCAAAAAATTACCTACATTATCCAATAGAATCCTTCAAGTCTTTCACTCATATCCCAAGTGTCATACACATGGTCACATGTCCCTTATCAGCCAATAGAAGCTCGCAGGTCCTTAGTCTCCACATACAGTTTTATTCCAGGTTTTCATAACACAGCCATTTTTCTTCACTGGTGTAGGTCAGCTTTAAAGGGGCAGGGCGCTGTGGATGACACTGTTAAGGGAGCGGAGTGCTGTGGAGGTCACAGTTAGGGTGGCCATTCAGGCCATCCTCAAAAGACTGACTTAAAAACCCCGCCTCCTGGTCTCAGTAATCCACGCCATTGACCTGGTTAGGCCACGCCCCCTCCCACTCGGCAGCCGAAGGAGATTAAAAAAATGAAAGTAAAAATCAACAACTTCTGTCAGTTACAGAGGTGGGAGGGAGGGTGACTTTCTAACTGCAGCTCACGCTCAGACAGCAGAGTGCTGCTGTCTGAGAGTGAGCTGTTCAAAAGGACATCCCTGTGTCCGTCCAGGCTCTGCACTGGACGTAGGACGGAGTCTGAATGCCGGACTGTCCGGCCTAAAACCGGACCTTTGGCCACCCCAGGCTGATGTGGAGGGGACGGTCCGCCATGGACGTCAGTGTTAAGGGGCAGATTGCTGTAGAGGCCACTGTTAAGGGGGCTGGGTGTTGTGGAAATCACTGTTCAGGAGATGGTGTACTGTGGAGGTCACTAATAAAGGGCTGGCCGCTGTGGAGGTCACTGTTAAGGTGGCAGGGTACTGTGAGGTCCCTGTTAAGGGAACGTGTGCTGTGGAGGTCTCTGTTAAGGGGGCAGGGAATAGTGGAGGTCACTGATAATAGGAAGATCCCCTATGGAGGTCAGTGTTAAGGGGCAGGGTGCTGTAGAGGTCACTGTTAAGGGGGTGGGGTGCTGTGAAACTCACTGTTAAAGGGCGGGCTGCTGTGAAGGTCCCATTTTAAGGAGGTGGGGCACTGTGGGGGGGGTGTAAGTGTTAAGGGGTGGGAGGCTGTGGAGATCACTGTTAGGGGGGTGGGGTGCTGTAGAGGTCACACACTGTTATGGGGGATACTGTCGATATCTTTTAATGACATACACAAACATTAAATGAAATGGCTGAAATATACCCGTGCGAAACCGGGTCCTTCTGCTAGTGGTGATCGCATGAAGCACCGCTTCTCCTTCAAACGGCTGAGTTGGTCCCTGCAGATCAGATATTGATGACCTCTCCTAAGAATAGGTCATCACTATGTACTGCCTGCATAACCCCTTTAACCCTTTCCCAGCTGGCTTAGGTCAGGGCTGGTTTAACCACTTGTATCTCTAGATTAGGAGCAGCTATAGACATAACAGGGAAACCTGCTTTTTACTTTCACCTGCTATTGTTTCTAACAGCTATATCACCTGATGTAGTGGAGTTCTGTGATTCTCATCTTGTTTTAAAGCTTAGACTGTCAGCAAGACCAGAACTATGTCTGTCTATAGTTGCTCACAATCCTCCACCCTCATCCTGCTTTGCAGACAGTGAGTGCTCTCTGCCAAAAGCATTATGGTTGCCTAGTCAACCCTGGTGCACGTCAGCTCCAGCAAGCCCTCAAGCACTGGAGTCTGAAAAATGTGGTGTATGTATATATTCAGGTGTTTTTTTTTAGTCCCTGCACACATGAATTTTGCACTGACATTTTTTTTTTACTACTAAATTTTTTTTTCTAGAATAACCACTTACATTTCGCCAGCTGTGGGTTTTTCCCCCACTTTTTTGGGGCATTTTCTGTTGATTTTTGCACACTGTGTCTTAAAGAGGACCTTTTACTAGTTCTGAGATTACACTGTGGTGCATGTTTAGGAGATGTGATATCGTTATTTTGTTTTCAGATATGCTGCTCCATTGCTGAGCTGTGTCCCCCAATGCGGAACGAAATTGCGGACGTGTGAATGGGGCTTAAAGGGGTGTTCTGCTTTGGGCAATCCCTATTTGTTTAGAGGGGTCCCTAGACAATAAGTTAATAAGTGTCTGCTGATCGGGCTTAAAGCAATCTGTAGGGAAACCGGTAAGTGGTTTAGTTGCTGCAGCACCACTACAGTGGAAATGAAGCGTTACGCATTATCCACTCCCATCAGTGAGCTGTCTGTAATACAGGACACGTGCTGCAGTGTGAGAGACTTTGTAATTGCTCTGCACTCTGACTGAATTGCTGGCCACGATTCTAGCTATCTTCATAGTTATTTGTTTATGGGGCTTCAGTAATGACATCATGTCGACAACACATGATCACTGAAATGCCTCTGAAGCTGGACAGCCTCTTTAAAGCAACAATGTAATATATCTGTGCTGGAAAGTTAGAGTTTAAATTTAAGAAGTAATTATATTTCCATGTGTATCTTCACTTATTTATATAATAAAGGGGTGGCCACTTTCTGGTTACTGCTGACCAATGTGTTTGTGAGATGACTATATGGCACTTACTAATACAGCCTCTGTTAAAATGCTGCATGCTTCCTTGTTTGTAAAGTCTTTTGTGCCCAGAGGCCCTGCTGTTTGAGGGTCATGTGACCAGGCAAATCACCTCCATGTGATGTCTCCTTGATTTAGATATATAAAGAAGTTTGGCAGCACTACTGTCCCACATAAGGAGAAGCCATTAGGAAATACCTTGAGGGTAATGTTGGTGCACGCAGATGAGGACCCTGGCTGATGATCCCGACGTCAGAATAGAGATACAAAAAAATCTGCAGCACTAGTCAGTGTAGTAAATCCAAAGTGGTTTATTCCATAAACAGCAAGGTGGTGCGACGTTTCGACCTAACCAGGTCTTTCTCAAGCAACAAAATGAATTTAGTCTGTGTGTGCTTTATTACCTTACAAAGTGGGTGGAGCTATCACTCCCCAGGTGAGGTGATATATCCAAATACATAAACATTCATGGGTCGTCATAATAATGAGGATCACTTCCGATCCAATACAGTGTATAGTAAATAATCTTAGTGACATAAAAATAGACACTCCTATATAATAACTGTCTCCTACCCAAAGGTGCGTCCCCAGGGTTTTACTCCATGTCCGCATGTTCTTGAAGTGCGCTGAACTCAGCGTCCCGGAAGTTGTACCACGCATGCGTCCCCACCTGCCGTTAGCCAATAGGAAAATTTTCCAAGTATTGCGTCAGCTGTTGCCAGTGTCCGCAGCAGAAGCGATTCACGGTACTGCATCAGATGAACACAATGGTGACGTAGGTAGTTACCATGGGGACGCGGCTATCCACACAACAAAGTCATGGATCGTCCGCGTTACCCCACGTACTACTCCCTCAATGTATAAGTGGCTCAAGGGCATAGGTGGCTCAGGGGCAAGTGGCGGTGGGTGAAAGGCCATCCCAATATCTTAGGTCCTTAGGCAATAGTATTTCAGATTACCCCATTAAACAACGGGTTCAAATCCCCAAATATTATATGTGGTTCCTCCAGGTGGAGCACCGATTTCCCTCAGTGCTCCCCCCTTCATGAGAATACCACATACCCATACATACTTCCTCCCTTAATAATGCCCATGTCCCCATCCGTTCCATCAGATGAGACATGTATACATTTTCAGGGTTATTTTCAGTCGCCAGGGGCGCCACACGGATCGATTCACTGCAAAGTGGACAACAGTCCAAGTGGCCCACCGCGACTGCCCACTCGTACATTAGTATATACTTAGAGGCACGGACCAAAGTAGTGGACTTACCCCACCAGCCAAACCCGGACACCACAAAATACTAAAAAGTCAGGCTTTGTTGAAACGGGGACAGCATGGGCAAATTGCGGATCAGGGAGGTCCCGGTGAGGTCTATCCTATGGGGAGACAAGAATAAATATATAAAAAGAAGTGTTAAGTGAACCCGTCTACATAAAATCCTCACAACAGAAAACTTTGTTGGGCACAAAACTTAGTTACTAAAAACAAAAAAATTGTTCATCTATACTGTGAGAAAGAGACAAAATGGACCCCTTACAGGAGACTCCCAAATTGAAGTCCCTATTGAGTCCCCTTGGTTCCCGTGTATTAACCTGTATATCCACTTAAGCTCCAATTGCTTAAGGAGGGTTTCTCGATCTCCCCCCCTCCTTAATGGTGGTACTCCATCTATTACCTGGAACCTTAATTGTGACAGGTTGTGTCCCAGTTTGTGGAATGTTCCGGTAACTGGGAGGTCCAAGGCTTCCTTGCGAATTTTGGACTTATGCTGTGTAATCCTCTTTTTAACCTCCTGTGTGGTCTCCCCCACATAAAGAGCCCACATGGACACTGGAGGATATAGACGACATAAGTTGAGTTGCAGGTATAGAACTGCCTGATCTCGTATCTTTTTCCTGTGTGCGGATGTACAAATGTTTTACCTTTTGTCATGTTATTACAGTGGCAGCAGCCTAGGCATGGGTAACATCCTGTTTGTTTATGCTGTTGTATATTCAGGGGTTTGTCTGCATGTACCCAATTTATCCCTGACATTGGGACCTCTTCTGTATGAAAACAAGGGAGGGTTTTTAAAACTCTGGGGTATCTGGAAATGCCTGGGAAGCAAAGTCCAGTTTTTTCCTGATCACCGTGGCAACCTGTCTGCTCACTGCTGTATATCTGGATACAAAAAGGGATTCTAGTTTGTTTCTTTGTTTTATTTTCATTTTTCTTAAGTAACGTTCCCTTTCCATCCTACGAGCTCTATCTTGGTGTGTATTCGTCAGTTGTGGGGGGATTAGCCTCTCTTGATAAATTTCTGGTTCATTCCTGTAATCTGACCTCCACCCTTTCTTCATCACTAACAATTCTGCGAACTCGCAGAAATTGACTGTAAGGGAGGGATTTTACATTGCCCGTGGTGTGAGCTGTCATATTGTAAGATGTTATTTTTGTCTGTATTTTTTTATGTCACGAAGATTATTTACTATACACTGTATTGGATCGAAGTGATCCTCATTATTATGACGACCCATGAATGTTTATGTATTTGGATATATCACCTCACCTGGGGAGTGATAGCTCCACCCACTTTGTAAGGTATAAAGCACACACAGACTAAATTCATTTTGTTGCTTGAGAAAGACCTGGTTAGGTCGAAACGTCGCACCCACCTTGCTGTTTATGGAATAAACCACTTTGGAATTACTACACTGACGAGTGCTGCGATTTTTTTGTATCTCGTCTCCTTGATTTAAACACAATGCACCTGCCGTCTGCACGTTTTCTGGCGTTTAGTGCAGATGCAGTGTATTTGAATGCAGGAGGCATCACATGGAGGCGATTTACCTGGTCACAAGACCCTCATTCAGCAACCATCTTATAGAGAGGACCTCTGTGTGGACAGCACAAAAGACTTTGTAAACAAGGGAGTATACTTTATGAAATATAGAAAATGGTGCAGAATTTCAACAAAGGCAATATTTGTAAGTGCCATATTATCATCTCACATTGGTCAACAGTAACCATGAAGTGGCCAACCACTTTAAAGCGGTTGTCCAGGCTTTTAGCTATCCTCAGGATAGGTCATCAATATAAGATCGGCGGGGGCCTGACACCCATGCTGATCAGCTCTATCAGCTCCCTTCTCTCTTCCTGCTCACCACTGCTGTCTATGGCAAAGCAGCAGCAGAGCAGGAAGAGAGACGGGAGATAGCACGTGCGGACTGCGTGTGCAGTCTCCTCATACAGCTCATCGGTGGGGGTGCCGGGTGTGCAATCTGATCTTGGATCTATCCTGAGAATAGGTAACAATATTAAAAGCCCAGAGAACCTCTTTAATTCTTTATTTTTGGCTTGTTAATGTAAAATTCTCAATATCTACTATGGCTACTCATTATGTTTTTCTTACAGCTTCCTGATCTTAAAGTGCTGAGGCTGTTCAAAAGTTTTTCCTTGAAGAAATTCAGTTGGGGGAAGAATTGCTTGCTCAAGGTTGTATTTTTTGCCATATTTTCTAGTAGCCGTAATGTATTGGTGGGTGTAAACAAAAACAATTGGGATGTATCTCCACTATTACATTGACTTCCTTGGTTACCCGCTGCTCTATACTTCCTGATTTCTTCTTGACCACATGAAATGTGACAGCCCAGGCAATCACCTTTCTTGTGTGTGGAATGTTTAGTACGTAGAGACCAGTGGAGGATCCAGGAAGATTTGGAATGGGAGCAAGTGGGGTATTGGTAATACGATTGTAACTTTTTTTTTTGTTGGGGAGTTTTTCTTTTCAAGGGGAGTTATAAGTGATAGTGTTAGCCTCCTTTAGAATTAAACACCTTCCCAACGTCTGCCGTACTTGTTAATAATAAGGGCTGACTTTTTACACTAGCACACACTGAGTACTAACAATGCGCACTGCGATGCCCATTCCTTGTACGGCATCACAGTATTAATGCACAGCGCCGATGGACCGCCTCCTTTGTTGTGTTTTCGCCGCTCGTTAGCCGGCGCATGCGCAATATTTACTGTGATGCCATACCAAGGTAATGGCATCGCAGTGCGCATGCGCGGCCCAAAGGATGAGTGCGCAGGCGTGGGATCTCGGCGGAATAACAAGTTGGTAGATGGGCGGGTGGAGGGTAGGAAGGGGCGGGGGGAAGCAATGAAAGGCTGAGCTAGCAGGGTACCTACGAGGGGTAACGCCGCCCCTGGGCACTTGCAAGCCCTCATTTGCATATGTTAATAAAGATCGTTTTTGAGTGGTTTTATCCAGGATTGATGCAGAGGTAACGTTTTTATTAACTGTAAGCATGCTAGGAGCTATGGGAAGGGTTAAAAAAAGTGTTAATGCTGATGACAGACTCCCTTTGAAGTGGTTTCCACTTTAACAATCACCTAACAAAGTTATTCAACTAAGTCATGCACGTGACTTTATGTACGGTTATCTGATCTTGTATGTTCCTGCCTGCTGGAGGTGTGTATCTAAAGCCTCATGAACACAACCATATCCATTTTTGCGGTCTGCAAATCGCGAATCTGCAATAAGGATACGGTCTGTGCGTTCCGCACTTTTTTGCAGCGCCATTGACTTCTATGGGTTTGAGGTCTGCATTTTGAGGATTAGAATAGGACCTGTTCTATCTTTTGTGGAAGTGGCATACAGATGTGGAAAGCACATGGATGTCATCAGTGTGGTTTCCACATCCGTCTCCTCAGCACTCCCCTCAGTGCGCCTGCGCCGATGACGTCTTCTCTTTCGGTGATGTCATCGGCGAAGGCGCACTGAGAGACGAGCCTCCTCATCTCTGAGCGCCTCGCCCGAATGACCGGAGGCGCGCGATTTTTGAATTACTGGACAGGGGCCGGCCGGAGGAGGAGATCCCGGCTGGCCCTGTCAATCAACGCGGCGAGGGGCGGGATTGCTGCTGCGGCTACCAGCAAGTAGACGCCCTACTTGCTGGTAGAGCCCTCATTTACATATTATAAAACTTTGTTTTATAAAGAATCGGCCGCGTGAAAGTAAGTAAGACTATTATATTCTCCTATATCGCCCTATAAGGAATCTAACTATCCCAAAAAAAAAAAAGAGTTTTGTGGGGTGACAGAAACCCTTTAAAGAAATATAATGTTTCACTTTCACAGCCAAGTGTTTCTAAATTCTAAGAAACACCTGTGGGGCCTGTAAACACCTGTGTGCTCAGTAAGGGTACTTTCACACTTGCGGCAGAGGATTCCGGCAGGAAGTTCCGGACGCAAACTTATGGCGTTTGTCAGACGGATCAGGATCCTGATCCGTATGACAAATGCATTGAATTCCAGATCCGTCTCTCCAGTGTCATCTGGAAAAACGGATCCGGCATACATTTTTTTCACACATTTTTTTAATTTTTTTTCAGTCTGAGCATGCGCAGACCGCAATGCCGGATCTGTTTTGCCGGAACACTCTGGGCCGGATCTGGCATTAATGCATTTCAATGGGAAAAAATGGCGGGCACGTGTTCCGGAATTTTGGACGGAGATGAAACTGCAGCATGCTGCAATATTATCTCAGTCCTGAAAAGTCAGAGACTGAACTGAAGACATCCTGATGCATCCTGAACGGATTGCTCTCCATTCAGAATGCATTAGGATAAAACTGATCAGTTCTTTTATGGTATTGACCCTGTGACGGAACTTAATGCCGGAAAATAATAACTTTAATGTGAAAGTACCCTAAACCCCTCAAAAAATTTCCTTGAGGGTTGTAGTTTCCAAAATGGGGTCACTTCTTGGGGATTTCCACTGTTGGGATACCTCAGGGTCTCTTTGAATGGGACATAGCACCCAAAAACCATTCCAGCAAAATCTGCCTTTATAAATCATGAAAAACATAATATATATATTTTTTTGTCACCTTGTCCCTCCCAAAAAATTAAATAAGTGATCAAAAAGTTGTACATAACACAAAAAATGGTACCAGTGAAAACTACAGTTCATTCCACAAAAAACAAGCCAATATACAGCTCTGTAGACCGAAATATAAGAAAATGGTGATGCATATTTTTTTTTTACTTTTCAAGGTTTTTATTTTTTTTAATAAAACAAATAAAAACTATACAAGTTTGGTATCACTGTAATTGTATTGAGCTGCAGAATCATGGAATCATGACATGTAATTTTTAGTGAACGGTGAACATCATGATGTCAAGACCCCAAAGCCTTGGTGAATTGTGGGTTTTTTCAATTTTACCTCACAAACTATTTTCCTGTTTTTCCACACAAGACATGGTAAATTTAAATGGTGCCATTAAAAATGCATCTTGTCCCACAAAAAAGCATGCATTTGGCTATGGGAACAGAAAAATAAAAAAGTTATGGACTTTTTGGAATGTGTGGGGAAAATGATAATAGGCCGGTCTTTAAGGGGGTAAAGTCGGTTTTGGAAATTTTTCTTAATTTCTAAGCGTTCTAAAAAAAAAAAAATGATGCAAACATAAATTAGACATAAGGAGCAGCCGACTGACATGTCTGGATCCGGCGTTGCCGGAACGCCACCTGATACCTGCTGGCCCCTATCACCATATTTGCTAGGTTGCAGCCTGATCTACTCGGATCCCCATTATAGTTAATTAGGCCGGACAGCAGCACTATAGGTTTCTGGGAATGCCGAGAGGATAGTGTGAAAGTAGTCTTAGTTATAACTATTTTATGCGGTGTCACATTTGTTAAAATTTTTATAATTTTTTTTATTTTTATAATTAACATGAAGTACGATGTGTCACGAGAACCGTCTCAGAATTGGTTGAATAGGCAAAAGCACTCCAAAGTTACTACTGCATAAAGTGGCACATGTTAGACTTGCCAAATAGGCTGTGTCAGGAAGGTGAAAAATGGCTGTCACGAAGGGGTTAATAGAAATTAAGTGGTCTTGTGTTAATTCTACCTTTTTTAGGCTGGATTCACACGTCCGTGTATTACTGCACTGCGGCGCACAAAGCGCACAGCGTCATAACAGCCTATGGACGCAGTGCGCTCCTGCATTAAGGATGCCAGTCAGGTATCTCACGGACCGTGTTCCACAGACGCGGAATTCAGCCTTAGGCCCCTTTCACACGGACGAGTTTTCTGCGCAGGTTGCATGCTGAGGTGTTCGCATTGCACCCGCACTGAATCCAGACCCATTCACTTCCATGGGGCTGTCAGTTGAGCAGTGATTTTCACGCATCACTTGTTCAGTGCGTGAAAATTGCAGCATGTTCTACATTCTGCGTTTTGGGTATGAATGGGTATGCGTGAAAATCACAAGGAAGTGCGGATTGAGGTGCGATTTTCACGCATGGTTGATAGGAGACGATGGGGATGAGAAACCCCCGGACCCCATTAAAGTAAATTCACTGTATTAGTTTCCCTTAAAATATTAGCATTCTTAATACAGAATGCTTACTAAAATGTCGATCTGAGGGGTTAAAAGAATACAAAAAATTTACTCACCTTACCTTATCCACTTGATCGCCAGCCAGCATCGTCTTCTTTCAGGACCTGCCAAAAGGGCATTTGAAGATATATCGTCATTCAGACGGACCCTGCGCTGAAGTCACACGTGCTCAACCACGTGTTGTAGCACGATTACATCATCAAAGGTCTTTTGCAGGTCCCTGAAAGAAGAAGAAATAGAAGACTAGACCGGCTGCGCGATTATTGGGATAAGGTGAGTTAATTTTTTTTATTTTATTTTTTAAACCCTCAATCGACTTTTAGTAAGCTGTATGTATTAAGAATTCTATTATTTTCCCTTTATAATCATGTATAAGGGAAAATAATAGTCTACAGAATACCTAACCCGAACTTCAGTGAAGAAGTTCGGGTCTGGGTACCACAGTCAATTTTGTATCACGTGTGTGCAAAATGCATAGGCATCTACGCGATAAAAAAAAACGCGACTGCAGTCAAAACTGACTGAAATTGCATGCGCACTGCCGTGGGTTTCCCACAGTGCATCCGAGCAAATCCGGGACGCCCGTGTGAAAGAGGCTTTAGTGTTGAAATTAATATATTTTATGTTGGGACATTTATATAAAAGGTGTTTCTGTTACAAGACGGTGGATTGAAGTGTGTGTGTTGATTCCATGTATATAGATAAGCAATGGAGTAGGTTTGGAATTGATTCTTCATACTTTTCCTTCTATTACTAGGTGAATTTGAAAAAGGAGTGATCACTTAACAAATGCCATTGCTGTTGTGGACAACCTCAACAGCTGCTTCAGGTTTTGCAGCAGGACTCTTCCGCCACAAGTCTTTCAAATGCTTCTGACCAAATTACCTACAATTAGCCAGGTAAAATATTTTGTTCTGTAAACTTTCTGTTGTATGGAGATTCAATACATTAACCACCTCCGGACCGCTGTACGCAGGATCGCGTTCCGGAGGTGGGCAGCGCTGCGCACAGTCACGCATATACGCGTCATCTCGCGAGACGCGAGATGTTCGCTCAAAGCCGGCCCGCGCATGCGCATCGCGGGCCGGCAAAATTAAAAGAAGTATTTCGTCACCAGCCTGCCAGCAACGATCATTGGCTGGCAGGCTGGCGATTTTCAAAAAAATCCAATCCAAAGCCATATAACAGATCATATTTACTAATATGATCTGTTATATGCTTGTCTGCTCCTGTGCTGGTCCTTTTCGTCGGTTGGATCCAGCACTGGAGCAGACTGAACTGTGAGTACACCAAACACTACACCTTAGCCCCAGGATCACCCACCTGCACCCCAATTAACCCTTTGGAACGCCCCCTGTCAATCACTAGTGAAAGGAAAAAAAGTGATCAGTGTATACTGTCCCTTTTTTTTTTTTCACTGGTTTTGGCTGTTAGGTTTTAGGGATAGTTTAGGCCCCTTGGTTATGTATGTTAGCGTCAGTTAGCGCCCACCGCACCGCAGTCACTTTTATTCGCTGTTTAGCGTATCGCTAATCAGCATTTGTACTTTTATAGTATCTGTAAGTGATCAAAACTGATCACGGTCAGATCTATAATAGTATTAGTGTCACCTAGCTCGCCCCTCCACCCAAAACGCAGTGTTGTGCCCGATCAGCCTGATCGGTCGCCCACACGTGCGGTTCACACCACAGCCCCGCCCCACCGCAGTGACAAAAAATATATATTTTTTGTCACTGCGCATTCATTTTACACGCACTGCGGCGATAAAAAAATCAGTTTTGATATTTTTTATCAACCGCAGCAGCCTCCGGTACTTCGCTAGCCTCCCTTTGTAAGGACAGGTTTGCTTTTTTTCTTGGGTAGTCCTCAGGGAATACCCCTAAATTAGTAGTCCAAAATGTCAAACAGGGGTATTCTTCTGAAGAGGCCTACAGGATTCTGACCCAGTCGGATGAGGAGTGGGAACCCTCATCTGACGAATCTAGCGGGTCAGAATATGAACCTGTGGAAAGCAGTGGCTCTCTGACCCAAAGTTCGGACGAGGAGGTGGAGGTCCCTGGCAGCACCTGGCGTACCCGGCCCCATGTCGCTAGACCACACGGTTACGCAGATCCGCTTCAAGAGCAGCAGAGTGGGGCTGGTCGCTGGCCGGATCACGTGGTGAAGGCATACACCAGCAGCGCAGCCCTTCCTGGACCTAGTACCAGCACTGCCGTACAACCTGGTGAAGTAGCGAGCACCAGAAGGGCAGTTGAAGCTGGTACGGTGGCAGTGCAATAGTTACCCCGTTCAAGTCCACCTGCACAGAGAGGCCCCGTAGAGCCCCTAGAGTCCCTGAGGTGCTGGCAAATCCTGGATTGGCAGTCACCAACTTCAGCCCACCAGTAGTTCCCCCTTTCACCGCCCAGTCTGGAGTTCGGGTTGAGACAGGCTCAAATCGGTTCGGCCCTGGGATTTTTTTGAGCTGTTCTTGACTGCGGAGCTCTTGGACTTAGTCGTGGCAGAGACCAACCAGTATGCCACACAATTTATAACCGCAAACCCGGGAAGCTATATTCCCAGCCTTTCCGGTGGAAACCAGTCCAAGTTTCCGAACTTAAAATTTTTTTGGGCCTTCTCCTCAACATGGGCCTGACAAAGAAGCATAATTTGCGGTCATATTGGTCAACGCACCCAATTCATCACATGGCCCATGTTCTCTGCTGCTATGTCCAGACATCGATTTGAGACCATCCTCCGTTTTCTGCATTTAGCGACAACACCACCTCCCGTCCCAGAGGCCACCCTGCTTTTGACCGGCTCCACAAAATTCGGTCGCCCCTCATAGACCATTTCAACCTGAAATTTGCAGATTTGTATACCCCTGAGCAAAACATCTGCGTAGACGAGTCCCTAATACATTTTACCGGGCGCCTTGGCTTCAAACAATACATCCCAAGCAAGCGTTCCCGGTATGGGGTCAAATTGTATAAGCTCTGTGAAAGGGCCACAGGCTATACCCACAAATTTCGGATCTATGAGGGAAAAGATCAGACCCTGGAGCCGGTCGGTTGCCCTGACTACCTGGGGAGCAGTGGGAAGACAGTCTGGGGACTTGGTGTCACCCTTTATTCGGCAAGGGTACCATCTTATGTGGACAATTTCTACACAAGTGTGGCCCTCTTTAGGCATACGAGCTAAGTGGGTATGGATGTTGGGCGGAGCTCCTATTGTCCTGGCAGACTCCTTTCCCCTCCTTTTTCTTTTTTTGGCAGAGATTTTTTCATCCACATTGATCGATGCGAATGAAGAAATCTGTGCCGTTCATTTTTTTCTTTCAGCCCAGCGGCTGAACGGAAAAAAAAAAATCTCATTACCTGTATGCTCAATATTAGGAGAATAGCAGAAACTCCTAATGCTGGGGCATACATGTAATGATTGCGGAGACCCTCAAATGCCAGGGCAGTACAAACACCCCACAAATAACACCATTTTGGAAAGAAGACACCCCAAGGTATTCGCTGAGGGGCATATTGAGTCCATGAAAGATTGAAATTTTTGTCCCAAGTTAGCGGAAAGGGAGACTTTGTGAGAAAAAAATTTAAAAAATCAATTTCCGCTAACTTGTGCCAAAAAAATTTTTTTTTCTATGAACTCGCCATGCCCCTCATTGAATACCTTGGGGTGTCTTCTTTCCAAAATGGGGTCACATGTGGGGTATTTATACTGCCCTGGCATTTTAGGGGCACCAAAGCGTGAGAAGAAGTCTGGTATCCAAATGTCTAAAAATGCCCTCCTAAAAGGAATTTGGGGCCCCTTTTGCCCACCTAGGCTGCAAAAAAGTGTCACACATGTGGTATCTCCGTATTCAGTAGAAGGTTGGTGAATGTGTTTTGGGGTGTCATTTTACATATACCCATGCTGGGTGAGATAAATATCTTGGTCAAATGCCAACTTTGTATAAAAAAATGGAAAAGTTGTCTTTTGCCAAAGTATTTCCTCTCACCCAGCATGGGTATATGTAAAATGACACCACAAAACACATTCCCCAACTTCTCCCGAGTACGGCGATACCAGATGTGTGACACTTTTTTGCAGCCTAGGTGGGCAAAGGGGGCCCACATTCCAAAGAGCACCTTTCGGATTTCACAGGTCATTTACCTACTTACCACACATTAGGGCCCCTGGAAAATGCCAGGGCAGTATAACTACCCCACAAGTGACCCTATTTGGAAAGAAGACACCCCAAGGTATTCCGTGAGGGGCATGGCGAGTTCCTAGAATTTTTTATTTTTTGTCACAAGTTAGTGGAAAATGATGATTTTTTTTTTTTTTTTTTTTTTTTTCATACAAAGTCTCATATTCCACTAACTATTGTGACAAAAAATAAAAACTTCCAAGAACTCGCCATGCCCATCAGCGAATACCTTGGGGTCTCTTCTTTCCAAAATGGGGTCACTTGTGGGGTAGTTATACTGCCCTGGCATTCTAGGGGCGCCCAATGTGTGGTAAGGAGTTTTTGAAATCAAATTCTGTAAAAAATGACGAGTGAAATCCGAAAGGTGCTCTTTGAATATGCCCCCCTTTGGCCCATCCTAGGCTGCAAAAAATTGTCACACATCTGGTATCTCCGTACTCAGGAGAAGTTGGGGAAGCTGGGTGAGATAAATATCTTGGTCAAATGCCAACTTTGTATAAAAAAATGGGAAAAGTTGTCTTTTGCCAAGATATTTCTCTCACCCAGCATGGGTATATGTAAAAAGACACCCAAAACACATTCCCCAACTTCTACTGAATACGGAGATACCAGATGTGTGACACTTTTTTGCAGCCTAGGTGGGCAAAGGGGCCCATATTCCCAAGAGCACCTTTCGGATTTCACTCGTCATTTTTTACAGAATTTTATTTCAAACTCCTTACCACACATTTGGGCCCCTAGAATGCCAGGGCAGTATAACTACCCCACAAGTGACCCCATTTTGGAAAGAAGAGACCCCAAGGTATTCGCTCATGGGCATGGCGAGTTCATGGAAGTTTTTATTTTTTGTCACAAGTTAGTGGAATATGAGACTTTGTATGAAAAAAAAATCAAAAAAGAAATCATCATTTTCCACTAACTTGTGACAAAAAATAAAAAATTCTAGGAACTCGCCATGCCCCTCACGGAATACCTTGGGGTGTCTTCTTTCCAAAATGGGGTCACTTGTGGGGTAGTTATACTGCCCTGGCATTCTAGGGGCCCAAATGTGTGGTAAGGAGTTTGAAATCAAATTCTGTAAAAAATGACGAGTGAAATCCGAAAGGTGCTCTTTGGAATAAGGGCCCCTTTGCCCACCTAGGCTGCAAAAAAAGTGTCACACATCTGGTATCTCCGTATTCAGTAGAAGTTGGGGAATGTGTTTTGGGTGTCTTTTTACATATACCCATGCTGGGTGAGAGAAATATCTTGGCAAAAGACAACTTTTCCCATTTTTTTTTTATACAAAGTTGGCATTTGACCAAGATATTTATCTCACCCCAGCATGGGTATATGTAAAAAGACACCCCAAAACACATTCCCCAACTTCTACTGAATACGGAGATACAGATGTGTGACACTTTTTTGCAGCCTAGGTGGGCAAAGGGGCCCATATTCCAAAGAGCACCTTTCGGATTTCACTCGTCATTTTTTACAGAATTTGATTTCAAACTCCTTACCACACATTTGGGCCCCTAGAATGCCAGGGCAGTATAACTACCCCACAAGTGACCCCATTTTGGAAAGAAGAGACCCCAAGGTATTCGCTGATGGGCATAGTGAGTTCATAGAACTTTTTATTTTTTGTCACAAGTTAGTGGAATATGAGACTTTGTAAGAAAAAAAAAATTAAAAATAAAAATCATCATTTTCCGCTAACTTGTGACAAAAAATAAAAAGTTCTATGAACTCACTATGCCCATCAGCGAATACCTTAGGGTGTGTACTTTCCGAAATGGGGTCATTTGTGGGGTATTTGTACTGTCTGGGCATTGTAGAACCTCAGGAAACATGATAGGTGCTCAGAAAGTCAGAGCTGCTTCAAAAAGCGGAAATTCACATTTTTGTACCATAGTTTGTAAACGCTATAACTTTTACCCAAACCATTTTTTTTTACCCAAACATTTTTTTTTTTTCAAAGACAGTAGAACAATAAAATTTAGAGCAAAATTTATATATGGATGTCGTTTTTTTTTTTGCAAAATTTTACAACTGAAAGTGAAAAATGTCATTTTTTGCAAAAAAATCGTTAAATTTCGATTAATAACAAAAAAAGTAAAAATGTCAGCAGCAATGAAATACCACCAAATGAAAGCTCTATTAGTGAGAAGAAAAGGAGGTAAAATTCATTTGGGTGGTAAGTTGCATCACCGAGCAATAAATGGTGAAAGTAGTGTAGGTCAGAAGTGTAAAAAGTGGCCTGGTCTTTCAGGGTGTTTAAGCACTGGGGGCTGAAGTGGTTAAACATTCTTTCTATATGTATTCTTCTGTGTGTGTGCTTTCAGATTACCACAGTGCAGCACAATATACTGCGCCTGCAGAACCAAATACCACAGTGCAGTACAATATACTGGGCACGCAGAACCAAATACCACGGTGCAGCACAATATTCTGCCCCAGCAGTACCAAATACCACTGTGCAGCACAATATTCTGCCCCTGCAGAAGTTTTGCTGGGACAGTATATTTTTCTGCAGTCTTATCCAGTTCTGCTTGGGCAGTTTATTGTGCTGCACGTTTGTATTTGATTCTACAGCAGAACCAAATACCAAAGTGCACGAAATACTGCCTTAGCAGAACCAAATACACTAATGCAGTGCAATATACCGCCGCAGTATGTGTTCGCTGAAAGAAGCATTCAGACCCTTTCTGCTGTTAGCCGAGTGTTTCTGATCAGCTGTTGTGGTGCGGAGATGCCCCTTTATCTTGGTGGAGTGATGTGTCCTGTGTGATCGCACACCCTAAAAGCCAGCCCTTGAATAAAGGTGTTTTCCATCAATATTAGATGTATGGGGGTCCAAGTCCCGGCCCTCATGCTGATCAGATGTTTGAAGAAAATGTGGATCTGACTGCTGCAGTCTCTTACTATGCCAGAGATGTCACATGGCCTATGTCTAGCTCAGCTCTATTTAAAGGTGTTGTCTCATCTAGCCGTTACTAACACACAGTTCTGACCACCTTCCGGACAGGAAACAGCAGAGCGTTCCAGCGCTTGCTGTTTCAATAGGTCCCATTGCAGTACATGAGAAATACGGAAAAATCGTAGCACAGCAAGTTATGCTGTTTCCATAGCTCTCATGCACTGCAATATGAGCTACTGAAACAGCGAGCATCGGGGCACTATGTTGTTTCCTGGCCAGGAGGTGGTCAGAACTGTGTCTTAGGCTACTTTCACACTAGTGTTTTTTCTGGATCCGGCAGGGTTCAGTAAAAACACTTCCGTTACTGATAATACAACCACCTGCATCTGTTATGAACGGATCCGGTTGTATTATTTTTAACATTGCCAAGACGGATCCGTCTTCAACTCCATTGAAAGTCAATGGAGGACGTATCCGTTTTCTATTGTGGCAGAGAAAACGGATCTGTCAACATTGACTTGCATTGGGGGTCATCCCGGATCAGTCTTGCTCCGCATCGCAGGACGGAAAGCAAACTACATGTTGTGGTTTGCTCTCCGTTCTGTGAACGCAACTTAACTGAACAGAATGCATTTTGGAGCACTCCGTTCTGTTTCGTTCAGTTTTGTTCCCATTGACAATGAATGGGGACAAAACTGAAGCGTTTTTTTTCCGTTATTGAGCCCCCATGACGGATCTCAATACCGGAAAACTAAAACGTTAGTGTGAAAGTAGCCTTAGTAACGGCGAGATGAGACAACCCCTTTAAAGGGTTATTCCTATCTCGGAAATTGGGGGCATAACACTAGGATATACCCCAATGTCTGATACGCGAGGGTCTCATCTCTGGGACCCACACCTATACTTAGAACGGGGCCCACAAAGTCCTAGAGGGCGCATGAGCAGCCGTCCTCCGTTCATTCCTATAAGAGCGCTGAAAATGGCCAAGCGGCATGCGCCACTATTTTCAAAAGGTCCAATGAAATGAATGCACATTAGATGCTTTGAACAAGCTTTTGATCTTAGCTTAATTTAATGGAGCTAAGCCACGAACGGACAGTCAACGCGTCATCAAGAGACTGCTGTCCGCACTCCACACCAAGAAGGCCATTTTGTGGCTTTAAACCTCCGGCCACACTTGAGCGCTACCTCCTACTGCAAACAATAGGAGGCAGAACAAACACTGCTGCCTGCTGAATTTTGGCGTGGTGTCCGCTCCAAAATTCCACTGTGTGAAGGGCTCTTAAGGGGTCTGCTGACATCCAGAAGAGTGATATCACGAGACACTGTCAGAAGCTCATGCCTTTTAACCGTTCATCTTGTTTATGGCATGAAAGCAACCTCCACAATATTGGCTGGTAAAATGTTTGTTATACTGTTAAACACAAGCTCATATGGTCCTATCAGAAATACTATAGACCAGGAATGGCCAACCTGAGGCTCTCCAGATGTTGCAAAGCTACAACTCCCAGCATGCCCAGACTGCCAACTGCTATCAGCCTACAGCAGGACATGGTGGGAATTGTAGTTTTACAACAGCTGGAGAGCCACAGGTTGGCCATGCCTGCTATAGACTAAAGATGAAATAATAAACAGTCCACCCCACTCGCCAGGAAACCTAGACCTACCCTACCTGTTTGCTTTTTCTATTAACTCCACACTAGCCAAGGCACAATAACTGCTAATCCTGAGAAAATATGGGACCACTAATATTGTTCCTTTTTTTCCTCCCTTGCTCCTTTCACTCCCTCTTTTTCTATGAGGTAACAGGGGAGCACATAGGGAACGGAGATGTTAAATCCAATGACACCCCTGACCTAGGTAATATCAATTGTACTACACCATTCCTACCCCTGCTTGGGAATAACATCTGTATTTAATGACTTGCCCAGGAGAGCACTCTTTAACTAGGGAATCCTGGGGAGTGACATATACATCGCATGAGCCTGTGTTAAGTGGCTGATACTTACAATAGGGGATTTGTGAGTGTGTGCCTAGCTAGATGCCAATTAGCATAATCTCTCAAAGTGGCTGATTATTAGAACCTAGTGGGATATGTGAGTGTTTATGTTGTGTGAGACTTGTGTGTTCATACAATAGCAATCAGAAGTTTAGAAGAAAAGGAGGTGGAGCCAGCGAGAGAACTCATATCATCTTTATTGAAAACTGTTCACATTAAGACACATCATGGTCTGGTCTGACAAGTTTCAACCGTAACAACGGTCTTACTCATAGACCGTTGTTACGGTTGACAAGTGTCAGACCAAACCAAACCATGATGTGCGACTTTTAATGTGAACAGTTGTCAATGAAGAAGATATGAGTTTACTTGCTGGATACACCTCCTTTTCTTCTAAGTTTTTCCAGGGAGTGGACACAGCTTAGGATCCGAGCATTGAGTCCACAAGCTTTTCTCTTGGGAGCTTGACATTCACCATATGTGATTGACTAGGAGTACCAGGGCATTAAGTGTGGAGGCAGCATGTAGATGCATGAATATTCCTGTATTTCCCCCCTCCCCCTGTATTTAATAACTCACACAGGAGCACCTTTAGCTAGGGAAACCTAGGGGGTACTGTATATGAGTGTGAAAACTCACACACTCCATGCTACCATAGATTAATTATTTAATCCCTTATTGGTCAAGCTTGTGTTCTGCTTTATTTTATGAATTATTTGACTATTGAAGGTTAAAGGGGTTATTCGACCTTTTTTTTATTTTTATTAATGACCTATTTTCAGGATGGGTTGTCAATATCAGATCAGCTGTTTGAGGAGATGGCGCACGCAGTATGCACGTGTCGTCTCCTTTCTCTCTTCCTGCTCGTTGCTGTATGTCTATGGGACAGCAGCAGTGGACCCACGCTGATCTGATATTGATGTCCTCTGCTGAGGATAGTTCATCAACAGAAAAAGCCGAGACAACTGCTTTAAGATTTATGATAATAGGGTGACAAGTTGGATTCCGTCTCCTTTTTATTCAATTCAGTGGAAAAAACAAGGGTCTCTCAGCCTCTCCTAAATCACTTTCCAGATGGATTGTAAGCGCCATTACTTTGGCCTATTCTATAGCCGGGAAAACTCCCCGGAAGGTTTTGGTGCTCATTCCACCAGATCAGTTTCCACTTCTTGGGCAGAGAGGGCTGATTCTTCCTTAGAACAGATTTGTAGAGCAGCCAAATGGCAGTCTCTGTGTACCTTTTTTCGTCATTGCAGACTAGACCTAGGCTTTAGAGAGCAGCTAGCTTTTGGGAAATTTAAGATTACACTCACCGGTAATCACTTTTCCATAAGCCCACACGAAGAAGAAAATAAATAAAATTATTTATATATATATATATA